>NC_064616.1:237069204-237706704 GCF_023898315.1 Schistocerca nitens | reverse complement strand
AACCTAACAACCAGTAAAAAATAATATTTTATTTTGTGCATTTGGGCACTTACTTTTCCATGACATTAATCAGTAGTGGCCCGACTACATGATATTTTATGTTTTTATGCTCGCAGTTCCCTCTGGTCAAAAGAAACCAGGTCTACATGATTTAAGTGCAGCAGACTCAGGGACTTCATATCCACTGAGAAATACACCTGAAGTCAAATTTTCCTCTGGTGAGACAGTTTGACAACGTAGGCAGACTCAGGGACCTCGTGTCCACTGACAACCACACATCACTGCGTTATTGCGTAAGTACCTCCTCAAACTTATATAGTACAAGTCTGGGTCGAGTATTTCTCTATACTGAAAACGTCATATTTTATAGAAAATAGATTCTCCCTTTAAAATACGATATCTCTAATTACATAACTGAAGCAAGGAATAATATTATGTCATATAAACAGGCATGTGAGCTCTGAGCTCATTGAAATGTTTTCTTTAACTCTATTGCCGCAGATTTGTGGCATTTATCTCAAGTCATGAATAATGTGAGGCTCACCACACGGTGGCAAGTTAAATTTCCTACGATTAGTTTGGCCAAAAACAGTGGCAAAGTTTTGATTGTGACCACGAATCATTACAAATATGGCACCACACAAAAAATATCATTTTAATTTCAAGGCATAAATCCTGTGCCATGGAACTCTAATTACCTACAATTTTTACATTACTAGTGATGCTGAAGAAGAATCTTACAACATTTGTTACAATAATGGTTATGTACATTTTGGTTATAAAATATTTAAATAATCCTACAAATAGAAAAGTAATTCCATAGTGATGCTATTATATATAATAAAAGTTACAGAATCATTTAGAAAAAGTCTAGCCAACGGCTTGCCAAATCAATTCATATATATGTACAAAATTTAGTGAATGATTACGTGACTTTGCGTCAGAATTTTTTACACTCTAATTATTAAGTTATACCAAATTTATAATTATCGGTCTGTAATGACTGCCAATATTTCTGATGTCGAACGTAAATGTGTGTGGCATAGCGTCTCAATCGTTTTTATATGGAGTCCTCATTGTCTCTGTTTGGAGGCCTCCCTAGTGTTTGTATGAATCTGTGTGGCCATACCTTGGACGGTCACAAAGAACAAGAATAAGAATCATCCTACAAAGTACATAATAAAAAAATAGATTTACAAAATACAACACACAAAACCCCTCCATCTGTTCAGTACAAACTGAAAGAAATGGTTTATTCATCAAGGTGACAAGAAATAAATTTATGACATGACAAATTACAATCATGAAATAGAAAACACAAGATAAATATTAAATTGACTTATGCTACACTACTATTTACACATCCATAAAATATGGCAGATACTCTCGCCTCTTGGCGTAAGAGTCATTTCGCTCTGGAAAGAGAAAAGAAATAGTTTAATGCAGAACATAATTATCTAGGTCATAGCTCGGTGTTTTTGTCACAGCCGACTGTTTCTGGAACGTCTTTCTTCTCGCGACCCTTAACGGTAAGCTTGCTACACTGAAAAAACCGTCTACTACACAAAATTACGTCACGTTAAGTGCTTTCGTTTCTGCAATGGAGAAAACTTCCGTTGCGGTCATGTTTCCTGTAAGAAATGCAATAAATTCAACCTTAACAACAATAAGAAGAGAAACAACACTATCATTCTTACCATTCCACAATTTCACAGATAAAAAAAAATATTCTTGACAGTCATTCATCACATAATTCAACACTTTGCTGTGTATTTGTATCAGAACACCGTTTGTGACTCATAGCCATGTCTTAACTTTGCTGTGACTTGGATTTTAAGTAAATGTGCTCTCTACCTTAACATTACTGTGACTTAAATTTCACGTAAATGTGTATAAGCTATATCTTCCTTCATAGAGTACTATTATGGGTTTCTTCGCTTAGAAGTGTATCTTTCTTATCATCTCTTCTTCTATAAATGTCTGCAAAGTGCTCCCTCATTGTGTCACACTAATCATGAGTGGTCCATAAATCCTAATACGCCTTACCTGGCAAACTAATAAACACGAAAAATCCACATAAATCATCACTCTTCAAACTACTTCATAAATCAGAAGAAATGTCAGTTCGAAGGTTTCCTAATTATACTATTACCCATCAAATATACCTTCTCAATTCAGAGCCACTTTCACATTATATTTTACCGGAAGATAAAGTCAACACTTTCTGTTATCTCATGTTATTTCTCCCTAAAAACGTACATAGTTATTTCTTGCATTTTCCTTCAAATAAGTCACGAAAATTTCATTCTTTCAGTGAACAATCGCAAGATGTCAACAGCTGGTATAATCCTATCGTCAGAAATGTCCTTTGCAAAGTTCTCATTCTCTCAAACAATACAAATAGTTCATAATCATTCATTCTTGGTCTTTCATACAGTATAGATTGACAATAAAGGATTAATAGATAAACAGGTGAGTCAAAGATTATGAAACACTACTGAAAACTAAAATCGGAAGAATATACTGTAACGGCTGGGGCCCCTATGCTTGCCAAACATGTATTTACTAAAGATCAGTAAACCCCCTAGGGCCTTATTCCTTGAAAATTTTAATGTGTCATAAGTGGTGAAGACCTCGCGATTTATGTGCTCGTATTGTCTCAACTTCCACAACGTTTGTGTGTGCAATGCGTCGTATACGGAAGGGTCCTTCATACACCAAGAAAAGCTTCCTATTCAAATATTTTCCCTTATGAGATAGTCGATGTGATCTAAGCAATACCGTTTACCTACCTGTAAATTCTTGACGTTGACTCGTGGATTATGCAGCTTTTTTCTTCTGTCTGCAGCTTTCTTGATGTTCTGTAATGCTATACTTACCACTTCATGGTGTCTTAAACGTCGCTGTGCAGGGAAGGCTACTAATTGTTTTATCTTATCTGGTGGTTGTTTATTTTTCAACACAAGCAGTGGGGGCAGGGTAGTGGAATCATTAGGTAGTTCATTAACAATGTTTTGGAAACCAGATAAATGTACGTCCCAGTTCCTATGTTGGCGATGGCAGTACAATCTGCAAAGTTTAGCTAACTTCTTCACGATACGTTCTGATGGGTTACATGATGGCATTAAACGTGATGTAAATACTGGTTTAATTTTCCTGCATCGCAAGGTTTTCAGCCAACTGTTGGAACGGAATTGTGGGCCATTGTCAGAAATCACCTTGTCAACGTGCCCTACTTCCTTCAAGAAAAATCTTGACGAATGCTGTGGAAACTGATTCTGCTGTAGCTTTTCGTAAAGGTGTGTATGAGACAAATTTCGAAGTAAGCTCAACAGCTACGAAAACATGAATGGCCTTGTCTAGATCTTATTACTGATCCGAAGATGTCCACGGCAGCCATCTCTTTTAATTTGACTGGGATGATTGGAAATGGTGGTGTTCTGTGTGTCACTGTTGGTGGTTTTCCTTTCTGACATAACTTGCATATTGCCAGGACTTTACGGATTCTCTTTTCCATATTGTAAAAATAACATGTCTCGTAATTTTTGAAAACATTTCTTCGCACCAAAGTGGGCATAACTGAGATGTGTGTACCAAATGAGTTTATTTACAAATTCGTCTGGTATGCATAAAACCCAAGGAGGACTGTCAGGACGTCTGCGTCTGAATAAGATGTTATCACGTATGATATAAAACTGTCTTATAGCAGGATGTGACTTACTCTCCCACTTCCTTTTTATATCCTTCCAAATCGAATACTTTTCTTGTTCACGAGCAATGTCACTTAATGAGGATGAAATGAAATTTTCAAAAGCAACCTTCTGCATGTAGGGTAAGCTGTAATTATTTTCTAGGAAATCTTCCTCGTTACTTTGAACTAAACCAAGAGGTGCTCGTGAAAGCGCATCAGCAATGATGTTTTGTGAACCTGGAATATATATAACAGTGAAGTTAAATTCCTGAAGAAACAAAGCCCAACGTTTTATTTGGCTGACATGATTAATTGTAACGCCCGATGGTCGTTGTATACTTTTGTGTGCCTGCCTTCCAGATAGTAACGAAATTTATCAAACGCCCATACTAAGGCTAATGCTTCCAGCTCCGTAACTGAATAGTTGCGCTCTGATTTTGTTAATATTCGACTGGCAAAAGCTATACTTTTCTGAGTAAGAATTCCATTTTCAACAGCTTCTTGGAACAAATGGACACCAAGCCCAGTTCTTGAGCTACCTGTCGAAAGGCAAAAATCAAGGGATAAATCAGGATGTGGCAATATAGGTGCATTCAGTAGTGCAGTTTTCAAATCGTGGTAGTCTGTTTGAGCAACATGATCTCAGTCCCAAACTGTGTTCTTACCTGTTATTTGACATAATCTAGGTGTTGACAAGCTTTGTAGGCTAATAAAACGACGATAAAAAATTTTAGTCCCAAAAATCCTCTTAATTGTCGCTTTTTTGTTGGTAGGGGCATTTCTTTGATTGCATTTAATTTTTCTGGATCAGGTAGAATGCCTTTTGTTGTAACAATGGGGCTAAGAAATTTGAGTTGTGTTCTACCGAAGTCCGATTTTTCTAAATTGACTGTAATGCCATGTTCCCGAAATGTTCGTAATAATTCATTTAATACTTGGTTGTGTTTTGTCCATGAATTTTCTGCGATCAGAATGTCGTCAACATAAGTGGTGATCCTGTCTTTTAAGTGTGTCGGTAATATTGTATTCAAACCACGGATAAATGCAGCTGACGAAACATTGAGACCAAATGGCAATTTTCGAAATTGGTAACAGTTTCCAAAACAGAGGAAAGCTGTGTATTTCCTACACCTCGGATTTAATTCTATTTAACAAAAACTACTTCGTAAATCCAAAGATGACATCACCTTCACTCCATGGAATTTTTGCAATAGTTCATCTAGTGTCTGTGGTCTATCGGTTTCAGGTTGGATTACTGTGTTAATTTGTCTGGAATCAAGAACCAGTCTAATGGAATTATCCCTTTTCTTAACCACGTGTAATGGGCTATTATATGAACTCACAGCAAGTTCGATGATTCCCTGCTCTAACATGGATTGTATTTCCTGTTTCACTTTGTCTCTGTATGTCAATGGGATGACGTATGGTGGTAAAAAAAATTTATTATGTTCCTTGACACTGAATTCATAAAGAAAGTTACGTATTGTTCCTGTCTTGTGAGAAAAAACTTCACAATTTGTTTGTAATATTTCAAATAACTCATCAGTTCCTGCATTAGGATCCACTTCGTCTCGGTAAACTTTCCTTTTAATTAATTGTTCTGTACTAATGGGTTGTTCTGTTTCACAGTAAAACGTAGTGATGTTATCTGTGCAACTATTAGACAAATTCAGTGATTCTTGTGCCTCAAGCGGAAAGAGAAAACGCAGATAATTCACTTCCTCATCCTCCTTTGTTAGCCATCCTTGAAATTTAAGCGTGACTAACATTTGATTTACTCGTAACATGACTTGAGCATTACAAAAGTTTAACATTGCTTTATATTCACGTAGGAATTCCACACCCAAAATCATTTCTGTTGATAAAAGAGGGACTACTAAGAAATTTGCAGAAAACTCGTGTCCTTGCCACCTGAAAACTAAAGAAGTCTGATTGCGTACGTCTACACTCCTTCCTTGAATGATTCCCTTTAATTTGGTCTTTAATAATGGCAAGGTTGGACAAACAGATGCCTGTTCACACTTCTTAAACATTGTCTAAAAATGGTTCAAATGGCTCTGAGCACTATGGGACTCAACTGCTGTGGTCATCAGTCCCCTAGAACTTAGAACTACTTAAACCTAACTAACCTAAGGACATCACACACATCCATGCCCGAGGCAGGATTCGAACCTGCGACCGTAGCAGTCGCACGGTTCCGGACTGCGCGCCTAGAACCGCGAGACCACCGCGGCCGGCTAAACATTGTCTCTCTAATTACATTCACAGGGCTGCCAGAATCAAGTACAGCTGAAAGTAGTGTATTTCCAACCGAGATTTTTATAATTGGATGAGCATACATAATTTCGTTGTTATCATTTTCTTGTAATAATGTGTCTCTAATGTCCTCCAATCCAACAAAGTTAACATAATTTGTGTATCGGCTTTCCGCCGCTACAAACGGTTCGTTTGTAGTCCTTGTTGCTAGTCATTGTTGTGCCTGCTTGTATTGCCGCGAATTATTGCTTGGGTTGGGTGGTCTGATTTCTACATTGTCGCCACGCTCTAAATTGGAATTTCTGCGATCCTGCCAATTTTGATTTGTCCCCTCATCATAACGGTTTTGGTTCTCATAATTGTTATGACTATAATTATCACGTGGGTTCGATGCTCTGTATTCTGCATGAGCACCGCGTTCCGAATTGTAATTTGCGTGTCCGCGCCAATTTCAGTTGGCCATACCGCGACCATTCCTTCTAAAATAATTTTCATTTCCATAACGCCTTTGCTCTCATGGTCCGCGATCTCTATTACTGTACTGAAAGTTCCTATGATCATAAAAATCATTTCTCTGGCGTCTATGATCTGTGTTATACGGTTGATGCCGCATATCACGTCTATCTTCTTCCGCCCTGTACGCGTGAGGTTTGTCCGAGTTCCATACGCGTTTACGGTCACCCCGCGGATTACTATTTTCCCAATACTGATTACTATAATCTCTTTGTTTGTTTTCATAGTTGTCAAATTCTAATTCTTGCAAAAGAGCTTGGAATGCCTCCAAGTCATCTTTGCACCTACCTGCCAAAATTATGTGGCGCAATCTGATCGGCCGTTTTGTCAAACAGATACGAATTAATTCCGACTGACTGCACGGATTCGTTAAACATCTGTTCATGCGCATCATGTTTTCAAAATATTGCACTGGAGTTGAAAATTTCGACTGCTCATAACTTTGTATCATAATGATGTAATGTGTTATACGATCTTGTGTAGTCTCTGACCAGTAAGCAGATAAGAACGCGTGATAAAAATCACCATATGAGTGACATTCACGTACTATTGAGCGCATTCTTGTTGCAGGCCCTCCTTCAAGATACCTGCAAATGAATACCAGTTTGTGGCCAATTGGCCATGTTGGTGGTAAAGAATAGTCAGATTGTTGTAACCACTCTCGATGGGGGATTTCGTGACTAGCATTCCGAAAAACTTTAAATTTCCTAACTGTGAGAAAATGCTTATAGTCAAACTCGTCATTTTTCTTAGCGGATGAGTTTTCTTTTACATCATGACTCACGTTTCCTTCATTACGTCCCGCAAACGTGTCATATTCACGAGAAAAGTGGTCGGCATTTCCATAATTAACGCGCTCATTGTCGTTACCAATTTGGTAATTATTGGATCTACCAGTGTCATTGCTGCGATCGATCTTTTCTTCGATGCTGGCAAGCTGTTCCTGTATATTTTTTACGTCACGTTTGTTTTGCTGATTAATTGTCATCTACCCTTGTTTAAAACGTTGCAGAGACTGAAATTCTAAGGTATTCGCGATCGGTACCGGCTGAGTGTCATCTGACCTCGTATCTAACCCGCTACTCAGTTCCGTCACTTTAATGGATAATTCATCTACCTGTTTAGCTACTGTCGTTAATTGAGTTTCTATCTTTGAAACTTCATTGGTGGTCTGTAATTGCAATGACTCAATATTTTTCGCTAATTCCTCTACTTGCAGTTCTTGTTGTGACGTCTGTCGTTTCACTTCAACAATATCAACATTTTGTACGTGATCAAGTCGGGATACAAGATTGTTAATATCTGATTTGAATTCTTCACGTAGCTGACATTTCAACTGACTGGTCATTTCTTCAAATTTACTATTTAAATTGTCATTCACCTCACCCTGAAACAATGTGAGATTCTCATTAATTTCGTTCTGAAGCGATTTGAAATTCTTTGCATTATTGTTGTTAAATTCAGTGAGTTTACTCTCCTGTCTGTCGTTAAATTCAGTGAGTTTACTCATAAATACAGTGAGTTTACTCTCCTGTCTGTCATTAAATTCAGTGAGTTTACTCAGTAATAATTGTAAAACATCATTACTGGGGGCAGGGAGTACAACGTTACTCTTCTCTGTTAAAGCAGAAGAAGTACCCGCATTGCCACTAACAGAAGGAAAGGCAAAATTACTCTGCTCTATCGGAGTGGCAACCAGACCCGAATTTCCACCGAAAGTGGGGAAAACAAAATTACTCTGCACCTTTGAGGCGGAAGCAACGCTGGAATTTCTCATAACGAGTTCGGTTTGCGTCACTGTATTGTCATGTCCTAAGTTGCGTGCAGCACACAGTTGTTCATCACGCATTGTTGGCAAATAATGGTCTACATTCCGATTCTCCGTTGTATTGTTCGAAAATTCCCGGATCTCAATATAATTTTCTACTCTCTGTTCCGAATTTTCGGAAACTGCGTTTGAAACCGCTCCTACATTCATGTTCGCAACCGTATCTACGTTCGCGTTTGTAGTAGCATCTGCATTATTTTCCATTTTCTTTTGTGCTCTCGTCCTCATTGTCGCAATACGAACGAAAAGATGTCACTAAAATACACCGCAATCCTAAAAATTCCACTGTTCAATTAACTATTACTCAATGCACCAATAATTCAAAAACAAAACTGCTGAAATAAAATTATGTGTTGACACAAAGCAGTGCGCAAGACATCAAAATGCTGTGCTTCCACTAATGATTACTGTTGCGTAATTTTGCAGTGGCAGTAGCAAGACGAAGCATATCTAACTACGATTCATCCAAAAAAAAAAAAAAAAAAACGTATCCTCGTAGGCATGTCGCCAGGTGAAAGTCGCGAGCTCTATATGTTCTTATCTCGTGTTTTCTACTGAAAATCTCGTGCTTGTACTCTTGTTAACTTTACTATTACAGAGATCGCCTAAACTCTATTTTTTTTATTATTGGTCCTGTGCGCAACAAATAACTTACTTGATCTTTTTGCTGCCACTGTTTGATCTGCTGCATTCCATTATTTAACAAAAACATAAAATACCTACTATTCACGCTCAGTGCATTGCATGTTCTGTATGGCGGCTCCTGCTGTTGCTGCGGCTGCTGCTAGTTACTACAGCTACATATAATTCAAGAGAAAGGGTTTGGTCAAATCTAAACTCAATAAATGATAACCCAAACAAAAAACCATATTCTGAAAGCGATTCTTTCTCATTCAATTAACAAAACGCTAGAAGCTCTTTGAACAATCGCTTCGTTTGTAAATCTGCCTCCAGTGGCATTAAAGCAATATTACAAATTAATCAAACTCTTGAGACAGACTGAAATACTTCTTAATTGGATACCTAGTGAAACAATTCCCTGACAATTACAAAAGAAATCAATGACAAAATCTAACAATGGTTTCCCTTAAGAATTCAACTCCTATCATTATCAAAATGACCGTCTGCTGCAACGCATATACACAAACCCTTTTCTTTAAATTAATAAGCGTGCTGCAAATTATAAGAAATATTAACTAAATACCAAATCCTGTCACACTGCTGGCGGACACGGCAGTACGGCAGCTCGGCGACGACCCCTCGCCCAACACACGTGCGCACCAGAGCAGGCGGGCTCCTGCGCTGGCTTCAAAACTGCCACTAGTTAATCCGTGCGCTGCGAAGCGCGACAACAGTATCTTAGATTCCAGAGCTTCTGTATGCTCGCTGTAGCCAACCTTTACATCCTAAGAGAGTATTGCCAACTCTCACCTTCTATTGCCATCCACCGTAAAGAGTCTGGTAGGCATTTTCTCTGTGCCATACTACACCGTCTGTGACTGCGTACTGACGTACGCAGCAGATCAGAGTGTCTGGAGGTATGACTTGGATGTTTAGCTAGAAAGCTCTGTATGAGTGGTGTATTACAACCACTACACAATCTGTCTCCAAATTGGCTGAGATCTGTGCTCAAGATTGAGAGAAAGTGAACTCGTTATAGATCAGTTGGAATAAATTAAAGCAACATACCGTTATTTTCCCGTCCTGTGTCTTATTCACGATATAAACGTACAAAATGTCAACCATACGTCCGTACAATCCCGTTCTCCACGGAAGATAGCATCCTGGACAACGGAAAATCGTGCCAAAGATGACGTACCGCCATCTAGCAAACGAGGCGATGTTTACCGGGTAGTCCCACATCCACAATCGCTGTGAACACAGTCACAGAAGGTGCACTATGGCACAGAGAAGATGCTTACCAGACTGTCTGCGGTGGTCGGCCATAGAAAGAACGGAAGCAGGACAGTCGCAAACTGATGTGTGAATCGTTCTGTTGTTTCTCGGACGTGCCGACAATTTATAGAGACCGAACCTGTATCCCGAAGACCAGGGCAGGACTGACCGCGTGTGACTTCAGAAGAGAGGACCGTCATTTGGCTTTAAGGGCACGACAGTAACGCCTTAGTACTGCACAGTAACTGGCATGTGAGCACGCAGCATCCGCTGAAGGTACTGTATGGAGTCAAACGGTGTGCAGAAGGCTTCGGCAAAGAGGCCTTTATAGTCGGAGATCTGCTGTATGTCTACCTCTGACGCGTCTTCACAGAAGAGAACGTCTAGGATGGAGTAATGAACACGCCAAATGGGCGGTCGAAGAATGGGCCAATGTTGTTCTCACAGATATATCTCAATTTAGCCTGGGGAGTGGTTTTCGATGGCTTTGCATCTGGAGGGAACGCGAAACAGTTGCGGGGCCCAAACAATGTGGAAAGAGACCGATATCGAAGAGGATCCCTAATGGCGTTGGCAGGGATTATGTTTACCTCTCTAACCCCTATTCATGAAATTGTACGGGTGAATAGGCAAGGTTTAACTGCTGTCAGGTATCGTGACGTGATCTTGGGACCTCATTTGCTGTTGATGCGAGGTACTGTTGGCCCAGACGTCGTATTGATAGACGATAATACTCGACCTTACAGAGGACGGGTGGTTGAGGTTTTCTTGGGAACGGAAGATATTGCACGCATGGCTCGGCCTGCTCGCTCTCCCGATTTGAATCCCACAGAGCATATCTGGGATGTAGTGGGGAGACGGCTTGTATCACGCCAGCATCCACCGACCACTCACCAAGACTGTGAGCAGCTCTGCAGGAAGAATGGTCGTTATTGCCTCAACATGAGTCTGATGGCAGCATCCACAGCATGCCCTTTCGTTGACAGGCTCACGTTAACTAGTTGTCTAAATGTGTGTCCAAATCCGTTAAGTTGGAAAACACGAGAACATTTTTGTCTACCGTTATACATGTTGTAGTTGTTTACGTACTGAATTATTTGCGTTATTTTTTTACTTTACCGTCATCTGTTTATACTGTAATGTGGCGAAATAAAAGCAAGCTTGCAAAATTTCCATTTGTTGCTTTAATTTTGGACACCAGTGTATATATACAGAGGGAGGGAGAGACATGGCGTTACAGATAAAGGTGGGAAACAAAAATCATTATGCAGATGATGTAACAGGTCGAGGGGAGTAGTGACGAGTAAATATAAGAGGGGTAGTGACAGCACCTTTGCATTACTAGTGGAACGATGGTGCATTCTGAAGAGACGGGATGAAATTACCATACTCCCATTAGTTCTACGTGAGTGTGTGAGAGAGAACGGTATTATTATTTTATTGTGAATGCTCTGGCATTTTGCAACCCAAATACATTTTAGTTGCAAGCAATATATCTTGGAATCGTAAAAAACAGTTAGATGCAGTGTAAAGTTGTATCATTTTAGAATCGAGACACATTGATTGCATATCGGTATTGCTATAGGCGAACCATGAGAAGTTTGCTGATGAAGTATAAAAAAGGACTCTATAGGCAACGTGGGTAACACAAGTTTCTGCTGCAGGTCTCAGATTAGCTCCTAATACAACTGCTTGATGTTTGCTAATTTTTAACCCCACTTATCGTACATTTACTCTTTTTGTCGAAAGTTCCTCCGGCTGTTTCAGTTGTGCTTTCGAAACATATATAATGGCGTGTTTTCGTGGTGGGTGAAAGCGTGTTTGGTAAGGATGGTCTAAGGCGCCGTCGGCGTGGATACTGCTTTGTATCCCAGCGCTACAGCGCTGTGGAGAGAGAGTGTAAACTTAATCGTCAGGGTCGTCACGATAGCTACATCTGTCTGCTTGTGAGCTCCAGCGTTATTATAATTTAAATAAACAACTACTTCCTTGCTGTAAAGTGGACAGGGTATCATTAAAATGAAGTACCTCTTTAATATGCCGTCATGTATACAGAAAATGAAGCCGCATCCACCCTACCATTGGCCTTGGAGTATTCACATAAATGAGTGTAATTACAACCACACTTACAGGTTATCACCGAAAGAACCGTCATCTCGACTCTTTACTCATATGTTTTCGATATCAATATGGATAATCGTCTGTGTTGGACGTGTGCAAAATATAACTATCTGTCTACAATATTAATTAGGGACTCTGTTACGCAAATTCGTGCCGTTGATGCGAGCTCGTATAAAAAAAAAAAATATTCTGAGTCGTTTACTAGTTAGCACACTGGACTCGCGTCGGGAAGTTGACAGTTCAAACCTGCGTCCGGCCATCCTGATTTAAGTTTTCCGTGGTTTCCCAAAATTGCTTAAGGCAAATGCCGGGATAGTTCCTTCGAAAGGGCAGAGTCGCTTGCCTTTTCCATCCTTATCCAATCCTAGCTTGTGCTCCGTCTCTAAGCACCTCGTTATGGTACATAAATGGGGATTTCTCGATTTGCTGTGGGATTTTGGAACGTATACTGTGTTCGAACACCATGAAGTACCTCGAAGAAAACGATTTATTGACACATAGTCAGCATGGATTCAGAAAATATAGTTCTTGTGAAACACAACTAGTTCTTTATATTCATGAAGTAATGAGTGATATCGACAGGGGATGTCAAATTGATTCCATATTTTCAGATTTCCAGAAGGCTTTCGATACCGTTCCTCACAAGCGTCTTCAAGCCAAATTGCGTGCCTAAGGAGTATTGCCTCAGTTGTGCGACTGGATTCGTGATTTCCTCTCAGAAAGGACACAGTTCGTAGTAATAGACGGAGAGTCATCGAGTAAAACAGAAGTAATATCCGGCGTTCCCCAAGGAAGTGTTATAGGCCCTCTAATGTTCTGATCTATATTAACGACATAGGAGACAATCTGACTAGACGTCGTAGATTGTTTGCTGATGATGCTGTCGTTTACATTCTTGTAAAATTATCAGATGACCAAAACAAATTGCAAAATGATTTAAATACGATATCTGTATGGTGCGAAAAGTGGAAATTGATCCTGAATAAAGAAAAATGTGAAGTTATTCACATGAGTACTAAAAGAAATCCGCTACATTTCGATTACGCGATAAGTCACACAAACCTGTAGGCTGCAAATTCAACTAAATACTTAGGGACTGCAATTATATGTAACTTAAATTGGAATGATCACATAGATAATGATGTGGGTAGAGCAAACCAAAGACTGCGATTAACTGGCAGAACACTTAAAAGGTGCAACAAGTCTACTAAAGGGACTGCTTACACCACGCTTGTCCGCCCTATTCTGGCGTACTGCTGTGCGGTGTGAGGTCCGCATCAGGTGGGACTGACGGATGACGTTGAAAAAGTTCAAAGAAGGGCAGCTCGTTTTCAATTATCACGAAATAGGGGAGATAGTGCCACAGACATGATACTTGAAGTGGAGTGGCGATCATAAAAACAAAGACAGTTTTCGTTGCGACGGGCTCTTCTAATGAAATTTCAATTACTGGTTTTCTCCTCCAATTGCGAAAACATTCTCCTACACAGGGAGAAATGATCATCACGATAAAATAAGAGAAATAAGGGTTCCTACAGAAAAATGTAAGTGCTTGTTCTTCCCGCCCGCCGTTCGCGAGTGGAACGGTAGAGAGACAGCTTGAAGGTGGTTCATTGAACCCTCTTCCAGGCACTTTATTTGAATAGCAGAGTGATTACGTAGATGTAGATGCAGATGTAAATGTAGATGTAGACGAAAACGAGAGCATCATCACATCGACGTGACGCGATGGAGCTCATGATGCGACGTGGTGACGCTACGTCGTGGCGCGATGTTGACAGACACAATTCTGGTAATAGGGTAAAATTGTGGAAAAATGAGAAAATTACGTATCTGTCCGGGTGTGCCGTCTGCTGGTGTCTTCAAATATTAATTTGTTATTAGCAAGTAGACCTCTAGTGACGTGATTTGTTATTAACAAACTTACCCAGCCTACAACCTATAGTGCCCACCCAGCTGTCCCAGTTGTAAAAGATGGAGCTGGGAACGTGTTTCTGGGAGCATCATGACGTAAGGAACAGAGGGGTGAATCTTGTGTGATGGAAAACAAAATAAAATTGGTAAACCAGATGAAAACAAAGAATTCCGAGCGCTCTTACATTTCTGACTAGGTTTGGTCTCTGGTGGTGCTATGTACTACAAAACTGTTATTAACTGAAACGTAAAGTGACGTGATTTGTTGTTAACATATGGACTCAACCTTCCCCCTTTGCTACCCAGCTCTAGAATGCTTACCTCAGTTATAAAATAGAAAAACCCATTACAAATACTAAAACTGAGGAAGACATTGAAAAATACGTAGAATTGAATGTACTTACATATCGAGCTGGGTGTGGTCTGTGCCGGTGTTACTTAATATTGTTATTAACAAATAGACACATTTCGCCGGACAGTGTGGCCAAGCGGTTCTAGGCGCTTCAGTCTGGAACCGTGCAACCGCTATGGTCGCAGGTTCGAATCCTGCCTCGGGCATGGATGTGTGTGATGTCCTTAGGTTAGTTAGCTTTAAGTAGTTCTATGTTCTAGGGGACTGATGACCACAGATGTTAAGTCCCTTAGTGCTCAGAGCCATTTGATCCATTTTTAGACACATCCGCTCCCTATGCTGTTCAGCTCCATAGTAACGCCTGCCACAAAAGTTTACTAGTTATAAAAGATGAAGGTGTAGAGGGGTTGCATGATTCTCATTGGCCCAGAGGGGCGGTAGGTGAGGGTAGGAGGACAGGGGGTTGCCGCCACTTTTGTGACATCTGACGACTATATTTTACGTCCTTACCTTGAATATAAATAGTACAATTGCCTGGATGAGTTCCCTGTGTGACCGCGATCAATTCCAGGTGATTTTCTGGGGGATATGGAATAGGGGAAGCGAAGAGACCAAGTGGATAACCTGACACCGGATGTGTAACATGACACTGGATGTGATAATATCGTTATCTTGGCCTGAGCGCTCGCTGGTATCCTACTTACGTTTTGCAAGTTATCTTTCTGTATACATCCAGTATTTATGTACAGAGTATTGCACAACTCCTATTGCAGGCTTCTAGGTATTATAGAGGTACTTAGTACATAAAAATTTGATAAAGAACCCATATAAGTTTGAAGATAGGATCACTTTTACTGAACGCACCCAGAGGTGGAGTGAGCTCGGATTTGTGTCACCTACATGAGTCTATGATATGGGGAATTTTTCGAGCACCAGCCGTCGGGTTCTCTTCTACGTAACGAAGTACTTCCTCTTCAAAGTCAAGACTGCGACGCTTCTGTGGAGCACCACGGCGAACCCTACCAGCTACAGAAGTGCTAATTTCTCGCGGCCGTTGTTATAGACGGAGGAAAACAATATGTGTTGTCATAATTGTCATACAAACTGACGACGATTGGTTGATTTGGGAGAGGGGAAACAACCGCGAGGTCGCGTGTTTGAACCGTCTTCCTCCCAAATACGTGTCCAGTGTGCTAGCTACAGTGCTACTTCGCTCTGAGATTGACGTCGGCGCCCTTTTCTGAGTTTATGTGGCAATGCAAACTGGGAGATGTGAAACCGATCCGATCTTCAAAGTTATTTGACACCGCCTGACAAAAAAAGTAAAGCACCCATTAGGAGAGGAGGAAACGAAATGAAACTTCACTGGCTGAGAAAGTACGCGATGCCGGCCGCGGTGGTCTCGCGGTTCTAGGCGCGCAGTACGGAACCGTGCGACTGCTACGGTCGCAGGTTCGAATCCTGCCTCGGGCATGGATGTGTGTGATGTCCTTAGGTTAGTTAGGTTTAAGTAGTTATAAGTTCTAGGGGACTGATAACCACAGCAGTTGAGTCCCAGAGTGCTCAGAGCCATTTTTTTGAAACTACGTGATGATGTTCCAGTGATTACGAAGTCGTGACAAATTTAGAAATAACTCTGCAGGATGAGCCCATCTATAAGTATGACGTTGCACCCTTCTCTGGCTAGGATGAATTCACTGATTAGTTCGCGAACGTTGTCATAAAGCCTTTGTATCCTCCTTGAGGCAAACTGTCCCACAGCTGTTACAACTAGTCTTTGATATCCTCGATAATGAAACTGAGACGAAGTAGATGCCCGAGCGGGTTCCACGCATGCTCTGTCCGGGACAAATCTGGGAGTGTTTTGTCCAGAGGGGCACCTCAACGCAACTCAGGCAATTCCTACAGACACGAACCGTGTGTGGACGAGAATCGTCCAATTTAAAAAGGCTCTCACGATACTGTCGCATGAAAGGTAATAAATGTGGACGCAGGATATGTGAGATGTACCGTTGTGCCACCATAGCTCCCTCAATAAATACTAGCTATGTCTTGAAGTCATACCTGATGAGTCCCAAAACCATAACGCCAGGAATAACACCGCCGTTCCTCTCCAAGGTATTGGACGAATAGGACCTCTTTCCAGGTGCACTGTACTCGACAATGCTGGTCGTCCGGTGTAGTGCAGAACCGCAATTCTTGGCTGGACACAGTGCGACGCCAGTCATCCGTAATCCATGCTTCCTGGTCGCGGCACCACGGTACCACTGACATTGTGTTCAAGGTAGCCTTAACAATGTGCGGCAATTCTCAAGTCCAATTACTTCTAGTCTCCGACCAGTGACACGGTATGACACGGAATGTTGTAGCGGATCTATTACTTGTCCTAGAATGGCAGGTGCAGATGTGTCTGTGTTACTGTGTTCCTAGTGCAAAATACGGCGATTCTGCGTGGTAGTGTCAGACTTCGTCAAGCTTTAACTAAACGACGAGGATGCTTGCCCTCACATTCCCATGCAGTCACCAATCTGGTCACTCTCACATTGGAATGCCTCACAAATCTGGATATTGCACGATTCGGTCAGCCAGCCAAATCGATACCCGCGATGAGGCCACTTTCAGTTGCCGACGGATTATATAATAACGCTGTCTTACAAGAGTATGCGGCTTTTCCGTGTCCTCCACAGTAACCTCTCAAAATATGACGCTGTTCACGCCACTTTGATAGGCTACCAAGCCTCTAACAACACTAAACACGAAGAACACTTATGCACACTTGAAATAGTTCAATATGTCACTGAAAACCGCAACTCTAAGCTTTTGCATACCTACCGACAGAGTGTACGTTGACGTAGTTACAATGAGATCCGACCATGAATCCTGGGTTGTTCACTTTGTTTGTCAATCCGCGCTTACCTTAACGGTACATTTTCAGATATGTGTTCCTCATCAAAATACTATATACAAGACACTTCTACAACCCCTGGAGCCGCATATAATGGTCTCGTATCTTAGCATGTTTCGTGCTTTTTATGTGAGACGGGAAAACAGTACCGAGATCAACATCCACATAAACTGCGGAAAATAATGAGCAGACGATGTAGAACAGAAGACGAACACACTTAAACCCGCAGTCGGATTCCACCACTTCTCATATCGTGTTTTGTCCACAACGAAAGCGCTGTTGCACTAACCTGTCTGAGTAGGTACAAGATTTTGTTGATCGCAAAACATAGTGTCTCGTAGTAAAACTCAGGAAAAGAAGAGGAAAATTAGAACATTATGGAAACAGCATGTTATTAATTACCATTAGGTGCTACACAGGTCTTCGATTGAGTAATTTGTAGCGCGACAATTTTTCTAGTATTATGTGAGGCATATTCAATGATTTAAGTGTCATGACTCTCTCCACTGTATCGAATTACGTACCAGTCGACTACTCACAGACAATAAAAGTAATTAATATTTTGCATTTCTATTCATATTCAACTTTTTATATCGCCCAGAACCTTTATTAAGGATTAACTTACTTTTATTCATTTGTTCTGATAGGTTTTGTGACCTTTGCTATGCCTGACAACTATATTCCAAGATTAGGTGTGTGGAAAGTGAACGCTGTTCCCGAATTCCAGTCACATCTGTTGTGTCTTGTCCTTGATACTAAGGCCTTGTCAACTACAGACTGCAAATGCTTAACGTATTTCTTTAGGAAACAGAGCTGACGCACTGATATTAATATTTCCATAGGTGCCAAGCATCAAATAAAAGTGGGCACTACTCAATAGCTAGTGCATTAAATGTATTCGCAATTGAGAATAATGGCAACCATCAGCTGTAGAATGGAATGACGGACCGGGACTCGAACCCGGATTTCCCGCTTATCGTGAGCATGCATGAACGTCCAAAGGAACTTTGCATCGTAATCAGAATAACACAGGCGCTACAATATCGCAATAGCTAGTGACTGTACGAAAACTCTTTGAGGTCTGGCGGAGTTTTATTCAGTGAATTTCGGTATGTGAAACTGGAATGTCGTATGACATGGTTCGCTGGGATAGCCCACGAGGTGGGTTCAGCCGCCTGTCGGAAAGGGTGTTCTTCATCTGTGCGCCTTGGGCCATTTCCTTGTGGATATGCGAGAGATGTGTCGTATGTGTAACTGTAGAGTTCAGGTAAGCCTACGGGATGTGTGTATTGCTAAGCGTGGAAGCGCTGTAATAAATATGACTGAAGATAGTGCGCAGAATCGCAATTTGTGGAAGGGAGGGGGGGAGGCCTTGATGCTCGATATGTTTGAGCTAGGAACATGGACTCAACAGTGTTTGATTTATCCCCGCCCAGCGGTCATTTGTATAGCCATTATAACATCTGACTTACTTTAGCTATGTTAGAGTATATTAAGAAAAGTTTAGAACGTCGAATCGGAGCGGGCGACCAGGAAAATTGTGCGAATCGATTAATTCCTTTTGCAGAAGATTTTAATTGCGCTGAATTAATGCTCAGATAATGGCACCATTTGTATGTGCACCGCTCGGATTACACAATGAAGTGCCAAAGAAACTAGCATAGGAATCCGTATTCAAATACAGAAATATGTAATCAGGCAGAATACGGCCCTGCGGTCGGCAACGCCTATATAAGACAACAGGTGTCTGGTGCATCTGTTACATCGCTTACTGCTGCTACAACGGCAGGTTATCAAGATTTAACTGAGTTTGAACGACGTGTTACGGCTGGCGCACGAACGATGGGACACAGCATCTCCGAGGTAGCGATGAAGTAGGGATTTTCCCGTACGACCATTTCACGAGTCTACCGCGAATATCAGGAATTCAGTGAAACAACAAATCTCCGACATCGCTGCGGCCGGAAAAAGATCCTGCAAGAACGGGACCAACGACAACTGAAGAGAATCATTCTAAGTGACATAAGTGCAACCCATCCGAAAATTGCTGCTGAATAAAATGCAGGGTGTGTAGGCCCCAGGATGCCGTAAAATTAAGATTTACGAAAAAAATTAAACACCGAACTACCAAAGAGCTGGCCAAGACGTTAATTTTGAATGCACGGTAAGGCGCAAATAAATTAAAGAAAAAACATTCAATTTCTGTACAGTTTTTTTGCTTATTACTCTTACACTCTCTCGTGGGTAGAAGGACGATGAAGATGTGCGATTTCAGATATGTAGTATTGGGAGCTCTATGTATCATATGTGTGTGTTAATAATATTATATTGAACAACAGTATCAAGTATTTCTTTATTTTTTTAAGTGAAGAGAAAAATATATAAGGAGGATTGTCTCGACTACGACAAGCGACGGTGTTTTCGGAGTCCGCCGCCTGCAGCTACAATTAAAATGTAAGCGAAGTCCGACGGCCAAAAGATACAAATAAGCATAGAACATTTTAATAACGCAATCGCATTATATTCTACAAAAATGTGTCTTCATGCGCATAGTCAACAATATTTAAGTGTCAGCGTGCGAACTATTGAACAAAACATAATTGATATGATGACTCACTTCATGAAATGCTGCATAGAGCTTTGGAGTTTAATCGAGGACTGGTGATCAGGAACTTTTCACCCCACACCCCACTCTCCCCCTTCCCTGTCAAATACTGGAACAAAAATTTCATCCACCACCAGGTTTCGAATCAGCTTATTTCCGAGTCGAAAGACAGCGGAGAGGAGTGCACCAGCGACCTTGGCTAAGGAAGTGGGTAATTGGCATAATCAGCTGTGAGAGTGTACTGGTCCTCGATAGTCTCCCATTCTTCCCCTCCTGATAACACATGGGCGACCAAATAAAATCTTTTGTAACGCGTTAAATATCGTGAATATTTACTACCGATCATACGTTTGTAGCAGACATGCGCCACTCTCAGTAAATTATCTGCTCTCTTCAGTATGAGCAATCTTAGTACGCCTCGAATCTGCTCGGAATCAAACACGCCTTCAATTTGCCGCAGAAATTTACTGTGAACATTGAGAGCGATTTGTCGGGAGAACTGGGAGGGTTCGTGCCTCGGTAGAAAATGTCGAATAAAGCTGCCATTAATGTTTGATATGCTTTAGTTTTAGAGAAACCGACATGCAACACCAAAAAAAGACGAAAAAAAGAAGAGAGAGAGAGAGAGAGAGAGAGAGAGAGAGAGAGAGAGAGAGAGAGCAGGGGAGAGGGCGAGTAAAGTCATCGTATAATGTCGTCTTCCCTCTTTTTTTACACTGTCGTTAGTTTTCATCTATTTTGCCAGCTTCGAGACGTGAGGTTTCAATCCTAACCATGTTACAGATTATGATGAAATTTATTTACAAGATTACAAGACTTTTTAATTTGTACGACGTAATCGTTGTATCGTTTGATTTCACATGAGCGTAGTATGTATTCAGTATCGACACCTTAAAAACTCATGGCCGTGGCCAACGCGTAGCTTAAACCCACGACCCTTGCTTCATAGGCAGGAATGCTGTTCTGAACCACGGAGACTAACTGAATGCAATCTCTACATTACATACTCCCGCACTAAGTAGCCTCCTCCACCACTCAGAAAGAACTTCGTACAAATGGACTTCTATAAACAAAATATCGCTTACGGTGTTATTTTCGGAAACCTACGTGAGCAACACAGTTAATAGGTGTCAACCTCCAGAAAAAAATATTAAGTAGTCGTATACCTTAGCAAACCCTGGTTATACGGACTCGTTAAACAAAGAAAGTAAGGGTGCCAACAGTTGTGCTTGGGAGGAACTGCTATTCTTGAACCGGCAGAAGTGTCTAGAACGTGATCCTGTTTTATCACTGCTCTGATATCGGCTCGTTATAGCTCAATGGCGCTCCCGGTTTTCTACAATTTTTCACGGAGCAGGAGGTGTCGGAGGGACGACGAGAACGATCAATACCTTCCATATGGGTGGGACGAATCACAGCGCCTGGCATCGGCAGGTGGGGTGAGCGTGGGTGGAACGGGTGTCTGTCTCCATGGTTACGGCCGGAGCGGACGGCTACTGAGGGCGCGGCAGCCTGCGAAGGGGTGGAGTCCGCAGCCAGCAGCAGCCGCGGCCAGACGCCTTGCTCGCGCCGCTCTTCAGGTAAGCCACACCCGCAGCCCAGAAGTCTGCCCGACAGAACGCACTTCTCACATTCAATTCTAATTCATCTTTGCGTCGCTTCAGGTCGTTTATTTCGTGGAAATATAGTTGCTAAAGATTTTAGGTAGACTTTCTATTTGGTGCATAAAATTAGGCTGACTTCTAGCTTGCAGCAGAAAACCGTGATACGGTCTTTGTTTACCGTAGAAGCAAGAAGCAAATTCGACTGAACTTGTAGCACTTATGACTTGACAGACACTTTAGCAATGTATTGCAACTCTTTAAAGCTAAAAGAAAATTGTCAGCAAGGAAATCATATTGAATGGGTGATGTCTTCACTTTCGTTATACAAAAAGTACCTCAAAAATATTTTTGGGTAGTTTTTCACTTCGAAGTCTTAATCGAACCGTCACAGCGGAAAAGTGACCAATTCGCTGATTTATTAAGGTCACGAAAGAGCTATTTATCTACACAGCTACATGATTTTTTGTAAATAATTCGTCATTTGCTTGACCGACGGTTTCCTAGTTGAGGAAAATGCTGTCTTTCTTATAACAAATAACATATATTTACAAACTGCGCTGTCTTATGACGTGAATGTCGTAGGTTGGAGTCTCTCCTTGCCCTAACTGTGAGTTTTTGGGGGTTTTAAAATTGCCACTACTGGATGAGTCATTCAGACTGACAGAAAGAAATCGCGGAAATGATTTGAGGTACATTTAAACAACGAATATGACATTATACAAGTAAATAATCAAGATTATAAGGTAATGAATACTGTTTATGATAAGTGTATCAAAAGGTGTGCTGTCTGCATGGCCAAGTTGCGAAAAGTCAGTTTAAGTTAAGAAGCTACTACGTGAAAATAAAAAAGAGAGCAGCCAAAGCCATTTGACTTGCCATGTATCAAAATGTGTCATCTTAGAAAAATTTTTGAGTTTACGACTTGAAAACTTTGAGATTATATTTCTGTTGAACGTTCCTCTTGTTTGTGCTGTTAAGTAATTTATGGAAAATGAGCTGTAACTTCTCAAAATTAATCATTTTCATTCATAGTGTAATGCGCTTCACACCAGGTACACAGTGTCAGGAGCTTCCTTGTCGCATAGGATAATGACTAGAGTGATATATAGAAAAATAAGGTCGCTGGTAGAGATTTTTTTCATTTCTTGTAAAAGTAACTCTCTTCCAGAAGAAATGCAAACAGTAAACACTTCATATAATAAATCCTTGTTTAAGGCAAAAAAAGAAAACAATATATCTGTTCTCACTCTGCTTCTTAACAATTGCAAACGGCTAACACTTCATATACTAATTACTGGCCGCGCGGTTTAGGACGCCATGTCGCGGATTGCGCGGCCCCTCCCGCCGGAATTTCGAGTCCTCCCTCGGGCATGGGTGTGTATGTTCTTCTTAGCATAAGTTAGTTTAAGTAGTGTCTAAGTGTAGGGGCCGATGACCTCAGCAGTTTGGTCCCTTAGGAATTCACGCATATTTGAACATTAATTACTGATTTGAGTACAAAAAAAGTGATTTGTTACTTATGGGACTCACTGCTGAAGCCAGCGATAGTGAGAACGATTTCATCAATTAAACATTTTAATTACTGTGAATACTGAGTACAGGAAACAATTATTGTTGTTCATACTAGTTCGCATTCTGTTAGCTCAGTTTATATTCCATGGCAGCGTAACACATGATGCGTTAAAGTTTTTCCTAGTTACTATTAGGTTCTCACTAAAACCGAAATGGATTTTAGGGTGCATAACATATAGATATAGATTCACATAACAGATTGCTGTTGATATGGTGTAAAATGAACTTCCAAATAAACAAACAGGACGCAAGATAGATCGGAAGTTAAGGAGAACAATTTGTGAAATCTCAGACGCTGTAAGCTATCGTTAAGTCAACAGTTTGAAGATTCTTATGTGGAATCAGCAAAGAACTTAGGTTTCATTCTATCTAATTTCGGGTATATCGAAGTTTTTCAGTTAAAGACTTGCAGATAAATGTTGCTGGTATAATCTATCTGATCTAAAGTATTATTTGTAAACGTGATGGAATGTGTCCGCCCATCGCTTTTGTAACAGCTTCAACTCTGCTGAGGACACTTTTCCGTGAAGCGATTGCAGGGAATGGCAGCCTTTTCTTCCGCAAGGTCCAAAACTAGAGAAGGTAGTGATGCCGGGCAATGGGACCTGGAGCAAAGTCAACGTTTTAACTCATTCCATTGGAGTTCCATTGACTTCAAATCGGAACTCTGGGCAGCACAGTCCATTTCAGGAAGGTGGTTGTCCGCAAACCATCGCCTCACAGATGCTGCTTTATGACAGGGTGGATTGTCACGCTGACACCAATAATCATCGTCTGGGAACGGTTCCAATACCATACGCAGTACGCATTGCTGTTAAATGTGCTCATATCCTTCCGCATTTACGGTTTTCTTACGCCCAATTAGGAGACCAATCCCATAACCACGAAAAACATCCCCACACCGTAACACCACAATCTCCGTACTTCACTGATCGCACTACACATGCTGGCAGGTAACTTTCTGTGGACATTCGCGAACTCAAACCCTCTCATCGGATTGTCACATACAGCGTGATTCATGACATCAATTACTGATTTCCCGCCATACTCCCGCTGATTGCATGCGTTTTTTATAACTACCTTCCATAATGCTTAACGATCACTTGCGCCATTGCATTAGGTCTGCTTAACTTGGTTTAGTTGTGGTTGTTCCTTCACGTTTATACTTCACAGACAATCCACTTGGACAGGTTTAACAGGGATCAAATGTCCCTGATCGATTTGTTACTCAGGTGACATTCAATGAGTAGTCGATGTTCGAAGTCACTGAGCTCTCCAGACCAATCCTTTCTGCTGTCAGTGCTTTTCAACTGACAATAAAATACTCCCCGCCTCGTTTTACACTCTAAGACAAAAAACGACAGCCCATGAAGGAATTATCCGAGTGGGACGGGAATCAGCAGGGTTTGCCAAGTATGAAGACCAGCAGAAGAAACTCTCGCCTTGTTAGCTTGCTGAAATGTAAGCCCAGGATCACTTGCCATGACGGGCATCTAAACGGGGCGTAGAAAACCGTCTAGATCCTGGGCATACTATTCAGCAAACTAATGCCCACCCACAGACGGCGAGAGGTTCTGGTGCCTGTCTTCATGCTTGCCAAACCTTACCAATGCCAGCAAGGACGCCAGATCTCTACACAGTTAAGAAAGTTGGGGGCATAACGAGCAAGGCCTTCCAACCAGTTCGGAATTTTGGCGCTCTAACGCACCAATTGGACATAATATGAGACGATATCGCTCAGGAGGGCATCCAGCAATTCTGTCAGTTAATGCCAATACGAATAACTGCTTGCATAAGGCCCAGATGTGGACCAACACATTACTGATTTGCTCAGTTTCTGAAGTTATTCCTCTTGAATAAATCGTCCAACTTTTTTGAAATAGTAATCATTTGTTTGTCTGTACGTGAGCTATCTTACTTCCAGCGATTTCCGTCCCATTTTCTTAGAGTTTGTGTTGGTAAGTCCTCCTCTCGTGGCATCTAGTGGTCAGTACCACATAACATAGGTGTCTCCGGATACTTTTGATCTGAAATGTGTAGTATGGAGCATTGACATGTTTAGCAGTGTATCCATACCGGCAGTTAGAGGAATGCCATTAATACGATTAACTGACGTTCAAGGCGTAAGTCTGTTGAAAAAATATAGTAAGACTATTCTGTTTCTATTTTATATATGAGTTTTCTGCTTTGAGTTCGTGTCACTAGTGGCGATCTCTGTGGTGTTATCTACTTCCTACAGACTTAATGATAAAAAGGGACAAGAATCAGCAGTGCACGTGAACAGCAGCGACGCTACAGACTATACCGGCCGCGCGTGGTAGATTACGTCACTTCACCATTTCCTGTCTCTTGGCAGCTCAAGAAGATACTTACAATAAACTACACAATGACAGTTCTAAATCAACATAATTGTTTTCATAGCTTGTATTATTATTATTATTATTATTATTATTTTTTTTTTTTTTTTTTTTTTTTTTTTTTTTGCAGAGGAAACTCTTTCTCAATGCTGTGTTTAGGAAACCACAATGTACAACCACCTGTGTTATTGAGGCAGAGGTAAGGTAGCTTTCTCAGTAGCTGGCCTCCACTCGTGAGAGGGGCAATGCGGCTTGTGAATACCGTTCGGTTTGTCAACGTGGCTCGAAGGATTACACAGCGCTTAAGTTCATGCGCTCATTGCCACTTCACGGAAGGCAGATGGTCATAAACTGCTGTTCATCGCATCTACGTCACTCTATAGTTAAACCACTGTCCTGAGGCTCAAAATATTAAAATTCTGTCTCTTAGTGATCACTGACGACCACTACATACAAATTACGATTTAAACAACACGAAATCGTCTCCACACAATCTGTTTTGCCCTAAACGTCCTTTACGAGAAATAGTACAAGCACCCCAACACGAAGTAGTTCGCCAAGAGAACATCTCGAATGAAAACTGGAATAATGACGTAGAGTTCTATTGACCGACGAGTACGGTATTTGTCTGGCACCTGATGACCGTCAGTGAAGACTGTGGTGGTGGATAGGTGTCAATGTCTGTCCCTCAGGTTCAGCATTGAGGTGGCTCAGTCGTGTTCTGGGCGGTAAGATATACGGATGTCGGAAGCCACTCATCGCTATCGAGGGTAATTTGAGGGATACCATTTTAAACTTGCAGCGTGTCTTCGCAAGAAGCCTCATCTCACTCTGAATAGTATCATAAGAGTGTCTATGAATGGCACATGGTTGAGCAGTAACATCTATGCACGTTGTGGACAGTATTTCAAGGACGACATACTCATGTTGCATTGATTGGGGCGGATCAAAATGATACTGAAGTTTCACCCAGCAACAGACTGCTTTCACCGAAGTGCACTTTCCAATGAACTTTTCGTAGTTTCAAAGGTCCTGTGTTTTCATTCCCTAATAAACAAATAAACCAGCTACAGGTGGCATAAAGCCTGATTTTATACCCGGTTTCGTCCGTCAAAAGCGAGCAGCTGTGGGAAACGATTGTCTGATGATGCTACAATTTGGCTGCCGAAATCGGTTATAAAACCAAATTTTAGGTGACTTGTAACAGTTTTATCTGTATGCCATTTATAACAGCAATGTGCCCCCGACAAGCCATACGTGCATTTACTACATTTTGAATCTCTGTTTCCCTATAATCTAAGCACACAGACGCTTTCAGATATGAAAGGCAGTACACACCACCCTTGGGGCAGTTCACCCGTCTGCAGTAAAAAGTTTTCAGATGAGAAGTACAAGCACTCATCAGTCATCCTCACGACATGTACTGATAGAAATGGAAACTGTTACAGCCTGAGGCATCAGTCAGATATTTCTCAGAGTAGCACTTGCAACCTACGTCCTCAGTTATTTGCTGGATGTATTCCAATCTCTGTCTTCCTCTACAGTTCTTGTCCTCTACAGCTCCCTCTAGTACCATGGAAGTCACTCCTTGATGTCTTAACAGCTCTGCTACCATCCTGTCCCTTCTCCTTGTCAGTGTTTTCCACATATTCCTTTCCTCTCCGATTCTATGCAGAACCTTCTCATTCCTTATCTTATTAGTCCACCTAATTTTCAACATTCGTATGTAGTACCACATCTCAAATGCTTCGATTCCATTCTGTTTTCCCACAGTCCAGTTTCCACTACCATACAACGCTGTGCTCCAGACGTACATTCTCAGAAATTCCTTAGTCAAATAAACGCCTATATTTGATACTAGTAGAATTCTCTTGGCCAGGAGTGCCTTTTTGCCAGTACTAGTGTGTTCTTGACGTAGTCCTTGCTGCGTACGTCATTGGTTATCTAGCGGCCTAGGATGTAGAATTCCTTAACTTCACCTACTTCGTGACCATCAATCCTGATGTTAAGTTTCTCGCTGTTCTCATTTCTGCTACTTCTCATTACTTCCGTCTTTCTTCGGTTTACTCTCAATCCATATTTTGTACTCATTAGACTGTTCATTCAGTCAGTAGATCATGTAATTCTTCTTCACTTTTACTCAGTATAGTAATGTCATCAACGAATCGTATCATTGATATCCTTTCATCTTTAATTTTAATCCCACTCATGAATCTTTCTTTTCATTTCCATCATTGCTTCTTCGATGTACAGACTGAGCAGTAGGGACAAGAAACTACGTCCCTGTCTTGATCCGAGCACTTCGTTCTTGGTCTCGTTCTCTTGGCTCTTGTACATATTTTATATTACCCGTCTCTACCTGTAGCTTACCCCTATTTTTCTCAAAATTTCTAACAGCTTGCACCATTTTACACGCCGAACGCTTTTTCCAGGTCGAAAAATCGTTTGAACGTTTCTTGATTTTTCTTTAGTCTTGCTTCCATCATCAACCGCAACATGAGAATTGCCTCTCTGGTACCTTTACCGTTCCTAAAGCCAAACTGATCGTCATCTAACACATCTCCAATTTTCTTTTCCTTTCTTTTCCTCCTTTAACAGATCGTAAATTATCACCATTAGTATGAGGTGTGACCTCCGCGGACGCGAATACACTCTTGTATTCGTTGAGGCATGGAAGCAAACCTCTTCCGCTTGTCATCGTGAGCAATTTCTTTCCATGCAAGAAACACATGCTGTGTCGATTCCTGAAGGTTGCTGTCTAGAGGCTAGTATGAGAGTACATTCCTTCCCATTGCATCCCATTCACTCTGCAAGAGCGACTTAACAGAAGACCACGCAGACCATTTGGGGATCCATACGTTTTTCGAGATCTTTATCGAGCGAACTGCAATTTGGGGTATTGCATTATCCTGCTGGAATATGTCATATGGTACCCTGGTCATAAAGGGTATGCCAACTGGGTATACATTCTTGCCACCAACTGGCGAATTGTAACCTCCCTTCAATTATTACAAAATCAGTCCTGCTGTCATCCAATAGACATCCACACCCTGGTTTTAGGAGACTGCGGGGTATGGGTCTCGAGAATCGCCATCTCCTGTGGTCTCTCAGCAGATCGTCTAAGAACACATTGGCGTCTTACTGACAGCCCACAGAAGTGAGAAGCGTCGCTGACCACCACAGAATTTCACTTTATGTCCCATTTGACTCTCGCTCTAGGCTACATAAGTCTCGATTGTCTCTGATATGGTTGTCTGTCTGATTTCAGCTGTTGTTATTCGTCTATTCGTCAGAGCCGGCTATACAGTGCTACGATCTTGTCGTTATGTAGTCCGAAAGTAAGCTGAACGTGTCGTCCTGTATGCATGCTGTTGTGATCACTACCTGCAACGTTTCTGTAACGTTAGACACACCAAATAGACTTCTTGTACTCACAACATACTTCATCGGTAAAAAAGCTTTTTGTTCTACACAGAAATTAATGGAATTATGCTCTCATGAAGACAATATGAACTGACTTCAATCCTTAATTTGTCGACTGACAGCACTGCTGGTGAAACAGGGGAGGACGGCTGTTGCTAGCTGTGTAAAGTGGGCTAAGGACCCAGCGGACGAGTATCAACACTCAGTGCAGATGTCCGGGAGTGTGACGCCACCTTAGGCATTGTGTGGCGACAATCGGTAGTACACCGTCCGACCTCCCAGTAGTTCTGGTTTGAGTCCAGCGACTTGCAGGGTGGTGTGGGTGGGCAGCAGAAGACGGATAACGTCTTTATAGTGGCACAAGGAAACAGACGTGATGTTAGCGGTGAGTTGCGGTAGCTTTGGGCTTTGTAGCGACGATACAGAAACTTGTATGTCCGCTGAACTGGCCGACCGCAAGATCTGCAACGCCTGACATTCTCGCCACCTCGGTGGAGGGCGTTGGACCTTCTAGTCCAGTTGCCATCGGGGGTAAATCGTCTTCTGGAAATCAGAATTGGATTATTTTTTGGTGTAGTTGCACGCTTATGACGATGTGAAAGTAAGAAGTCGTTCACCTGCGCGAAATAAGATGGACCGTTGGTCATGGTGAGTATGAAGACATTAATAGTGTAAGAAACTCAATATGAAAGCGCGTCGACTCATTTTGAATGCAGCGTTAACCTAGCACCGAAATGTGCACTAAACCGATCTCTGAGGCTGAAGTCAGACCCAGAGCTCCACATTCTGTATACAATATTTCACACCATGAGCTGTCCACTCAGTCACTAGGAACTTAATACTAGCTTAAGTCTGGTGCGACTTCTCAATTATGGCTTTTAACTCAACAATGTTTCCTGTGATGTTTCTTGTCTAGTGGCACTGAGAGGGGGCATCATCGTCACCACCACCACCACTGTCATCACCATCACCACCATCATCACCACCATTATCATCACCATCACCACCGTCATCACCACTACACCATCACCATCACCACCACATGCATATCCACAATATGTTCTTCTTAACTGTCTGCTATTACATGACGATACTTTGAAATCTGTTACTATACATTGATAAGGAGTGCTAAGCTCCTCGACATGGTCGCATCTCGAAAAATCTCGTGCCCTTGGACGGCTTAGGACTCGGAAAGCTCAATTCATTCACGAGACGTGGAGTGTAGCTGTCTTCTCCTGGTCGGTTGCAGATTAATACGGTAACGATGCTGCAGGGCGCGTTGGTCAATGACAATGTGAGGAGGGACTTTTACCCTAAGACAGCGAGAATGCTCTGTGACTTCCATACGCAGAGAGATAGGTCATAAATTAAACAGTATGCTCGAGGTGATAGAAATATGTGGAGCGCTGTCTGGTATACTTTGACGATTTATGTGTTTGAGAATTAACACTGAATGGATGTACTGAGCAGTCATCTATCCATGCTCGCACTGATACTCGCTAAGTGGAGAAGGGGTGGTTTAGCTATGATACTGAAATTAAGGAAACATGCTGTCACATCACTGGCCGGTGTTGAAGTTACTGTAAAACTTCTAAAATTATTCCCGCTATCAACTGTGATATTTATTATTAGAGTACATCAATGGTGTCTTTTCCATCCCATCCATGCCTTGGTGTGCTGTTGGTTACCACATAATGATTGACTGACAACGATTGTTTGAGTTCGGGAATGAGTTTTGTTTATGGGTAACAACTTCTGGGGGTTGCTAGCAGCGAAAAAGTGATAGCGTACATGAGTGCAATATGAGGAATCATTTGAAAGCGAATGCAGAGTCGTCAGCTATTCTGTCAGTGTGAGAGACAAGTCTAAATGTAGAGCTCGTGAATCACCTTCGGACTATGGTTTGGAGACCTACGCCAACGCCATAAAACTCTTCCAGTTTGCTTATGTTGTAATTGTCTTTTATTTAAATTCAACGGATGTGTGGAGTGTTATGCTATCCACCATAAGAATATGGATTACATTGTTCAAAGTCTATTTTCCTGTGAAAGGCCATGGATCAGAACTTCGTGACGTTAGTTTAGAACCTGACAGAGGCGTTGAAGTCCTGGCAGAAAAAAAAGACATGTTTGGCATTGTACAAAAGCCTGTTAGAAAATAGTGTTTGAAACATCCAAACAGGACCAGAGAGAAACTTCCTGGCAGATTAAAACTGTGTGCCGGACCGAGACTGGAACTCTGGAGCTTTGCCTTTCGCGGGAAGGTAGGAGACGAGGTACTGGCAGAAGTAAAGCTGTGAGGACGGGGCGTGAGTCGTGATTGGGTAGCTCAGTTGGTAGAGCACTTGCCCGCGAAAGGCAAAGGTCCCGAGTTCGAGTCTCGGTCCGGCACACAGTTTTAATCTGCCTGGAAGTTTCATATCAGCGCACAGTCCGCTGTAGAGTGAAAATTTCATTCTAGGACCAGAGAGATTTAGTATAGTCTGCGGGATACGATCATTCACATAGAGTACATGTGATCAAACTTTAAGTGGCTTAGTGGCTTCTGCAGCCCCTGTATATTTAATAGGCGGCAGTAGCAGTAGCAGTTTGAGGTGTAAATTCTGTGAGGGTCTTGGTAAACCGTTAGGAAATCTTGGATGGCTGCACGCTGTGGTATTGTTGGAAGTATTGTGAAATCTCTTTCTCCACACTGGACCGCACCACAGCTGTGTGTCAGTGCGCCCGCATCGGTGCCAAGGTGACTTATAAATGGGATGAGCTTTTGTAGTTGGTAATTTTTCTCTGTTGGGGGGCGTAGAAAATAACGATGATAGCATGTTGGGCAGATTGATTTGAATTGACGCGGATCTGTAGTACTTATATCTAATTTGGGGACGTACCACACTGCGCGCATTTCCACCGAATGGTCAAAACACGCTCCTGTTGCACTACCTCAGGTCGTTCTGTTTCTACACAGGTTGCAGAAGGTGGTGAATATGTCTTTCTCTGACTTCTGCTCAGTTCCGACTTAAATTGGAATCACATGCGGAAAGCTGTAAAAATGGGACCAGTTGCAAGATGCGTAGGGGGTGACTAAAACCAAGTTGAAATTTTACTGTAGCAACTAGGCTCGGGAAAGATGACTCGTTTCGAGATATGGGAGTGCCAGAAATACACTCCTGGAAATGGAAAAAAGAACACATTGACACCGGTGTGTCAGACCCACCATACTTGCTCCGGACACTGCGAGAGGGCTGTACAAGCAATGATCACACGCACGGCACAGCGGACACACCAGGAACCGCGGTGTTGGCCGTCGAATGGCGCTAGCTGCGCAGAATTTGTGCACCGCCGCCGTCAGTGTCAGCCAGTTTGCCGTGGCATACGGAGCTCCATCGCAGTCTTTAACACTGGTAGCATGCCGCGACAGCGTGGACGTGAACCGTATGTGCAGTTGACGGACTTTGAGCGAGGGCGTATAGTGGGCATGCGGGAGGCCGGGTGGACGTACCGCCGAATTGCTCAACACGTGGGGCGTGAGGTCTCCACAGTACATCGATGTTGTCGCCAGTGGTCGGCGGAAGGTACACGTGCCCGTCGACCTGGGACCGGACCGCAGCGACGCACGGATGCACGCCAAGACCGTAGGATCCTACGCAGTTCCGTAGGGGACCGCACCGCCACTTCCCAGCAAATTAGGGACACTGTTGCTCCTGGGGTATCGGCGAGGACCATTCGCAACCGTCTCCATGAAGCTGGGCTACGGTCCCGCACACCGTTAGGCCGTCTTCCGCTCACGCCCCAACATCGTGCAGCCCGCCTCCAGTGGTGTCGCGACAGGCGTGAATGGAGGGACGAATGGAGACGTGTCGTCTTCAGCGATGAGAGTCGCTTCTGCCTTGGTGCCAATGATGGTCGTATGCGTGTTTGGCGCCGTGCAGGTGAGCGCCACAATCAGGACTGCATACGACCGAGGCACACAGGGCCAACACCCGGCATCATGGTGTGGGGAGCGATCTCCTACACTGGCCGTACACCACTGGTGATCGTCGAGGGGACACTGAATAGTGCGCGGTACATCCAAACCGTCTTCGAACCCATCGTTCTACCATTCCTAGACCGGCAAGGGAACTTGCTGTTCCAACAGTACAATGCACGTCCGCATGTATCCCGTGCCACCCAACGTGCTCTAGAAGGTGTAAGTCAACTACCCTGGCCAGCAAGATGTCCGGATCTGTCCCCCATTGAGCATGTTTGGGACTGGATGAAGCGTCGTCTCACGCGGTCTGCACGTCCGGCACGAACGCTGGTCCAACTGAGGCGCCAGGTGGAAATGGCATGGCAAGCCGTTCCACAGGACTACATCCAGCATCTCTACGATCGTCTCCATGGGAGAATAGCAGCCTGCATTGCTGCGAAAGGTGGATATACACTGTACTAGTGCCGACATTGTGCATGCTCTGTTGCCTGTGTCTATGTGCCTGTGGTTCTGTCAGTGTGATCATGTGATGTATCTGACCCCAGGAATGTGTCAATAAAGTTTCCCCTTCCTGGGACAATGAATTCACGGTGTTCTTATTTCAATTTCCAGGTGTGTATGACTGAGTAGCGGTTGTAATCATTAAATGAATTGTCAATAGGATCCCACGCATGTATGTGCTTGAATGGAAGTAGCCGATTCCAAATCATGGACATCGTCTATAGCGCATAGCATAACACTAGAGATCTGAGAAGCTGGTGTACATTTTCTTACAACCTCAATCGACACATCATCTACAACTACTGTTTGTGCTCCTTCTCAACAGTCATCGCCTATAACTCAGTGGATATATTGCGGAACCTCTGATATGGCCTCAAGACAGAATGCGCTACAAATACTAAAGAATTATCTAGCTGGGGCGGTGTGATGGAGTCGCAAATACAGCTTACATACTATGTTCCTTAGCCGAATCACTTTCAAAGTTCAGTGCTTTTATAGCAAGGTTGCGTCGTGGGCTGATAATACACATCCCTACAATCACCGTCACAGTATTTGTCCGACAAAAAAAAATCACCTCATTCAGAGATAATGTCGTACCTCAATTCCTAAAGGGGGTATAGCTTTTAACATGGATACTTGTGTGCACCTGTAGAACCAAGACAGCTTGTGACAGTAATATGTAGTAGTTGTTGCGATCGAGGTTTTTTAACATCTGGTCCTCACACAGCTAATTTTGGGTCAATGTTATTTCGTGTCGTAGGCAATCAATTATTGACGAAGTATTATGCTTAGCAGTAGTGGTGGGTGCGTGATACGTTTGCATTTGAGCATCAGATTTATAAAGTATTTGTTTGTGGAAAGGAAATGACTATGTCCACTCTTAAGGAGGGTATAGATTTGACTTGGAGTACTGTGATAGCAAAGGGAAGAGTATGTCCAGTCATAAGGAAGGTGCAGATATTTCCAGAGCCACAGCCTTCAGCAGGGTTTATTTCCGATACTTCGCTCATTGTCGAATGCCGTTCAATTGAGCCCACGATCGTAACATTTAAATGTAAGTATAATTATAACTAATATATGTGACCGGTTTTACAGAATGATTCCGTGTATGGATGGCTTGTGGTGGTAATGATTCATGTTCCCTGTTAACGGCAGCAGCCGTCCGAATGCAGAGGTCTGTTGGAGTGTAGGAATGTATTTGAGTTAACTTTGCCCTCGTCTAGACGACCGAACAGTGAACTAATACTTAGTATGTGTTGGGCGGCTTTCGTGATCAAGTGGAAATTTGAGGAGACTGTATATGGAGGTGTGTTTGCGATGGACTGTTATTCCTTCCCATGTAAATTGTTCTGTTGACTGCTTCTGCACATTTCGTGCTTTTATTTAGTTGAGGGAAAATCGAGTGTGGTGTGTGCATCTAGCATGTAGAAGACACGTTAGTCTTTTCTCTAGACGTTGGAAAGACCTAAGTTGCCTTGTAAATTATACGGAAGATTTGCAATTGGTTACATCACCGACTTCGGTATTCGAGAGTGCAAATATGAGTTTCTTCTATTTGTTTCTAGTTACTGAGTGGTTTACAGCATGCTGCACCTCAATAAAGTTTGGGGTTTGTAGAGAAATAATTTCCAGTCTATATCTTGGGGATTATGGTGCTCTAGCGATCGGTAGGGTGCTGCCTAGTTCTTGATATCGAGAAGTACCGCGAAAATGGTATAATATTATGAAGAACCATGTGAAAATAAGTGTGATCTTGTAATCACCGAGTCTGGAGATGGAGCAGGTTTGGAGCAGAAACAGTAACGCGTTTGTGCCGAGGGGAAAGGATCTCGAATTTGCAGCAGAGCTCTGACTTCGACTGTGGTCCGCTGAGGGTGCTCTGATGTAAAGGGGATGATTTTGTATGGCGCTGAATGTCACGTCTGTAGAAAGAAAGAAATGGACTGCGGAGCATCGTGACATATAGCCTGTGTGAGTGTAGGCATACCATAATTTTTTCGGGTGTTCTACAGATATAAAAGATAACTGCACTGTTTGTGTAAAATGTGTATATATTGTGTTGTAAAGTTACTGTGGCTTACATTGTGTAAAATGTGTATATATATATATATATATATATATTGCACCGTAAAGTTAGTATGGTTCATATTATGGCATGAGTAGAGAGGATGACTGTCTCCTATCGTAAGAGTTTTTCAGTATTTGACGATAAGAATGGTAGTTTGTGTGATATAATTATCAGTGCAAAATGGCGATCTGTGTAAAGTAACCGCTGGAAGCCTCACCTGCAGAAGGAAAAAAGGCGGACATTTCTTCGATATCGGCAGTATCAGTAATTCGGCGGGTAAATTCGATAAGAAATAATCATAATGCTCGATTCATTGACGTCCTTTTGTGCTGGGATACAGGAGCCTCTACATAGCATTGAGAACGTTTGAGTATGTTGAAAGCAGGAAGGCTATCACGTGAGGTCAACGAGAAAGACTGCATTTGGCGTTACTTTCGTAAACAGGTTCTCTTAGGGTAAACATTTTCATGCATTCAAGCGGAGACATCAAGTAAGCGAGCGTTAACCATTTCTGGAACACTATACAATTCCCAAAGGGTCGACTTGTCTGTTATTTTTTACAAAACCATGTGACGTAAGAATAACATTGAGATCATTTTAGATGGCGAGTCGGCATGCGGGCGTTTCGCGACGGGGCGAGGTCTGAGCGATGCTGGGGGCAGGTAGGCATGACTGAACACGTCACGCATGGACCGTTACAAACGTTATGGGGGAAGCAGCCTGTGCTATTCTGTCATCAGCGGTAAAGACAAGTGCTGCCTTGAGGTGTCTCGAGTATGAAACAGACGTGAACGCGCCTCAGAGTTCTGTGACGTTGGTATAACTGTGACTGTATACTCGGAAATAGAGACAACTTTCCCCTGCATCCGGCGGCGGGTCGCGGCTGTGACGGTGCGTGCGGTCCTGAACGCACGTCTGTGTGTGCTTTGATAGCTGACGGCCGCGTCACTTCGCGGGAGCTGTGGCATGCGTTGAATGCATGTCTGTTGCATTATTTTGGGAGCGGGCCTGGGGGCTGTGCTACGAGCTATTTGGACAGTTTAGGAGTTGATTTAGTGTCTGCACATTTGTGTACTGCATTTTGTAGGGGCAGTTTACAGGTCTGCACTGAAATTATTTCTTTAATTTAGGAGTTTTTTACGTGTCTGCAGACTGTGTATTGTGATCCCAAGCACATCAGGGCTAGTGTTTTGTGTCAGTGTGATAAATATACTCATTCCCCAAATAAATTGTTTCAAAATAAATAGAGGGCACTCCTTCCTTACTCTATACAGCAGCCCAGCGCAGGCTGAGTCATTTTCGCACCATTTTCCCTATACAGACAACCATCTGGGATTTGGTCACAGGAGGGATGACAGTTCCCTCTGGTGGCAGTAACGTGTACTAGGTCAGCTGGAGTCTAGATCTCATGGTAGAGACACCGCTTGCAAAATAAAGACTTGTGCCCAGAGTCGTTTTCTCGCCATTTCCCTCCAACCATCTTGGATTACGTCACAAAACAGACGACAGCGCCCTCTGCTGGTGGTATTGAGTACCAGCTCCAGACCTTGTGGTGAACATCCTGTTTGACGCCATTTTGGATAACTGTACTTGCGTCGTCAACTGACTGCACAGTGGTGCTCTCGGGTGGCGATGAAACGTACTAGGTCTGTTGGGCTCTGGACCTCATGGTGAAGACATTGGCTGCCGCCATCTTGGATTGCGTCACAGGTGAGAGCGCCCTCTGCTGGTGGCGATGTGTACTAAGGCAGCTGGTCTCAGGACCTCGTGGCAAGCCCATCTGCATGAAATTGGTTAAATAATAAAGACTAACCTCCAAGTCCTTTTTTCCCATGAATACTTGGGAGGAGGTTGCAGTTGAGCGACTGAGGTTAGTACAAGTGTCCTTTCTTTCGCGCCATTTTCTTACCTTAGCAGCGAAACTCCAAGTGACCTTTGTTCACCACAAAAATTCAAACTCGGCCCCAGTTCATAGGAGGAGGTGGCAGTCGGGTGACTTAGGTTAGTGGAGGTAGGCCAAGTGAGCTATCTTCCTGCGAGTTTCTTTGCTTAGTAGAGATAACTGGGGGTGTGGTGCATTATCCTCTTGGAATATGAATTTCCCGCCATTTTTTCTGGGGGGGGGGGGTGTGGCGCTTTCCTGCCAAAATTCAAAGTTGCCACCAAAATCCGCCATCTTGAATGACGTCATCGCCGCCATCTTATATGACGTCGTCGCCGCCATATTAGATAACGGTACTTTGAGGTCGTACACAGGTCGTCCCACTACTCTCGTTACGCAAGGCCGTTTCAGCAAGGCCAGTTCTCCTACCGATTTCCACGGTGTACCTAATGTCTTGAGTGACAACACCCTCTATCTAGCATAACTGACTCCATTCTTGTATAGTTTCATGTTCTATCTTTATATCTGTTTGTCTCTTCATTGGCTTTTTTAACGGCCATTACCTTGATTTTTCAAGTGTTCATGTTTGCAACGCCGTCCGTCTGATGGTAATACTGGCCGTTGTTCAGAAAATCATAAGACGTAAGAGTGTGCCTAAATACAGGGTTGTTGTTGTTGTTGTGGTCTTCAGTCCTGAGACTGGTTTGATGCAGCTCTCCATGCTACTCTATCCTGTGCAAGCTTCTTCATCTCCCAGTACCTACTGCAACCTACATCCTTCTGAATCTGCTTAGTGTATTGATCTCTTGGTCTCCCTCTACGTTTTTTACCCTCCACGCTGCCCTCCAATGCTAAATTTGTGATCCCTTGATGCCTCAAAACATGTCCTACCAACCGATCCCTTCTTTTAGTCAAGTTGTGCCACAAACTTCTCTTCTCCCCAATCCTATTCAATACCTCCTCATTAGTTACGTGATCTACCCACCTTATCTTCAGCATTCTTCTGTAGCACCACATTTCGAAAGCTTCTATTCTCTTCTTGTCCAAACTAGTTATCGTCCATGTCTCACTTCCATACATGGCTACACTCCATACAAATACTTTCAGAAACGACTTCCTGACACCTAAATCTATACTCGATGTTAACAAATTTCTCTTCTTGAGAAACGCTTTCCTTGCCATTGCCAGTCTACATTTTATATCCTCTCTACTTCGACCATCATCGGTTATTTTACTCCCTAAATAGCAAAACTCCTTTACTACTTTAAGTGTCTCATTTCCTAATCTAATTCCCTCAGCATCACCCGACTTAATTTGACTACATTCCATTACCCTCGTTTTGCTTTTGTTGATGTTCATCTTATATCCTCCTTTCAAGACATTGTCCATTCCGTTCAACTGCTCTTCCAAGTCCTTTGCTGTCTCTGACAGAATTACAATGTCATCGGCGAACCTCAAAGTTTTTACTTCTTCTCCATGAATTTTAATACCTACTCCGAACTTTTCTTTTGTTTCCTTTACTGCTTGCTCAATATACAGATTGAATAACATCGGGGAGAGGCTACAATCCTGTCTCACTCCTTTCCCAACCACTGCTTCCCTTTCATGCCCCTCGACTCTTATAACTGCCATCTGGTTTCTGTACAAATTGTAAATAGCCTTTCGCTCCCTGTATTTTACCCCTGCCACCTTCAGAATTTGAAAGAGAGTATTCCAGTCAACATTGTCAAAAGCTTTCTCTAAGTCTACAAATGCTAGAAACGTAGGTTTGCCTTTTCTTAATCTTTCTTCCAAGATAAGTCGTAAGGTCAGTATTGCCTCACGTGTTCCAACATTTCTACGGAATCCAAACTGATCTTCCCCGAGGTCGGCTTCTACCAGTTTTTCCATTCGTCTGTAAAGAATTCGCGTAAGTATTTTGCAGCTGTGACTTATTAAACTGATAGTTCGCTAATTTTCACATCTGTCAACACCTGCTTTCTTTGGGATTGGAATTATTATATTCTTCTTGAAGTCTGAGGGTATTTCACCTGTCTCATACATCGTGCTCACTAGATGGTAGAGTTTTGTCATGACTGGCTCTCCCGAGGCCATCAGTAGTTCTAGTGGAATGTTGTCTACTCCCGGGGCCTTGTTTCGACTCAGGTCTTTCAGTGCTCTGTCAAACTCTTCACGCAGTATCTTATCTCCCATTTCGTTTTCATCTACATCCTCTTCCATTTCCATAATATTGTCCTCGAGTACATCTCCCTTGTATAAACCCTCTATATACTCCTTCCACCTTTCTGCCTTCCCTTCTTTGCTTAGAACTGGGTTTCCATCTGAGCTCTTGATATTCATACAAGTGGTTCTCTTCTCTCCAAAGGTCTCTTTAATTTTCCTGTAGGCAGTATCTATCTTACCCCTAGTGAGACAAGCCTCTACATCCTTACATTTGTCCTCTAGCCATCCCTGCTTAGCCAGTTTGCACTTTCTGTCGATCTCATTTTTGAGACGTTTGTATTCCCTTTTGCCTGCTTCATTTACTGCATTTTTATATTTTCTCCTTTCATCAATTAAATTCAATATTTCTTCTGTTACCCAAGGATTTCTATTAGCCCTCGTCTTTTTACCTACTTGATCCTCTGCTGCCTTCACTACTTCATCCCTCAGAGCTACCCATTCTTCTTCTACTGTATTTCTTTCCCCCATTCCTGTCAATTGTTCCCTTATGCTCTCCCTGAAACTCTCTACAACCTCTGGTTCTTTCAGTTTATCCAGGTTCCATCTCCTTAAATTCCCACCTTTTTGCAGTTTCTTCAGTTTTAATCTGCAGTTCATAACCAGTAGATTGTGGTCAGAATCCACATCTGCCCCTGGAAATGTCTTACAATTTAAAACCTGGTTCCTAAATCTCTGTCTTACCATTATATAATCTATCTGATACCTATTAGTATCTCCAGGATTCTTCCAGGTATACAACCTTCTTTTATGATTCTTGAACCATACTTGGAGCACATTTACACAATCTTTACTCTTGACAGAGTCGTTGGCAGATGTCAGTCTGGTCTTGGCCGTAGCTCGCCACTCACGTCACCTGATCTATCAGTATACGATTACTTTGTGTTGGGAGCTCTCAAGTCTAAAGAGTATCGCAACAACGGTCACAGCCTTCAAGAATTGAAACAGAACTTTTCGGACGAAATTGCAGCAATTTCAGCGTCCCGATTTCGATCTGCCTTCAGTAACTTTCTCACCAGGGCCCAAAACTGCCAAACAGGCGAATGATTTTCACTTTCAGCTTCTTTCTAAAGTCAGGTTAGTACTGTCTTTCCTTTCCTCTGCCGTGTTCCTTTGTACCGAAGAACTGTTCTCCGGGCCACTTTTATTTTACCCCACCCTGTAGCTCGACCACTTCACTTACAAAACACTGGGATACTAGGTCAGACCAGTCTTTAACAGGCACATTCGTAAACAGCGACACCACATCAGTACTAACCATAATGTCACCCTCACTAAGTCGAAGACGGTTAATTCGTTTGCAGAAATCTGCTGAATCTTTCGTATGATGCTCGAATGTCCCATATGTGTGGCGAGATTGGCCAAATATTGCACCTGCTTGTATGTTATACATGAAATGTATTTCAACTTGTGAGTATGGATAACCATCAGCTATTTAGTGGAATGATCACTATGACAATTTGTGTCGGACCGTGATCTGAATCTGGACATCCCGCTTATCGCTAACAGTCGCCTTACCATTAGGCAATACGAGCACGACTCACAGCCAGACCCCAGTTTCCATATCTCGTCAGCCATATGTGTACAACCTGTACCTGTGCATTTATTATGTGTATTCCGGTACAGGGGAGACAGTTTACTTGAAAATCACCTGCCCGATGTCGTCCGATAAACACGATGTGGCAATTGCGAGTTACGATGCAATGTTACTTCGGACGCCGAGTCAACATATGCCCGTATATGGCGATGACGCGGGCTCCAGCGACGTCACAGCCGGCAGCTGGTGTATACAGGGTGTTACAGAAAGGTACGGCCAAACTTTCAGGAAACATTCCTCACACACAAAGAAAGAAAATATGTTATGTGGACATGTGTCCGGAAACTCTTACTTTCCATGTTAGAGCTCATTTTATTACTTCTCTTCAAATCGCATTAATCATCGAATGGAAACACATAGCAACAGAACGTACCAGCGTGACTTCAAACACTTTGTTACAGGAAATGTTCAAAATGTCCTCCGTTAGCGAGGATACATGCATCCACCCTCCGTCGCATGGAATCCCTGAAGCGCTGATGCAGCCCTGGAGAATGGCGTATTGTATCACAGCCGTCCATAATACGAGCACGAAGAGTCTCTACATTTGGTACCGGCGTTGCGTAGACAAGAGCTTTCAAATGCCCCCATAAATGAAAGTCAAGAGGGTTGAGGTCAGGAGAGCGTGGAGACCATGGAATTGGTCCGCCTCTACCAATCCATCGGTCACCGAATCTATTGTTGAGAAGCGTACGAACACTTTGACTGAAATGGGAAGGAGCTCCATCGTGCATGAACCACATGTTGTGTCGTACTTGTAAAGGCACATGTTCTAGCAGCACAGGTAGAGTATCCCGTATGAAAACATGATAACGTGCTCCATTGAGCGTAGGTGGAAGAACATGGGGCCCAATCAAGACATCACCAACAATGCCTGCACAAACGTTTACAAAAAATCTGTGTTGATAACGTGATTGCACAATGGTGTGCGGATTCTCGTCAGTCCACACATGTTGATTGTGAAAATCTACAATTTGGTCACGTTGGAATGAAGCCTCATCCGTCAAGAGAGCATTTGCACTGAAATGAGGATTGGCACATTGTTGGATGAACCATTCGCAGAAGTGTACCCGTGGAGGCCAATCAGCTGCTGATAGTGCCTGCACACGCTGTACATTGTACGGAAACAACTGCTTCTCCCGTAGCACACTCCGTATAGTGACGTGGTCAACGTTACCTTGTAGAGCAGCAACTTCTCTGACGCTGACATTAGGGTTATCGTCAACTGCACGAAGAATTGCCTCGTCCATTGCAGGTGTCTTCGTCGTTCTAGGTCTTCCCCAGTCGCGAGTCATAGGCTGGAATGTTCCGTGCTCCCTAAGACGCCGATCAATTGCTTCGAACGTCTTCCTGTCGGGACACCTTCGTTCTGGAAATCTGTCTCGATACAAACGTACCGCGCCACGGCTATTGCCCCGTGCTAATCCATACATCAAATGGGCATCTGCCAACTCCGCATTTGTAAACATTGCACTGACTGCAAAACCACGTTCGTGATGAACACTAACCTGTTGATGCTACGTACTGATGTGCTTGTTGCTAGTACTGTAGAGCAATGACACGCATGTCAACACAAGCACCGAAGTCAACATTAGCTTCCTTCAACTGGGCGAACTGGCGGTGAATCGAGGAAGTACAGTACATACTGACGAAACTAAAATGAAACCTAACATGGAAATTAAGCGTTTCCGGACACATGTCCACATAACATCTTTTCTTTATTTGTGTGTGAGGAATGTTTCCAGAAAGTTAGACCCTACCTTTTTGTAACATCCTGTATAAGGGTCGTACCAGCATCCCACAGGCAGTCATACCACTTGACAATTACCAAGAAGTGCTTGGCGGAAAGATCGTGTGATTTTAATTACTTGACGCGACTGGAAACCCGAGAAATTTTAATTCAATTTTCTTTTTTATCCTGTTCTTAATTACACTGAGTAATGTTTTTGATGAATGCGACAACAATATTAGTTTTCTATAGTCAGAACACTCTCTGACGTTTCCTTTCTTCGGTAGGTGACTCCTATTTTCAGCCGCTCGGGCTACCCTTGGGTCTTAGGCGTCTTGTGACGGTTCGCGCGACTTGCCCCCGTTGGAAGTTCTAGTCCTTCCTCGGGCATAGTTGTGTGGGTTGTCCTTAGCGTAAGTTAGTTTAAGTTAGATTAAGTAGTGCGTAGGCCTAGGGGCCGATGACCTCAGCGGTTTGGTCCCATAGTTCTTACGACAAATTTCCCAAATTTTTCCCTTTTTCAGCAAAAGTCTTCCGGAATTTATCCACTGTAATAGCTTCGTACAATGATGTTGTAAAGTTTTTGTTTCACTTTTTCTCCTATTCTCTTCAGAAGTGCTGTTGGGATGTCGTCTGTTCCTGTTGCGTTCTTGCTCTTTAACTGCTGAAGCGCTGGATAAAATTCTTCTGGTATGATTATCGTTCTATTATTATCGTCTTCCACCATATGTTCAAGTTAGACATGGTTGTAATTTCCAACACTTCCGCATCATAGTACAAGTCTTCAAGATAGACCTTCCAGCGGTATGTCATATCTTCCCTGTCAATAAGTAATTGTCCATTCGTATCTTTTATTGTAGTACTTCCTTGTTTAAGTATGTACTGCAGTGGCTTTATCGCGCTATTTGCTTTATCTGTTCTTCCTCCTCTACATCATGCTCTGTTCTTCGCCCAACTTCCTTCATCCTTTCTTCTTTGTCCCGTTTACATTCTGTCACAGTGACATTCAGTATTGTTCTGTATTGCATTTGGCTTTTTTTGTATGTACCGTCTTACAGTGGTTTCTGCGATATAATAAATCTACTATATCTTCAGTAATCCAAGGTTTTCTTTTACCCCCTGTCAGCTTGAAATTATATGTACATCAACTACTGGAAAAAATCGTACATCCACCTACATATTTTAAAGCACTAACCAATGTATTACCCCAAACTTTAGGCAGTTATTACATGTAACAGATATAATCTTAAGACCCCTGCTTTGTAAAGTTTTCTCTCACACAATCGCTCCTTCCAGCCTCTCCCTCCCTCTCACTTTCTCTTCCTCTTCCTCTCCCTCTGCCACCAACCTAACTGTGAATCCCAACCAAAATTGTAATTTGTGTATAATTTTTCCACTGTAGTCAACTTAATTATTGTATTTAAAGTTTGTAACATGCCACCTGATGGAATAAACGAGTATGGAGTTTAAGCTGTATCAACTTGTCAAAATAGGATGTATATGCCACCAGAAATATTTATTCCAACGCATACATTCGACACCTCAAAACAAACATCTCCAAAAGCCTTTAAAAATTTATTCTGTAATAATGTCGTTACGATGTATATTCTTTGTACTTTGTGATAATGTCTTCTGTTCTACGATATATATTCTTTGTACTTTGTGATAATGCTTTCTCTTTTGTAATACGACCCTTGCTCCTAATAGTTTCCAGACGATATATTTGTTTACAAAATATGACAGTATACATGTGATGTGTTATGATAGTGAAAGGAACCTGTGAACACTGTAGGTACTCTACTTTACTTATTTTATTTTTACCGTTAGATATACGATTAATTCTTTTCCGAAAGAAACCCAAAACCATGTTCTGAAATAGTGTTCTGTTTCTCCACTAGACAGTGCCACAAGTTCCTCCAAAAAATCGTAACACAACACACACACACACACAAGTTTCATACTAACCACCGGATGATGGAGGTTTAAACCTTTGAAACGCGTCGTGGAGATAAATAAACAGTGACTGGTAACAGTAAACTTGTTGTTTCATTTAATTTCAATAACAGTCACGGTAAAGCCTAGCCTAAAATGTTCACATTTAATGTCTGTTGTTTCTCATCCGCTGAACATGACCAATCCATCTCAGTTGGTGACCAGTAACGGTGGCTTCTATTGTATACATCTTGGCCTCCTCGAGAACCATAGTGTCTGATTCTAAGTCATTTCATTTGGTGTTAATGATGTACCTAAGCGTCTGTTGGTTGTAGTGTTCTAGTTTCTTAAGATCACGACGATATAGTGTCCAGGTTTCGCAGCCATAGAGCAGGGCAGAAAGAACAACTGCTCGATACACCATCAGTTTTGTCGATAACGTAAGATCTTTATTCAGGAAGACCCGATGTAGGAGACATCCAAAAGCAACATGTGCGGCATGCAGTCTGTTATTCACGTCCTTTTCCGATGAGCAGTTAGTTGATAATATACTCCCTAGATAGAGGAAGTGCTCTGTTTGTTCCAAAGGTGTGCTGGAAATAGAGATACTGAAATCCGGAAAGGCCGTTCCAGGAGCTGGCTCTGCTAAATCTTTGTTTTCTGGATGCTGATGGTCAGGCAAAACCGTTGATATGCGGTACCGAAATAATTTACAGACAGTTGCGGCTCTGTGGGTTTGTGAGCTGGAGAAACATTGTCGTCAGCGTACTGCAGTTGAGTTGCTTGAGTGAAACTTGTGAACCTTTTAGAGTGCAGTCTGGACTGATTAAATAGCCCTGGGTCAAATCTGTATTTACGTTCTACTCCACAGTTGTTTACATACGACGTATCGTAAAGCATAGCTCACACATGTCATCATGGAAAGCTTGGGTCATTTGACCAAAGTGTTCAGGGCAGCCGAAACGTTTTAAGACCTTCCACAATGCTTCTCTGGGCATTGTATCAAAGGCATTTTCTAGATCACAGACCACAAGTAGTAAAGATTTATGTTATGCCCTGCACATCTTCTGCAGCTGTCACGTAAGTTGATCCTCTGGAGAGGAGAAATCCGTACTGAGATCCAGGAAGTACTGTCTAAGAAAGAGTTTGGAGGTGATTCAACGAAATTAAGAAAATGTTGTACCAATTACGAAGACCAAGGATATGTCAGGGCAATTGTCACTTATGGTTCCGTCGACTATTTTGAAAATGGTGGCAATTGTGGAGTTTTCATGTCAGCTGCTACTTTCTCACATTAGAAGAAACAGGGGGAATTGTCTGTATTTTAGAGGAAAGCCACCATTTTGAATGGTATCCAGGGGGTGCTGTCAGGTCTAGATGTATTTCTCGGTTTCATTCTATTTAGAGCCTTGTTGAGTTCATGAGATATCGGTGGGACTGCTATACAAGGTTGCACCGGATGTTGTGGGACATGTCCGAGAAAGTCGGCAGCAGCAGTAGAACTACGGTTTAAAAGTGTTTTGTAAAGCTCTTTCCAGCGGTTTAAGATGTCCTGTGATTGTCAGTGAGGATGGTCATGCTGTTGGCGACTTCCATGACTCCTGATAAGGAACGAACAGGCCCATATTTTTCTCTTATTCCAGCATAAAAACTCGGAAAGTCCCCGGCATCTGACAGGCTTTGAAGTTTCTTGGCTTTTTGTTGCCACCAGTGGTTCTTGATTGTTCTTATTTCACTTTGACGTTTCTGCTTGATCTCTTGAAAGTGTGTTTTATTTTCCAGGTAGGATGGATCTTGAGCAATAAATAGGAATATATCCCGTTCTTTACTTTTGAGGCTCTTAATCACTTCGTTGTTGCCATAAAATCAATCGTTTATCTACTTCGCATCAAAACCTTGATTACCACTGCAGACTTCTTGATGTTTTTTTAAAGTGGACCATTCGTGTTCAACATCTGTTGTGTTAACTGGGCTATTGCTAAGTCGTTCCAAAAGTGTGTCTTGCAAGGGAAAACGAACCGTTTCATTCTGGAGGATGTTGATGTTGCATTTCCTCCTGGAAGGATTTAAGAAGAAGGATCGTTGTTTACGATGGACAAGGATACTCATATGGCTAACCAGCAGTTTATGTTCGGTCCAGCAACCATCGATGTTTCGAGTTGTTTTTTGTGGTTAGGACGACTTTCTTGTCATGCTGACATAGTCACTGAGATGCCAGTGTTTGATGCGTGGATGAAACCATGTTGTCTTATAACGGTTAGGTGAGCGGAAGGCATATTGGTGATACAAAACTCATGCTCACCTCAGAGACCTAGAAGTAGCAGCCCATTTGCAGTGCAGTTTCCTACACTTTGATTACCCATTGTTACCCCAAAAACTCTAGAACTGAAGTCGCCTAGTAACAAGAGTTTATTTGCGGTTGGTATCTTGACGAGAACATTGCTCAGCCGATGGGAGAACTGATTCTTTGTATCCTTCTCTCCACCTAATGTGGGAGCGTAGGCAGAGACGAGGGTGACGAAGCTGTCTCCAGAAATGAGAATTCGAAGACTCACAACTATTTCATTGACTCGAATAGGGGTTAATCGACGTTATTTCGATATTTCTGTTTTTACTGCAAATCCTACACCACGGGTACGTGGTTCTCTTGCATCCTTTCCTTTCCAAAATACGGTGTACCCTGAGCTCGCCTGACTAAGGTGTCTTCGCCTGATGGTCTGGTTTCATTTGAGGCAGCAACATCTACATCTAATCTAGCTAGCTCGTGGATGAGAAGAGCTGTTCTTCTTCCTAGTCTGTTTCCATTTAAATCTAGAAGAGTCCTGACATTCCATGTTCCAGTAGTCTTTATCATATTGTTCTTTCTTGGTTTTCGTCTGCAAATTAGGAGTAACCTCCTGGGTGCGGATTCCCAGCCTGGTACAAGTGAAACTACTTATGCTTAATCAGCCTTTTCTAGGGCCTGGCCCATTCAGGGAGGGCAGCGGTTATCCTAAATAGGCCTGCCCAGTCGCAGACGAATGACCAGATCCCTGAGTAGTCACATGAGTTCTCAGGAAGGCGACCGTCACACACCTGCCGCTAGTATGCAGGTCCAGACTAGTAGATTTCAGCCTTACTCACGCCTGCTACCACCGTCTTTATCCCATCGCCACTGGCCTTCAAGGAAGATGGGAGAAGAAACTGCCAATCGCGTGTCTTTGTTTAAGGTACATCTCAACTTATCTCAACTTACGAGGAAGTAACCCGCTCACTGTGATTCTGCAACAATTCATCGCGGCACGTGCGTATGAGACATGTGATTTCAGACACCAGAACTGCAGCGAAGTACCGCGAGCTCTGGGACAGTGGAACAGCGCCTTTGCAGCCAGTTCTTGTGGCATCATCTCTTCCACCTACGCGACCGTCGGGGAACTCAGGTGTGATATGTTCCTCTTTCATCCGCTTCGCTGTTGGGTCCTAGGATGTTAGGGGAAGGCGCTATGGAAAGGGACGAAGAAAGGGATGGGGCGTTGTGGGACACACTTTGTCTGGTTCATCCGCTGAGACCTGTCTGGCTTGAGAGACCCGGCCAGTAGCTACGCTACCGCCAGCATAGCCCTCAGCTTGACGTTAACACGCAAACCTCTGTGCCCACAAGGGCAGTGCTACGATAATTCGTTGTCCTATGGAAAAGGAACGCATATCGTGCTGATAACAATCCCGCATCTTATCCAAAGTAAAAGAGGTTCACCACTTACTTCGTTACAGGTACGCGATAAACCGTAATTCCTCACCTGTTTCCTGAGTGTAAATTTTTATACCCACAATTAATTAAAAGCATTTTGCAACGAAGGAGAGTTGCTCTAATTCCAAATGGGATAACAACATTCCAATATCAAAGTAAAAACCTCTTGCAGGAAGTGAGTGATGAGTGGGTTCAAATGGTTCAAATGGCTCTGAGCACTATGGGACTTAACTTCTGAGGTCATCAGTCCCCTATAACTTAGAACTACTTAAACCTAAATAGCCTAAGGACATCACACACATCCATGCCCGAGGCAGGATTCGAACCTGCGACCGCACGCTCGCGCTGTTCCAGACTGTAGCGCCTAGAACCGCTCGGCCACACAGGCCGGCTGATGAGTGGGATTAGGAAAAAGCATGCAGCATGATTATGTTTGATATGAACAACCTCTGGTGACATTAAAAGCAACGGTGGTAACATTAAGAGTGCAACGGGAATTCCACTGTTAAATGCAGAGGAGAGAGCAGATAGGTGGAAAGAATACGTTGAAAGCCTCTATGAGGGTGAAGATTTGTCTGATGTGATGGAAGAAGAAACAGGAGTCGATTTAGAAGAGATAGGGGTTCCAGTATTAGAATCGGAATTTAAAAGAGCTTTGGAGGACTTGCGGTAAAATAAGGCAGAAGGGATAGATAACATTCCATCAGAATTTCTAAAATCATTGGGGGAAGTGGCAACAAAACGACTATTCACGTTGGTGTGTAGGATATATGAGTCTGCCGCCATACCATCTGACTTTCGGAAAAGCATCATCCACACAATTCCGAAGACTGCAAGAGCTGACAAGTGCGAGAATCATCGCACAATTAGCTTAACAGCTCATGCATCGAAGCTGCTTACAAGAATAATATACAGAAGAATGGAAAAGGAAATGGCGAATGTGCTAGGTGACGATCAGTTTGGCTTTAAGAAAAGTAAAGGGACGAGAGAGGCAATTCTGACGTTACGGCTAATAATGGAAGCAAGGCTAAAGAAAACTCAGGACACTTTCATAGGATATGTCTACCTGGAAAAAGCGTTCGACAATATAAAATGGAGCAAGCTGTGCGAGATTCTGAAAAAATTAGGGGTAAGCTATAGGGAGAGATGGGTCATATACAATACGTACAACAACCAAGAGGGAATAATAAGAGTGGACGATCAAGAACGATGTGCTCGTATTAAGAAGGGTGTAAGACAAGGCTGTAGCCTTACGCCCCTACTCTTCAATCTGTACATCGAGGAAGCAATGATGGAAATAAAAGAAAGGTTCAGGAGTGGAATTAAAATACAAGGTGAAAGGACATCAAAGATACGATTCGCTGATGACATTGCTATCCTGAGTGAAAGTGAAGAAGAATTAAATGATCTGCTGAACGGAATGAACAGTCTAATTAGTACACAGTATGGTTTGAGAGTAAATCGGAGAAAGACGAAGGTAATGAGAAGTAGTAGAAATGAGAACAGCGAGAAACTTAACATCAGGATTGATGGTCACGGAGTCAATGAAGTTAAGGAATTCTGCTACCTACGCAGTAAAATAACCAATGACGGACGGAGCAAGGAGGACATCAAAAGCAGACTCGCTATGGCAAAAAAGGCATTTCTGGCCAACAGAAGTCTACTAATATCAAATACCGGCCTTAATTTGAGGAAGAAATTTCTGAGGATGTACGTCTGGAGTACAGCATTGTATGGTAGTGAAACATGGACTGTGAGAAAACCGGAACAGAAGAGAATCGAAGCATTTGAGATGTGGTGCTATAGACGAATGTTGAAAATTATGTGGACTGATAAGGTACGGAATGAGGAGGTTCTACGCAGAATCGGAGAGGAAAGGAATAGGTGGAAAACACTGAGAAGGAGAAGGGACAGGATGATAGGACATCTGCTAAGACATGAGGGAATGACTTCCATGGTACTAGAGGGAGCTGTAGAGGGCAAAAACTGTAGAGGAAGACAGAGATTGCAATACGTCAAGCAAATAATTGAGGACGTAGGTTGCAAGTGCTACTCTGAGATGAAGAGGTTAGCACAGGAAAGGAATTCGTGGCGGGCCGCATCAAACCAGTCAGTAGACTGATGACAAAAAAAAAATGAAAACAGGCGGCCACGTAATAATCTTCCAGTCTGCCTCCCTACATGTTCTGAAATGAAATATCAGAAAAGCGTTACTGCTAGCAAATGCATTTGGAAGATCGTAGTACTTTAACTGCAAAATTGTGACAGAAACTCTAAATTAGAGCACCAAACAATTTTCGAGAAAAGAACGTGACACCGTTGAGTAAATTTCACTTAAGAAGAACAGAACAGTTCGTTTACTACTAATATCCTGTTTCCGAACGTCATCGATGTAAAAGGAAGTAGCATGTTTAGTAGGATCAGTGCCACTTTATTATATCAGAACACGAGATACGGTATTATTTCCGCCAGAAAATGCACATAACTGATGCAGATGAGGTATTTAAGCCTATTTAGAACGGTAAGACTACACGGAAGAAGCTAAATTAAAGACTGGGAGCAAATTTGTAAAACAATAGTCTCAAAAAAATGGTTCAAATGGCTCTGAGCACTATGGGACTCAACTGCTGAGGTCATTAGTCCCCTAGAACTTAGAACTAGTTAAACCTAACTAACCTAAGGACATCGCAAACATCCATGCCCGAGGCAGGATTCGAACCTGCGACCGTAGCGGTCTTGCGGTTCCAGACTGCAGCGCCTTTAACCGCACGGCCACTTCGGCCGGCACAATAGTCTCAAAAGGATGAAGATCATCCACCGTATTTTCCGTAATGCAAGTTAGTCTATGGCAAAAATTTACAGGATGTATATTTATGCGGCGAAAGCATTATTACTACTGCCCACTGTGAAGTTTAAAGGGTCCTGGTGGTGTTGCGGGCACATGACGCAGTGAGGAAAACATGCAAGCGGAAGAGACGAATGGGCAGTCATTACAGCAAAGATGCGGGCCGCAAATGCGGAAACCCATTGCTATAAGCGGTTTTGACAAAGGGCATATTGTTGTGGCGCTGCTGGTGAAAACGAGAACCTCTGAAACGACGAAGCTGGTCGGCTGTTTGCGTACTGCTATCGTGAGCACCTAGGGAAAGTAGTTGAAGGATGGTGGAACAGCGCGCGGGCCATATGGTACTGGACGTCCACGTCTCAGTACAAAACGTAGAGGGCGGAGGATCCCCCACTGTGCAATCCACGATCTGTGGCGAATATGACGTCATAGTACAATGCTGGTGCAGGCACAAGTGTTTCGGAGCACACCGTTCAACGGCCATTGTTGAACACAGAGCTCCACATCACACATCTCCTACGTCAGTTACGACTGCAGTGGGCACAACTACACTGGGTTTTCACAGTGGATCAGTAGATATGTTTCGTCTGTCGAATGAGTTGCATTTCTTGTTACACTATATCGATCTCTGGGTTCTTACACGCCGTCAAAAAGGTGAATGGCTGCTTGAAATTTGCATTGTGCCACAGATGCAGGCCGGTGAGAGCAGAATTATGCCATGCGGCACATTGAGCTGGGATTCTGTGAGACATATGGTAGTACTCGAAGAAACCATGACAGCAGTGAGCTACTTGAACATTACTGCGGACCACCTGCATCGCTTCATTCTTTTAAGTCTCCCCCTAGGCCGATGACATCTTCCAGCAGGATAACTCTCCATGATACACGTTCTAAATCGTGCTGCAGTGTGGTTTGACGAACATGATAGTGACATCACATTAATGTCTTAGCTAGAAAATGTACCTCACCTTTACCTGCTGGAACACATATCGGGCGCCAGGTGCGTGCCCACAAACCGTGGTTCCGTAATTTGCGATAATTTAGAGACCTGCGAGTACCCATCTGATGCCACATGCTTCTGGAAACCTAGCAAGGACTTGTAGAATACATCGCTGCTGCACTCTTGTTTGTGTTTGAAAAATGCACCAACACTCTATTAAACAGATAGTCACAATGTTTTGGTTCATCGGTGTAAATTGCAACTATTCAGGTATAACTCAGCCTAACAACTCATATTAACCAGTTGTTGTTGTTGTTGTTGTTGATGATGTGGTCTGTAGTCCAGAGTCTGGTTTGATGCAGCTCTCCATATTACTCTATCCTGTGTAAGCTTCTTCATCTCAAAGTACCTACTGAAAGCTATATCCTTGTGAATCTGCTTAGTGCATTCATTCCTTGGTCTCCCTCTACGATATTTACCCTCCACGCTGCCCTCCAGTACTAAATTGGTGTTCCCTTGATGCCTTATGGAGCCGAGCGACCACTACGGTCGCAGGTTCGAATCCTGCCTCGGGCATGGATGTGTGTGATGTCCTTAGGTTAGTTAGGTTTAATTAGTTCTAAGTTCTAGGCGACTTATGACCTCATAAGTTGAGTCGCATAGTGCTCAGAGCCATTTGAACCATTTGAACCTTGATGCCTTAGAACACGTCCTACCAACCGATCCCTTCCTCTAGTAAAGTTGTGTCACATATTCCTCTTCTCCCCAATTCTATTCAGTACCTTCTCCTTAGCTACGTGATCTACCCACATAATGTTTAGCATTCTTCTGTAGCACCACATTTCGAGAGTTTCTATTCTCTTCTTGTCTTAACTACTTATTGTCCACGTTTCACTTCCATACGAATACTTTCAGAAGAGACTTCCTGACACATATATACAGGATGTTAACAAATTTCTCTTCTTCAGAATCGCTTTCCTTGACATTGCTAGTCTGCATTTTATATACTCTCTACTTCAACCATCATTAGTTATTTTGCTCCCCAAATAGCAAATCTCGTGACTTATTAGCAGTTTTTCCATTCCTCTGCAAAGAATTCGTGTTGGTATTTAGCAGCCGTGACTTATTAATTTTCACGCCTGTCAACACCTGCTTTCTTTGGGATTGGAATTATTATATTCTTCTTGAAGTCTGAGGGTATTTCGTCTGTCTCATACATTTTGCTCACCGGATGGTAGAGTTTCGTCAAGGCTGGCACTCCCAAGGCTATCAGTAGTTCTAATGGGATACTGTGTACTCTTTTTTTCGACTTGGGACTTTCAGTGCTCCGCCAAACTCTTCACACAGTATCATAGCTCCCATTTCATCTTCGTCTAGGTCCTCTTCCATCTCCATAATATTGCCCTCAAGTACATCGCCCTTGTATAGACCCTGTACATATTCCTTCCACCCGTCTGCTTTCCCTTCTTTGCTTAGGACTGGTTTTCCGTCTGCGCTCTTGATATTCATACAAGTGGTTCTCTTTTCTCCAAAAGTCTCTTTAATTTTCCTGTAGGCAGTATCTATCTTACCCCCTAATGATATATGCCTCTACATTCTTACATTTATCCTCTAGACATTCCCGCTTAGACATTCTGCACTTCCTCTCGATCTCATTTATGAGACGTTTGTATTTCTTTTTGGTTGCTTCATTTTCTGTATTTTTATATTTTCTCCTTTCATCAATTAAATTCGATATCTCTTCTGTTACCCAAGGATTTCAAGTAGCTCTCGTCATTTTACCTACTTAATCCTCTGCTGCCTTCATTATTTCATTCCTCAAAGCTACTCATTCTTCTTCTACTGTATTTCTTTCCCCCGTCCTGTCAATCGTTCCCTAATGCTCTCTCTGAAACTCTCTATAACCTCTGGTTCTTTCAGCTTATCCAGGTCCCATCGCCTTAAATTGCCGAATGTTTGCAGTTTCTTCAGTTTTAATCTACATTTCATAAACAACAGATCGTGGTCAGAGTCCACATCTGTCCCTGAAAATGTCTTACAATTTAAAACCTGGTTCCCAAATCTCTGTCTTTCCATTATATAACCTATCTGAACCTTTCCAGTGTCTCCAGGCTTCTTCCATGTATACAACCGTCTTTCACGATTAGTAAACGAAGTGTTAGATGTTATGCTCTGTGCAAAATTCTACCAGGCGGCTTCCTCTTTCATTCCTTACCCCCATTCCATATTCACCTGCTACTTTTCCTTCTCTTCCTTTTCCTACTGTCGAATTCCAGTCCCTCGTCTCTCTTCACAACCGGAATAATTTCTTTTATCTCATCATACATTCTTCAATCACTTCGTCATCTGCGGACCTAGTTGGCATATATACTTGTACTACTGTGGTAGGCGTGGGCTTCGTGTCTATCTAGGCTACAGTAATGCGTTCACTATGCTGTTCGTAGCAGCTTACCCGCGCTACTATTTTTAGTCATTATTAAACCTACTCCTGGATTACCCCACTTGATTTTGTATTTATAGCCCTGTACTCGCCTGACCGGGAGTTTTGTCCCTCCTGCCACCGAACTTCACTAATTCCCACTATATCTAACTTTAATCTATCAATTTTCTAACTTACCTGCCCGATTAAGGGATATGATATTCCACGCTCCGATCCACAGACCGCCAGTTTTGTTTCTCCTGACAACGACGTCCTCCTGATTAGTCCCTGCCCGGAGATCCGAATGGGGAAGTATTTTACCTCCGGAATATTTTACCCAAGAGGACGCCATCATCATTTAACCATACAGTAAAGCTGCATGCCCACGGGAAAAATTACGGGTGTAGTTTACCCTTGCTTTCAGCTGTTCGCATTGCCAGTAAAACAATGCCGTTTTTGTTAATATTGCAAGATCAGATCAGTCAACCATCCAGACTGTTGCCCGTGCAGCTACTGAAGAGGCTGTTGCACCTCTTCAGGTATCACACGTTTGTCTGGCGTCTCAACAGATATCCCTCAGTTGAGGTTACATCTACGGTACGGTTATCTGTATCGCTGAGGCATCCAAGCCCCCGCACCAACGGCAAGCTCCATGGTTCATGGAGAGAGGGGGGGATTAACCAGTAAGGAGCACAAATTTATAACGAATAATTCTCAGAACTGTGTCGTTGTCTTACAAATTGAACCACAGACTTCCAGAAAAAAGAAGCACATTGACAAAGGCTGCTATTTAACAACAAAATTACAGAATGAATGCGATTCAGCTGACTTGTACTGAATCTTGAAACGATTCACCATTTTATCGTCTTTGAGAACGCACAGGAGTATTTGCCTGAGTTATGACAATACAATTCACGCATTTCCCCTCGAGCGGGCCTCATGTTTTGATGAGGCAGATAAGATTTAAATACGCGAGCTAAAGAAGATAGAAATCAAATACAAGACGATGAAGCACCAGCAGCTGTGCAAATGGGAGGCGCAGACACTCATCCACGGAGAGTTAAATGAACTTAAGATTGCAAAATCATGTGTGAAAAGAATTTACTCACATGGACAGTTGAAGAAGAGGTTAATGTCAGAATTACAACAATAGAAACTTAATGTTAACTGAATTTTCGTCCGTTCTTGGTAGAACAACATTATAATAAATGAAAAGCAATAGAGGCATAACTGTACATAGTTAAGCTACTTGAGCCAAAGACAGGTATTTTGAGAGGATCTATCGTGTGATCCAAAGAGACAATGGACGCTTTCCATTCAGCTGCCACATCTCTGTTTCAGAGATACCACATTCTTTGAAAGTAGTTTGATAAAAACAAATACATATTAAAAGAAAAAAGTTAAACATTTTAATATTCAGCTTAATGATTAAAAATGTTTTAATGATGTTGCAAAGGTATATCTGTCTGCGAATAGAAATTGATATTACAGAGGTGACTGAAATCAGACGTGAGCATGGGCTTTCGGACGAAACAAAACCTTCAAAATGCTAACGCAGTCACTCATGTTATTGAACAATGGTGCAACCATGTCAACTATGGGAAATAGATATCAATTACTATGAAATTCCGCACTAGATTGGAAGCCTGCAGCAAAACACGAAAAATACGAGCATGAGGTACAATGACAGGGAAAGAAAAAATGGTAGTATGACAGAGACAGAAAAGAGGTTTTTCATTTAAGTCAATTTACTGTCGTAGAACATATTGCAGCTAACTGTGATAAATGGTACACGTAGATAACATGACGCACTTTTTTTCAGCCGTAGCAACCGAAAATTCCAAATGACTGCTTTAAGCATAATCTGAGACACCAGCGAAAGAGTAGCCAATGAAAAGGAACATCAGCGAAAAGAGTTTCCAATGAAGAGAGAAACTTCAAGCTAAGAGATAACAATGTACCGGGTGATCAAAAAGTGAGTATAAATTTGAAAACTTAATAAACCAAGGAATAATGTAGATAGAGAGGTAAAAATTGACACACATGCTTGGAATAACATGGGGTTTTATTAGAACCACCCCATATTGCTAGACGCGTGAAAGACCTCTTGCGCGCGTCGCTTGGTGATGTTTGTGATGTCCTTAGGTTAGTTAGGTTTAAGTAGTTCTGAGTTCTAGGGGACTGATGACCTTAGAAGTTAAGTCCCATAGTGCTCAGAGCCATTTGAACCATTTGAACTTGGTGATGATCGTGTGCTCAGCCGCCACTTTCGTCATACTTGGCCTGCCAGGTCCCCAGACCTCAGTCCGTGCGATTATTAGCTTTGGGGTTACCTGAAGTCGCAAGTGTATCGTGATCGACCGACATCTCTAGGGATGCTGAAAGACAACATCCGACGCCAATGCCTCACCATAACTCCCGTCATGCTTTACAGTGCTGTTCACAACATTATTCCTTTACTTCTTGTTGCTATTTCTCGTTACAGTTCCTACATTTTTCGCGAAACATCCACGAATAACTTTTGCCAGTGTGTCTTCCGTATTTAAGAAATAAAGGTTTCATCTATCTTCTCTATCTTGAGACCATGAAAATCGTGGAAGCGGGTCGTAGGCGGCCTCTAGCATGACTAAGGTCTTCAGAAACAAGTTCCAATACCGAAGCTACATCGTAATGCCATGAAGTGAAAGAGCTTCTTGCGATGTTGTTTCATCTTCTAGAAAGAAATGTTCGAGTTCCTTGCTACGATAGGTGTACAATTTCTTAAGAAACAGTTAGTGATCAGTATCCATCAACGTAAGAAGGAAGCAATGGGTTCGATACATGTAAGATACCGTATGCCACATTATCTGTAGTCTGTCTGCTAACCGAGGGAGCTGGTGCATCGATCAAGATACCTGCCTGCGCGCTTATAAGCAGCTGATGAATGAACTACGCACCCACCAGAAGCGTTATGAAGGTTTGTTGCTCTTCTTGTTACCCTGCCATTCCCCGTGTCGCAACGGCGCATCACTGGTGGAGTTGCTTCATGGACGGCGCCACCGCAACTTAGTCCATTTGCTGCGCCCACCGCGGTGGCCGATGCCTACTCCTCTCCCTCATGCTACGAATCAAACTAATAGCCTAGTTTTTTTTCAGGTCAAGTAGCGATCGGAAGTGCTGGGAACGCGGCTTCGTTATAAGGTTGCTTGGTAATTGTATATTTTTTATACAGGGTCCAGGCAGATTGCAGCGACGGCACCTGAATCAAATTGGCACCTGTAAATTGCATTATCCTGCTACTGACTCTTTGTTCACAGATTCATTGCCTGACCGGGTGATGCAGCCGGTATCTTCTCTGGCTACCTGGGGTCCTGCGTCGCCAGCACCTGGCCATGAACCTATGGTCCTGGACCCTACAGGTAATCCGGCGTGTAGCGGACAGCTGACGTCCACAGGCGTTGGTCCTCTCCACTTCACGGCCGACCAGGGGTTCGACGCACCAATTCGAGACACCGTATCGGTTCGACCACCAGGAGACCTCGCACTATTGCTGGATGCAGAGACGCACATTCCGTCTGGTTTCTCGGCTGGCGTTCCAGGACGGCCTCAAAGCGAATGCCGGGGCGAATACAGGAGCTCGGCACCAGCCACAGCTTCGGCTCCTGCCTCCTCGTCTCTTCCTGCATCCATGCCTCCAGCCCCGCTGTTGTTGCAGTTGTCGTCACTACACGACAATGGAGAGGAGGTTAGAGTGGAGGAGTGTAGTGTCGCCGCTTATCGATACTGGCAGAGCTGGCGTCTCCATGAAAATTCCTTCGGGCACTGCGAGCGGCGCTTTGAATATTGTCACCAATAGGGTGACCTGACCAATGAAGAACATCCAGGCCGCCGACTAATGACCACTACCAGGACGGTGTTACAAGCGGCGGCCACCTCGGCAGCAATCATCTAGTTCGAGTTTAGTTCCGTGTTACTACATGGTGCCGAACATTAGATCGAGCTGTTGATAGCTAGCTCTACGGGCAAACATTCGGTGTACATAGACACACGCATCACTTTGCTTCTCTCGGCGCCTATTTTTCTTAGCGCTTTCTGGATATTTTTATTGAACTTTTACCATTTGTGCTTTCCGATATATCTGCTTCAGGTCCGTGCATGCCATTTTCTCTTATTTTACTTGTTCGTGCCGCCACATATTGATTTAGCTTTAGCATTGTTTGCTTTGCCATGGCTATCGCATCGCCCCAAGCCCCAAGCTAGCCCGTCTCGTAGTTAGTGGCGCCACAATTGCAAGCGCCTTTGGCACCAACGCTCGATCTAACACAGCTTCTTCAGATAGAGAGGCCACAAATGACGCAGATTACTGAGCTTATGAAGGGCTTAATTCGGATGCAGACGGAAGCCAATGAGAATCACCGTCAGGCGCCACCAATTACGGCAGCGCCACAGCTTACACAGCCATCCTTAGCGCTTCAGTTTCGCCCATTTCAAGAGGAGTGGGTTCAGTAACTGGACCAGTTTGAAGCTCATCTATCTGCACACCAATGCCAAGTACCGTTAAACAGTCTCTCTTTCAACAACGGCTTTTGTGTCAGTTAATAGGATGTATTGCACATTGTTGCCCATTTCGGGGCCAGAACTTGTGATCTATGAAGAATTAATCCACGCTTAGAATAGATATTATGAGAAGAAATTCCTTTTGGCGGATGCCAGGTTTAAATATGTCACACTAAATATGTGACAGACTTACAAGAGTTTACGTAAGATTAAATGTGGCTGTGGCAAGTATTATAGTGACCTTATGATACGTGGCGCTGTTACTCAGAACGTGGCTGATAATAGAAGAAGGAAACTTGCTGTCAAGAGTCCCTATTTTTCCTAGCCACGGCTGCCACAAACTATTAACAGTGTAGCACTTCTTCAGTGGCCACTTGAGTAAAATATGTTTATTTATAGTGCGCTTGTGTCAACTAATCTTTAGCTAGACTGTCCAGATTCCTGCGGCGACATATCTCTTTGGCCACCATCTTCACAAAATTTCCATTCTTTTGTCCAAAATCTGATCATTTTCAGTAACAATTCTTTTTTAAGGATAGTTTTGACGAAAGAGATAAGACGCATGTTTTTATCAAGAGCCAGAATTGGAAACACAGAAAAATGACTTAAAACGCATCAAAAGATAATGTATTTCAATTCGATAAGTTATCTGTGCTGAACAAAAAAATTTTTTCTGCAGTATCGTCTCAAAATGTGCAAGTTATGTAAGCTGAATGTGATGTGGATCTCATGTATCTAAAAGTGATGTATGTATCCTGACGAATTTGTTTGATTTTATAAAAGTCATATATTTTACCAAAAAGAACTGTTATTGTATCACAACGAATGGTATAACAGACTGCTTCGTAAGAACAACTGAAGAAAACAAGACTACTGAACAGGTAGAAGAAGGAAGGTATGAAGAAAAGAAGTCGATAAGAAGAATATGGAAGATACAGCACGAAGTAATTCAGCTTTTCCATTCGTTTAGCTTACAAATATCAAAGAATACCTCCCCAGGAATTTAATAATGCAACAGAAAGAGTTTTCTGAATAAATTCCAAATCGGAATACAAGAAAGTTTTGATTCATTGTAATATGCTGGATGGACTTTTTACTTGACCACCAAATCCCGAGAGACAGTGACAGAAAGGATGAAATGGTTGTAAGAAATGCGTGTCACGTTACACTCTGCTGCCTGATCTGTGTGTGTTGGAAGTTCCCAAGGATTGTGTGTAATAATCTCAGCTGATCTACGTGTGTTGCAGAATCCAAGAGTACTATGTGAAAATATTTCAAGTGATAACATACATTTACATTTCTTAACAGGACTGCAATACTTTAAATAGTTTTAAATGCTCTAAAAAAGAAATATTAGTTCTCGGATAAAAATGAAGATTGTTAAAGAGGGCAGCAGACAAATCAGTGCGGATCTGCCGTCCTCTACTGTCTTAAAACTACAACGAAAAATTTTATGGATGTGCATTCATTGTATTAACTGGAAAATAAAAGAGACCAATTCACAACAAATTAGAGCATTTAAAATTTGGTAGAAGATTACTTTCAAAAGAAAATACGGATAACAGACATTACTTTTTAAGAAGAAGAAGGTCGCGCACCTGTCTTGCCTCTGCAAATCCACCTCAGAGATACAGCACGGACAGTGCTGTACAATGATATAGTCGGCTGCTGCAAGCACGATGTGAGTGTCGAGTCTGCTGACTCTGACACTACTGCCGAGGTGCGATCAGCAAGCATGGCCCACCACAGGGCGCTCAAAGAGCCTGTGGTCGCCTAAATGTCGAGGCACCAGCAAAGGAAACAAAGCCGCCGCTAAATGAGTGTGGGAAGACGACCAAGTCTTCCCTATCAAGGTGGAAGCTTTCCCTCCGGTCGTGGACCCTAAACCACATTAATTCAGCTGCCGGGGAGAGGGCCGAGTGGCAAAGTACTGCCGCATCACACCGAGATGCGTCAGAAGCTCAGGCTACCATCACAGCCCCGCCAGCAGGCGACACATGGACGACGCGGGTGCTTGCTGCGCCATGCACCGTATCGTCAACTACCGTTGCTGCCCGGCCATCTCTAGCGGCAGCCCAGCCGTTGGCGAAATGAGGCCCCAGACTCAGCGCACGCAGATGCAGGAGAAGACGACGACGCCAGTCGTAAGCAACCGCTGAAACACCCCCCCCCCCCTTTTTTTCCCTGAGTGGCTGGGATATCCCACCAATTGTGAGGAGAATCGGCCGCCAGTAGGGAGGTGGGAACAGCAGCCGCGATCTGGAAAGACACAGCAGCAGCAGAAGACCGCCCAAATGCTCGCCACAATGCATTTTAACGTCTGAGGAACGGCTACAGCCACCCAAGCCGTCATGGCACAGAGAGGACTGCGTTCTTAGCCACACAGAAAGACTGCGTCGAGAGTTTGCTAGAGACTTTCTAGCAGGCAGAGGGCTACCTGCCCCTGCCCCTGCCACTGCCCCAGCATAGTCATAGGAGAAGGTAGCCGCCAGGCAGACATCGACTCCTCAGGCAATGCCCCAAGCCACTGGGACTGCCCCTGACGAACAGTCTACAGTATTCAAACTATGAGATGAAATGGAAATGAGTGTGTGATATCGTTGGCCGGGAAGCCCCATTCAGGGAAGATCGGCCACCAAGGGCAAGCCTTATTTAATTTGACACCACACTGGGCAACTGGCGCGCCGGTGATGGGGATGAAATGATGAGGCCAACACAACACCCAGTACACAAGCAGAGAAAATCTCCATTTCGGCCAGGAATCGAACACGGACCCACTTATATGGGAGGCAGGAAAAGAGAAGACGGCGCCAGCCATCAACATCCGCTGCCTACCCCCCCCCCCGCCCCCCTTCCTCTGAGTGGCTGGAATGTCCAACTAGTTGTGGGGAGGACCGGCCGCCAGTGGGAGGGTGGGAACTGCAGCCAGCATCTGGAAATTCACAGCAGCTGCGGAAGACCGTACACATGCTCGCCACAATGCGCATTAACGTATGAGGAACGACTACGGCCATCAAATCCATCATGGCACAGAGAGGACTGTGTTCTTAGCCACCCTGGCTACACACAAGGACTGCATCCAGAGTTTGCTAGCGAATATCGAGCAGGCAGAATGGTATGTGCCCCTGCCCCAGCAGCGTCGTAGGAGAAGGTCGCCTCCAGGCAGACATCCACTCCTCAGACAATGCCCCAAGCCACTAGCACTGCCCCTGACGAACCGTCAGCAGTATTCAAAGTATGAGATTAAATGGAAATGAGTGTGTGATATCGTTGGCCAGGAGGCCCCATTCAGGGAAGTTTGGCCACCAAGTGCAAGTCTCATTTCATTCGACGCCACACTGGGCGACATGCGCGCTGGTGATGAGGATGAAATGATGAGGACGATACCCAGTCCATAAGCAGAGGAAATTTCCAATTCGGCCAGGAATCGAAAATGGGCGAACTTATATGGGAGACAGGAGAAGACGACGACGCCAGTTGTCAGCAACAGCTGCTATCTCCCCCCCCCCCCCCATTTTCGCGTGAGTCGCTGTGATATCCCATCAATTGTGGGGAGGACCAGCCGCCATTGGGGGGAGGGAACAGCAGCCGCGATCTGGAAAGACACAGCAGCAGCAGAAGACCGTCCACATGCTCGCCACAATGCGCACTAACGTCTGAAGAACGACTGTGGCCTTGCAAGTCGTCACGGTACAGAGAGGACTGCGTTCTTAGCCACACATTAGGACTGCGTCCAGAGTTTGCTAGCGACTTTCTAGCAGGCAGAGGGGTACCTGCCCCTGCCACTGCCCCAGCATAGTCGTAGGAGAAAGTTGCCGCCAGGCAGACATCTACTGCTCAGGCAATGCCCCAAGCTACTGGGACTGCCCCTGCCAAACAGTCAGCAGCGTTCAAAGTATGAGATGAAATGGAAATGAGTGTGTGATATCGTTGGCCAGGAGGCCCCATTTAGGGAAATTCGGACACCAAGTGCAAGTCTTATTTCATTCGACACCACACTAGGCAACTGGCGCATCGATGATGAGGATGAAATGATGAGGCCAACACAACACCCAGTACACGAGCAGAGAAAATCTCCATTTCGGCCAGGAATCGAACACGGACCCACTTATATGGGAGGCAGGAAAAGAGAAGACGGCGCCAGCCATCAACAACCGCTGCCTACCCCCCCCCCCCCCGTCCCCCTTCCTCAGAGTGGCTGGAATGTCCCACCAGTTGTGGGGAGGACCGGCCACCAGTGGGAGGGCGGGAACAGCAGCCGGGTTCTGGAAAAACACAACAGCAGCAGAAGACCCAGCTAAGCAGGCAGACTATGAGATGAGGAACTAACTCGATGGCAAGTGTTTATCAAAGACAAGGGTATCATCAGGAGTGGCCCAGGGATTTGTGATAGCACTGCTGCTGTTCTCTATGTACATAAATGATTTGTCAGACATTGTGGGCAGCAATCTTCGATTGTTTGCTGCAATGTACGGTAAGGTTTCGAAGTTGAGTGACTGTAGGAAGATACAAGATGACTTAGACAAAATTTCTAGTTCCTGTGATGAATGGCAGATAGCTCTAAATGTGGGAATATGTAAGTTAATGCAGATAAGTAGGAAGATCAAACCTGTAATCTTCAGATACAGTATTAATATTGTCCCGCTTGACACAGTCAAGTTGTTTAAATATCTGGGCGTAACGCTGCAAAGCGGTATGAACTGCAACGAGCATGTATATATGTATCTGTATGTGTATTTAATTTGTACTTGTATCTATGTTAGTATTTCAATGTTTCAATTGACTGAATGAGAGTAATTCTTGAGAACAGGAAAAAAAGGAACCTATGTTAATCCTTGAACACTTATGATGGCATCATGCCACAACCAAGTTTCTTAGTGATCAAGTAACTGTGAGTAGCTTTGACGACTTAGTGTGAAACGTATATAATTCTATGTGCCTTATGTTATGTTTGTTTTGCTCCCTACAAGGAGAGATCCTTAAATACTTCATTCACTAAGTACGTGAATCCAATAATATTACGACTGCGCGTGAGTCGTAACGATCTTTCAGACTGATTACTCCTCACGCGGGAAGCGATGTAATATTATTGGTATTTCCGTCCTATGAAAGATTTGAGTACCCGTGGAAAGGCATTCACCTATCTTTATTTTAAATGATCAACTTATGAGATGAGACCTATTCTTTGAAAGACATTTGTTTTATATAATTTACGAACTGTAAAGTTGCGCATCTAGCGCGGACGCTAATACATCGATTGCACAGTAAAAGAAACATTTTAACAGAAGCTGAACTGACGTTCCGCTTCGATCTGAATAAAAGATGACAGTAAAAAACGTTTGTAGATCTTCAGATTTTAATGTACTTCTGCTTGTAATGTGAAAACGTAAAGGAGGTCGACTTTAAGTTAAAAAAGTGAGCGGTCTTGCTAGCGTGCAGACAACATTATTAATTAATAAAATTAAAGTAATTCATGTTCGAAACTGTAAGTTATTTTTATCGGAGGTGCTGAACAGTGCAAGAATTGTCTTTAACGAAAGGAGAAAAGTAATGACTGTAATTTGTGACAAAAACGTGAACCAAGGAGACAGCACAGGACAGGCTGAAATCTGATCGCACCATACTGTTAAAAAAGTACTTATTTAAGTTATATTGTTTATAAATAAGACCTAATTTGCTAGTGAGAATTGTTTGAATATATTTAGTGTTTACCAGACTTCTTATTCAGTTCTTTTCCTTTATACTTTTTTATCCTCCATGCCATATTGTTTTTACAAATGTCAAACAGCCTTTACTACAGCAGAGAATACTGCGGCATCCTGGTCGTAGACAGAAGGCCGCTCCTTGTCTTCTATACAACTCATAGCTACCCCATTAATTAATGATTTCATTTGCAAATGCAATTTTTTTTTACTATTCATTGTTAAAGGTCCCTTAGGTAATTATAAAATTCATACTGATTACGTAAAGAAATCCGGGTTGTTCTTTTCCAAATAATAGAAGTCTTTGCGTAATCAAAAACTAGCCTCCTTCTGACAACGATCAGGAGCCGACCAGAGGACGGACGTCTTCGACCGCTTTCGTGTGTCCTGTGGCAAAGCTGTGCCAAACTGGGAACACGGCATTCTAGTATGAAATACAGATTTAAATTGAAAGAAATGAGATATATTTAATAGTAATAATTTTTTTATCATACTAGAAGCCGCGCGACTGCTACGGTCGCAGGTTCGAATCATGCCTCGGGCATGGATGTGTGATGTCCTTAGGTTAGTTAGGTTTAAGTAGTTCTAAGTTTTAGGGGTGTGATGACCATAGATGTTAAGTCCCATAGTGCTCAGAGCCATTTTGAGCCATACTCTCGTGCATTCTTCTTTTCCTTGACGCATGCCTTGGTACTTTTTCCCTCCGCCCTTTAAACCACTCTTCTTTCAGACGAATTTCTACCACTTTCTATCACGCTATGGGCCCGTGTTGATGGGTAATCTTACCTAGATGGACGGACATCACAGACCCTGCTTCTGTGAACTACTCGATGTAATTCCTAACAAATGCGGAGGCGGCAGTAGATCTTTTGAGATGCTCATCATGCTAGAGCGGGCTTGGGGGGCCTCCACTCAGTGTCCCTTGCGGCGTGGATGACATTCGTCCCGCTCTCCCTTTCCCGCCGAAAGCTACTTGTGTAGACAAAATTATACCAGTGAACTTCGAATACTATGTTACACATTATAATGACAGACCAAGTAACTTTTCTTGAACGCTGCACTACACTACAAAGTGACGTAGATACTGTCGTTCAACATAGTCTCTATAAATACAGGTCAGGAAGTTTTTCCAGCTGTTTAGTTGATCGACAATAGAAATGCACTCCTTGGTGACGAAACCATTCGAGAACTGCTGTCTGAATGTCTTGATCGTTGAAAATCTCTTTCCCCCTGATGTTCTCCCTCGATACCTGGGCATTGTCGTCTATGGTCGATGTCTATGGCCTTTCTTCCCGACGAGAATAACACACATCAGAGGGACCTGGGTCACATTGTTGACACCATTTCTCATTTGGTCCAAATGCCGCCATAATATCACAGTGAATCTGTGCAATTGAGACATTTTGCTCACAAGAATCGTACGGTCCAGCGTACTTCAACTTGGGAGTGTGTTTCCAATTGCCGCACCATTACACTCCCCCCACCACCCATGTTGTCCGTACTGCAGGAGGGCTCTGTGTACAGTCCTTTGATTTGCTCCATTAATGCTTCAACCAAATGAGCCATTTCTTCTTCAAATATTTAGACCTTAACTTCATCTTTCTTTTCGCCCTTCTGTGTCCCACTTGTGGTAAAGACGACGGACTTCTGTTCATGTGCCCATAAGAACAACTTTCTTTGGGGACGAAATTTAAAATAAGAATGGCCACGAGACCAATGGAGAATTAATCGTGCCTTAGCAATCCAATCGGCTCCGAGGATATAATTGGCAGCTGAATATTCTATCGCCTTCATACCCATCTTCCAGACAAATTCCCAACACTGATTTTAATTTAACACAGCCATTTACTCTTAAATTTGTTTTATTTGCCGTTCAGTACTCTCCTGACTCTCGCCTTAACCTTCCCCATGTGCATATATGTTTATATTTGACAAAACAGTCTTAATTTCCATTAAATGACAATGCGTAAGTTAAGGGCTGCACATAAACAGTAACCGCGAACCCGTCTTTTCGCGAATCGCACTCATAATCTTTCCCTGACTTAATTTTCAAAGTACTTGCTGCGCCCTTTGCGTCTCTGCGCACTCATTCTTTGCATATCCCTGCTTACCACAACCCCAGCAGACCCAATTACGCACTCATTAACACAATTCTTGAGCGTGGTCAGCGATTCCGTGCGCTACCATAGCGCTTCGTTTCACACGCCTGTTCTGATTCACACTCTTTGTTCCGTGTCTACCCCGTGAGCCTGTGCCTCCCTTTGGGTGTCAATAAATTCGATGGACTGTACTTGTTTTAACATCTCTTCTAATTAAGTCAACCTTTTCGGAATCACACAAAATACAGCTCGTTGCATAGTTTCGGGGTTTAGTCCCCCTAACATCTGCGTTCCCATCTGCTCCTCCATATACTGGAGAGCAAAGGCTACCGCACTCTTTCTAACGAGTTCCACATGTTCTGCTAATGATTCACCAGGGTCTTGTTCACATTCGGCTGCGAGACTTACCTTCTTGGGGTCCGAAATCTTACATGCGGTGGTAATGGTATTTTGACGTAATGTTTCCATCAGTTCCCGAACAGTACCTTCCGCTTGAATATTCCTTATTTGCAACTCACAGATCAGCTCACCCCGCTGCAAACAAGTCCCATCCCCGGACATACTGAAATCACAACGGTCGATCTTCTTTCTACAAGCAACAGTACGAGGAATAATTAGAATAGTTACACCTCAGTCAGTCAACCACACTCTGCTACTAAAGTGTTTTGGAAGCATGGAGTTGTGGCTCTAAATAATTACTCGTGGAGTCGACTGATTGAGTATACAATACAAGGTCAAATTTTTTCGCCAGATTACACGATAGTGATCTCAAGTATAAATAGCATACTTAATACAACGTAACAAATGCTAGTTAATATAAGGATGACCAACAGGATGAAGCTACTAAGAAATGAATTGCTCCAGCAAAATCTTGTCAAAAAACCCTTTCGAACCTTTACCTTCCGTAATACATTGTATAGTTTCTGATAATCAAAGACAACAAGATGTTAAGATCAGAGTTTTTAAAAACAGCAAACACAAAATCAAAAATTATTATTTTAATGAAACCACCGAACATCCATCTAGATTTTTCCCTGAACAAATCATAATCATGGAATCCTCGAGTTTTTCGATCCAGGTTAGAACCCAGTAGCTGAACACGCTTTTCAGAAGTACAGAAATCTATAGTGAATACAAACTGAGGCTTCCCTTCTGTTGCAGCACGCCAGTAGAGCTGCCACTATCCTGTCCAGTAATTCAGCAGCATAGGACGTGTATATAGCGTTTTTTCCTTTTACAGAAGCAACATCACATGGAGTTCATTGGCACAGACCGTGCCCTCATATACGTAGTACTTAAACACTGGTTTCATTAACCTTAATTCAAACGTCAGCTTCGTACGTTCTTACATCAGCACAAAAATTCAGCTGTCACGTTTTCCGATCAAGCAGTGATACTTCTGCAATAACACTGTCTGAGCATGGCTCCAGGTACACCACTGTCCCCGGTCAGTTCCCCCGGCCTACCAGCCACGCTTCCGGCTTGCCCCACTCCAGTTGACAACCTCCTCTCTCGCCGCCGACCATCGTGCCAGACAGCCTCCCACAGCCTCCCAGCCCGAAGATAGATCATTGATCTGTGATGCGACAATCGATAAGTGCCGACATGGTACAGCGAAGAGAGAAGTTAAAATAAGTGTAAGACCAAATGCCTTGTTAATAACTTCGTAGTTTTAAATGCTGTCGTTCCATTTTGCATTTCACATGTCGATAGTGTCGCTTATTTGCGATTCATCGGCCTTAGAGAGACATTCCGACCTAGTATAAAATACTGTATTGCAGATATCCCCATGCTTCCCGGTTCTTTTATTATCAGACTGGGAGGCAAAGAAAGATATACACACTTCACCCAAAATGGGTTAAACACTTCTCCTTCATCGAGTTTCTGTTTGTAGATTCAGTTGTTTTATAGCCAGACATTGCTGGTGTCCTCAACATGTATTTGCTCACTTTAGTTAGAGTTTGGCATTTGGTCGCCAGTAAACTGCGAACGGTCCAAAGAGCATACGTCTCTACACATGCTTTGAGCATAAGGTAGGAACGTGGGCTCTTGGATTTTGGGCGGCTTACTGGTCCCCCCCTATGAACCCCAGACCTTGCCGAGGTGGGGGGGCTTAACTGTTCCGTCCTCAATAAACCTGACAGTCTCTTAAGGACTGTAAAGGCCTGGGGACGGACCAGGACCAACGAGGGGTTCATAAAAACTCTGTATAGGGAAAGTGTCGCCACCTTTCCGGCTGCTGCTGTTTTGGGACCATCGTGCTGCTGGTCATGCATTAACCACTACAGTATATTTAGATGTTTCTATTGATGAAGCGTGCTCTACTAGCGCACATGTTGCTAAGGTAGAGCAACAGCTTGAAACTGAACGTTTTGAATCTTCGGCAATAGAAATGTGAGCAAAATGTTTCGAAAAATATCTTCTGTGACGACGATAATCCCTAATTTTCACGCAACTAGCATTTGGTGAGTGGAAATTGAAAACGTTCTAAGTGCCAAATCGTATCCAAAAATTTGAGAATGTATTCTGATTGTGCTTAATTGTACTGTTCAACGCATCAGCGCAAGAAGGAGACAATTATATGTGCCAACAAGTTGATTCTTGCAAAGCAGAAAACAGCAAGAACTGTTTACACAAGTAGCGTTGTTACCGGTTTGGAACCGACGGGTTCATCTTCACACGCCTGTTCACGATTATATTAAATTTAGTGTTGTTTGCACTAGTTTTTTTTTTCAACAGCTAATGTAAACAACATAAAGTGTAATATAAAACTGGGCAGCCGTCGGAAGGTGAACCTGTCGATTCGAAAAGAATACAGCGCTATTTGCCTGCATAAACAGAATTATGAAAAGTCCCTGGTTACTATTTTGTTCACTGCATGAATCAACTTGTATTCTGATCAAAGCCACAGTCTCAATAACCTCATTTTTCGACAAAATAGACGGAAATAGTATTTGTTCAAGTGCCGTTAATACTAATGCAGTACGTTTTATTTCTGATAATACAAATGCAGATACACAGCATTACGTTTTTTACATTTTGAAATTCCAGAGAGAAGGTCAGCTTGTCACAAAGACCTTGCGCCATCTACTAAAGCATTTTTGAAAGACTGTCGCCGTGGTTTGGCACCAGGATCAAGTCTAGACACACGCAGAATGCTGCGAACACAGTACCACAGAAAAAGGGTTTTGTGATATAATGGCAAGTAGAATGTTTTCCATTTCCACTCCTCTGTTATTAACGTCGGCATGGATTGATTTCACAGTTCCTGTTATGACAGCTAGCTCAAATAATTACTGGTAAGTGAGTAACTTAAAACTGATCATCTCGAATCTTCATTAACAGCAGCAGGAAAAGGTAAGTAACCGCTTTTACGTTCAGAATGTTGTTTCTACAAGGAAAAATCAAAGTTGTGGGACAAACTCCAGAGTTCTGAAACAATTTTCGTTACATAAATTAACATAGCTAAAACTAACTATTTACTGCCCACCTGGCTAGCCGGTCTAACGTGCTGCTTCCCGAGCGGGAAGGCGTGCCGATCCCTGGCACGAATACGCACGGCGGATAAGTGTCGTCGAGTTCCGGTGTGCCGGCCCGCCTGAGCATGGTTTTTAAGGCGGTTTTCCATCCACCTCGGCGAACGCGGGCTGGTTCCTCTTATTCTGCCTCATTTACACTGTGTCGGCGATTGCTACGGAAACACCGTTTCCACGTACGCGTACACCATAATTACTCTACCACGCAAACATTTCGGATTACACTCGTCTGTTATAAGTGACTCCCGCAGGAGGGGGGGGGGGGGCAGTAGGGGCCGAACGCCACAACAACTCTGGGTTCGGTGGGGGGCGGTGGTTGGGTGGCGGTGGGTAGGGTGGACTGCTGTGGGGTTGTGAACCACTGAGGGCTACAGTGGGACGAAGCCTCTCCGTCGTTTCTAGGTCCCTGGTTTAATACAATACAATACAACCATTTACTAGTAAAGAAACCATGCTTCCCGACGACTAGGTTTATTTAAAGACATCTGATTAAAAGTTTTTCTTCTGCAAGGTTTTATATTACACCTTTTAGTAAGCTCTCATTAGCAACCAGACTGAATCAGAGTATGTTACACACCGTGCATGTAGTAATATTATTGTATCTTAGTCGAGGAATTTTGAATCAAGCAAAACCTAAACGCAGTAGGGATAATGGGTAAAAAAACACAGTATCCACCATATAGATTTATAACCCAAATATGAAGCAATCTGAAACGAGCTTTGAAGTTCACAGAAGACACAGGCATATCTCGACTACAATGCGACTTATACATGTCATGCACAGATAACTTTATTCTCTCAACGTACTATAGAAATCAATGTAGCCTACACATTAAATACGAGGGTAGAATTTAAAGCCGGCCGCGGTGGTCTAGCGGTTCTAGGCGCTCAGTCCGGAACCGCGCGACTGCTACGGTCGCAAGTTCGAATCCTGCCTCGGCCATGGATGTGTGTGATGTGCTTAGGTTAGTTAGGTTTAAGTAGTTCTAAGTTCTGGGGGACTGATGACCTCAGAAGTTAAGTCCCATAGTGCTCAGAGCCATTTGAACCATTTTTTTGAAGATTAGAGTGTAACGTCCCGTCGACAATGAAGTCATTAAAGACGAGGCACAAGCTCGCTTACGGATGGAGAAAGAAATCAGAGACACCCATTTCAAAGGAACCACATAGACATTTTCCTTAAGCGATTTAAGGAAATCACGGAAACCTAAATCTGGACGGCCGTACTGAGATTACGACCGGCGTCCTCCCGAATACGATTCAAACGTGTTAATCACTGTGTCACATCGCTTGCTCACGTCGTTATCAGAGGAACAGGCAGGTTCGTCAGCTACGGAGTCCCATGTTAAACAATGTGCGCTGAATAGTGTGCTCCGAAACACTCGTACCTGCACGAGCATTGTACTCTGTCGTCAGATGTGCCACAGACCGCCGCCTATCCTGCGTTATAGAATGGACAAGCCCCTGATGTCCAAGTTCTGTGATGCGGTATGGAAATCCAGCACGTTGTTGCCTACTGTGGTTGCCGCGCCTTAGATTCATTTTCCATAGATGCCCGCGACAATAGCATGCAGAAATGCAATAGGCTTCGCCGATTCCGAGTTGCTCAATCCCAGCTGCTGGACCGTAAAAATTTGGCTGCCATAGGTCAAACAGATATCAACTGCATTTTTTAAAATAGGAACCCCCATTTTTTATTACATATTCGTGTAGTACGTAAAGAAATATGAATGTTTTAGTCGGACCACTTTTTTCGCTTTGTGACAGATGGCACTGTAATAGTCACAAACATGTGGCTCACAATTTTAGACGAACAATTGGTAAAAGGTAGGTTTTTAAAAGTAAATTACAGAACGTAGGTACGTTTGAACATTTTATTTCGGTTGATCGAATGTGATACATGTACCTTTGTGAACTTATCATTTATGAGAACGCATGCTGTTACAGCGTGATTACCTGTAAATACCACGTTAATGCAATAAATGCTCAAAATAATGTTCGTCAGCCTCACTGCATTTGGCTATACGTGTAACGACATTCCTCTCAACAGCGAGTAGTTCGCCTTCCGTAATGTTCGCACATGCCATTGACAATGCGCTGACGCATGTTGTCAGGCGTTGTTGGTGGATCACGATAGCAAAAATCCTTTAACTTTCCCCACAGAAAGAAATCCGAGGACGTCAGATCCGGTGAACGTGCTTTGACGTCCTATCCACCTGTCATGAAATATGCAATTCAGTACCGTTTCAACCGCACGTGAGCTATGTGCCGGACATCCATCATGTTGGAAGTACATAGCCATTCTGTCATGCAGTGAAACATCTTGTAGTAACATCGGTAGAACGTTACGTAGGAAATCAGCATACATTGCACCATTTAGATTGCCATCGATAAAATGGAGGCCAATTATCCTTCCTCCCATAATGCCGCACATACATTAACCCGCCAAGGTCGCTGATGTTCCACTTGTCGCAGCCATCGTGGATTTTTCGCTGCCCAATAGTGCATATTATGCTAGTTTACGTTACCGCTGTTGGTGAATGACGTTTCGTCGCTAAACAGAACGCGTGCAAAAAATCTGTCATCGTCCCGTAATTTCTCTTGTGCCCAGTGGCAGAACTGTACACAACGTTCAAAGTCGTCGCCATGCAATTCCTGGTGCATAGAAATATGGTACGGGTGCAATCGATGTTGATATAGCATTCTCAACCCCGATGTTTTTGAGATTTCCATTTCTCGCGCAATTTGTCTGCTACTGATGTGCGGATTAGCCGCGACAGCAGCTAAAACACGTACTTGGGCATCATCATTTATTGCAGGTCGTGGTTGACGTTTCATATGTGGCTGAACACTTCCTGTTTCCTTACGTAACGTAACTATCCGGCGAACGGTCCGGACACTTGGATGATGTCGTCCAGGATACCCAGCAGCATACATAGCACACGCCCGCTGGGTATTTTGATCACGATAGCCATACATCAACACTATATCGACCTTTTCCGCAATTGGTAAATTGTCCATTTTAACACGGGTGATGTATCACGAAGCAAATACCGTTCGCATTGGCGGAATGTTACGTTATACCACGTACTTCAACGTTTGTGAGTATTACAGCGCCGTCTATCACAAAACGAAAAAAGTGCTCCAACTAAAACATTCATATTTCTTTGCGTACTACACGAATATGTAATAGAAATGTGGGTTGCTATTTAAAAAAAAACGCAGTTGATATCCGTTTGACCTATGGCAGCGCCATCTAGCGCGCCACCCATAGCGCCATCTGGTTTCCCCCTTCAAGCTAGACGAGTTTCGTTCTTTGTAGTTTTTTCGTTTGATGCTTATTTCGTGAGATATTTGGCCCGGTCACTATCAATGGACCACCCTGTATATTGTCTCTCACAGAAAAAAGGTAAATTGAGGAAGGAAAAAGTATTTCAAAAATTAGTTCAATTAGTTTTTAATAGTAAAAGGGAATATAATCTTAGCAATATTTTCTCTGCTGTATCAGTATTACAAACGTCTCTGTATTCTTATACCATCGTCCGCAGTAAATACTGCAAACTACACAATCTAAATGTTATCGACGTACAAAAACAAACAGTTTTCTGTATGAAAATTTGTTAACTAGCAAGACCTCCTTCCCACGTTCAGAATAAAACCATTGACAACTACACACATCAGAAAATAGCTTTGCATCATCCCCGTTCCCAGAATCTTGAAGATAGACGTTGACTGTGGATATTGTATTACAGACACAGTCCCTTTGACTGTTTAGAGATGTCACTAAACCCGCCCAAAGATGTAAACAACCATGCATGGGCAGCGTCTATTACACGGAGGGGGTCTTACAGCCCATCTGTTCCAGTCATTCCACCAGGAAGGAGGAACACGGCTCGTGTTGTCTGTACTTCCGCCATGCCTAGACAGTTGATACCGCGGTGCGATCGCGTCCGCATTGTTACTTTGTGCCAGAAAGGGCTCTCAACCGTCTCGTAGTGAACCAAAGCGATCTTGTTCAGACATGGAGGAGATACATAGAGACAGAAACTGTCGACGACATGCCTCGCTCACATCGCCCAAGGGCTACTATTGCAATGGATGACCGCACCCTACGGATCATGGCTCGGAGGAACCGTGACAGCAACGCTACAGTGTTGAATAATGCTTTTCGTGCAGCTCCAGGACGTCGTGTTACGACTCAAACTGTGCGCAGTAGGCTGCATGATGCGCAACTTCACTCCCGACGTCCATGGCGAGGTCTGTCTTTGCAATCACGACACCATGCAGCGCGGTACATATGGGTCCAACAACATGCCGAATGGCCCGCTCAGGACTGGCATCACGTTCTCTTCATCGATGAGTGTCACACATGCTTTCAACCAGGCAATCGTCGGAGACGTGTTTGGAGGCAACCCGATCAGGCTGAACGCCCTAGACACACTGTCCAGTGAGTGCAGCAAGGTGGAGGTTTCCTGCTGATTTGGTGTGGCATTATGTGGGGCCGACGTACGCCGCTAGTGGTCATGGAAGGCGCCGTAATGGCTGTACGATGCGTGAATTCCATCCTCCGACCGATAGTGCAACCATATCGGCAGCATATTTGCGAGGCATTCGTCTTCATGGACGACAATTCGCGCACCAATCGTGCACATCTTCTGAATGACTTCCTTCAGGATAACGACATCGCTCGACTAGAGTGGTCAACATGTTCTCCAGACATGAACCCTATTGAACATGCCAGGGATAGATTGAAAAGTGCTGTTTATGGACGACGTGACCCACCAACCACTCTCAGGGATCTACCCTGAATCACCGTTTAGGAGTGGGACAATCTGGACCAACAGAGCCTTGATGAACTTGTGGATAGTATGCCAAGACGAATACAGAGGACGTGCTACTGAGTATTAGAGGTACCGTTGTGTGCAGCAATCTGGACCACTACCTCAGAAGGTCTCGCTGTATGGTGGTACAACATGCAATGTGTGGTTTTCATGAGCAACAAAAAGGGCGGAAATGATATTTATGTTGATCTTTATTCCGATTTTGTGTACAAGTACTGGAATTCTCGGAACCGAGGTGATGCAAAACTTTTTTTGATGTGTAAGTTTCGTCCAGTACAGAATACATAATGTTAATTTAAAAGTAATTCATTAGTATGTATTCTACGTTTAGTATGAACTGCTAGTAAAGTACATGTGGTTCGTGAACTAAATTTTTCTCTTAATTAAAATATTTTTTCCTATCTTATGTGAATGAAGAATTGCTTATTTTAGGAAACTCAATGTTTCGTGCCCCTTCGCTTTTGTATTATTGTCAAGCCACATAACCGTTGTTGACTCACTGCAGAATGTAAGCAGTATTTGATTTTTGAAAAAGAATGCTGAGATTTTGCAACAGTCAAAGGTACTGTTAGGTACATTAGGACTTTGGAGTATATGTCCTGTTAATTCAGTATCAGTGAGCTAAGATTCACTAATGATATCTCTGCTAACTAGTATAGAGTTCAGATATTCGTGTTTTAAACTGACTTGTTATGAACATTAGCTGTGCTGAAAACAGAGGACAAACGCCATCAGCAAATGTCACTGTAAACTTAAACGTTTCATTTTAAGACCTTCGTCAGACATGGATATGAACGAAGGTTGTAATCCTCTCTGACACTGTCTTCGTGATTTATAATTATATCCTATTTTCATAGCAGTATATAGAAATGGTTTACGCTGGTCAAGGTCATTCTCCAATCGTCCGAACCGTGGATATACAGTGCTCTCAGAAACAGTCTGAAAAGCGTCTAAGGGTGTTGCAGGATACGTTGTACTGAGGAATAATTTTTAAGCAAAATTTCGGTGGGTTGCGCCCTTTGCGAGTTAGTTAATATTGAAGTTAGCCATTCAGGTCGTAGCCCACGCAAATTCAAGCAGCCCGCCAGACACAGCGTCGTCGGACGTCTACTTCGTTTGGTTTCCTAAATCCGAACAAGACAGCGATACAAAAATTGAACTTGACACGGTAGTAATGGTCGAACTAGAGCCAAAGACTGAACAGTCCCGTGCTCTGTCATCTACGCTATGAGAAAACTGACACTATTTCTCTCTAGCAAACTGCTTCAATTTGCATTCGCAGGAACCTGATTGAGTAATTCAGTGCTAAATAACTCGGAAAAGGCTTAATGTATCGAATTTTTTGCTACAGTTATATCTCAGGACAATCTCCCTACCAACACCCGCACAAGCTTATCAAACTGTTTGTGACCACCCTGTGTAGACTACAAAGTAACTGTGAATAGATGTACATAGATTGCACGAAGAAAGTAGTGAAAACGAACAGAGGGGCATAAAATTAACGTTCAGTGGAATGAAATGGACACATTAGCTCCACTGGAGCCGGCCGGAGTGGCCGAGCGGTTCTAGGCGCTTCCGTCTGGAACCGCGCGACCGCTACGGTCGCAGGTTCGAATCCTGCCTCGGGCATGGATGTGTGTGATGTCATTAGGTTAGTTAGGTTTAAGTAGTTCTAAGTTCTAGGGGACTGATGACCTGAGATGTTAAGTCACATAGTGCTCAGAGCCATTTTTTTAGCTGCACTGGCACACGTTTTGCAAAGAGCAAGCCGTAAGACTCTCTTTGAAAAAACCTTCGTTCTCTTGACCACAAACGGATACTATCGCCGACTGTGCACAGAGGCGACAAAGGTTACAACGCACGCCAATAATTTTGACCATAAAGAGGAAAGATACTAATACTTCGTTATGGAGGTGAAGTGCTTCAGGGATCATTCTTATAATGTTGGTTGGTATCAGCAGTGTTGACAACGACCGATAATGACGAAAATAATGATGGTTGGTATCAGCAGTGTTGACAACGATCGATAATGACGAAATGATACACATCAAGTGATGTCACGTCTGTGTGCCGAGATATGTAGCAAATTACATCGTCAGTATCGAGCAAAGTGAAACAGCCGAAAAGGAATTTTTCTCCTCCTCCGTAAGCAAAAAATTCCCAAACGTGGTATATTCATTTACTACAACAAAATATTGAAAAACTTACATTTGAGACAGGATGTCATGTAGACAACAAATTTAGAAAAATCTTTGAACTCATGACACAGCCACCGAGAAATAGAGAAAATCAGAGCGCTAACAAGCAACAGCTCACATCCCACGTTTACTGTATGTGCAGTTCAATTTGGCACGGTATACTGGGGGCGATCTTGAGAGATTTTGCCTATGTTATCGCATACAACATCATCAAAGTGAGGTGGGAAATCGCTTTGAGCGTATAGTACTGACCACTGGGAGAAAAAAAGCGCATAACACTTCGAGGTTCTGAGTTTCATAAGTCTGCCCCATCTTCCAGAACAATCGTGTTGTTGCAGGTAACATGATATCCAGCCTTAACGAATGAATGTGTTACAAATCATATGGTAAAGCTGTCAATCAACCGCAGGTAATAATCTTGCAGCGTGATGATGTTGTCTTATAAGGTAACAAAACGTTGTCTTGTCTGAAACTGGTGCATCTGAGGCTACGGAAAGAGACGCATTTCGTCAGCTGTGTGGCTGTTCCTTGCATCTTGTTGGCTGGGGGAAAAGAACAGAAAGAACAGAAGCTTGCGTTCATTTGAAGAAACACAAAAGATGAGATCATAATTGGCGATGGATGGGGTATGGACGAATCAGGAGCGGTTGCACATCTGCGAACAAGGCAGATAAATGTTTACTATGTTTTAATAGTACGGTACAATTCATTTTGTGGGCCTGTCAAATTTGTAAGAAGTAAGTGACCACGGCATTGTGAATACTTTCTTTAACTATCAAGTCGAACTCAGTACAAAATGTCTTGACATCCTAAATGATTAGTTGAATCATTGTCAGTTGTGATGTAGTACCCTTGTAACATTTAACTCTTTTTGTAGTATTATTAGTACTGTCATAGGTAAAAGCCACGTGTAACAATAAAACGTCCTGTCACAGAGACGCAAGTACAACACTATCCATGTGTAACATTCTCTTCTGAATGTGGCCTCCTGTCGGTATCAACGAATCAGCACCTACTCTAACAATTCATAATAAAAGCTATCCTAAAAGCAGATTCTAAATCACATTCCCTGAGTTAACGTTGCCCCTTTTACAGGAATTTTAGAAGTTTGTTTGACCATGTAGTGTATGTGTATTAGATGCAATTGTCAGACTATTATTTGGAATATGATGCGATTCCAGTTTGGAGCAAGACATTAGGCAATCAGAAATCGAACCAGTAATCTTTTAGTTCCAGGTGTTTTATGTGGTCAAGACTATTTATGAACCGTCGCCAGTCTAATTAGGCACGAAATTGCCTGCATTGGATTATTCTAAAGCGAAATTGTGATTTCCTGTTTCGTATACATCTTACTGTGCTTAGGAAAGCAGAACCAGTTTCTCATGAGCGGCAGAACAGCTAACTTTCATTCTTACTTTGTCAACTACAGACTAATTATGCTACAGCCCCCAGATATATTGAAACTTTATTCAAGTGCAAACAAAGAAAAATCGGCCATAAGGGGTCTTTACAAATACGATTTGGTGAACCAGTTATTATTCTAAGTTAGTTAAGCGGAATTGCTGCGTTATGTTACTAACACGGTATTAAGACATACTTTGAATTTATCATTCTTTCATTTATGCATCATTTCAGCAGTTAATCAAATGGTGGCCCTTAAATTGTATTTAGTCTGAGAACGCTAAAAACTTTATAAACTCTTGTGAACTCTACACTAAACACTGTTCGAAAAATAAGACAGAACTACCTGATTAATTTCTGTGTTGATTATAGCACTAGATTCAGCAGTTTAATCTTTTATACAACAGTACAGTATATTTTACAATAACCATTTCAGTACACTACTTTACTTTATATGATCAGTGTTGTTACACTCAAAGTTATTTATCAAAATCGCAAGATAATTTGTTTTTGTTCGAAAAATAAGACAGAACTACCTGATTAATTTCTGTGTTGATTATAGCACTAGATTCAGCAGTTTAATCTTTTATACAACAGTACAGTATATTTTACAATAACCATTTCAGTACACTACTTTACTTTATACGATCAGTGTTGTTACACTCAAAGTTATTTATCAAAATCGCAAGATAATTTGTTTTTAAGTAAACAATTTTCTTTAGTATTTTTGTTTTAGGAGGTCTTAAGGAGGTCTTTCACGTTATAATTAAACTTAGGTTAGAGAGTCTCAGGGAACCACAGAAAGGGGGACGTCTAAAAGGGGGCTGGAACAACACAGTAAGGTAGTTGTAGAAACGATCGGTATTGTAGTCTTTAATTGTCGTAGCTGTTTTGGGAAAGAACCAGAGCTCCAAGCCCTAATAGAAAACATTGAAGCTCAAATAGTTATAGGTATAGAAAGCTGGCTAAAGCCCGAAATAAGTTCATCCGAAATTTTTTCAAACTAACAGAGTTCAGAAAGGATAGTTAAATACAGTTGGTGGTGGAGTATTTATTGCTGTTAGAAGTAGTTTACCTTGTAGTGAAATTGAAGTAGATAGTTCATGTGAAATACACTCCTGGAAATGGAAAAAAGAACACATTGACACCGGTGTGTCAGACCCACCATACTTGCTCCGGACACTGCGAGAGGGCTGTACAAGCAATGATCACACGCACGGCACAGCGGACACACCAGGAACCGCGGTGTTGGCCGTCGAATGGCGCTAGCTGCGCAGCATTTGTGCACCGCCGCCGTCAGTGTCAGCCAGTTTGCCGTGGCATACGGAGCTCCATCGCAGTCTTTAACACTGGTAGCATGCCGCGACAGCGTGGACGTGAACCGTATGTGCAGTTGACGGACTTTGAGCGAGGGCGTATAGTGGGCATGCGGGAGGCCGGGTGGACGTACCGCCGAATTGCTCAACACGTGGGGCGTGAGGTCTCCACAGTACATCGATGTTGTCGCCAGTGGTCGGCGGAAGGTGCACGTGTCCGTCGACCTGGGACCGGACCGCAGCGACGCACGGATGCACGCCAAGACCGTAGGATCCTACGCAGTGCCGTAGGGGACCGCACCGCCACTTCCCTTCAAATTAGGGACACTGTTGCTCCTGGGGTATCGGCGAGGACCATTCGCAACCGTCTCCATGAAGCTGGGCTACGGTCCCGCACACCGTTAGGCCGTCTTCCGCTCACGCCCCAACATCGTGCAGCCCGCCTCCAGTGGTGTCGCGACAGGCGTGAATGGAGGGACGAATGGAGACGTGTCGTCTTCAGCGATGAGAGTCGCTTCTGCCTTGGTGTCAATGATGGTCGTATGCGTGTTTGGCGCCGTGCAGGTGAGCGCCACAATCAGGACTGCATACGACCGAGGCACACAGGGCCAACACCCGGCATCATGGTGTGGGGAGCGATCTCCTACACTGGCCGTACACCACTGGTGATCGTCGAGGGGACACTGAATAGTGCATGTTACATCCAAACCGTCATCGAACCCATCGTTCTACCATTCCTAGACCGGCAAGGGAACTTGCTGTTCCAACAGGACAATGCACGTCCGCATGTATCCCGTGCCACCCAACGTGCTCTAGAAGGTGTAAGTCAACTACCCTGGCCAGCAAGATCTCCGGATCTGTCCCCCATTGAGCATGTTTGGGACTGGATGAAGCGTCGTCTCACGCGGTCTGCACGTCCAGCACGAATGCTGGTCCAACTGAGGCGCCAGGTGGAAATGGCATGGCAAGCCGTTCCACAGGACTACATCCAGCATCTCTACGATCGTCTCCATGGGAGAATAGCAGCCTGCATTGCTGCGAGAGGTGGATATACACTGTACTAGTGCCGACATTATGCATGCTCTGTTGCCTGTGTCTATGTGCCTGTGGTTCTGTCAGTGTGATCATGTGATGTATCTGACCCCATGAATGTGTTAATAAAGTTTCCCCTTCCTGGGACAATGAATTCACGGTGTTCTTATTTCAATTTCCAGGAGTGTAGTATGGGTAGATGGTATACTTGACAGTCGGACTAAATTATTAATTGGATCATTTTACCGACCACCCGACTCAGAAGATATAGTTGCTGAACAGTTCAAAGAAAACTTGAGTCTAATTTCAAATAGGTACTCCAATCATACAACTATAGTCGGTGGTGACTTCAGTCTACCCTCGATATGCAGGAAAAATTATATCTTTAAAGCCGTCGACAGGTATAAAACGTCATCCGAAATTATACTTAATGTTTTCTCATAAAATTATTTTGAACAATTAGCTCATGAGCCCACTCGAAGCGTAAATGGTTGCGAAAGCATACTTAACCTTTTAGCAACAAATAATCTAGGACAAATAGTGAGTATCTGGACAACAAGGCAGTTGCTGCTAGATTGAATTCCGTAACATCCACGACGATAAAAAAGAAACGCAAAGTACATATATTTTTAAAAAAGCTGATAAAATGCTCTTAAGACCTTTTTAAGAGACAGTCGTCACGCCTTCCGATCTGATCATGTAAGCGTAGAAAAGATGTGGATTGATTTCAGACAGATAGTATCGATGGAAATCGAGATATATACACTCCTGGAAATTGAAAAAAGAACACATTGACACCGGTGTGTCAGACCCACCATACTTGCTCCGGACACTGCGAGAGGGCTGTACAAGCAATGATCACACGCACGGCACAGCGGACACACCAGGAACCGCGGTGTTGGCCGTCGAATGGCGATAGCTGCGCAGCATTTGTGCACCGCCGCCGTCAGTGTCAGCCAGTTTGCCGTGGCATAGTTAAATACAGTTGGTGGTGGAGTATTTATTGCTGTTAGAAGTAGTTTACCTTGTAGTGAAATTGAAGTAGATAGTTCATGTGAAATAGTATGGGTAGACTGGTAGCATGCCGCGACAGCGTGGACGTGAACCGTATGTGCAGTTGACGGACTTTGAGCGAGGGCGTATAGTGGGCATGCGGGAGGCCGGGTGGACGTACCGCCGAATTGCTCAACACGTGGGGCGTGAGGTCTCCACAGTACATCGATGTTGTCGCCAGTGGTCGGCGGAAGGTGCACGTGCCCGTCGACCTGGGACCGGACCGCAGCGACGCACGGATGCACGCCAAGACCGTAGGATCCTACGCAGTGCCGTAGGGGACCGCACCGCCACTTCCCAGCAAATTAGGGACACTGTTGCTCCTGGGGTATCGGCGAGGACCATTCGCAACCGTCTCCATGAAGCTGGGCTACGGTCCCGCACACCGTTAGGCCGTGTTACGCTCACGCCCCAACATCATGCAGCCCGCCTCCAGTGGTGTCGCGACAGGCGTGAATGGAGGGACGAATGGAGACGTGTCGTCTTCAGCGATGAGAGTCGCTTCTGCCTTGGCGCCAATGATGGTCGTATGCGTGTTTGACGCCGTGCAGGTGAGCGCCACAATCAGGACTGCATACGACCGAGGCACACAGGGCCAACACCCGGTATCATGGTGTGGGGAGCGATCTCCTACACTGGCCGTACACCACTGGTGCTCGTCGAGGGGACACTGAATAGTGCACGGTACATCCAAACCGTCATCGAACCCATCGTTCTACCATTCCTAGACCGGCAAGGGAACTTGCTGTTCGAACAGGACAATGCACGTCCGCATGTATCCCGTGCCACCCAACGTGCTCTAGAAGGTGTAAGTCAACTACCCTGGCTAGCAAGATCTCCGGATCTGTCCCCCATTGAGCATGTTTGCGACTGGATGAAGCGTCGTCTCACGCGGTCTGCACGTCCAGCACGAACGCTGGTCCACCTGAGGCGCCATGTGGAAATGGCATGGCAAGCCGTTCCACAGGACTACATCCAGCATCTCTACGATCGTCTCCATGGGAGAATAGCAGCCTGCATTGCTGCGAAAGGTGGATACACACTGTACTAGTGCCGACATTGTGCATGCTATGTTGCCTGTGTCTATGTGCCTGTGGTTCTGTCAGTGTGATCATGTGATGAATCTGACCCCAGGAATGTGTCAATAAAGTTTCCCCTTCCTGGGACAATGAATTCACGGTGTTCTTATTTCAATTTCCAGGAGTGTATATATCACATAAAATAGTAAGTGATGGTACTGATCCCCTATGGTACACAAAACGGGTCAGATCGCTGTTGCAGAAGCAACGGGAAAAGCATGCCAAATGTAAGAGAACGCAAAATCCCCAAGATTGGTAAAGTTTTTCGGAAGTTCGAAATACAGCGCGTACTTCAATGCGAGATGCTTTTAATAACTTCCACAACGAAACTGTGTCTCGGAATCTGCCAGAAAACGCGAAGAGATTCTCGTCATACATGAAGCACACCAGTGGCAAGACCCAATCAATATCTTCACTGCGCGATAACAACTGATGACAGTCCCACTAAAGCAGAGTTATTAAAAACGGTTTTCCGAAACTAATTCACCAAAGAAGACGAAGTAAATATTCCTGAATTCCAGTCAAGAATAACTGCGAAGATGAGAAACATAGAAGAAGATACCCTCGGTGTAGCAAAGAGCTTAAATCACTTAAAAAAGGCAAGGCCTCTGGTCCACATCGTACACGAGTCAGGTTGCTTTCAGAGAATGCTGATACAATATCTCCGTATTTAGCAGTTATATACAACCGCTCGCTCACAGAAAGATCCGTACCTGAAGACTGGAAAATTGGTCAAGTGTAGTGGTTAATAAAAAAATAAATGGGAGAAGAGAGACCGTGAAAAAAGGGAAAAATGAAAAGCAAATCGGACTTTGTATTACAGAAAAGCTATCGGACCTCGTTATTCGGAAACGCTATTGTTGGGGTGGTCCTTGTGGCGTTTTTGAGCAAAGGTTAAACCAATTTCCACTACAAAAATTTTTGAAAAAGAACAGAGAACAACAAAATGTAACTGACAGGGGGAAATGGCGTAGCTTTGAGTTCATTCTTTACCAGGTTAACATGTCTTCTTTCGTGCGGCGTCCAGGTCTTCAAAAATCTCCTTCAATTCTGCGTGAAAAGTCTGCTCCGAAATCTTACAATCGTCCAGGAATCACTAATTTATACCAATTAAAATCATCTTGATACTGTATACAATTTAATTTACTTCGCTACTTCCATCCTCCGAATTTCTTAACAACTTCCACAATATGTCTACACATTAAAATCAGATCAAGACTAGCTAATAAGTTTTTTTAACGTCTTCATCAGATCACGTCTGCCTTAAGCTTCGGCTATCAAGAGACAAACAAGAAACGAATAGAAAAACAAAAAAAAAGGAGTTACAATTTTAGTATTTTCTCTGCCGTCGAGCGCTCATACCGCTGCGACGGGATATTTTTTATCTGAGGGAACGAGTGTAGCGCGGCGAAATTCAAAGTCCCGCTACACAAGTCACACCAATACCCAAAAAGGGAAGTAGGAGTAATCCGCTGATTTACAGGCCCATATCACTAACGTGATTTGCAGTAGGGTTTTGGAACATATTCTATGTTAGAACATCATGAAGAACCTGGAAGAAGTCCGCCCAGTTAGCCGTGCGGTCTCACGCACTGCTTTCCAGGCGGGAAGGCGCGCTGGACCCCAGCACGAATCCTCCCGCGGATTAGTGTCGAGGTCCGGTGTGCCAGTCATTTTGTGGATGGTTTTTAAGGGGGTTTTCCATCTGTCTCGGCGAATGCGGGCTGGTTCCTCTTATTCCGCCTCAGTTACACTATGTCGGCGATTGCTGCTCAAACACAATCTCCACGTACGCGTACATCGTAATTACTCTACTACGCAAACATTTGGAGTTATCGTCTGGTGTGTGACGTGGGGGGGGGGGGGGGGAATCTACTGGGGGCCGAACCGCACAATAACCCTGGGTCCGGCGTGGGGCGGCGGTGGGATGAGTGGACTGCTGTAGACTGTTGTGGGGTTGTGAACCACTGAGGGCTACGGCTGAGATGCAGCCTCTCCGTTATTTCTAGGTCCCCAGTTCAATATAATACAGTACAATGCCTGGAAGAAAACGATTTATCGACACAAAGTCAGCACGAATTCAGAAAATATCGTTCTTGTGAAACACAACTAGAGCTTTATACTCATGACGTAATGAGTGCTATCGACAGGGGATGTCAAATTGATTCCATATTTTTAGATTTCCAGAAGGCTTTCGACACCGTTCCCCACAAGCGTCTTCTAATCAAACTGCGTGCCTGTGAAATATCGCCTCAGTTGTGCGACTGGATTCGTGGTATCCTGTCAGAAAGGTCACTGTTCGTAGAAATAGACGCAATGTCATCGAGTAAAACAGAAGTAATATCCGGCGTTCCACAAGGAAGTGTTATAGGCCCTCTGTTGTTCCTGATCTATATTAATGGCATAGGAGACAATCTGAGTAGCCATCTTAGATTGTTTGCAGATGATGCTGTAATTTACTGTCTTGTAAAGTTATCAGATTACCAAAACGAATTGCAAAATGATTTAGATAAGATATCTCTATGGTGTGAAAAGTGGTAATTGACCTTGAATAGTGAAAAGTGTGAAGTTATTTACATGAGTACTAAAAGAAATCCACTAAATTCCGATCAAGCGATAAGTCACACAAATCTGAAGGCTGTAAATTCAACTATATACTGAGGGATTACAGTTATAAAGAACCTAAATTGGAATGTTCGCATAGATAATGTTGTGAGTACAGCAAACCAAAGACTGCTATTCATTGGCAGAACATTTAGAAGGTGCAGCAGGTCTACTAAAGAGACTGCTTACACCACGCTTATCCGCCCTACTCTGGACTATAGGTGTGCGGTGTATGATGTGCATCAGGAGGACTGACGGATGACATCGAAAAAGTTTAAAGAATGGCAGCTCGTTTTGTATTATCGCGAAATAGGGGAGATAGTGCCACAGGCATGATATGTGATTTGGAATGGCAATCATTAAAGGAAAGGCGTTTTTCGTTGCCACCATGACATTTCAATCACAAGTTTTCCCCTACGATTGCGAAAACATTCTTTTGGCCCCACTTACATAGGGAGTAATGATCATCACGATAAAATAAATACAATCAGGAGTTCGCACAGAAAAATTTAAGTGCTCGTTTTTCCCGCGCGCCCTTCGAGAGTGGAACGGTAGAGAGACAGCTTGAAGGTGGTTCATTGAATCCTCTGCCAGGCACTTTATTGTGAATAGTAGGGTAGTCATGTAGATGTAGAAGATCAGAAAAACTGTAATTTCCAGAAAACTATAAATTTAATTCTCCACAAATAACATTTAGAGTTTATGCAAAATAATTTTCAAAATATTTTACTTGATTAAGTGTACAAAATTAAGATTCTTTATAAGTTTAGAATACTGAGATCCATTTTCACTCGGAGAGGACCATGTCTAGGAATAAGTCTTCGGAAAATGAACTTCCTTGAATCAGTATATAGTAGGAACAAATTATTATTTCTAAATGCAGACACAAAAATTTACAGTTTCACCCTGTTACAACAGTTCGAAATGAACTTGTTAACCATGTGCTGTAGGTGATGTGTGTGGTGATGCGAGTGGTGACTACAAAACCTATGTACTAGAAGTCATGGATCTTTGAGTTTTTGGGCTTAATAAATTCCTAATGGCGTCGATTTATGTACATAATATAGCCCAATTGTAAATTCAGTGCTACTGTAAAATAGCAGTCACCATCTAAAGCTATTTGGGCACTCTTCTTTTTTCCACTTAACAACAGTGCGCCAAGTCCTTTCACCTTTTCGCCTTGCTTCCTTTCAATGCGGTTTGAGATGGGAATTACTACCCCCTTTACTTTTCAACTTTGTAAATTTAATGCCCTCAGCATGAACCTGTTTTTATGTCGACAATATTTCTTTTAAAACATTTATCTTATTCAGCCCTAAATTGTTTTCAAACATTGTTATACAAAGATCTTTTACAAATTCATCTTATTACTCTGTAGACACCAATGTTCTTACAGCACCTTTGTTTAAAGCTATTGACTTTCACAGAAAAGCAATAAAACTTACAATTGAGTATTATAAGCTGGTTGTAAGGAAATGTTTTTTATTTAGAAAGTTACGTATCCATCAGGGCAGTTGTGTTGCATATGCTCCTGTTTCCATGACGTTTCTCAATAGGTAATCATCATTAAAACACTAACAGGAAACTACAGCTCTGTAATCGTTAATCACATATCTCTTTCATAATAACATTTTTATGCATCACACATAGCATTTATCAACCTAGTTTGAAAAACACTTGAAATTTACTCAGAAAATTCACTAAAACTTTTCATTTCTTTTATACTAAAATCATTATATTTACTTATTTTCTTATAAATTTTATTTTAAAATGACTGAAAAATGTAATTTTAATAAATAAACTTATTTACATACAGCACACATATTTTACATTAAAACAGAAGTTTATGTTCCGCTACATACATGTATGATGACAGTCAGTTTTCTATTTTGGGATATAAAAACCAATATTTTCGTTGCATGGCACTTTTCAGCCTCTTGACAAGAGTTTGGTAGTCCATTTGTCGTATGTCTTTCTTATCACATTTCACCGACTCGCTGCTGCCCCTTATATAAACAAATTAGGCAGTCCATTCTTTGCCATGTGAATTCATCTTCCATTTCATACTACCTTGGCTGCAAAAAACATTGCTTTGCAGACCACTATCTGACACTAAGGGCTTCTTTGCATATTCCATGTACATACGTATTTTGGAATCTGAAACTTTTGTAAATGTTGGAATTTTGCTTTATAACATAACACAATAATTATATAATCATCATCATCATCATCATTAAGTAATACTCACTTCTGTGCAGTTCTAGTTCCATATTTTTTCAGGTCAACTATATTTCTGACCCCCAATGGGTTTTATTTCTTGTGTGTTTTAATTAGAACTAATTCGCCTATAGTGACTTTTACTGCTTTTAATTTTTCATTATGTCTTTTAGCTCCAGATTCTGCTTTCCTTTTTATCAGTTCCTTTACCAGTTCCTTTTATCTGTCCAGACTTATTTCATTGTTGGTTGGAAATTTAAGTATTTCTTCGATTAAGCTTTTACTTATTTAGCCTCACATTATTTCTACAGTTGTGAAACCAGTGGATTCCTGTTTCAATGTATTCGTGATTACTTCAAAATATGAGATAAATTTGCCCTAAGTTCTATGACTTATGTGACAGTAAGTTCTACATAATTTTGCCAATTCTCTCAAATAACGACCTATAGGATTGCTACACAGGTAGTATACCGATCTGTATGATACTTGTACCCACATTTTCTCAATGCCCTCTAACCATATTTTAGCAATAAATCGACGTTCATTGTCCGACAGTACTGTTTTTGATGTTCTTATTTCGTTAAAATATTCTAACATTTTTCTAAACACTGCTTTCGCTATAGTTATTCTGATAAAATTCTAATAATACCCACATAATCCGAGGAAAGCTTTTAATTGTGTCCATCTTTCGGGGGACGACATTTTTCAATGGCTTTGAACTGCTCAGGTTCCTTTTCTATCCCAGAAGTCATAATGACATGGCCTAAGAATTGTCTTTCCTCACTAATTCAAACTTTTTAAATTTCAAAGTCATAACCACGTTTTGTAGAGCAATGAATACTTGTTCTAATAATTCACAATGTTCTTTCCATTGCTGCGTAGCTGTTAATGAAACGTCTACGTAAATTGTGAGTTTTTTACTTAAGACTCTTCCGAACACCCAATGTAACGCACGTATAAACACAGTAACCTACATGTTTAAACCGACAGTTATCAATTTGTAATTATAACAACTGCCAGCAAAGAGAAAAGCGGTAAATTTTCTAGAGTGAGCATCAAGGATGATTTGGCAGAACCCTACTGTCAGATTCAGACTGGTTGAATATCTAACATTATACAATCTTCGCAACATTTCGTCCAACGATTCTGGCCGATCTGTTTCCCTTTTCACAATTTTGTTCACTGTCCTGGTGTCAATGATTATTCTCACTCCTCTATCGTTTATGCTGATAATAATCAATGGATTATTGTATTCACTGTTACTACATTCTACGATTCCCCATTCAATCACTCTGTCAATTCCTTCTTGAACGGCTCGTTTTTTCGCTAACGGTGCTGAATATGGGCAAAGAATAGAAGACTCATGAAGTAGGATTTTCATATGTTTTTCGAAATTCTTTACCCTTCCAGGTTTATCCGAAAAGACTGTAAAGTTTTGTTCGAGAATTTGTAACAGTTAGTCTCTTTGAACTGGGTCTAAATCAGTTATTTCACTGACAAGTCTCCTAAATTCTTATAGCATTTGGAATCCTTCGAATACTTCAGATAATCCATCATTTTCAGTACCGCTACCTGTTTCTAACATCATGGAGGTAAGTTACTGTTCCACCATTAGGCAGTTATAGGTTATGATGTTCATTTCTATATTTTCTTCATCATGTGACTTCTTTCTTCTTTTGATTGCGAATTATTTCACGATAGCCATTCGTTGCTGATTACTGAAATTTTCATCCGCTGTTTTTTTTTCTTTACATCCATAATGTATTTTGGATCCTGGATAAAAATAAGGTCTACTTTACATCTTTCATAATCTGGTGGTGTTACATTTCCTTTATAAATGTACTCTTCTTGTTTCATGTTTAGATTTGGCAGATTTTCACACGGAGTAAGTGCTTCCTTTTGTACTAACATTTCTGTAGAACTGAGTTTTTCGTAAATTTCTTCTTCTCCTATTTTTGAAGCACGTATCTCGTCGCTCTCTTCACCTTCATGTGAGTCAGACTCTTCAAAGTCGCTTTTTGGTTTCAACATAAAAACTGTTTCTAATGTTGCCGTAAACTCCATATCAGCGCTGGTTTCGCAATTCATGCATAGTTGAATGCATTCAATTGTAATTAGATCTTCCTTTTATTCTGGAGCAGTAATATTTTTTCGTTTATGAACAGTTTTTTATCCGAACTGTCTTCTTTATCTTATCTTATGACGCCACCTCGTTCTTCAGATTGATTGTAATCCTTACGGATTTCTATTCCTCGCATATATTCATTCTTAACAACTTCTTCAGCATCTTATTTTCTTCAGAATGATTATTCTGCAATACTCATCATTTCATCTTCTGCTCAACGCTTGTCCAAGGATTTGTTATTTTCCCTAACCACTGCAGTTCGCGATCTTTGCACGGCGTGGTTTAATTGACTACTAAACCTTTGCCCTTTGTCGGTAGCACACGAACTCCGCGCGGCACATTTTAATAATCTCTCACTTTCCATTTCACCTATTGCTTCCCCAAAATTTTCGGTCGTTTCAACGCCATATTTTTCGCCATTACGTTGCCTTAAATTGTTATAGAGATAATCCATCTCTAAACGCCTTTCGTCAATTCCGAATAACTCTTCCTTTGATTCCTTTAATATTTGTTTAGTGTCATTACTGTCGTTAGTTTTAAATTCCTTTACTACGAGCGAAAAATTTCCCACTCACCCCTGTGACGTCACACACAGCGTGCACAGCAACTGACACTGGTGTTTCCGCTTTTGATCGCTGCTGGCGGTTTTCACTTGCTGGCGAAGAGCTCTTGTTTTTAGCCGACCATGATCCATGCTTCTGACCGTCTGTTGCGGCGGTCGCATTGTCTCGCACCTTATTAGCACGGTACTGGTGTGCTTTAAAATTTCTGTCTGTTCTCAGCATTATTCCTAAGTCCGTCAGGCCCCTAACATTCGTGGATCTTAGTTTTCTGCTTCACATTTGTAGAATCATTACGCCATACATTTCCCTTAGTGCGATTATTTGACGTAAGCCTGCCTCTGTCTCTTCCCTTTTGAAGCATTTATACTCTGTACTTGTTATTATCATGTTCGTGATTGTTGTGTCTGTGGTTCCTATTGTATTCGTTCTGCCGGAAATTATAATTTTCACGCCACTAGCCTTCGTCGATCATTCTTTCTAAGAGCGATGAAAAGGATTTGTGGTTGCTACCCACATAACTTTTTGAATCTTCCGGTAACTTTTTCCAAACTTCTCAAATTATTTCGGAACACGACCTTCGATTCAATAAATAAGTCAGTTTCCTATACCATGCCTCACAGAAGTGTTTCATGGTCATTTAACCTTTTCCTTCCAACATCTTCACGATAATAAATTCTCTCCAAGGACAGTTCCGTATTTGTTCGGACCATTATTAATAGTAAAACTTGTGTCTAAACTTACCGAATGACGTTTCTTCAGTGCTTAGCTTGATCCCCCATCGTTTAGTAGCGCTATTAACAGTATTTACTTTTTCCTGATCCGTGAGATTATTAGGAAACAGTTTTTCAGAGATTTTTATAAAATCTCCTGATTATAACCCACAGTTTTTTCGGTATGGGTCGAATTTTTCTTCGACCGCTAAAACTTTATCGTAGGCAATCCTGTCTACTACGTATGTAGTTGCAGTGTTGGTTTTCCTTTCAAGATAACGGAATTTTCCGTGAATACCCGAATTTTGTCTGTTACGGTTTTCATAACATTCTTTCATTTAATAATTTCTCAGATTCGCGAGCAATAGTTCTCATTTGCCTCATTTGCCATTCTTAAACCCGAAATTTTGTCCTGGACTTTAGTTACTACATAGGATGACATTATTTTTTAATTTTCTATATTTCCCCATCGAATTTTTCTTTAATATTATTGATTTTTTTCCTGCATGCTATTAAATTTTTTATTTAGGTAGTCAGTCTCTATTTTCGTGTTTTTCATTTCATTAGTTATGATACTGATTTGTAGTATACATTTTCGAGGTTCTGGTTAATTTTATCTCCTTGTTCGTTCGTATGTTTATCTTGTGGTTTAAATTGGTCATTTACATTACCAGTTTGTTTTTTTAAGCTGCTCATTCATAGTACTTCCGTGTGCTTGATGTTGGCTATTCATATCACTAGTTTGTGCTACTAAACTTTGCAGTACTCCATACATGTCTATGTATATGTGTGTGTTTTGATCTGGACTGTTTTCTTCAATTGATTCTGCTTCCTCCTAATTTGATGTTTCTTTCATGATCTGTGACGAGTTCAGGATATCAAAATATTTACTCCGATATTCAGTATGTCGTCCATACGCTTGCGCCTGTAAAATGGATTTCTCTGTCTACCTGTTAACATACCTACTTTCTGATGATGCTTCTGCCCCCGTTTCTTGTTCTTGTAACCCCCTGTTCTGTTCTGAATGTTTTGCCTGCCTTTTCTTTTCCATATTTAAATACTGTTGGAACCACACGTACTAATTTAATTTCCTGCTCTATTTTCTTCCTAATTACTGTATTAGGTTTGTGTCACTGGACACTTTCTATCACTACTATGTTGCACTGTGGTCAGTATCTTCTTATTAAATGTGCCATGTAATGATAGTTATCATTGATGAATGCTTTGAATACATATATAGAAAATACCCACTAAAACCCACTGTCAAGGGACAAATATAGCATTTAACTCTTTTAGAGTATTCTGAGAACCGTCACGGAAAACACTCATGTGTAACATTAAAGCGTCCTCTAAATGTGAGCTCCTGCTGGAGTATTTGGATCAGTACCTTCTCTAAGAATTCCTGTAAAGCATATTACCAAAGTAAATTCTAGATCTTAGGCTTCATAAGTTAACGTTACCCATAATGGATACAAGTATCAGACTACTACTTCCTGTCCTGAAGGGATTCCAGTATAGGGCAATATCAGGAATCGAACCAGTAATCTTTTAGTTACAGACCTTTTATGTGGTCAACACTATATGTGGACGGTCAGCAGCCTAATTAGGCGAGAAGTTACCTTCACTGGGTTATTCTAAAGTGTAATTGTGAGTTTCTATTTTGCATATACTGTGCCTTAATGTACTTAGGAAAGTGGAATCTGTTTCTCATGTGCAGGACAAGTACTAACCTTTACTGTGACTATGTCAGATCCAGAGGAATTATACTACAGCACCCAGGTACATTAACACTTCCTCTGTTCTTTGTGTAAATAATATTATTCAAGTGCAGCAAAACAAATCTCTACAACTAAGATTTGACCAACAAGTTATTATTATTAGTTAGTTAAGGCAAATTTACATTATTATCGTACTAACACAATATTAACTCACACTTAGAATTTATTATTCTCAGTAATTAATCTAATGGTGGCCCTTAAACTGTACTTCATTAAACACTGTTCCAAAAATAAGAAAAATCTAACTGATTAATTTCGATTTTCATTATAGTACCGAATTTAAGCAGTTTAATCTTTTATACAACAGTATAGCATATTTTACTGTAACTATTTCAGTATACTATTGTACTTTATATTATCAGAATATGCTACACTCAAAGTTATTTATCAAACTAGCAAGATCATTTACTTATAAATAATTTTCTTTGCTATTTTTGTTTCACTAAGCAGTCTTTCCTTCATTTCATAACTAACGTGTGGACTTCGGCAACAGTGTAACTTCCATAAATTTACAAATTAAATTCAACAAAAAAATCTTTTTGTGATTATACAAAAAATTTCAAGATATTTTACTAGATTAAGTTTGCAGAATTATAGTTCTGCATCATTTCAGAATACTAAGAAGCATTTTCACTATGATAGCCACACTGGGTAGCCACTCGGTCTGGGGCGCTTTGTCACTGGTTCGCGCGGCTCTCCCCCGTCGGAGGTTCGAGTCCTCCCTCGGGCATGGTTATGTGTTTGACCAAGCGAGGTGGCCTAGTGGTTAGCATACTGAACTCCTATTGGGGAGGAAGACGGTTAAATGCCGCGTCCGGCCATCATGATTTAGGTTTACCGTGATTTCCCTAAATCGCTTCGGGCAAATATCCGGATGGTTCTTTTGAAAGGGCATGGCTGACTTCCTTCCCCATCCTTCCCTAATCCAATGAGAATGATGACCTCGCAGTTTGGTCTCCTCCCCAAAACAACCCAACCCTTAGTAGGATAAGACCCTTTCTAGGTATATATGAAGGGAAAATGATCCAAGATGCTACTCCAGGCGGGTGTAAAATGAAAGTGCGCAATGGCGAATACTGAACGCGAAAATGAAGATTTGGCTGTGTCTGACCACCTCCTGAAGAAGATCTTAGGATCTCTTAATAGTAATATTATTTCCTCCTTCTTATTCTTTAACATAAAAATTACAACATCAACATAAATGAATGATTAAGGGAACTGGTAACTACAAAATGATAAACGTCGTTTCAGCTTATACATTCACTGTAGATTAAAAAACCATTTATACATCACAAATGTTTATATACCAATGTCCAATGGACATAAAGAGACACAAATGAATTTCCTAACTAGTATTACTGATAAATTGCCCAAATCTGACCTTTTTATTGATATGCGATCTTATATAAATAACATGAGATCACTGACATCAGTTAGGTACAAATACTAGAAGACACTACTTTCAAAGATGATCTACAGTAGTGTGCAACCTCAGTGGAAATAAAGTTACGTGGTCACAGCTGTTTAGATTTATAGCCCTAATAAGCCGAAGCGATTAGCAATATCACGGTTTGTACTGCGTCCAGTGCATCGGAGTGATGATTCTCGTACACGTCTGCAACGACGGAAGAACTCCAGCCATAAAATATTTTAAAAAACTCATTCAGACACTATGACGGCAGAAGGCGGTCCTCTGACCGTCAGTCTTGGGCTACTTCCTGTGTTATGCAGTCGGGATGCCACATCGGCCATTTCCTGTCACTCAGCTTGTGTTAAGCTGGAGCAACACACCTGTGGGGCCTTTTGCACCCAGGGCATGAGTTATGCCTGCCGTTTCGTTTCCACTGGCGTTCCGATCTTTGCTAGTATAAGCAATCATTCATTACGCCATTTTGATAATAAAGACAGTCCATCAGCTTTCATGCAATATGCGTTAACAGCTATTAAAAGGTATACGTGACAATGATAGTCATCTTTAAATATTCATATATACCATGCACTGCCTATCAAATGATACCTAATTCGATTGTAAACCACGCATAGTAAGAAGATGAGTCCTTGTAAGTTGCGAAATTATAGCCACCTTTCAATGAACTTCTTTGAACCAGCGTATGGTAGCAACAAATTATTATTTCTAAAAACACAAAAAAAATTACCGGTTCAAGCTGTTATTACAGTGCGCCTGAATAGCATATCCCGTGTGAACAGTAAAACCATCACAGCCAGTCGTACTCTCACTTCCTTGCAAATAATGTCATATCTGAAACTTCCTGGCAGATTAAAACTGTGTGCCCGACCAAGACTCGAACTCGCAGGAGAGCTTCTGTAAAGTTTGGAAGGTAGGAGACGAGATACTGGCAGAAGTAAAGCTGTGAGTACCGGGCGTGAGTCGTGCTTCGGTTGCTCAGTTGGTAGAGCACTTGCCCGCGAAAGGCAAAGGTCCCGAGTTCGAGTCTCGGTCGGGCACACAGTCTTAATCTGCCAGGAAGTTTCATATCAGCGCACACTCCGCTGCAGAGTGAAAATCTCATTCTGGAATGTCATATCTAATAATTGTTTGGAACTGTTAAATCGTTCAAATGGCTCTAAGCACTATGGGACTTAACATCTGTGGTCATCATTCCCCTAGACTTAGGACCACTTAAACCTAACTAACCTAAGGACATCACACACATCCATGCCCGAGGCAGGATTCGAACCTGCGACCGTAGCAGCAGCGCGGTTCCGGACTGAAGCGCGTTGATCCGCTCGGCCACAGCGGCTGCCTTGGAACTGTCCATTGCTGCCTTGATAAGCTAGTTCAGTCACAAACAGTTCTTCAACTGTATGCTTTTTCTCATTTACAACGTTGTCCACTCATCATCATCACGCATATTTGACTCGAAAATACTAATTCGAGCAGTTTTCAACAAAAAAGTTAGTATCGTAGGCTTGAGATGTCAAGTGTAGCGACTGAATGCATCCTGTTGCTTGTAAGCGTTATAGCATTATGGTTGTAAGTCAAAGAAGAAATGAATTGTGACCTATTTTTTTTCTCTCTCTCTCTGTCTCTTTCTCAGCAATATTCTATGTTATTTTTTCCATTCATTCCCAGATCACTTGTATGGCGACACAACAGACAGGCTCATGGGTGTAAGAATAGTATCACATATAGCAGCTGCCTGGTGCCAGACGACACACAATGTCACGTAGATGAGAAATTTATAAAATGAATACGAATAAAAACTACAGATACGCCACCAACTTGATATAAATTCGCAGCCACGCTGTTAATTAGTTAGTAAGCTACATTTTCCATAGTTTATTTCCACTAGTCTTTGTACAAATGAAGTGGAATGAATCAGTGTATAGGCTATGCATACATAATTTATTTGTATGACTACTTGCTGACCACTTACAGATTACTACCCGGGACAGTAGCAGAAATTGACATGAATCGACATATTGCTCTCAGATACTACTTATTTAACGAGTGATAAACTAAAATTTAGTTATTTTAAACTGCACTTTCTGGCAGATTGTAACTAAACCAATTATCTATAAAAATAATTTTATTTTGGATAAAAATTTTGCTATTTCAGGCATGTTGTGTTATTGAGCAAACAATTAATGACTTTTGTGGCTGAATACTGGACTCCTTTCTAAGAAAGTGACAACTGTAGTAACAACTAATAAAGGTCTTTTGTTCTTCTAGTGACGAAACCGTGGACTTCACTATTCTTGCTCAAATTGTAAGGAACTCTTTAAGACGAATTTAATTGGTGAAATTCCTTCTTGTGACGGAGATTTTTAAATTCCTAACTCTATGAAGAAAGGTGTATAAGATTATTGCTGGTGAACACTTATTATTCTCACAGCTAACTCCTGTGTAATCGACACCTTTTTCAGGTGATGAGCAACCACGGAAAATTATTTTACCCGACTCAGGACATAAGTAAAATGTGTTGTAAGCAAACCCTGTTACGACGGGGTTCTGTGCAACACGGAGAGTGAGGTCTAGGATACTGCCTGCCGCTGCCTGAGAGGTCAGCCACGTGTTAGTCACGCCCACGCGCCGAGGGGCAGCAGGGAGGAGGCTGGGTCAGCAGCGCTACACGTGGCGGGTCAAGTCCGTCTAGCACCCCTAGCTACACCCCCACTACCGGAATATAACAGGTTCGCTCGCGGATGCAAAGATGACACACGAGTCAAGTTTAATGCGCACACTGCACACATAGTTTACACTGTATGCGAATCGTAATCGTATGGACACACACTTAAAGACAGACTGCCGGTACCTCTGGTGCATTTACGCTAGCGGTCCGTAAGGCGTGCGGATTGCGCTCTTGCTCCTTGGTGTGTCGGCTGTGACAGCACTGAGCGGTCACTGCTATCAGATGCGTCCTGCAGTGACGTGAATGTCGTCAAATACGTCATGCTACGCAGAAGTTCTTTCTATCGCCGATAGCGGTTATAACCCTACAACTATAAATAACAGAAAATCCTGTTTATGTTTCCACGTATAGCTCTTACGAAATTTATTTTAGTTTCCAAATAATGTACAGTATGGGAGGATAGTCCCGTTAACAGGAAAAGCTAATAACTGAGTTATCCTTTTTACAGGATTTGACCGTGTGTTGTGTCTAACGAATAAGTAAATCAGACTATTCAATTCTTTTCCTAAGATCTTTCCCAGCGGTTAGAAAGAAACGCAGTATGAATAGTACTATATTGAAGCTAGGACAACTTAGTTCCAAGTTCATTCAATGGTTTAACATATGTACAGACGATCGCCAGCCTATTCCGGCAATGAAACAGTTAAGTATAGGAAAAGCAAAAGTATGAGTTTTGCCTACTTTCATGCTACTGTTTAAGTTGCTTCTTCAAATAAATGTTACTCCACTTAAACAATGTTCGACTACGTCCTTAGACATTACGTTCTTAAAAGAGCAAAAGGACAGTGGATAACATCGATGAAGCTAAAAAATATTTTGCCATGCGGGGGGGGGGGGGGGGGGGGACCTTTAGAAAAGCATTTTCCGTAATCAACAGACTTAAATACTAAAATACCTAGATACTAAAGCACACTTTTATAGAGAACATTTCACGTCAAGCGAACCTCTTTCTTACTGTAATTTACTTTCAAAAGCTATTTCTCTTTGAACTAAATGTTTATATTCTTTTAATAGATTCTAGTAACTTTGCTTCACTCTGACTGAATTTTGCGTAAGAAAACTTTTACTATAACATTTTGCAATAGTTAAGAAAACTTTCTCATTATTTACACGAAAACAATTTAAATGGCGCCTCTGTAGATTAACTTGGCACTTCATAGGTCTGTAAAACAGGATACTCAGATTAATCAAACGCCAGGAAGGAACCCTGTGTAGGTGAATGGTTGGGATGAAAGAACAGCTGAACCAGTTTCTTTTAAGTTCAAGAATGATTATTAAAACACAGTTTAAGTTAATGGTTAACGCTGTATTAAAGTAGAACACACAAAAATCTTACCTGGTGGCTGTAGGTTTGGGTCTGGCGAACAATTATGACGGCTACACTACCCACAGTTCGGCATGCAAATATCTTACTGTATGGGCTCAATTTCTCTTCTTGGCGTCGTTCAATTTTTTATACAGTAGCCCAAGAACTCGCAGCTATGCCGTAAGCCGTTTGCAGTCTTCATCCGAGGCATTTTTGTGCAAATTTTAAGGCAAAACTTCTCCTGCTCCAAAAGGGTGTTGCCTCAATCGTTGCTGCCTACAGACTGTATGACTTACTTCCAGCACTTGCTCTAGGTAGCGCGCCAATCCGTCCTTGCCACCTTTTCCACTACTCAGAGCCACTTTCGTTTCAAACAAAAGCACATTGGCTTTTACGTAACATCTACTTCATTCATTGTTCCTAAGCGTGACCATTTCTTACAATTGTCAAATTTACATGAACATGAACAGTTTATACACACCAATATTTTAAATACAAAATGTCATCAGAAAATTATTTAACGTAATAAACAATTTACATAGTATTTTACATACATTACTCACATACAATTCAAAGAACTTCAAACTCCAATACAGCACAGTTTACTTTGCCGGCCGCGGTGGCCGAGCGGTTCTAGGCCCTTCAGTCCGGAACCGCGCGACTGCTACGGTCGCAGGTTAGAATCCTGCCTAGGGTTTCGATGTGAATGATGTCCTTAGGTTATTTAGGTTTAAGTAGTTCTAGGTTCTAGGGGACTGATGACCTCAGATGTTAAGTCCCATAGCGCTCAGAGCCATTTGTTTTGAACACTTTACTTTACATATACAGAAAATATAGCGTCAATATGGGAACATTATAAAGCAAAATATTACAAAACTTTAGATGAACCACAAACAAATAGTGTTATACGGTGTTGTGAATTGGTGGATTCTGTTGCAGTCTGATGTGTAAAAAAAAGTAATATTTCTGGTGTCCAGTTCAAGACGCTGAAAATAATTACTTTCGTGTTCTGCTGTGTGCGCAGACTAATGTCAGCAGCTGCTGTAGGGATTTTGATCCGGTTTTCACTAATAATTGCACTGATTCATGAGGATGGTTTTTGTATGTTAGCTATAAATATTTTGTTTGAATTGTCTGAATTTTGATGAATTATATTTTTGTTGTGAAAGCGACGTCATTGCCACCTAGCGAGCAGCTGCCAAAATTCGAGAAAGAGACAGTTCCTTAAGAGAGGGCATTACGTAACACAATTAGCGTATGATGTGGTTGTCTAGCGCTAGTTCAGCCTTGCGCATCGAGCGAGTTTGTGTTTGTGTGTCGCATTGTTCTTGCTTAACGCAGGTTATTGCTGGTATGCTCTCTGGCGACAGACTTCTACGCCCTTGCATAGATCAGTCTGCCGAATCTCACAAAAATATTCTTTGTCGGTGTACCGTTGGTTTCAGTTTTGACAAGAATGCTCGTCCTGTTCATCCAGGCTGTATAAAATTCACGATTAGTTGGTCGATATGATTCGCGTTACACCTGATCAGGTAGATACTGCTGATATCAATTCTGATCTATATGTATTTTTTGGGAAGTGTCAAGGTATTTCGCATGTGGACCTGCTTCTCTCTCGAGCTGGTTCTCAAGTAATGTTTACACATCGTGATGGTTCCATTAGTCCAGTCGTTCTTGCAAATCCATCGATCGAGTATATTCCAGTTAGAGGTCACGCTCTTCCACCCGAAGTGGACGACTTATTTCTTACGCCTGCGTTGCTTCTTTTTGGAGGCGTTCAACGTATCCGGCTGGAACATTGGTCAGTACAGCGTCGTTTGCAATTTTTGTAATATTTTTGGCTTTACAGCCATCATATTCGGCTACAAGAAGGCCATCTTATGAAGTTGAGAAGGCAGCTGTGGCAAGATGACGTAATTTGGTGTGAGCTACCGATGACAGACGGTTTGTTCCATCGTGATTGTCCGCGATTGGCTGTTGCATTCGAAAGTTGCGCGCCAAAATGATAACCTTCTGTTATTAATATTAGAAAAACTAGACAGTGTATTTACTTGCATTTCATGTAAAAGCATCTCTCAATAGTAGGATATCCTTCAGTTACTTGAAAAGTGTTAATTACCAACAGAATAGTAAACAATTGATAAACGAAAAGGCAGACGAAGCACTTCGGAGACTTTCGGATCGCGCCTAACTTGGTTGGGTTGTTTTTGGAGGAGACCAGACAGCGAGGTCATCGGTCTCATCGGTTAGTGAAGGAAGTCGGCTGTGCCCTTTGAAAGGAAACATCCCTGCATTTGCCTGGAGCGATTTCGCAAATACGCAGTTTGTTGTTTTGTTTTTATTAAAGTGTTAAGATTGGAGATTATTTGTGATTCATACAATGGAATATAGTTTTGTAGCTTCTCGTATTCTGCTAATAAAAAATGAGTGGCATCCAGTATAAAGAAGCTAACTGAAATTTTATTATTTACCCAATATCAGTTCCTCGCTAAGACCTCAAGTGTTCTGCCATCTTAGTACAATTGAGATCAATGGTACGTCATCTGTGGTAACACAGGGAGAGGTACGAAAGAGAGAAATTTTCGAGAAATGTGTTTATCATTCACACGAATATGTCACCCTCTCTCTCCCTCTCTTTTTCAACACGCCGTATGTTACAGTGGTATCCGAACCGCAGAAAAATGTGTTCAACCGATTCATGTTACATACGTAGGGCGAGAAGGAACCTCCTTCCTTTGTAAAGAGACAACCATCGTATATCCAACTGCCCGCGTCGTGTTACGGTTTTAATGTCGTCCTGTGGAAAACATCTTCCGTTGACATTAGCTCAGTCAGTGTCTCCGCAGTCTGCTGTCAATAATTCTCCAGCTTTAGATGACGCTGTGGAGACATTACACCCCACTCAGAGCGACTGTCCGCCGTCACCGGTACGTTCAGATGCGGCCCCTGCTGCCGTTAAGGCGACGACACCGGAAGCAAAATTTAAAATCCAGCTGACTTAGGATGGTGAAGATCTTGATGTCATCCTCCCCAATCTTGCCTCTCCGAGAAGGTGATGGTGGAAGGTGTTTCTTCCCGTGGTGATGCTTGAATACTGACGTTAACTGCGGTTCTTGTTCGGCAGAGATGATGTGGCTGGTTCTCCAGATTTTGAAATGAATTTCACATCTGCGTCCTCTCCTCCATCCGTAAAAACATCTGTTCCTGTGAGATCCGGTCATTTAACGGAGACATCGTTTGCTGTTTTGATCTTACAGTGTTCTAATGCAATACTATCCTTTTCTCGTTCTGATACTGTGCAGCAACAGGTTACTTCGGATTCTCTTCCGGTTAGCTAGATGATGCAATGCCTGTCTCTCCATTATCTGATGATGATGATGATCGCTCCCGTTTCTTTCTCGCATTCCGTTGAGTGGAATAGGGATAGCTCCCCAATTCCCCCCCCCCCTCACCTCCACCCCCGCAGACCTCAATGAGCCCTCTACCCTTCCGCGTCAAGAAGTTATTTAGTCAAGGAGTGGTGTAAAACTACGACTTCAACCTGCAAAATCTTACGCTAGGAGCCCTCACGCAAACTGCCTAAAATGAAATAGATTTGGAACCTGGAGCACAGAATATTTAAAGTGTTAGAATTACAGATGTAATTCTAAAGGAATTACATTAACATACAAGACGAGAAAACAATAATTTGGACGGTACGAAACGGCTGCTGCTAGTGTAGTTGCTCTTCCAAACAGCATCTCATACAAGCAATCCAGTCGCCTCTTTACCTGCTATTACTCGTACTTGAGGTACTTGGGCCATGCGCGGCTTTGTTTAAAAAGGATAGCTCGATTTAGTCATAGGGGTGAGCTGCAGACGTCTGTTTTCATACCACACAGCTAATTCGCTGCAAACAATAACCTGTAGCTGTGATCCTACAGTCAAGTAGTCTTGGCATTGGGCGAGAAATGCGAGTTAATAAAATACATAGAAATATAAACTAAAAATTAAATGAACTGTTTAATAACAACGGTTCTACTCCATCCTCTGTAGCTGATGTAGGCGACAGAGGATCATGATGAATAATGTTTATTCAAGAAAGATCATCTCAAATAAAAGGGAAATGGTTCTATGATATTCAATTAAAATGCAGGCAGAAAACACCCATATCAAATTCAGTGAATTTACGTTTACAAATTAACGCACAAAAGATGACGAATAGTGTCCATCGTTATTGCTGTATTTTCTGAAATCGACATCTTGTAACATAATGTTCTGATGTGATGTGGTGTGGTGTGAAACGACGCTACGGTGATATGAATAGGCTTGAAGAAGCGCCTGTAAGCCCCTAACCAGACGTCTGGAGGGTGGATCCTCTATCTCCTCCACGTTATGGAAGCCAAACGATTTAACGGCACACAACCCGTCATGCAGATACAAAAGCAGAAGCCCCAGAGCTGGAGCAGTGATAAAATCCAGAAAGAACGTTCGAGAGGCAGCGTCCTCAAATCCCATTCTATTTGGTTTGGTTTCAAATTTCCTCGGTAAACCTAAATTCTGAACAAACATAAATTCTCTACAGAGCCGGTATTGTTCCTCAATATATGTAAGAATAATTAAGTGATGTTCCCAGCTGATAATGACCACAGTTTCCTCTGGTATTACAAGTAAATTTGTAAAATGGTGTGTACCTGCGAAGTGTGTGTGTGACAGAGAGAGACAGGGAGGGAGGGAGGGAGGGAGGGGAGAGAGAGAGAGAGAGAGACTAAACTTTAAATCATATGTAAATCCCGAAGAAACCGTAAAAAAAGGACAAAACATGTTAGCCGTTGCATCTTCGTACCTGACCAGCTTTCTTCAGTATGATCTTTGGTATACTTATGCATAATGTACATGGAATACAAACCCCTAGACATCTAAATATTGCCTTCAGCTTGGTGCAGTACGACTTTTATGTAATATATCTTCTTCATTCTTTATTATTTTTTTAAAATAAGTTATAGTCCAAACACCAAGAGCTGCTAACGAATAATTACTTATATTTACCGGATTCAATTTTCAGATTACCTTCCGGTATTATAAAGCTATTTACAACAATGTACATGGATACATTATTACTGCTGGAGTTAAATAAAATAAAAGCGACTCTGCAACACCTTGCACACTGGTACCTTCCGTCAATAGTAACAAACATTATACAGTCGGCAAATAAATGTACTAACACAGTTAAGCACATTTTGTATGTTGATGTTACTATGCTACACATTTCCTGTAGAGGCACACTATAGTACACTGAGAGATTGCAGGGTAGTCTCACTTCTGATTCGGTGTCATGCCACCTAATGTTCTTAGGGAAGATGATCTTTATTACAATCTGACTACATACATCATGATGAAATGGTGGGCAGTAGTTAAACCTCTTGCTTGTGTGCTCTGGTGAAGGAATAGCAGTAAGCTTCACCTGCTTTTAAAGGAATAGGGTGCCAATTTAAACAACTGCAGTAAAAGCGTATAGCGAATACGGGCCGAGGGGAGCGCGTTTTTTTCTGCGGAACCTGGGCGGAAACATTTCCGACTGCCCAGTTCCGCGGTCTCATTGTGCAGACACGTTTGGATGGCGCTGGTCGGTCGGCAGCCGCGTCCAGGTATGCTGACTAGCGCCAAGGAGACGCCGCTGCAATGGCCAAAGCATTGAAGACCGGCAATAAAGCAGAGGATGGGCCCTTGTTAGGCAGGAAGTCGATGAGACGACTGTGAGCAATCTGCGAATTTCCGTGGGACAGATCACTCCCGCCCAGACGTCCAGACTCTGTTATAAAAACATATTTGTGAAAATACCAGGCTTTTAGCGAGTTTATGGCTGTTATTTGGAAACTTCGAAATGGACACAACTGGGGAGATAACAGTCATTTAATGGAGGGCTGTGGTTCCATCCTGGTCATGTTGTTAGCCAAATACACGGCGTAAACGCTTGAGAATGAGGCTGCAAAGCTGAATCTGTTTTTTCTTTTCTCCCAATTAACTTTAAAGTCTCTGATTGATCGAATCAGTGTATGCAGAGCAAGGAGCAGTCTCCATCTTCGAATACGGTGCTCCAGCTCGTGATTGGCTTGTGCTAAAGTGGGAGTAGTCTAAGATGTAAATGTGCTTTGCTACCGAGCTGGTGTGGAAAGCAGAGAGAAGGAGAAGAAATTACTCTTGTACTGGCACTTCGTTAGTAATGAACTGCAGGTCTGTACCTAAACGGTGAGACTTGTGTCCTTTGTTAGTGTGCCGCTTAGAGCCTGTACCAGTCACCTTCTGAACCATCAGAGGTACAGCTTCCAGCATCACGCACACAACGAGTGATGCGTGGGTGTACTTATTTGCCTTGAGTCGGCCGTCTAAAAATTTGACATATTTCGTCACGCATAGTCGTGGGACAGAGTCAAATTGGTTTGGCAGACCAGCAAACGGGTCCACCTGCACATTGGAATCCACCGGGGTTTCAGAGGCTCATAGGGAATTACATGCATTCCGAATTATCTGAACATGAGACCGCATACTTGCATTTTTGGAGGCACGCCGTTAATAAGAGATTGCTGCCATCGATGACTTCAGTCGCCAAATGCATCGTGGTGTGCCGTCTGACCAGAAGAGGAGTAAAGTATTCGCTGCTACGGCGTAGGCCTCCAATATATCGTTCTCAGCACCCTGTTCTTTCGAACCATATTTTTATTTTTTTGTAATAGTAGAGTATAGATGCTTGACTGTAAGGTAGTTTTGTGCCATATCCTGGATTCACGTGTACGAAGTCAGATAGAGCGATTATTGTTCTGGTTAGTGTCGTGTGTCGATGGCCAGCTGATAATTTTGTCCACCATAGAGCCCATATTAGTGTAAGCGATTGCCAAATGAAAAATGTTTGTGTGACGTTTCTTTAGTCTTTTTATGTCTTGTGATATTCAGAATGAAGAAATCTATTGTGGTTTATATCACAACTTCTCCCTGTTTTCTGATTAACATTACCTTTGCCATTTTTATTTAAGTCCCGATTATAACAGAAAGTAGCAAGGTTGCAACTTGGAGGGCCATTAATTGTGTTAGTACAAGGGCGTGCTGGAAAGAAGGGCCACCGAATTTTAATGGAAATGTTTTTAAATAAAACCAACGTTTTTAACATTCTACATATTTATTCTTTATGTCTACAGTTTTCTGCAGGTAGAGGGCTCGGAATTGTGTGTGGCATGTAACATGGCGGTGTGTAACGTAACTATTGAGGTTCCTGCTGTAATCTAATTTCGAACTCAAAGAGTTCGTCCACACATGGAGCACCCTCTGCGTCAACATAAAAATGTCAGTCCACAAACGAGCCTTGCGATATCTGCAACAATCCGATGCCTTGGGCTCATTGTCATCGATCATCCTCCACACAGTCCAGACTTGGCCCATCCGATTTTCATCTGATTAAAAAACTTGCCTTCGAGGACGTCATTTTGATAGCGCCGAAGCGCTGCAGGCAGAGCTGAGGTCATGGCCCGGCAACAAAGTCAAACATTCTATAGTGACAGTATCTACAAACTGGTCTCTCATTGGGGAAATGTGTTCGTTGTATGGGTGATTATGCTGAGAAATAAACACAGAGACATGTGGAATAAAGATGTAGGATGTTAATAAAGTTTGTTTTGTTTAAAAAGCCTTAACAGTTTTCATGGAGGCATTACTATTCAGCCCGCTTTTTATAGATGCATTTACAACTGAAACTAAAACAGTTACGTTATTGGTTTCAGTATATAATAATTACCTTCTTGCACAGATGGGAAACAGGAAAAGTTTGTAGACTTATTTCTGTAATGTAGGTTTATAAATCACATAGGATAAAATAATCTTCACTAGATTATATTCGTATTCTCAGTTAGTCAAACGAATTATATCACATGCCTAATAGATGGGACACAAGAAACTATAAGAAACTATATACATTCTTCAAGTAGATATAAACCTGACCCGGTATTCACACTTAAACAGGTCACGAGGTTACAGGTCTTGTATCCAGCCCTCGCGCGACGAAATCAGACGTACTAGCACACATGAAATTACATGGGCTGTTAAGCCCCTGCCCCAGATGCCATTCAGAACCGCGTCTTCCAGAAATTCACGAGCAAAGCGATAGAAAACCTAACACAAATTATGAAAGAAAATGACTAGTATTGGTACAGGATAGGCTACCCTTCGCCTGTTACCGTGCGGTGGCTTGCGGAGTATCTGTGTGGATGTGGATGTCGAATACTATCGTAAGAGTACCAGCCTGAAGGGGATCTCGCGCCGGCCACCCTGTGGGTGGTTTTTAAGCCGGTTTCACATCTGTCCCAGTGAATGCGGGCTGGTTTACCTTATTCCATCTCAGTTACACTATGTCGCCGATTGCTGCGCAAACACTGTCTCCACGTACACGTACACCTTAATTACTCTACCGGGCAAATATTTGGGATTACACTCGTCTGGTATTAGACGTTCCCGTGGGGGGGGGGGGGAGGTGGCACAAGGTGGGGGGGGGGCACAGGGTGCCGAACTGCGCAATAACCCTGGGTTCGGTATGGCGTGGCGGCGGCGGTGGGGTGGGTGGACTGCTGTGGCCTGTTGTGGGGTTGTGAACCACTGAGGGCTACTGTGGGACGAAGCCCCTCCGTTGTTTCTAGGTCTCTCGTTCAATACACACACACACTCACCATCCAAAGACACCAACAACACTTCCTCGCGTCGTGGAAGCCACCCAAAGTCCTGATTTTCTGGGAGACAGGGAACGACCACTCCAACCCACAAAATTACCGACTCAACAGCTTTCTGAGCTCCCTGAGAGAGACTGTCGAGAAGGGAGTCCTAAAACGACTCACTAGGCACTGCATAAGCAACAACACTCTGAGACCGGAGCAATTCGGCTTCAGGAATTACCACTCCAGAGCAGAACAACGCCTTCGCGTCGTTGAACACCTAACAGACCGCTACAGTACCAACAATAGAACAGGGGCTGTGTTCATAGACAACGAAAAGGCTTTCCGTCGTCTATGGCACGACGCAACCCCCCGGAGCTGCGATATTTCCGAACCGGGGCAGAAACTTGTTAGGGTGCCCTCCATCCAACTCCCACCACCTCCTGATAATCCCATTCGAGCGTTTCAGATAGGACGCCAAAAATTGAAAATAATCGATTTTTCGAAAATATTTTAATTTTCTAGCGCAAGTCTTTCTGGAGGGTTTGATATATAAAACATATACGTTCAAGAAAAGCAATACGTTATTTGGTCTTAAGTGTGCCAAACTGCAACGCCATGCCTCTTCACACAGCATTATGCTATCGCACGTCACTGTATATCGCTCTGCGGAATTCAAACGTGTATATTTTGTAATGGAAGGCATCAAACCTACATTCAGGACAGTGGAAATTAAAATGTCCTGTGGTGCCTCTCCTATTTCCAGTCGACTGGTTTCACATCCTACCCCCTTATAAAATCTCACAATTAAATGATGTTGGTATTATTTGTGACCGGGAGAATAAGAACTCTTCCGAAAATTTGCACTCTTTATTAACTATTAACTAATAACTTTCTCTTTTCTGTGACATAAAACTAAATATAGAACACATAAAACCAGCGAAGACAAGAGACTAGCAAGACAGTACACATTTCTTCAATCCTTAGGTACCAGCATTTTTCTCTCTAACCTTGCGACTGCTTTACACGGCGTGTTTTCCTTTCTGCTAAAGAATCTAGTACCTCATCAAAGTGTCAAACGTTTTGCTACATGAAAAATCGAATTGTTATTGTCTAATACTGAAAAAACTGTTACCACAAATACTACCCAAGATTAGTGTGGTTTCTCGACATGATCACGTCTATTTTGTCACTATCTGCTAGAATAAGCGAGACTTCTGACACAAATCGTCATTTTTATGTACCTCATTTACATAAACAACACGACAGAATATAATTCACGAAGTACCCATCTCAAATGCCTATTAGAATTATTACAAGCAAAAAGTTTTATGTTAAGAAATAGTTTCACATTTCATTCAGATGCTTCGGTTTCTGAAGCATGAGATCTAAAAGTAGTAGTAGTAGTACGAAATTTCTATAGAAATTTGAAATCATCATATTCTTCCATATAATTTGTGTGATGTCTCCGTTTCTTCTCCTTCCTCATTCTAACAACCAATCTTGTCGTCACTAATTCACTGTCAAAATTAATTCTCCGGTTAACTTCACTAACCCTGCCAGACTCACCGGTTTAGTTATCCCGTATTTATTCTCCAGTTAGGCATTATGGCCTGTTCCTTACAACGCGTTTTCTGCGCTATTCCGAGAAAAGAACTTAGGCGGCTGCGAACTGAGGACTGTACAACTGGCCCTTAGCAGAGTAGCGATCTGACCAAATGTTTTGTGTCAAAATTTCATTTCCTTGGATACACCCAGAAGCTAATATGTAATCTTTCTTCCTTGTTATTCCTGTTAGTCGTTTATTTCTACTCTGATAGTCTGAATCTATGAATTTCGCCAGTAATTATATCATTCGCACAACCAATCAACTACATAAACAAACAGCGATTGGTATTCACCCTTTCAGGTTGGTTCGGCTCAGCTCATATAGCCTCGTCCCCTTTTGTCTGCGGAAATGTTTTTCTTAATTTTTTTATTTCTCGATGCAATGCAGATTCCCCCGACAGAGGCATCTCGTATACTATGCATGCATTCAAAATTCAGCTTATTATTCGTTCAGAAATCAATTGAGAATGTGTTAAAGAGTGTTCAAGAACCAACAGGGATGCGTTTCAAAATCACATGTATAATCGATAGACCAACGTGAGCTGAATGCTAGGCTCTATCTGAAACAAGATTTTTTTCTTCAAGAATATGAATTTTTCGCGTCCTGAAATTGCCGTCCGGGCAGATACCTCGGTTTGTCCCCCAGTCCCCAGATCCGGGCCTGGCAGAACGACCTCATTCGCAGGCCCACAAGAAACAACCTCTAGGTGTCTGTAGAAGGAAAACTCATTTGATACCCACAGAAAATATATGAAACACAGATACACTTCAACAACGAATAAAGACACGAAAGTATAACTGAGAAGCAGCTACAAACCTTGGAGTGAAACCAAAGAAATTACCAGTTAGCTTAGCGAATGAAACAATGTTCGTTAAGATGCGGCTACCAACGAGATGCAATGAAAATAACTGGCTCCTTCGTTTCACTCATCCCTAACTGCTTTCGTTCCATTCTTTACCAACTAAAAGCCAGTTATCTGTGAATTCAGAATTACGTACTCTAAAAGACACACATTTACGATTTGAAACAACAGAAACAGTAGACTCACAAATGTACACTATGTGCTGAAAAGTATACGGACACCCCCGAAAACATGCGTTTTTCATATTACATGCATTGTGCTGCCACCTACTGCCAGGTACTCCAGAATTCAGAATTACGTACTCTAAAAGACACACATTTACGATTTGAAACAACAGAAACAGTAGACTCCCAAATGTACACTATGTGCTGAAAAGTATACGGACACCCCCAAGAACATGCGTTTTTCATATTACATGCATTGTGCTGCCACCTACTGCCAGGTACTCCATATCAGCGACCTCAGCAGTCATTAGACATCGCGAGAGAGCAGAATGGTGCGCTTCGCGGAACTCACGGACTTCGAAGAATGTCAGGTGATTGAGTATTACTTATGTCATACGTCTGTAAGCGAGATTTTCACACTCCTAAACATCCCTAGGTCCACTGTTTCCAATGCGATCGTGAAGTGGAAGCGTGATGGACAAGTACCGCACAAAAGCGTACAGGCAGACATCGTCTGTTGACTGACAGAGACCGCCGACAATTGAAGAGGGTCGTGATGTGTAACAGACAGACATCTATCCAGACCATCACACAGGAATTCGAAACTGCATCAGGATGCACTGCAGTTACTATGACAGTTAGGCGGGAGGTGAGAAAACTTTGATTTCATGGGCGAGCGGCTGCTCATAAGCCACACATCACGCCAGTAAATGTCAAACGACGCCTCGCTTGGTGTAAGGAGCGTAAATGTTGAACGACTGAACAGTGGATAAACGTTGTGTGCCCGGTGAACGTCATCTGTCAGCGTGTGTAGTGCCAATAGTAAAATTCTAAGGCGGCGATGTTATGGTGTGGTTGTGTTTTTCATGTAGGGGGCTTGCACCCCTTGTTGTTTTGCGTGGCACTATGACACCACAGGCCAACATTGATGTTTTAAGCACCTTCTTGCTTCCCATTGTTGAAGAGCAATTCGTAGATGGCGACTGATTCTTTCAACAGGATCGATCACCTGTTCATAATGCACGACCTGTGGCGGAGTGGTTACAAGACAGTAACATCTCTGTAATGGACAGGCCTGTACAGAGTCCTGACCTAAGTCCTGGGATGTTTGGGAACGCCGATTTCGTGCCAGGCCACACCGACCGACATCGATACCTTTCCTCAGTGTAGCACTCCGTGAAGAATGGGCTGCCATTTCCCAAGAAACCTTCCAGCACCTGATTGAACGTATGCCTGCGAGAGTGGAAGCTTTCATCAGGGCTAAGGTTGGGCCAACACCATATTGAATTCCAACATTACCGATGGAGCGCGCCACGAACTTGTAATTCATTTTCAGCCATGTGTCTCGATACTTCTGATCACATAGTGTAGCAGCAGCACTCTGACTATTTCTTCAAAATCATCTGGCAAGGTTCTTAAACAGTGGAATTGAATTCAATAATTTCTCATGCGTGAGTCTTGCAAAAACTTTTCTTCACAAATGATGGCACTAAGCACTATGGGGCTTAACATCTGAGGTCATCAGTTCCCTAAACTTAGAACTACTTAAACCTAACTAACCTAAGGGCATCACACACATCCGTACCCGAGGCAGGATTCGAACCTGCGACCGTAGCGGTCGCGTGGTTCCAGACTGAAGCGCCTAGAACCGCTCGGCCACAGCAGCCGGCTTTCTTCACATATTCCTGTGTCTTGCGAGATTTATTCTTCTGTGCAGTAGTTTGATTGTGAGTTTTCTATGTAACTGATTTCATGTGTTCAATCTTCGCCACGTTTCTTCACTTCGCTAACCCCGGTATTCGTGTCTGATGAACATGACTGTGTCCATAAGCTGGAGGAAAGAGATAGGGATTACTTCCCTGTCATTAAATCAGACTACCAGTGTGTGAAAACAGAGGGACAAAACGTCGAATTTGTGTGTCTATATTTCCATATTAGGATTTCGTAACTCACTTGGTAATAAGGTAACACTTACAGGATCACTACGTGTTTATTTGTCCGTCTATCCGTCTGACTGTTTAAAACTCTTTTTCTCGGGCTCAGAAACACGTAGATTTATCAGGCTGAGATTTATGTCGTATACTAAGGTCTATAGTGCCTTGGCATTGTAATAAATGTGATTTTCAAAGGCAGTGAAGTCAAAAGATACGGCCATTTATGTCACATAAATTGATACTTGCACCATCACTCATCACAACCTATAGAGTACTTCTCGTTGCCCTAGAATCATGAAATCTGGTAAGAAGCAAGGTATCGCGGCGCAAGTAAAGGAAAAAAATTGTAAATTGAAAGTCTGTAATTATATCACACGAAAAAATAGTTTTTTGTCATTTGTTTTTCGACTGCCTGGTTGTCCTTCTATTAAGATCCCTTTTTCTCAGGAGTGGGTACACGTATATCTTGCCTGTATCGATATCGACAAAAGCCAAAAATTGTCGAGATTCTCGATGGTGGATGAACTATCTATATACATAATGAAGTTGGTACGGAGCCCTCCGTGCATGAGTCCTCTCTTAACTAACCCGGATTTTAATTAAATAATTACAATAACCCAGTAACACAACGTTCGTGAGATAATCTGAATCAGATGAGTATACACAGAATATTAGAGGATTTTATAGCTGTTCACTTTAGTAACTGGCAAATTATTGGTCTTTGTAAGTGAATATTTGACGTACACTATGCGATTTGATGCATCTAGCCAGCCCCAAAAACATGCGGTTTTCGTATTAGGTGCATTGTACTGCCACATACTGCCAGGCACTCCACATCAGCGACCTCAGTAGTCATTAGATATCGTGAGAGAGAAGAATGGGGGCCCTCCGCGGAACTAACGATCTTCGAACGTGGTCAGGTAATTGGATGTCACTTGTGTCATACGTCTGTGCACCAGACTTCGTCACTGCTAAACATCCCAAGGTCCACTGTTTTCGATGTGATAGTGAAGTCGAAACGTGAAGTGACACGTACAGCGGAAAAGCGTATAGGCCGACTTCATCTGTTTGACAAAGACCGCCAACAGTTGAAGAGGGTCGTAATGTGTAATAGACAGACATCTATCCAGACGACCATACAGGAATTCCAGACTCTACCAGGATCCACTACAAGTGCAATGAAAGTTAGGCGAAAAGTGAGAAAACTTCAATTTCGTGGCCTAGCGGCTGCTCTTATGCCACAAATCACGCCGGTAAATGCCAAACGACGCCTCGCTTGGTGTAAGGACGAACATTGGACGATTGAACGTCATCTACCAACGTGTGTAGTGCCAACAATAAAATTATGAGGCGGTGGTGTTATGGTGTGGTCGAATTTACATGGAGGGTACTTGCACCCCTTGTTGTTTTGCACTATCACAGCACAACTCTACATAGATGTTTTAAGCACCTTCTTGCTTCCCGCTGTTGAAGAGCAATTCGGGGATTGCGATTGCATCTTTCAACACGATCGAGCACCTGTTCATAATGTACGGCCTGTGGTGGAGTGGTTCCACGACAGTAACATACCTGTAATGGACTGGCCTGCACAGAGTCCTGACCTGAATCCTATAGAACACATTTGGGATGTTTTGAAACTCCGACTTCGTGCCAGCCCTCACCGACCGACGTCGATAGTTCTCCTCAGTGCAGTTAAGAATGAGCTGCCATTCCCCAGGAAACCTTCCAGCACCTAATTGGACGAATGACTGCGAGAGTGGAAGCTGTCATTAAGGCTAAGGTTGGGCCAGCACCATATTGAATGCCAGCATTACCGATGGAGGGAGCCACGAACTTGTCATTCTCAGCCAGGGGTTCGGATACTTTTGATCACATAGTGTATCATGAAACTACAGAAATTTCGGATAGAAGAGAACAGCGTCTCCGCCAGTGAGAAAACAAGAACAGCGGGAAACTTAGAACGTCGTTTGGCGCAACATCACTTTTTCATTAAAAATTGGTGCATAATGTGTACTCAGGAATCATTCTGCGAAACGTTCACTTTGCTGGCCCGTGGACTGGATTATGTTTGCTTTGAATAATTATTCATGTACCATGGAACATGGAGCGATCTGAACGTATACGCCGTTTCATTCTATAAAAAAAATGTTTCTTATTCTCATTCTAGGCATAACGAGGGAATCGGACTGTGCTGCCTCAATTTTAAAATATTGTCAGCCAACTGACTGCAAAATGCGTGGTAGATAATTCCACTTATATCGTGAGAAACTCGACTAACGTTTGAATTACATAGTGTCGCAGCTACAAGTTCTCAAGGTTAAACCCTGGCTGGAAATTTAATGGCTGTATCGATATTTCTATACGAAATCAGATGTATAGCCGGATATAAAATAAGCATTAAGTGAAATATCCGTAACTCTTAGGCCAAATAGTTTATTTTCTAGTAAATACTGTGTCTTAATTGATTAATACTGTAAATAATTAAGAGTAAAGATCGATCAATATATTTGGATTAACGAAGTGTCTTGTCTCTTTTAAAATGCACCAAGAATCAGTCAGGTGAAACACCAACTATACCCAGGTGTGGCAGAATGCATAGAATTAATAATGCTAGTATAACACCGTCTCCTTTGACGAAAGCTCAAATGTTTAGACAACACGTACCCAAATGGTGGATAAACGATTTTAGTTACATGACGAAAACTAAAAGCTTGTAGTCTATTGTAACTCAGTAGATCCCTCAAATGTTCAAATGTATGTGAAATCGTATGGGAATTAACTGCTAGGGTCATCAGACCCTAAGCTTACACACTACGTAACTTAAATAATCCTAAGGACAAACACACACACCCATGCCCGAGGGAGGACTCGAACCTCCACCGGGACCAGCCGCACAGTCCATGACTGCATCGCGTTAGACCGATTAGCTTCCTCGCCTTCAACCTTTAGAGCTGTTGTTGAGATCAACTACATAACAACATTAGAGTGTTTACATCAAGTATTGCTCTTGGTAGCAAATGTAGTGATTCAGAAGGTCCTATGTGGATGAAGTAAGAGTCTCGCAGTGAACATGAAAAGAGTGACACAATAATACCTCTATTTGGCATTGATTTATGCCTCATAATGGATACAGACCAAAATACAGTACAAAATTAATTAGAACGAAACTAACCTCCTCCAGAACAGGCCATGAAGGCCAAACGGTACCGACCGGCAGCCGTGTCATCCTCAACCACAAGCATCACTGGATGAGGATATGGAAGGGCATGTGCTGAGCACACCGTTCTTCCGACCGTATGTCAGTTTCTAGGACCGGAGCTATTCAGCTTGCTCACAAGGGTTGAGTGCACCCCGCTTGCCAACAGCGCTCGGCAGACCGTATGGTCACCCATCCAAGTGGTAACTGGTCGTAGGTTGTGTTCCAAAAGTGAACAGCATAGAGACAGAAGTGCAGACACTTTCTGCAAGACCTGACCATCATTTTGCAGGACAATGCTCAAGCATGTACAATCCAATCTGTTACTGATTTGCTTGACTGATGGGGGTGCTAAGTGCTATACCACCTACTGCACTCGCCTGACCTAAGCCCTAATGAGTTCAACACAGTTTCTAAACTGAAGGAAACACTTCCCTGCATTCGCTTCAAACCTACTAAATTCGGCGGGCAATAGACCGCGCCGCTCGAACTGTCAACAAAACTGGCACCGTTAAGAGTATCCTACGTTTTCCACATCGCTGATAACAGGTTGTACACAATGCTGGTGACTACTCTGAAGGTTAGTAAAACTTGGAAACACGTATCTATTTTTTACGAGCTACAAATAAATAGTTGCCACTATTAAAGTTCCAACCCTCGTACCTACGGGAAGAGGTGGAAGGACAGTGAATCTACCACTAGATGCTAAATGGTTGGACATCAACGACTATTCGCGGAACGTGGGGTACGGAGGATTGTCTGCTCTGTAAAGTAGGATAGACGGTAATCTGATCTGTGGCATCTCCGCCGAAAGAGCACAATGCTGGTGCACACATAAGTGCTTCGGAGCACACCGTTCATCGTACATTGTTGAACATGGAGTTCCGCAGCAGATTACCTCTATGTGTTCACATATTGACCCAACGACTTCAGCCGGCCGGTGTGGCCGAGCGGTTCTAGGCGCTTCAGTCTGGAACCGCGTGACCGCTACGATCGCAGGTTCGAATCCTGCCTCGGGCATGGATGTGTGTGACGTCCTTAGGTTACTTAGGTTTAAGTAGAACTCTGATGTGAAGTCCCATAGCGCTCAGAGCCATTTTGAGCCCAACGACTTTGGCAATTACGAATGCAGTTGGCTCGGGACCATCAGAACTCGATTATCGATCGACAGAGACGTGTCGACTCTTCAGGTGAATCACGTTTTTGCTACACTATGTCGATGGTCTTGTCCACATCGAGGTCAACGATGACTCGAAACGTGCGGCGCGCCAAGGGTGCGGGCTGGTGGGACCAGTATTATGCCATGGGAGACATTCTCCTGTGCTTGCTACCTATGGTAGTAATCGATGACACGCTGACAGCTGCGAACCTCCTGCATCCCGTCATGCTTGATGTCTTCCCCGACGGTGACGTCATCTTTCAGCAATACAATTGTCAGTCTCTCGGAGCCAGAACTATGCCACTGTGCTTTCAGGACCATTATAGTGAGCTCACGTTCATGTCTTGGTGAGCAAATTCACCCGATGTAAATCCAGTAGAACCCGTGTGGGTCGCTATTAGGCACCATCACCGTGTGCACAAATCAGCGGCTCGTATTTCCCCTAATTACATAACCTGTGCGTAGACATCTAATGCCATATATCTCCACAGACCTACCTACAAACCGTAGGATCCCTGATACGCAGAACCAACGATGTATTTAGTTCTAAAGACGGACGAACAAGCTGTTAAGCAGGTGGCTATAATGTCTAGGCTCATCACTGCACATAGCCCGAAAAGGAAAATATTTTAGTACACGATTTCTCGAACATGTCGATACTCCTCATTTAAAAAGTCCGAACAAACCGACTTTTGCCTTCCACGTTGCTGTAGACGGACATCAACTGACAGAAATCCTGCGCCTGGTCATCAAAGGCAAGAGAATGAATCTGCTTCGATGACAGAAATTTGTTCCCACAAGTGCAGATCTCAAATGGCATACTAATGGCTCAAACTCAGAAACCCATAAACATAGTGGTAAAATATGTTCATAAATGACTCGTAAAATCTACTCATCAAATGCAGTCCTCGCAAAAACACATAATAAAAATGCCATAATTTTCTGTTCTTCTTCCTAAAGTTGTTGTAGCTGTTGTCGTCATGAGTCCGAAGACTGCTCTGATGCTGCTCTCCACACTACGCTATACAAGCGTCTTCATCTCCGAATAGCTAATAGAACCTACACAAAGTTCCCTTCGTCACAGTTCTACTCAGTACCACCTCATTGGTTACATGATTAACACGTCTTGTATTCTTAATTCTGAAGTTTTCAAATGGTTCAAATGGCTTTGAGCATTATGGGACTTAACTTCTGAGGTTATCAGTCCCCTAGAACTTAGAACTACCTAAACCTAACTAACCTAAGGACATCAAACACAACCATGCCCGAGGCAGGATTCGAACCTGCGACCGTAACGGTCGCGCGGTTCCAGACTACAGCGCCTAGAAACCGCTCGGCCACCCCGGCCAGCCTCTGAAGTTTTTTCCAATATGTCAGTCCAATAATTGCACTCAGATTGTATGATATTATTTGTTGTGTGTAAAATTTCCGTATCACTTTCTAAACGTTCAGTCAAATTTATATGTCATTCTGTTAATGACAGGCATTCTATGCTAAACTACGGAGTGTTCAAATGGTCTCTCCGCAGTGCCGTATGATTGTTAGCCGCGCGTGCCGTATGCCGCAGTGAATATATCGAAATGAAACTCAGTGAAATACAAGTTATTAATTTATTGAATATTCATTTTTACTTACAAATTTTCGCATTAAATGTTGAAAGTGCCCCCACTGCTGTTGTTTACCCAATCCAGTTTGTTTAATCATGTTTCCAAACTCAAGCTGTAACATTTCTTATGTAGCAGAAGCAGTGAAAGTGGATATTGCAGTTTTCAATTCATCGATGGATTTTTGACGGTGTTTATAGACAGTTGCTTTCGCTGCACCCCAGAAGAAAAAGTCAGGTGGTGTTAGGTCAGGCGATCGTGGAGGCCAAAGTCCCTGTAAAATTATACAGTCACCAAAAACATCAGCAAGCAGTGACATTGACATGTCATTTTGTATGGTAAAAGTTCTAATTTTTTGCTTACAGCTGTGTCGGCCGTTCCGGCACTAACATCGATTTCCTGGGCTAGTTTTCTTACTGACTTGTTGGGACTCATGGACATTTTATCGGAAATACCGAGTAGTTTATCCTCAGACAAAACGCTAGGACGACCACTTCTCGGTGCATTTGTCACTGAACCCGTACATCGAAATTAGTTAATCAAATCTCACACAGTATCACGCTGTGGGAAAACTGAATTAAATGTTTGACGAACTGAAACTGTGTATTTACCGCCAGCTTTGAACACTTGTTCCACTAAAAACACACGTTCATCAGTGGTTAGCATTTTAACAGTGACAAAGAGAAACAAACAAACAAAGGAACTAAACTTAAAAGTTCACGCCAACACATAATGACACACACCAACGATACTACTGACACTGGCTAAGATAAACGAAACAGTGGAATGTTGAGAGAGTCCACTTGAAGGGAAGTAACCCAAGCTGGGGAATATTCATAGGGCACGCGCTGCTAACAATCATACCTCACTGCGGAGAGACTTTTTGAACACCCCGTAGTTAGATAACAATCCGTGTAAAATGCTGGTGTAGTCATTGTACATCATTAATGTGAAAAATTAAAAACTAACTGTAAATAGCGTAGCACTGCTCAATAAAGTATATAAATTATGTTTTAAGCAAGTAATATGACACAATGTCGTTTTTTAGTCATTTAGAGGCATGTATGAAGGTTTAAGGTCGGCAGTATTAATTCGATACGCACAAGTGACTTTAGAAATACTTCCAGAAAGTATAAGAAAGTTGTAACTTGATGTTAGGTGTAATTTCCAATATAATCAAATACATAAGTCGCCCACATGGGGAATACTGCACACCATCCGTAAATCTAAAAGTGTGTGCTATACAAGGAAATACGGAAATGACTCCTACTTAACGAATAAAATTAAGGCCATCAAATTATTAATTAAGCACAATTATCCAGCTAAATACTTAGGAATTACAGGTACAAACAAATGAAATTTCAACATATCCATTACGCCAACAGTTGATAGGGAAAAGCATGAAATGCGTCTTAGTTGAATCAACTGAATATGAAAAGTGTCTGGTTGCTGAATTCCTAGAAGTAACACAGTTTGGATTGCTGAAAGAGTGACCTACTTTTCTTAAAAAGAGTCTACTCCCTTAATGAAATAGCAGACTCATCACATGAGTGCAGTTTTTACAATTAACCTGATTTTTATTGAGATTTTATAGTTTCTCTCTTGGAGAATGGGTGATCCTCCGAGACAACTATCAGAACTGTTACATGTAAAGTGTCAGTTGTGTGCAGTGGTTCAAGAAAGGCCGTCATCTTAGTTCTGGAGGTTACTGGTGTAAAGAATGGGCCGCCGCATAAGGCGATCAGCCTTTCCTGGCCACAATGCGACCGCTACAGAAACTGAAACAAATATTGTTCGTAGAGTGACAGTTGAGAAGCGTGCCACTCACGAAAGCCTTCTTCCACACACCTTGACCAGGAAATTTATTGCTGTCGTGGCGACATTTGGCTCTTGTTCAGAAAGAAAGCGTTTGAAACCGTTTTCCGACCTTTTTGATTTATATTTTCTCCCACTGTCTCTAGAGTAGATTCCATCATACGTTTTACAGCGCCAGGATCGATTCCTTTCCCAACGCTTGGTGAGCTGAGCTACATCTTGAAGCATGGGAGCTTTATTGTAAAGAAATTCGATTCACATCTCTACCCTCCTCGGTACTTTGACTTTTCTGTGGTTAACATGAAACCTTATTTCGATGCGACTAATTGCAATTACTTTCCACATATTTCTCCAGTTCAGCACATACACTGAAGCGCGAAAGAAACTGGTATAGACATGCGTATTCAAATACAGACATTTGTAAACTGGCAGAATACGGCGCTGCGGTCAGCAACGCCTTGCATAAGACAAAAAGTGTCTGGCGCAGTTGTTAGATCGTTTACTGCTGGTACAATGGCAGGTTATCAAGATTTAAATGAGTTTGAACGTGGTGTTGTAGTTGGCGCACGAGCGATGGGACACAGCATCTCAGAGGTAGCGATGAAGTCGGGATTTTCGCGTACGAACACTTCTCGAGTGTACCGTGAATATCAGGAATCCGGTAAAACATCAAATCTCCGACATCGCGGCAGGAAAGAGATCTTGTAAGAACGGGACCAACGACGACTGAAGAGAATCGTTGGTGACAGAAGGGCAACCCTTCCGAAAATTGCTGCAGATTTCAACGATCGGCCATCAATAAGTGTCAGCGTACGAACTATTGAAAGACATACATCGATATGGGCTGTCGGAGCCGAAGGTCGTCCTCTCGTGTACCCTTGATGACCGCACGGCACAAAGTTTTACGCCTCGCCTGGGCCGGTCAACACCGACATTGGGCTGTTGATGACTGGAAACATATTGCCTGGTCGGATGAGTCTCGTTTCAAACTGTATCGAGCGTATGGACGTGTACATGTATGAATACAACCTCATGAATTCATGGACCCCGCATGTCAGCAGGGGACTTTTCAAGCTGGTGGAGGCTCTGTAATGGAGTGATATGGGACCCCTGATACATACGTCTCTGACAGGTGACACGTACGTAAGCATCCTGTCTGATCACCTGCATCCACTCAAGTCCATTGTGCGTTCCCATTGACTTGGGCAATTCCAGCAGGACAATTCGATACCCCACACGCCCAGAATTGCTACAGAGTGGCTCCAGGAACACTCGCCTGAGTTTAAATACTTCCGCTGGCCACCAAACTCTCCAGACATGAACATTATTGAGATCTCCACCCCCTTACACTCGTACAGATTTATGAACAGCCCTGCAGGATTCATGGTGTCAGTTCCCTCCATCACTACTTCGGACATTAGTCGAGGCCATGCCACGTCGTTTTGCGGCAGTTCTGAGTGCCCGCGGGGGACCGTGCAGGATATTAGGCAGGTGTATCAGTTTCTTTGGCTCTTGAGTGTATAATAGCCCTAATAACCCCGCTGACAACGAGACGCTAATAACTAGCATTTCCTCCTCTCTGAAACCACGGCACGTGTTACTGTGTAGTCTGCAAGAAATGCATTATAGCGCAGATGAGACCTTGTACAGAGCAAGATGATAGAGCTTTTAAGTTTAATATGAAAAGTGAAGGATCTGCTATAGCACTGCAAAAGTAAGAGTAACTGAAATGCAAGTGATCTGGCAGAATGTTGACGAAACGCTTCGAGGTAACAGATTTTAGAAAAAGTGACTGAGGTGGTAAGAATTATTCCATAAATTAGAACATATTTGCCGAGCCAAGCAATAGGTGTGCCAATCAGAAGTCACAGTATACGTCGGATGCTGCTCGTTTATCAACGCAAGGATAACCGCCTATCGAGCATGTATCTGCAAGGTTCATTTCACTCTCGAATTTTGCTTCCTCATCTGAAACGCAACAGGATTTATATCTGGTGCCTGATCAGACACTGATACTAAGAAACTTAAGATGAGCAGATTGCTAGGTTTCACCTGTTGATTTAGCGGACCAACAGTGGAAGAATGGGGTACCTGAGTGTTCGACAAACCAGAAGCATATGCGTGGAGCTCTGCTAACACGACAGTTTTAATCTCGGAACATGGAATTGTCCGCAAAGTATTCATCACAAAGTTGTAGAGCAAAAGGAAACACTTTATCTTCGAGAATGTTGAAATAAACGTCTTGTATCAGTGGGCCCAAATTACGGTACGAGAAGTATGCCAAAACATCATAGAACCATTCCCTTCGCTGAACTATACCATCAATGTACTGGGAGCTTAACGTCCCATTAGGCCGTCGGTGTAAGTGATGTCTTGCATCACTTGAAAGCAGGCAACATCGCCACTTGCTGGACAACGGTACTCGCCTCCAGTCGTCTACTGCCCTGTTTCTATGTTGATTGGTGCTTTGGAGACGTGGTGCTTTATATGGCTCTGTGAGCAATGACCTTATACGAGGTACCCGCCTCCTGTTATCCATTACATGTGGTTCCCTTTGGCTGCGACAGGTACATCGGTCCTTGCGGACCCGTTGGTCTATCTCTGTTGACATACCAGCAAACCAGGTAACTTCTATCGCGGTGTGGCCATGAACACGTTCTATTACGATAGCTCCGTTCTTTGATTGTGTGACGTCTCCACGTCGACCATCCTATTACATTGATTCCAATACAACCGACTGGCACATTCACACCACATCATTGCCATGACTAACATCACCGGTACAGGGCCACATGACTGCCTGGTACTAGTTCTAAACGACTTACAGCTTTCCAATGCCACGGTGTGCTCCTTTGAGGGCTGAGTAATAATTTGCCCATTGAGCTTAAATTTAAATACTTTTTGATTTGTACAGTTCTATTTTAGGACTTTTCCAACAGTCTCATTATGAACTATTAAATCCAGTGGTTTTTCCAGTGATTGGTGTTGATCGTCTTTGTTTTCCTCGCAAATTGTATCACATCCAAGATTTTGGAAATATTGTCCTACATGTAGCACCTTTTGCGTTTAAAAGACTGACACCCACAATAAACAAACACGTAGATTCAGTGATTCAAAGTCAAGTTGTTAATTCTGCTATGCTAAGCAATATCGTCCACCCCCCTAGCGTAAAGTTGGAAGAAATGGCTAGTAAATAAATGATTCTGTATTTATCTGACGCTAACGTATTTAACGAAAACTTTTTAAGAGATTCTGGTCTTACAAATTATCTTGTCTGAATAACGGAAAAGCAAATATAGCAAATCAGCAACTATTAGAACGAATCCGGCAAGTCAAGCAAAAGCACCTGTGTTGAATGCAGTTTCCTTAACACTGCGTCGCACATGAATTAATGCAGAAGGCCCTGTTCTGCTAAAAAATTCAAAATATATTCGTACAAACGATTACTTTGTAGCTACTTCGTTTGACATTATTAATACTACTGTTACCATAGTTATCACTGTTTTCTGCCTTAGCAGTCAGAAAGAAGAAAAAGAAAATTCGGGTTTGACGATGTATGGATGATGACGCAATTACGGCCGGAAAGAAGCTCTGATTGGTCAGTCATACGGGAGGAAATCGATCATGGCCTTTCTACACAAATCATTAACGAATCTGCCTTAATCTGTTTAGGTAAAACCTAAATCTAGATAGCCGGAGCGAGATCAAAACCCTTGTCTTCCCGAATGTGTGTCCAGTGACTTAACCACTGCCATAGGTCTCTCGGACTAGCGCACAGAACTTATTTCCTTGCTGTTACGGGAATTGTAGGTGTGGTTAAAATTGGGAAAAGACCGCCCTTAAGAAAATGCACTTGATTGGGTCCTTACAGCAGAATTTTGATCCATCATGTGCAATTATGGAATTGCACGCGAATACAAATTTTTCTTACCCTGTACACTATCTAATGAAAAGTACCCGGACATTAATATAGGGCGTGTCTACCCTTCGACTTAATGACGGCTTTAACTCTGTTGTGGACACTTTCAGCGAGGAGACAGAATGTGACAATGGTTTTTTGCAATATGTCATTCTATTAACTGCATGCAAAGTATGTGATATTACTTGTTGTGTGTACAATTCCAATGCTACTTTCGAAACATTCAATCTAATTTATTTGTCATTTTGTTAATGATAGTAATTCTCTACTACACTAGTTAGGTAACCGTTAGTGTCAAATGCTAGTGTAGTCATTGTACATAATTCATGTGAAAAAATTAGAAACTAAGTGTAAATAACACAGCACTGCTCCATTCAGTATATACAGGGTGTTACAAAAAGTTACGGCCAAACTTTCAGGAAACATTCCTCACACACAAAGAAAGAAAATATGTTATGTGGACATGTGTCTGGAAACGCTTACTTTCCATGTTAGAGCTCATTTTATTACTTCTCTTCAAATCATATTAATCATGGAATGGAAACACACAGCAACAGAACGTACCAGCGTGACTTCAAACACTTTGTTACAGGAAATGTTCAAAATGTCCTCCGTTAGCGAGGATACATGCATCCACCTTCCGTCGCATGGAATCCCTGACGCGCTGATGCAGCCCTGGAGAATGGCGTATTGTATCACAGCCGTGCACAATACGAGCACGAAGAGTCTCTACATTTGGTATCGGGGTTGCGTAGACAAGAGCTTTCAAATGTCCCCATAAATGAAAGTCAAGAGGGTTGTGGTCAGGAGAGCGTGGAGGCCATGGAATTGGTCCGCCTCTACCAATCCATCGGTCACCGAATCTGTTGAGAAGCGTACGAACACTTGGACTCAAATGTGCAGGAGCTCCATCGTGCATGAACCACATGTTGTGTCGTACTTGTAAAGGCACGTGTTCTAGCAGCACAGGTAGAGTATCCCGTATGAAATCATGATAACGTGCTCCATTGATCCTAAGTGGAAGAACATGGGGCCCAATCAAGACGTCACCAACAATGCCTCCCCAAACGTTCACAGAAAATCTGTGTTGATGACGTGATTGCACAACTGCGTGCGGATTATCGTCAGCCCACACATGTTGATTGTGAATATTTACAATTTGATCACGTAGGAATGAAGCCTCATCCGTAAAGAGAACATTTGTACTGAAATGAGGATTGACACATTGTTGGATGAACCATTCGCAGAAGTGTACCCGTGGAGGCCATTCAGCTGCTGGTAGTGCCTGCACACGCTGTACATGGTACGGAAACAACTGGTTCTCCCGTAGCACTCTCCATACAGTGACGTGGTCAACGTTACCTTGTACAGCAGTAACTTCTCTGACGCTGACATTAGGGTTATCGTCAACTGCACGTACAATTGCCTTGTCCATTGCAGGTGTCCTCGTCGTTCTAGGTCTTCCCCAGTCGCGAGTCATAGGCTTGAATGTTCCGTGCTCCCTGAGACGCCGATCAGTTGCTTCGAACGTCTTCCTGTCGGGACACCTTCGTTCTGGAAATCTGTCTCGATGCAAACGTACCGCGCCACGGCTATTGCCCCGTGCTAATCCATACATCAAATGGGCATCTGCCAACTCCGCATTTGTAAACATTGCACTGACTGCAAAACCACGTTCGTGATGAACACTAACCTGTTGATGCTACGTACTTATGTACTTGATGCCAGTACTGTAGAGCAATGAGTCGCATGTCAACACAAGCACCGAAGTCAACATTACCTTCCTTCAATTGGGCCAACTGGCGGTGAATCGAGGAAGTACAGTACATACTAACGAAACTAAAATGAACTCTAACATGGAAATTAAGCGTTTCCGGACACATGTCCACATAACATCTTTTCTTTATTTGTGTGTGAGGAATGTTTCCTGAAAGTTTGGCCTTACCTTTTTGTAACACCCTGTATATTAAACAATAAAATGACACAACAGCGTTTTTTAGTCATTCAGAGGCATGTATGAAGCTTTAAGGTCGGCAGTATTAAGTCGATAAGCACACCTGACTTCCAAAGTAATTCCGGAATGTATACGAGGGTTGTAACTTGAGTTGAGGTGTAATTTCCAATATAGACAAACTCATAAGTCGCCCACATGGTGAACGTTGCACACCATCAGTGACTCTAAAATTTGCATACAAATTGGAAAAAATGACTCCTTATTACAGAAAAAGTTAAGTGCACTAATTAATTAAGCGTAATTATTTAACTAAATACCTAAGAATTACAGTTACGAACATTTTAAACTGCAAAATATGTATTACCCAGAACTAGATAGCGAAAAACCTGAGAGGTGTCAAATGAATACAAAAATAATTTCTGGTTGCTGACTGTCTTCTAGTAACGCAGTTTGACTTACTGTAAGAATGGTCTTTTTTTTAAACATTTTACTGGCTTAAGGAACTGCAGACTCATCATATGAGTGCATTATGCTCAGAACTGAATTTTAACGGGATTTTACAGTTTATCTGTTGGGGAATCCGTGCTCCTCCCAAACAACTACCAGAACTGTCATGTGTAAAGTGTCAGCTGCGTGCCAGTGGCACAAAAAGATACATCGCCCTCGTTCCGTACACCACAGGTGTACAAAATGTGCTTCTGCATCAGGTGATCAGCCTTTACTATCCACACTACTACCGCGACATACACAGAGCGACAGCTGAGAAGCGTGTCACAGGCAAAAGCTTTCTAAGCTTTGTGCTAAGCGATTTTAGTAAAAAATTAGTGAAGTTTTAGAAACTATTTTGTAAGTTTATAAAGTATGTGCCGTGCCAGGTGGCAGGAGTGTGAGTCAGAAATCGCTCTTGTGGGGACACTGGGCTCTTGTTCTGAAAGAAAGTGTTTGAGGCGTTTTCCGGACATTATGATTTGCATTTTCCCTCAAGCATTTAGGGCAAATTCCATCACACGTCTCCAGAGTCAGGATCGATGCCGTTCCGAACGCTTAGTGGACTAAGCTACGTTTTTTTGTGCGCTGACTTGTATGTATGTATTTGTGTGTGTGTGTGGACGAGACGTGAAACTCCAACTACTTCCAAGCGTTACAGAACGAGGTGGCTCGCTGATTAAAACACTGGACCCTAATTGTGGAGAAATTGCAGTCACTTCCCTCCCCTTCTCGACGCATTAATTTTCTGTGGTTAACATAAAACTTTACTTTTGTGGGATTGAATGCAATTACTTCCCACATACTTCTCAAACTGAGTACATGAAATGGCCGTAAGGACCTTGTTTGCTTTCGAAGAGACACTGATCACCAGTACTCCTTCCTTTGACCAGTCGTCCTCTCTGAATCTTCAGAATGTGTTACTAACTAGTCCACAAAATGTAATTTATAGCGCACATTCGCCCTGTCATGGAGCAAGATTATAAAGCATCTAAGTTTCACATAGGAGGTGAGGAAAGATTCTACTATACGGTTAGAACATATGTAACTGTAAAGCACCTGACGATAGCAGCACGCTGCTGAAACATGTTGTGCTAAGAGATTTTAGTAAAAAATGAGTGAAGTTTTAGAAACTATTTTGTAAGTTTATAAAGTATGCCGTGCCAGGTGGCAGGAGTGCGAGTCAGAAATCGCGATACACGTTGCATGCCGCGCGGACGATCAATACTAAGGCAGCTGAGGCTGCGCCTGCGCGTCTCTCGTCTTTCACTTCCTCTTCTGATACGCCACACGATTCATCTCTAGTGCCCGTTCAAAGACTGAAACGAAGAAGGTAAATACATTGACGTTGAGGCCAAGGAAGGTAGCAACACACCGGACAAATGTCACCGCGATAGCCATCACGCTAATACGAGGAGCGTTCAACAAGTCATTCAAGGAATTTTTTTTCTCATCCAGTTTAGGTTGAAAGAATGCGAAATTTTGTGTGGGACATCGAGTAATATTCTCGCTTCAGCCCTTACAGTTTCACAAAGTTCCGATACATGGCGGCGCTATACGTAGCATTCTAAACGTTGCCTGTAACGGAGGTGCGTTCCAAGCAGAGAGATGCCGTTGAGTTTCTTTTGGGGGAAAACCAATGCATCGCAGATATTCGTGGGCACTTGCAGAATGTCAGAGCTCGCAATGAACAAAAGCACGGTGAGTCGTTGAGTGAGGCGTCTGTCATGACTGCAAACCTTCCTCACCCACCCTAGAGCCCGGATCTCGCAGCCTCGGACTTCCATCTGTCTGCCCCAATGAAGGATGTACTCTGCGGAAAGCAATACGTGGATGATGGGGAGTTTATTGATTCAGAAAGACGTATGTGTCGGGGGAGACAATATCTAGTTAAAATACATAATACGTTATAAGGTTCGTAGTCATATACTGTAACGAAATTAGAATCTTAACTAATCTTAAAGTTAAGGAACAAGTTTTTACTTTTATTTTTAGCTGTTTATTTATTTATTGCAAACTAGACCTCCCGCTGGTTACTTTGTCCATTTCTCACTGCTTATGTGGTTAAGGAAGTTCTAATACAAATACATTGTGTAATTTTTCCCCATATCACTAATTACCTTTTTATTAGTTACCCAGCCAGCCGGTGTGGCCGTGCGGTTAAAGGCGCTTCAGTCTGGAACCGCGTGACCGCTGCGGTCGCAGGTTCGAATCCTGACTCGGGCATGGATGTGTGTGATGTCCTTAGGTTAGTTAGGCTTAATTAGTTCTAAGTTCTAGGCGACTGATGACCTCAGAAGTTAAGTCGCATAGTGCTCAGAGCCATTTGAACCATTTGAACCATTAGTTACCCTGATTGCTTTCAAAAATTACATCTCTCATTGAAAAACTACACCTCACACCGATCAGACTGACCCGTTTTTCCATTTCCTTCTGAGAGGATATTGAGACTAGACTCTATTGCCAGTGGCTGATTAGGGGAAAAGGACAGACACACGATTAAGGTACCTAAAATTTATTTTTAATGACTATAAAAATTTTTATTGTTCCTTCGGAATTCAACAACGCTTGCTGAATTTTCCATATTCCTTTTACCATATTACATTAACAATACATCTTGCTACCAGAAATTCGCCAGAATTAAATTTTAAAACTCAAGGAACTGGGCCTTCGGCTGCGAAAGTCCATATCGACCATGTTTCGCTGAATGGTTTGCACACTGATAATTGTTGGTGACCCATCATTGAAGTCTGCAACAATTTGCCAAAGGGTAGCGCTTCTGTCACGTTGAACGATTCTCTTTAGTCGTCGATGGTTCCATTCCTGCAGGATCTTTCTCCGGCTGCAGCGATGTCGGAGATTCGGTGTTTTAGAGGATTCCTGATATTCACGGTACACTCTGTAATATTTCTGGCTATTCCCAGGGCAGTGGAGATGTAAGAAGCATAGAGATGACGCAATGTGGGATGAGGTACCGGTGACAGATATCAGATTCGGTACAATTCCCGTGAGAAATACTGCCTGCATGATGCTGCTGCTCTGTGATTGGCTGCTGTGTTCGGCGGCAGGGCGCCAGAACGTTAAACTTTAGTTGCTATTATTTATGAAACCTGTCATCCAAATTACTTTATTTTTTTTAAAAAAAAGATGTCTCAGCAGCCAGCTGTCAATCAGTCATTTCAAAATTATTAAAATCAAAGTATTACTAAAACAAAAGACTGACGATATTACTGCCGATGACCTTTGGTGGCGTTCGGGTCACGCGTTACTGGATTGGCGGGCGAAGTGTCTCGGGCAGTCCGGATCTCCAGTTCTGACCGTTCCAGTAGACAGACATGTTGTCTGTTATAGCAGTATTTGTTTCATGCAATTTTGTTTACTACAGTTCCGACCGTCGCTAGGTACAGACATGTTGTCTGTAATAGTAGTATTTGATTTGTTGTTGTTGTGGTCTTCAGTCCTGAGACTGGTTTGATGCAGCTCTCCATGCTACTCTATCCTGTGCAAGCTTCTTCATCTCCCAGTACCTACTGCAACCTACATCCTTCTGAATCTGCTTAGTGTATTGATCTCTTGGTCTCCCTCTACGATTTTTACCCTCCACGCTGCCCTCCAATGCTAAACTTGTGATCCCTTGATGCCTCAAAACATGTCCTACCAACCGATCCCTTTTTCTAGTCAAGTTGTGCCACAAACTTCTCATCTCCCCAATCCTATTCAATACCTCATCATTAGTTACGTGCTCTACCCACCTTATCTTCAGCATTCTTCTGTAGCACCACATTTCGAAAGCTTCTATTCTCTTCTTGTCCAAACTGGTTATCGTCCATGTTTCACTTCCATACATGGCTACACTCCATACAAATACTTTCAGAAATGACTTCCTGATTCTTAAATCTATACTCGATGTTAACAAATTTCTCTTCTTCAGAAACGATTTCCTTGCCATTGCCAGTCTACATTTTATATCCTCTCTACTTCGACCATCATCAGTTATTTTACTCCCTAAATAGCAAAACTCCTTTACTACTTTAAGTGTCTCATTTCCTAATCTAATCCCCTCAGCATCACCCGACTTAATTTGACTACATTCCATTTTCCTCGCTTTGATTTTGTTGATGTTCATCTTATATCCTCCTTTCAAGACACTGTCCATTCCGTTCAACTGCTCTTCCAAGTCCTTTGCTGTCTCTGACAGAATTACAATGTCATCGGCGAACCTCAAAGTTTTTACTTCTTCTCCATGAATTTTAATACCTACTCCGAATTTTTCTTTTGTTTCCTTTACTGCTTGCTCAATATACAGATTGAATAACATCGGGGAGAGGCTACAACCCTGTCTCACTCCCTTCCGAACCGCTGCTTCCCTTTCATGCCCCTCGACCCTTATGACTGCCATCTGGTTTCTGTACAAATTGTAAATAGCCTTTCGCTCCCTGTATTTTACCGCTGCCACCTTCAGAATTTGAAAGAGAGTATTCCAGTTAACGTTGTCAAAAGCTTTCTCTAAGTCTACAAATGTTAGAAACGTAGGTTTGCCTTTTCTTAATCTTTCTTCTAAGATAAGTCGTAAGGTTAGTATTGCCTCACGTGTTCCAACATTTCTACGGAATCCAAACTGATCTTCCCCGAGGTCGGCTTCTACCAGTTTTTCCATTCGTCTGTAAAGAATTCGCGTTAGTATTTTGCAGCTGTGACTTATTAAACTGATAGTTCGCTAATTTTCACATCTGTCAACACCTGCTTTCTTTGGGATTGGAATTATTATATTCTTCTTGAAGTCTGTGGGTATTTCGCCTGTCTCATACATCTTGCTCACCAGATGGTAGAGTTTTGTCATGACTGGCTCTCCCAAGGCCATCAGTAGTTCTAATGGAATGTTGTCTACTCCAGGGGCCTTGTTTCGACTCAGGTCTTTCAGTGCTCTGTCAAACTCTTCACGCAGTATCTTATCTCCCATTTCATCTTCATCTACATCCTCTTCCATTTCCATAATACTGTCCTCAAGTACATCGCCCTTGTATAAACCCTCTATATACTCCTTCCACCTTTCTGCCTTCCCTTCTTTGTTTAGAACTGGGTTGCCATCTGAGCTCTTGATATTCATACAAGTGGTTCTCTTCTCTCCAAAGGTCTCTTTAATTTTCCTGTAGGCAGTATCTATCTTACCCCTAGTGAGACATGCCTCTACATCCTTACATTTGTCCTCTAGCCATCCCTGCTTAGCCATTTTGCACTTTCTGTCGATCTCATTTTTGAGACGTTTGTATTCCCTTTTGCCTGCTTCATTTACTGCATTTTTATATTTTCTCCTTTCATCAATTAAATTCAATATTTCTTCTGTTACCCAAGGATTTCTATTAGCCCTCGTCTTTTTACCTACTTGATCCTCTGCTGCCTTCACTACTTCATCCCTCAGAACTACCCATTCTTCTTCTACTGTATTTCTTTCCCCCATTCCTGTCAATTGTTCCCTTATGCTCTCCCTGAAACTGTCTACAACCTCTGGTTCTTTCAGTTTATCCAGGTCCCATCTCCTTATATTCCCACCTTTTTGCAGTTTCTTCAGTTTCAATCTGCAGTTCATAACCAATAGATTGTGGTCAGAGTCCACATCTGCCCCTGGAAATGTCTTACAATTTAAAACCTGGTTCCTAAATCTCTGTCTTACCATTATATAATCTATCTGATACCTATTAGAATCTCCAGGATTCTTCCAGGTATACAACCTTCTTTTATGATTCTTGAACCAAGTGTTAGCTATGATTAAGTTATGCTCTGTGCAAAATTCTACAAGGCGGCTTCCTCTTTCATTTCTTCCCCCCAATCCATATTCACCTACTATGTTTCCTTCTCTCCCTTTTCCTACTGACGAATTCCAGTCACCCATGACTATTAAATTTTCGCCTCCCTTCACTACCTGAATAATTTCTTTCATCTCGTCATACATTTCATCAATTTCTTCATCATCTGCAGAGCTAGTTGGCATATAAACTTGTACTACTGTAAAAGGCGTGGGCTTTGTGTCTATCTTGGCCACAATAATGCGTTCACTATGCCGTTTGTAGTAGCTAACCCGCACTCCTATTTTTTTATTCATTATTAAACCTACTCCTGCATTACCCCTATTTGATTTTGTATTTATAACCCTGTAATCACCTGACCAAAAGTCTTGTTCCTCCTGCCACCGAACTTCACTAGCTTCCACTATATCTAACTTTAACCTATCCATTTCCCTTTTTAAATTTTCTAACCTACCTGCCCTATTAAGGGATCTGACATTCCACGCTCCGATCCGTAGAACGCCAGTTTTCTTTCTCCTGATAACGACGTACTCCTGAGTAGTCCCCGCCCGGAGATCCGAATGGGGGACTATTTTACCTCCGGAATATTTTACCCAAGAGGACGCCATCATCATTTAATCATACAGTAAAGCTGCATGTCCTCGGGAAAAATTACGGCTGTAGTTTCCCCTTGCTTTCAGCCGTTCGCAGTACCAGCACAGCAAGGCCGTTTTGGTTAATGTTACAAGGCCAGATCAGTCAATCATCCAGACTGTTGCCCCTGCAACTACTGAAAAGGCTGCTGCCCCTCTTCAGGAATCACATGTTTGTCTGGCCTCTCAACAGATACCCCTCCGTTGTGGTTGCACCTATGGTACGGCTATCTGTATCGCTGAGGCACGCAAGCCTCCCCACCAACGGCAAGGTCCATGGTTCATGGGGGAAGAGTATTTGATTTATGTAATTTTATTGTCCAGTTCTGACGGTTTCAGTAGACAGACATGTTGTCTGTGGCAGGATGTATTTCATGTAATTTTAGCCAGATATTATGACTGTGGAAATATATGTTCAATACGTTGTAAATTATATTAAGTGTAAAATGTCTGACAAAACTGAAAAAAGATATCCTCTTAGAAGTAGGGAAAGGGATCAAGTAGATATTGATGGCAATGATCCTTCAGATCAGCCACAAAACTTGAAAATAGATAACATCGTTGATGATCTAGCAGATAATTTGCAAAGTTTAGATAATGAAACTGAAAATGTTTCGGAAAATGCTGATTCTGTGTTAAATGATCGTACTGAAAATGTAGACACTGTCGCTCCTGACCACAACGACGTAGTAGGTTTGGATGATGACGTCAGACACACTGAATCTGACGTCAACATTGCAAATGAGCCAACAGTGGAGTCACACAGATTAAGTGATGGCACTGCTTCAGCTGAAACATTGCCAACAGTAGATAATGGGGAGATAGAAATCAGCAAGGAGCAAAATACGTTATCTATGTTATTATTACTTTTAAAAGAAACTAACGAAAACATAGATAAAATAGATAACGGGCAAAATGACACTACAGAAGAGATAAAAGCCGAGTTAAGAGAAACAAAAGGTGATGTCAGGAAAGCATATGCAGTAATGACTCAAATCCATAGCAATTTTAAGGCCTTAGAACAATAGGTATCATAACTTGAAGCTAAAACTGAGGCTTGTTCCAGAAAAATAGATCGAGAAACAAAAGAATGGGGTAAGAAATTAGAATTATGTAAGCTTGAGATAAATCAGAAGTTTGATTGTAGAATTAAAAAGCTGAATGATGATATGGGGGCTCAGGTTTGTGTAATATCAACAATAAGTAGTAATGTTAGCCAAGTAATAAACGAGCAAAGCAAGGCTGCTAAAGAATGTAATGATAAACATGAACAGCAGTTACGTGAGTTAGAAAACATCAACGATGAGCAGCAGGTACTTAGTCGTAAGGTTTTACAAATAGGTGCTCATTGTAGAGGTACCACAGATGCGATTCAAGATAAATTGAAGGAATTTGAGCAAGCAATTAACCAATTTCCTGACAAAAGTAAGAATAGAGTGTGTGTACATGCTAGTGATGTAACAAATCCCACTATTGTTTACCATCCTTTCTCTAGTAGAGGTAACATACATCCAGCTGATTTTATTAAACAGTTCGAGGGTACACTTCCTGAAAATGTAACAGAACAACAAAAAATAATAGCTGTGGCAAGTAGATTTCAGGGAGACGTAATATCATGGGGAACCGGGGTCAGTAACACATACAAGGAATTTGTACAAGCATTTTTAAATCAATACTGGTCTACTAGCACACAAAATAGCGTCAGGAGTCAAATTTTTGAGGGTAGGAGATTCGCTAGTAGTGGTTGTAACAGTTACAAAGAGTTTTCTCAACACTATTGGGAAAATAATCAACACTTAACTGAACCTTTAAGAGAATCATACCTCATAGAAATAATCATACTTAAATTTCCAGTTTCTGTACAAGAGAAGTTAATCAATGTAAACAAAAGCGATGTCAATAACCTACTGCACGTCCTCGAGCAGTTAGATGCGTTGTCAGGCAACAAGCAAGTGCAGGAAGGCTGGAGACGGAACAGGTGTCGTGCAGACCGCCAAAATGACCGTGAGTCAAGTTGAAGCAGAGGCACAAACAGAAGCGACGAGCGTCGGGACCGGGAGGGAAATAGGCCACCTCGTTACAGTCACAGTCCTTCAAGAAGAGGGAGAGGTGCTTATCAAATTGTCGAATTAGCATTGATCAAGGCAAGAAACAGGTCTTCTAAGATAAATTCAGAAATTAAGAAGTTTCATGAATTGTATGAAGGCCATACAATATAATTAGGATACCACACCCCAATGCTGTGGAAGTAGCTAACATAAAAATGGGAGTAAGCAAAGGACTCTACAATATCGTAGACATCAAAAACTACTACGAATATTAGTAACCCTCAGGGGGTAATAGCGTTCTTTGCATTGCTAGGTAGATGACGACTACCAGGTACCCGAGTTAACTGACAGCATTACTTCATTTTCTTACACGCTGTTCGTTCTTCCTCTTCTTTCATTCTGAGTTACATTCTGTCTTCTTTACATTCTTGTCTATCCATGGCTATGACAATTTTTTACCCGATTTGTGACAACAAACATAATTAGTGATAGCATTGTAACTTAGCAGTATAAACATCTGCATTGCACGGGTGAAAAACATGAACTGATGGAAAATATGTGAACAGCGAGTTTTATAACACCAAAGTATAGCATCACAGGTACACAAGCTACAGAACACAGTATTACGTTGCCTTAAGAAACATCAGTTTAAGCTTTTAATGACATTACATCTATCACAAAGTATACAGTGGAACGATTTAATTTTGAATTTCAAGAACTAGTAAGTACTACACATCACACATTATGTTTGAAAAATTAGGAAAAAGTAGCAGATAAATGAAATATGGGCTCTTATTACAGTCCTAAGCTAGCAGTTGTTGAAGAAGAGGACGACGTTAAACCAGGTAAGTGAACATGACGAAAGAATGAGATTTTATTGGCAGAAAATGATGTCAGAAGATTATTAGTGCATAAGTTGTGTCACGTTTTACGGAAATAAATATATTATATTCTTAAGTATCAATTGCCAGCGACGCAATTTCCGCTGAGGCAAGAGAGTATGTACACTCCTGGAAATTGAAATAAGAACACCGTGAATTCATTGTCCCAGGAAGGGGAAACTTTATTGACACATTCCTGGGGTCAGATACATCACATGATCACACTGACAGAACCACAGGCACACAGACACAGGCAACAGAGCAGGCACAATGTCGGCACTAGTACAGTGTATATCCACCTTTCGCAGCAATGCAGGCTGCTATTCTCCCATGGAGACGATCGTAGAGATGCTGGATGTAGTCCTGTGGAACGGCTTGCCATGCCATTTCCACCTGGCGCCTCAGTTGGACCAGCGTTCGTGCTGGACGTGTAGACCGCGTGAGACGACGCTTCATCCAGTCCCAAACATGCTCAATGGGGGACAGATCCGGAGATCTTGCTAGCCAGGGTAGTTGACTTACACCTTCTAGAGCACGTTGGGTGGCACGGGATACATGCGGACGTGCATTGTCCTGTTGGAACAGCAAGTTCCCTTGCCGGTCTAGGAATGGTAGAACGATGGGTTCGATGACGGTTTGGATGTACCGTGCACTATTCAGTGTCCCCTCGACGATCACCAGTGGTGTACGGCCAGTGTAGGAGATCGCTCCCCACACCATGATGCCGGTTGTTGGCCCTGTGTGCCTCGGTCGTATGCAGTCCTGATTGTGGCGCTCACCTGCACGGCGCCAAACACGCATACGACCATCATTGGCACCAAGGCAGAAGCGACTCTCATCGCTGAAGACGACACGTCTCCATTCGTCCCTCCATTCACGCCTGTCGCGACACCACTGGAGGCGGGCTGCACGATGTTGGGGCTTGAGCGGAAGACGGCCTAACGGTGTGCGGGACCGTAGCCCAGCTTCATGGAGACGGTTGCGAATGGTCCTCGCCGATACCCCAGGAGCAACAGTGTCCCTAATTTGCTGGGAAGTGGCGGTGCGGTCCCCTACGGCACTGCGTAGGATCCTACGGTCTTGGCGTGCACCCGTGCGTTGCTGCGGTCCGGTCCCAGGTCGACGGGCACGTGCACCTTCCGCCGACCACTGGCGACAACATCGATGTACTGTGGAGACCTCACGCCCCACGTGTTGAGCAATTCGGCGGTACGTCCACCCGGCCTCCCGCATGCCCACTATACGCCCTCGCTCAAAGTCCGTCAACTGCACATACGGTTCACGTCCACGCTGTCGCGGCATGCTACCAGTGTTAAAGACTGCGATGGAGCTCCGTATGCCACGGCAAACTGGCTGACACTGACGGCGGCGGTGCACAAATGCTGCGCAGCTAGCGCCATTCGACGGCCAACACCGCGGTTCCTGGTGTGTCCGCTGTGCCGTGCGTGTGATCATTGCTTGTACAGCCCTCTCGCAGTGTCCGGAGCAAGTATGGTGGGTCTGACACACCGGTGTCAATGTGTTCTTTTTTCCATTTCCAGGAGTGTATTTATAGGCAAGGGATGGTCTTGCCAAAGAGGTTTATGTTGTGGAGAAATATTATTAGGCGACAGGTAAGTCGGCCAATTGTAAATGAAGAAGCGAGGAGATGAGAATTATTCGGCGACGTGTAAGTCTGCCCATTATTTATGAAGTATGAGGAAGTGTAGGTACAAGGCAACGTGTGAGTCGGCCCATTATTAAGGAGGTATTTATTGGCGAAGTGGTTCCGCCAACTGGTTATGAATTACGGGAGAATAGACGTATTGTTATTGACGTGAGCAAGACACAACACCAGCACTAATATCTCAAGGGACACAGACACAATGCAATTACGATTTAAAGATAAGGCCACATTATATAAGATATGGAGAATAGCTCACTCGTTTATAATAAGAAGTATTAAAGCTACAATGCGAGCAATGAATAGTTCAGACAACCCCTGCACGAAGTCACCTTAATACTTACATACGACTTTTGACACAGGAATGATTACGGAAGTGTACACATATGAACACATTAATACAAAAAAAAATGGTTCAAATGGCTCTGAGCACTATGGGACTCAACTGCTGTGGTCATAAGTCCCCTAGAACTTAGAACTACTTAAACCTAACTAACCTAAGGACAGCACACAACACCCAGCCATCACGAGGCAGAGAAAATCCCTGACCCCGCCGGGAATCGAACCCGGGAACCCGGGCGTGGGAAGCGAGAACGCTACCGCACGACCACGAGATGCGGGCACATTAATACAGTTCCACTGGTTATAGAAATAGTAACAACGTTTAAACGAGAAGAGAAAGGTATGGTAACTTTTACTGTTGAGTGACGCAACGTTTCTAACAGCCAAAAATTTTCATTAAGAGATTTATTCTGAAGTGTTCTCTCAATATCTGTGAATCGCAACTGTGTGCCTATTAATGATTAAGAAAACTTTTTACGTAATATCTAAAATGATACTGTATTGAAAAATGTAGAAATAACGTAGGAGAATGAGTTGGAGGTGCAGTCATATAAGTCTGCGTAATGAAACAGTTATACGGCGCAGAGATGTCTGTCAGAGTTAAAGCGTACGGCAACAGCTGGCGTCTGTATGAATGAGTCACAGCGCTAGTACTGGACGTCACATGTTGTGAATGGACATCGACCCATCATATGCTGAAGGCAACGCCCTAGCCATATGATAGCAGTCAATGTTTATAAACAGTGGCACTGCATTCAAACAAAAAAATGGTTCAAATGGCTCTGAGCACTATGGGACTCAACTGCTGAGGTCATTAGTCCCCTAGAACTTAGAACTAGTTAAACCTAACTAACCGAAGGACATCACAAATATCCATGCCCGAGGCAGGATTCGAACCTGCGACCGTAGCGGCCTTGAGGTTCCAGACTGCAGCGCCTTTAACCGCACGGCCACTTCGGCCGGCGCATTCTAACAGAATGATGTTTAATTTTTAGGTCTATTCATGTACATATTCATTGTATTGTGTAACCAAAAGTTTATTTCAGGGATTAGTTAAGTTTTATTAGAAATCTAATATAAGGCATTTTCTATTGTTACATGAAATGTACCTGTCCTGTATGCTGGAGTTGGAGAGCTTCTGTAAAGTTTGGAAGGTAGGAGACGAGGTACTGGCAGAAGTAAAGCTGTGAGTACCGGGCCTGAGTCGTGCCTCGGTAGCTCAGTTGGTAGAGCACTTGCCCGCGAAAGGCAAAGGTCCCGAGTTCGAGTCTCGGTCGGGCACACAGTTTTAATCTGCCAGGAAGTTGCATATCAGCGCACACTCCGCTGCAGAGTGAAAATCTCATTCTGGAAACATCCCCCAGGCTGTGGCTAAGCCATGTCTCCGCAATATCCTTTCTTTCAGGAGAGTTAGTTCTGCAAGGTTCGCAGGAGAGCTTCTGTAAGGTTTGGAAGGTAGGAGACGAGGTACTGGCAGAAGTAAAGCTGTGAGTACCGGGCCTGAGTCGTGCTTCGGTAGCTCAGTTGATCAGTCAGCTTTCGGCTGCGGTGGGGCGAGGACGTCCGCTGCGCCCCGCCGTGCGCGACGGTGAGCGCTTGCTTGTGTTTACATTCTCGCGGCGCGAGTTGTATTTGTTCCAAGTTCAGTGCGACTATGGCACACACATGGCGCCACGATACGATCAAAATTACTTTCCAACCAGATCACGCGCGTCCTCGAGCCTATGAAGTAGAACAGTTCATACGCGACGATCTACGTTTAGATCCGGCGACTGTCGTCGGAATACATTTTTCTATAACGGCGAGCGTGGTTTATGTTAAAATGACCAGTGCAGAGGTCTGCGCGACAGTGGTTTCTAAATACTCGAACTCTCTCCGATTCAAACATTCTGACGGGCATATCGGTGCAGTGACGGTGGATCATGCAGGCATGGGCCTAAGGACTGTAAGGGTTTTTGAGCTCCCCTTTGAGGTCCCGGAGGAAGTTGTCAAGGACGCCTTCCGACCATATGGCAATGTTATCAGCCACGTTGCAGAAAAATGGCAAACTTTCTCGACGTATAAGGTCTACAATGGTGTGCGCCAAATTAAACTTGAGCTCAAGAAACATGTGCCGTCCTATTTGAACATCGGTGGCTGTCGTGCAATCATCATGTACGACGGTCAACCGCGTACCTGTTCCGGATGTGGGCAGGAAGGCCATATTCGATCGAGCTGCTTACAACGCAGAATTACGCAGATACCAGTGGGAGACTCCGTTTCCCCGACGGGGACGACAATCCTGCCCCTCACCTACGCTCAGACGACGATGGGCACCATAGTTGAGGATGAAACGGGCGATCAGACACATCCATCGACGCCAGAAGTACCAAGGGAGGAAGAGGAAGGACCCTCGGTGCCAACCCATATGTCGCCCCCTCCACAGCAACAACAGCAGCAACAGTCCCACGTACTCCAGACGCAACATAACATTCAGAACGCGATGGACGTGGACGCGAACATTGTCCCGACCGCGGCTTTCCTCGCGGAAGGTGATACGACGCTGGATTGCCTCCCACATTCGGATACGGATGTCCACGTTCGAAAGCAACGTTCGCCTCGACGACGCAAGCGACTTCGGCGGACCCCTTCCGACGATTGCCTCCTACACACGGCCGGTCAAGAAGGTGACATCTCATCAGACAGCATGGATGCTACGCCTGCTGAGTATCTAAGTGGTGTAGACGGTTCACTTGCCCATACTACGAGTGCCAAGTTACTTCTTGCATCACAAACGCGGCAGGTCGCGTCGATGGATGGCGCTCCGTCTACCTCTACCAGAGACGACGTACGTGAGAGAGATTTAGGTGCCAATCAGCTACACAGCATCGTGTTGCACCCACTGTGGTCGGACGATGTTGAGGAACTTCCTGAAGAGGGCACAGGTGACAGGGGAGGGGGCGGCATTGGGGATGCCACTCATAGCGTGAAAGGCTCATAATTTGTAACGGGTCTGGTGGGTCCGGCATCTCTTGCGGTTAGCTTTGATTGCCATGGCGTCTACCCTAGGTGAAGAGGCTAGGCAGCACACCTTTCGCCTTGCCACAATCAATATCAACGCGATAAGGGCACCACACACACTAACAATGCTACAACGCATGCTTGATGCGGCGGACATCGACGTGGCCCTCTTACAGGAAGTATGTGTCGCTAGTTTCCCTGACTTCTACGGATATAACGCCCACATCTCCCACGCCTCTTCTACCGATTGTGGTGTGGCTGTTCTGCTACGGGACGGTTTGGTAGCTACGGACGTACTGTACTTACCGAGTGGAAGAGCCATGGCAGTAACTGTCAACGGTGTACGACTCATCAATGTATATGCCCCTTCAGGATCAGGGAGACGGAGAGATCGGGCCCGCTTTTTTTCGGAAGATATTACGCGTCTATTCATGGGCTGCATAGACGATATGGTGATCGGAGGAGATTTTAACTGTACATTATCTCCATCTGATCAGCAGCCACATCACGTCCCGTGTGCGGAATTGGAAATGCTAGTGCGTGACCTCCACCTGATTGACACGTGGCGCCACATCCATGGCCCAGCTCCTGGTTACACCCATTATACAAGCCATTCATCAAGTCGGTTGGACAGGATTTACGTCACAAGCACCCTTTCGACGGCGACGAGAGGAGCAGAGCTCTGGCCCACTGCATTCACCGACCACACAGCCTATATTTGTACCATTGCCCTCCAACCTGCACGTGTGTGGCGCAGTAGGCCTCCCTGGAAACTGAACGTCGCCCATCTGGACGAGCCGGCATGTAAAGGTGCTGTCGAAGAGTCGTGGAACGCGTCCTTACTGCGTCGTGGTCGTTACCGATCGACCCTCAGTTGGTGGATTGAATGTGCGAAGCCTGCTCTTAGGCGCACCTTCATGGCTTACGGCCGGGAAGCAGCGGCATGGAGGAGGAGCACGGAAAACTTTTATTACACCGTCCTACGGGAATGTCTTGCTATGGAGCCCTCACCTGACAGGCAGATCACAGTCAATCGCGCGAAAGCGCAGATCGTCTCCTTAGCACGCCATCATTTACAAGGCGCTGTTTTACGGTCGCGTGCTCCAGACATGATACAATCAGAAAGGCCATCTATGCACCACGTGCTCATGGAACGCAGGACGCGCCGTAGGGCACTGGTAACCGACATGATAACCGACGACGGTCGACACGTGGTAGAACAAGCAGATATAGCAGAAGCCTTCTATGGGCATTACGCTCAACTTTATTCAACAGTGCTCCCTGATATGGCGACGGTAGACACCGTTTCAGCACATGTCCACGGTACAGTTCCACCAGACATGGTACCGACTTTACTGGGAGAAGTGACAGAAGAGGAAGTGCTCGACGCCATTGGTAAAGGTGCTCCCCATAAATCACCAGGAATCGATGGGTTACCATTAGAGTTCTATCGAGCCTTTAAACAATTGTTGCTACCGTGTTTGATTGAAATTTGCCAGGAATTGATGTCCCCGGGTATAACATTGCCTGCACCATTCTTGGAAGGTCTGATTGTCCCCATCCATAAGCCGAAGGGACGGAATCATGTCCGCGACTATCGTCCCTTAACGTTATTGAACAGCGACTTCAAGATCTTTTCGAGGCTGCTATCAGAACGTATTCGCGGCACACTATGGCACGTCTTGTCCGACGATCAGACGTCCTTGGGGGGACCCAACAACATCAGAACAGCGTTATGTCGTTACAGAGATCTCATCTCCCTTGCACAGGTGAGACGTTTGCCGGCAGCCCTCGCGTCTATCGACTTTAGCCAGGCTTTTGACCGTGTGGGCCACACTTTCCTCACGGCCGTTCTACGGCGCATGGAATACCCCGACCCCTTTATCACAGTGTTGACACGCCTACTACATGGTGCAACTTCTCGAGTTCTCGTTAATGGAAGACTGACGGCACCCGTGCCGATCCGCCGATCAGTACGACAGGGATGTCCATTATCAACATTGTTATTTGCATTGGCCTTAGAACCTTTGTTGTGTGGTCTCCGAGACAGGCTCACTGGGATACACTTCGGCGGCTCCATTTATCGTTGCACCGCATATGCGGATGATTTGATGATCGTCATACGTGGAGCTGACGACATGGCCGCGGCTTTGGACTGGATTGCAACCTACGGTACAGCTTCTGGTAGCCAAATCAACGTTGACAAGTCCGTCGCCTTGAGCATCGGGATTGGGCTACCGCAGGAACGCATTGCCCCCTTACGCTTCAGTGGAACTGTACGCTGCTTGGGCTTAGATTTCATGAACGACATGCGACGCGCGACGACGCTCAATTATCGACGCCTTCTTAACCAAATTAGGGCCGGAATTGCAAATCAGCGCTTGCGATCCCTCAACATCGTTCAGCGGGCGTATTATGCCAATGTATACCTTGCGTCCCGCATACCGCATGTCGCCCAAACGCTACCCATTCCGAAGCCCTTGGCTCGTAGCATTATGGCAGCGCTGGGATACTTCGTCACCGCTGGTATGTTACTGAAGATCAGATACGTATCTCTTACCCTCCCCAAGGAAAAAGGTGGTCTCGGCCTAGTTAACGTCGATGATAGGGCCATTGCCCTCTATGTTAGCTCCCATTTATGTCTGCTGCGCCGTTGTCCTACGAGCCTCACGAGTCTGCTTCTGACGGCGCTACGACCTGCTTCACTAAGAGCGCCGGTGCCACTACAGGACATCCCAGCGCCCCTCTTTTACATAGGACGTTTCTATTTAGAATAAAGTTATTTCAGTGTCGCGCTCACGACACCACAAATGGCCACAACTCGACGCCTATATCATGACATGCTGCAACGCCGCCCCCTAAATGTGGTCGAACTAAAATATCATGACGTACGGTGGCGCGTGGTGTGGAAGACTGTACTCGATGCCATGCTTGATTCCGATGTTGTTTCTCAATGGTACGTAGTCGTTAATGGGAAGCTCATGACGCAAGAACGTCTCTACAATATTCACATGGCAGAATCTCCCAATTGTGTGGGTTGTAATACGGTAGATTCTGGCGAGCACCGCCTCAGCTGTGGAGAGGCGGAACCGGTTTGGCACCTAGTGCGGCAGATGCTGGCTTATCTCTTGCGAGTTAGGGCGGAGCATATATCTGCACGCACGTTATTGTTTCCGGATGAGACATTTTACCCCAAAACTCGAACCAACTCTGTCACCTGGATACGTGGACATGCAGTCCATTACCTCTGTCGTGACGGACACAAGAATTTCCTTGACTTCTGGCTCTATTTGCAAGAAAGACATCATGCTATTTCTGGGCATACCAGATATCGACAGTGCTTCGCAAACTACCTATGGAGTGCCTTTCACAGCCCACCGTGTACCTGGAATGTTCCAGGCAGTGGCAGATGAGGTCAGAACGAACTGCAAACGAGCATATAATGAACAATCTTTATCAGTGGGCGCAGTCGCTGGAAAGCCTCACTACGACGTGGTAGCTTTCTTTTCATGTTATTTATGTTTCATATCTTCGATGGCGTCTTCATTCTGTTTTAGTTTTCCAGGCTTGATTAACTATGACTGTTCGCACATTGATATCTATATAAATAAAAAAAAAAGATTAAAAAAAAGTGGGCAGGAGACCTGCGTTCGAATCCAAATAAATGCACAAGAACAAAATGAACAACAAATAATATATAATAAAGTATTATACCCTTTTCTTTCTCCTTTTATTTTATTTTTTCATACAAAGTTCAGAGGCATATTTAATTTTCGTTAGTTGGTGGAACCTGAAGTGGTGGCGAACGGCCGCCCTAGTTAGCTTTAGGATGAAAGTGGCGGTGGCACTAGCTTTGTTTTTGTTTTTAGGCTAGATAGGTTTTTGGGGGTAGTATGGGTGATAGGGGCCAACGCCTGAAGTGGAAGAGGTAATTTTCTTTCTTTATTAAAAAAAGGGGTAGCGTAAAACAAAAAAAATAAAAAAGTAAAAAAAGGCGTTGCGCTAGAAAGCGAAAGGTAAAGAGTTCAAACCTTGTGCGATGCTAAATATTTTCTTTATTAAAAAAAAAAAAAAAAAAAAAAAAAAGGTCGCCGGATCGAATCTCGCGCCATGCAACCCTTTTTTTTCTTTTTAGTATTTGTTTTTTGTAATTCAAATGTATATACATATACATATATATATAATTCCCAGCAATCAGTTAAAAAAAAGAGAAAAAGGAAAAAAAAAGTTGGTAGAGCACTTGCCCGCGAAAGGCAAAGGTCCCGAGTTCGAGTCTCGGTCGGGCACACAGTTTTAATCTGCCAGGAAGTTTCATATCAGCGCACACTCCGCTGCAGAGTGAAAATCTCATTCTGGAGCTATAAGCTGATTTTTTCTTGTGTTTGAGATAACTATATGATTTACTTTAAAAATTCGTTTATTTCTCACGTGCTTTGTGTAATCACATGATGATATACTATTTGTAAAATGTTTACTTATTCTTCATACTATTGTGTTGGGAGCTGAAGATGTAACTTTAAGTTGACAATGTTTGTGGTGTAGCGTGTTACTGTTTTGGAATTTATGGCAGGCATCACATCATTTCCTTCTTCTCAGGTTTTGGAATTTTAATGTTGATTTTAGGGTAGATTGGTTAAAGCAAGATTCTTGTATACAGGTTGATTTTTTAAATTAGGGACAGTAGATCGCTTGGCTCTTGAGAGATTACCTATTGATTCACAGTTTTATCAACATTTGCTTCTATTTTTTCATATATATCCAAAATTGAGTGTTGTCTTCGAGAACACCACAATTTTTGGAAATCTCAGAAGGAAGGGGATGTGTAATATTTCTGGCTTATGCAGTCGTCATATTAGGCTCCAGGAAGCTATTCCCACGGCAGTGGAGATGTAAGAAGCATAGAGATGACGCAATGTGGGATGAGGTACCGGTAACAGATGTTAGATTCGGTACCATTCCGGTGAGAAAGACCGCCTGCATGATGCTGCTGCTCTGTGATTCGCTGCTGTGTTCGCCAGTAGGGTGCCAGAACGTTAAACTTTAGTTGCTATTATTAATTAAACCTGTCATCCAAATTACTTCACTTTTAGCTAAACATCAATCAACAGCCAGCTATTAATCAGTCATTTCAAAATTATTGAAATCAAAGTATTACTAAAACAAAAGACTGACGATACTACTGCCGTTGCACTTCGGTGGCGTTCGGTTCACGCCTTGCTGGATTGGCAGGCGAAGTGTCTCGCTCAGTCCGGCTCAGTAGTTCTGACCGCTCCAGTAGACAGACATGTTGTCTGTTATAGCAGTATTTGTTTCATACAATTTTATTTACTACAGTTCCGACCGTCGCTAGGTACAGACATGTTGTCTGTAATAGTAGTATTTGATTCATGTAATTTTATTCTCCAGTGCTGACGGTTCCAGTAGCCAGACATGTTTTCTGTGGCAGGATGTATTTCATGTAATTTTAGCCAGATATAATGACTGAAAAAAGATATGTTCAATACGTTGTGATCAAGAATAGTTTCTCGTGTCTATATGAATAATAACGCGACTGGCATTCCAAATGAGTTATAGTTTATTCATAGCAGCAGTTCCTTGCGAAGTTAATTTCAGTCACAAGAAAAAGAATCCACGCCCTGCGTGCTGTTTTCTGCGCTGGGGACATCATGATTACTAAGACAGCAGGTGAGTGAAGTGTACACGAACTTATGTATTCCACACAGTGTTTTGGATGGCGGGAGAGCCAACACCTTTTTACTAGAGGAAGCCGAAAGGCACGCGTTTTAGCTCACGCAGGCTGGCGTGAGGTCTGGAACAGGACAAGGAAATTAGAATTTAGAAAAACGGATGTAGCTGGTGGAATACTTAACTTTAATCCGTTAATGAAGAACGTCGGTCTTGACGGTACATGAGTCAATATCAATAGTAACTGGTAATGGCGCCTTGCTAGGTCGTAGCAAATGATGTAGCTGAAGGCTATGCTAAACTATCGTCTCGGCAAATGAGAGCGTATTTTGTCAGTGAACCATCGCTAGCAAAGTCGGTTGTAAAACTGGGGCGAGTGCTAGGAAGGCTCTCTAGACCTGCCGTGTGGCGGCGCTCGGTCTTCAATCACTGATAGTGGCGACACGCGGGTCCGACGTATACTAACGGACCGCGTCCGATTTAAAGGCTACCACCTAGCAAGTGTGGTGTCTGGCGGTGACACCACATTCCTCCCCCGCAAATCGGCGTTCCATGTCTGAAGACAACTGGTCACGGGAAGCGATCGGCAGCGCGTGACCCAGGGAGGCGCCCGGCAGTTGCAGTGACGCGTCCACTGCGGGCGTCGCCGGCGAGAGTACAGGCGGCGGCGGCGGTGGCGGCGGCGCCATGGGGCAAAATGGAAGGCAGCGTCGGTAACACCTGGGGATGAGGCGAGCCAGTAGATGGGTCCCCAGGGCGCTGACCGGAAGGCACCGTCGCTGAAAGCAGATGGCGAGCGGCAGATCCCATGTGACGACAGAGGCGCAGCTGGTTGAGATGCCGGCGCACCGCACCAGAGGCCCCCAAAACCAGATACATAGCGCGTCCGAGGCAGCGAAGAATGCGCCCTTCGAGCCAACGCCGTGTACCGCGGTAGTGACGATAGTAGACAACGTCGCCTGGAGCAAAAGCAGGTGTCTGCCGCTGCACAGGAACCTGATGCGGCGGATGTAGCAAATACATCAAGGTTCGATGATGACAACCATGCAGCAACTCAGCCGGCGAGCGACCTTCTCGGGGCTGAGAGCGATACGAGGACAAAAAGAGCAATAACGCGTCCTCCCGAGAATGCGACTCTTTTAACTTCAACATCTGGGACTTGAAAGTCGTGACCAATCGTTCTGCGGCACCGTTTGACTATGGCGAAAACGGCGCGGACGTCAGATGTTGACTACTATTGGCCCTGCAGAATGACTGAAATTCTGCGGACATGAATTGTGGGCCATTGTAGGAAACAATGGTCTGTGGAAGACCTTCAATGCTGAAGATAGCAGATAACGCTTGGATGGTGGCAGATGAAGTCGTGGAAGACATCCGGACAACAAAAGGAAAAATACTGAATGAAACTACCACAACCAACCATCGAGCATTCCAGAATGGACCAGCAACATCGATGTGTATGCGTCGCCAAGGGGAAGTGGCTTTTGGCCATGCAAAGAATTTCCGCGGTGGTGCTGATTGTTGTTCGGCACACACCATGCAAGAAGAGCACAGATTCGTAATCGCGGCATCGATTCCCAACCAAGTACAGTGCTGACGAGCAAGTTGTTTCGTTCTCACTATTCCCCAATCTCCTTGGTGGAGAAGCTGTAAGACAAAGGACTGCAACGAACGTGGGACCACGACCCTGGACTGATCATTATCAGAACGCAACAACAAAACACCACGTTGAACAAAAAGTCTCTCCTTGTGAGCATAAAATCGGCGAACCAACTGATCCCCGATCCGTGACTTTGACAAGGGCCACTGCGTAGCAACAAATCTCAGAACGGTAGCAAGGACAGGGTCGGCAGCTGTGGCAGTAGCTACACGCCGAAAATCAATCGGAAAGGATTCGACCACGTCATCGGTTGCCGAATCAATAAACATGCAGGCAAGTTTGGAGGAATCGAATGCTCTATCCTCAGCAACAGGCAAACGGGACAACGCATCGGCGTTTCCGTGCTTAGCAGTGGACCGATACAAGATATCGTAGCGGTACTGCGAGAGGAAAATAGACCAGCGAATGAATTTCTATGCTGTATGTGGAGGTACAGGCTTGTTCGGATGAAAAAGCGATGTCAAAGGTTTGTGGTCTGTGATTATGGTAAAGTGACGACCATACAAGAAATCATGAAACTTTGTAACACCAAATACGATAGCCAATGCTTCTTTCTCGATCTGTGAATAATTTCTTTGCGCAGACGAGAGCAATTTGGACGCAAAGGCAATAGGGCGATCGTTCGATCCATGTTTTTGCGCAATCACAGCACCGATCCTGAAATCCGATCCATCCACCATCAACAAAAGGGGCTTCTGGGGATCGAATGGCGTACGGCAAGTATTGGATAGCAACGCCGATTTCAACCGGCGAAAGGCGAGTTCGCATTCCGTCGTCGAGACGAACGGAACACCTTTGCGGCGTAAGCGATGAAGCGGAGCTGAAATGGAAGAGGAATGCGGCACATAATTATGATAATAGTTGATTTTTCCCAGCACACTCTGTAGCTGCTTCAAATTCTGTGGCGAAGGCAAGTGTTGTATGGCACGGAGGTGCTCGGGACTGGGATGTATGCCTTGGGCATTGAGTACATGTCCCAGGTAGGGCAAATCACGGGCAAAAAACACACATTTGTCCTTCCGCAAGCGAAGACCATTTTGTCTCAAGACCTGAAATAATGTTCTGAGATTGGCTAAATGTTCTTCTTCCGTCTTTCCAGGGATCACAATATCGTCCAGATAGTTTGCTGCAGTAGGGACGAACGCACAAACAGTTTGTAGATATTACTGAAACAATGCAGGGGCGGGTGCACACCCGAATGGTAGTCGTTTGAATCGATACAAACCAAGATGTGTGTTAACCACCAAAACGTGCTGGGAGTCTTCGTCCACCGGTATTTGCAAGTACGCATCTGCTAGGTCCAACTTCGAAAAATATGTACCCGGGCACAGTTTGTCAAAAAGATCTTCTGGGCGGGGTAAAGGAAAAGTTACAATCACTAGTTGCGGATTCACTGTTGCCTTGAAGTCCACAGAAAGTCTCAATTTTGCGGAAGGTTTTGGCAATATTACTAAGGGTGATGCCCAGAGAGAAGCCTGCACACGTTCAATTACACCTTGCGATTCCAAATCGTGTAATGTTTTTGCGACCTCATCACGCAATGTGTGGGGAACATTGCACGCTCTGAAAAATTTTTGTTGCGCGTTTAATTTCAGTTCCAAATGTGCTTTATAGTTCTTAGCCCAACCAAGGCCCGGTGCAAAAATGTCTGCAAATTCTTCACATAGACGAGAAACACTGTCTGAAGGTACAGTCTGGTTCACTGATAGGACCTGATTTACTATAGACAAGTTAAACAACTGAAATAAATCGAAATCAAACAAGTTCACTGCAGAAGAAGAACAAAGGACGTAAAATGATACAAGTTTTGTTTGTCCTTTGTACGTTGCAAGAAGGCTGCACTGTCCTAATACAGGGATCTTTTGACCTGAATAGCTAGTTAGCTTAACATTTGCAGCACGCAACGGAGGTGTGCCCAGCTGTTTGTACGTGTCTTGATAAATCAGTGAAACTGCAGCTCCGGTATCGAGCTGGAATGGTATCACTTTGCCATTAATGTCCAAGTCTACAAAAAGTTTATTGTCCTGCCGACGACAAGAGCGACTGTCTCGTGCAATGTAAAATGACACTGGTACATAATCACTTGGGACTTGACGGGATTTCCGGTGATGTCGACGCACACTATTTGTGGGACGAACACAGTCACTGTTAGAGAGAGTGGCACTGAGCGGAGTGGAATGAACTACATGAATTTCCACGGGCGAAGTTTCACGAGCCTGAGTATCCTTGGTTCGAATTCGGCGTGAAGCAAAGGGCCTGGAATGGTTGTGAGTTTCTGATCTGAGCTTTTTCTGGCAAAGACTCTGAACATGTCCTTTTTTATTACAGAAAAAGCAAACAGCCTGGTGTGACGGGCAATTCTCACGCGAATGTCTAGTAGCACACCGTGGGCATGATTTTAGCACTGCTTTTGCTTGCCTGCGCGGCTCACGTGGCTGAGAGCCTGGCGGCAGCGGCGCGGCCGGGCACGAGGGCTGTTTACTGCTCCATGCAGCGCGCCCGGCGGGCCGGTTAACCTGACACACGGCTGGTGAAGTTTCAAATGATTCCTGAGTAAAGTCAAGTGTGTCCTGCCGATCCAATATGTCCCTCACTTGTTGAAGGGAGGGATTGACTAGATTCAATATCTGTTCCCTTATACGGATATCAGAAACGTTCTGTGCAATTGCATCACATACCATAGTATCTTAATAAGGGATTCCACACTGACACTCAAAAGCACAATCCCTAGTAAGTCCTTGCAAGGTTGCAACCCACTCCTGATTAGTCTGACCTGCCGTACGTTTTGTACGAACGAAGGTATACCTTTTCGCAACTACATTGACTGATTCTTTGTAATATGCATCTAATGCAGACAAAATGTCGCCGTAGGACAAAGTTGCTACGTCGCGTCGGGGAAATAATTTGACTATCACACGGTACATTTGGACGCCGACCGATGATAACAAATAAGGCTGCTGCTCGTTACCTTGAATTCTGTAGGCGGCGAGATGGAATCCAAATTGGCGTGACCACCCCGTCCAGCTTTCCAGTGCAGCATCAAAATGTCGAAAAGTTGGTGCAAAGCGTGTTGTGGCTGCGTTAGCGGTGGAGCGGCGGCTGCCGCATCGTTTTGCATTGCCCGTTGACCCTGGACGAGCTGTCCAAAGGCATCCAGTAAGGCCTGTGTCTACTGATTCTGTAGGCGATAAAATTCGGACAGTACATCTGGAGATTGTGGCGAAGCCATTACACAAGTAAATGAGGGCAATATCGATAAGAACGCGGTATTGCCTCGTCGCCGATGTTTTGGTTGGCAGGAGAGCCAACACCTTGTTACTAGAGGAGGCCAAAAGGCACGCGTTTTAGCTCACGCAGGCTGGCGTGAGGTCTGGAACAGGACAAGGAAATTAGAATTTAGAAAAACGGACGTAGCTGGTGGAATACATAACTTTAATTCGTTAATGATGAGCGTCAGTCTTGACAGTACATGAGTCAATATCAATAGTAACTGGTAATGGCGCCTTGCTAGGTTGTAGCAAATGACGTAGCTGAAGGCTATGCTAAACTATCGTCTCGGCAAATGAGAGCGTATTTTGTCAGTGAACCATCGCTAGCAAAGTCGGTTGTAAAACTGGGGCGAGTGCTAGGAAGGCTCTCTAGACCTGCCGTGTGGCGGCGCTCGGTCTGCAATCACTGATAGTGGCGACACGCGGGTCCGACGTATACTAACGGACCGCGGCCGATTTAAAGGATACCACCTAGAAAGTGTGGTGTCTGGCGGTGGCACCACACACAGGGCAGTGCAAACAACTAGGCACCTCACGTGTACAGCATGCACAGTACAAATGTGCTCAGTGACATGTCATCTGCAGTAATGCAGAGGAGGTAAATAAGGATGAAAGTAATACCACTATCTCACTTTTATTCCTTTTTTCTTTGCCGTACATGATATCCCTGGTGGGAAAATCTTCGATATTTGAGTGATTTGGAGATATGAGGCTTGATTATTACCGAGGATTGTGAACTGTGAAAAATTCTTGGACAAATCCATAGCACCTAAAGTGACTGTTCTGCTACTACGTGACAATAGAAATGTGTAGGAACTGTTTCAAAAGATTTTTGAACTGTGTTTGAACTGTTTTGAACTTTAGTTGAACTTCGATTTTTTATGCCACAGACAAGTTTTTTTATTCACGAGAACATAACGTCCGTGTATAGTAGATGCTGAAAGTGTTGAAGTGCAAGTGACAGAAAATCAAATATGTGTGCGCGGTCCATGGGATTACGTTTAATTTTCATCGAGATTTCCACGTGCTACGAGGCGACGCAACGCAGCGGGGGAGGCAGAGCCAGCGGCCGCAGTTCTCCGCGTCAGGTGCGAGGTTCGGCAGCCAGCAGCGGGCGAGATCAGTAGCAGCCGCTGAACAGGGTGTTCCAGCAGTACTTACAGCAATACGACACTTCAGCTTCAGCAGCCAGAGCAGAGAAGGAGCTTCTCGACGGCAGGACGCAGAATAGCATCGAAGAGTAAGTGTTTTCTGGCGCAAATAGCAAATCTCAGTAACGGACAGTAAAATAATATTGTATCTTCAAAGTATAAAATCGATCCCTTTAAACATATTTGGCTAAAATTTGTAAATTATATTAAGTGTAAAATCTCTGACAAAACTGAAAAAAGATATCCTCTTAGAAGTAGGGAAAGGGATCAAGTAGATATTGATGGCAATGATCCTTCAGATCAGCCACAAAACTTGCAAATAGACAACATTGTTGATGATCTATCAGATAATTTGCAAAGTTTAGGTAATGAAACTGAAAATGTTTCGGAAAATGCTGATTCTGTGTTAAATGATCGTACTGAAAATGTAGACACTGTCGCTCCTAACCACAACGACGTAGTAGGTTTGGATGATGACGTCAGACACACTGAATCTGACGTCAACATTGCAAATGAGCCAACAGTGGAGTCACACAGATTAAGTGATGGCACTGCTTCAGCTGAAACATTGCCAACAGTAGATAATGGGGAGATAGAAATCAGCAAGGAGAAAAATACGTTATCTATGTTATTATTACTTTTAAAAGAAACTAACGAAAACATAGATAAAATAGATAACGGGCAAAATGACACTACAGAAGAGATAAAAGCCGAGTTAAGAGAAACAAAAGGTGATGTCAGGAAAGCATATGCAGTAATGACTCAAATCCATAGCAATTTTAAGGCCTTAGAACAAAAGGTATCAAAACTTGAAGCTAAAACTGAGGCTTGTTCCAGAAAAATAGATCGAGAAACAAAAGAATGGGGTAAGAAATTAGAATTATGTAAGCTTGAGATAAATCAGAAGTTTGATTGTAGAATTAAAAAGCTGAATGATGATATGGGGGCTCAGGGTTGTGTAATATCAACAATAAGTAGTAATGTTAGCCAAGTAATAAACGAGCAAAGCAAGGCTGCTAAAGAATGTAATGATAAACATGAACAGCAGTTACGTGAGTTAGAAAACATCAACGATGAGCAGCAGGTACTTAGTAATTAAACCTGTCATCCAAATTACTTCATTTTTTAAATAAACATCTCTCAACAGCCAGCTATTAATCAGTTCTGACCGTTCCAGTAGACACACATGTTGTCTGTTATAGCAGTATTTGTTTCATACAATTTTATTTACTATAATTCCGACCGTCGCTAGGTACAGATATGTTGTCTGTAATAGTAGTATTTGATTCATGTAATTTTATTCTCCAGTTCTGACGGTTCCAGTAGACAGACATGTTGTCTGTGGCAGGATGTATTTCATGTAATTTTAGCCGGATATAATGACTGTGGAAATATATGTTCAATACGTTGAGATCAGGAATAGTTTCTCGTGTCTATATCAATAGAAACGCGAGTGGCATCCCAAATGAGTTATAGTTTATTCGTAGCAGCAGTTCCTTGCGAAGTTAATTTCAGTCTCAAGAAAAAGAATCCACGACCTGCGTGCTGTTTTCTGCACTGCGGACATCATCATCATGAAGACAGCAGGTTAGTGAAGTGTACAAGAACTTATGCGTTCCACACAGGGCAGTGGAAACAACTAGGCACCTCACGTGTACTGCATGCAGAGTACAAATGTTCTCAGTGACACATCATCTGCAGTAATGCTGAGGAGGTAAAGAAGGATGAAAGTATGAACGCTATCTTACTTTTATTCCTTTTTCCTTGTCGTAACTCGTGAAATGGTCATACGTGAAACTCCCCACTTCATCGCTACCTCGGACACGTTGTGTCCCTCGGCTCGTGCTGCGACTAAAATACCACGCTCAAACTAACTTTCCTCTTGATAAACTGCCATTGTAGGAGCAGTAAGCGGTCTAACGGCGTCAGACACATTTTGTCTTATATAGGCGTATTCTGACTGTTTACATATCTCTGTATTTGAATACGCAGCCTACACCAGTTTCTTTGCGGCTTCAGTGTAATGAACTTAAGACAACAGTTTCAAATTACTCTAATTGGTCTGATTTATCTTTATTGGTGGCTGCAAACGGAACTAATGTCGGGAGCTGTTAAGGTAAGGTAGGGCGATTGAAGTACTAAGAGCAATAAGTAAAGACAGTCCAGTCAGTATGACACATCACATCTACTGTTTGCTACACAGTTACTCATTTAAGGAGAAAGAAACACAAGGTTTTAATGTTATTGAGGTTACGTTTTTAAAAACTTGCTCAGATTGGACAAATATGTCAAAAGAGATCGGTCGTCTCATTTTCGGAGGAATTATATGGGCATTTCCCTTAAGTAATTAAGGGAAATTACGGACAACCTAAATCCAGATAGATGCTAGAGGATACATTCTCCTCTTCTGACAGAATGCGATTCCTATGTGTCAATCACTGTGCCACCTCACTCGCCAGAATGTAAAATTCAGAGTATTCAGTTAGAAGAATTGTTTGTAAATCACACATTCCCGGCAGTGATAGGAAAAAATTAAATTTTCGCTCATTACTCAGCAAGACCAAACAATGTTACAAATTGTAGATCCAGTTTCCACTCACTGCACATTCGCATCGTTTTTGAACATTCTGCATGGTATCTGTTTGTTCTATATCGTGTCTCCCTACCACTTTCGCACAACGACGCTCTGAACGTGTTTTTTAGGGAATTGACTAGTTTGAACCTGGGACCTGTTGCTGGTAAGGAGACGTCAGACCACACATGACATGTAGAGTTCAGAAGAGTTCAGTGAGACTAGCGATGATATAACCAAATACTTAATGATTTCAACGTCAGCTCCACTGCACTTCCTGTAAAAGAATCTTAATACTAACTAAATTTAGTGGAGGGGGTTCAAGGCTTTCCTATATTTAGTTAACTGGTAAAATAACGTCGAAAAAGCAGTTAGGTTTACCATTGGAAATTTTATTCTACTCACGAAACATTGTTTATAAATTGCACTATTGAAAAGAGGAAATGTTTTAATATAGGATGGTAAAAACCACTGCGTTCAACAAAAATGTGAAGGAATATTCCCTGAATGGGTTTCCAAGTTCTACAATGGATCGAAGAATGACCTATGCCAAATCACATCTATACTCTAGGTTTAAATTAAGTTTCACAAGAGAGAAAACTGTCAATGGTCAACAGTGACCCTCAATTATCTTTAATTACTTATCTAACTTGTCGTAAATTACAGTGGCTTCTCATTAACTATATAACAGAAAAATCATCGCGTTTTAGATTTTTACTTCAAGTGGTAAATGTGAACACCATGAGCTTTAATTGACGATCGACACTAGTATTCCGCAAAAAGAGGGTGTAACAGATGAGACTTCTGCAGTTCTGAGTGAAGCTTTATGCGCTGTTATGAGGCATCGCGTGCTTTCATTACCTTGTCGGTGTTCATCAGGGGGCTCACCTCGTCGTCTCGGAAGCAACTCTCTCCTAACTTCTCCTTACTACAATTTACCGAAGTTGGTTTAAAAAAACTATCTGGCTGTGTTTTCATCTGACCAATCAGGGTCTCAATGTTAACCTTAAGCTCTGCCTACAAAAATTCTGTCTATCCAATGAGAAACGTTATACTTTTCGTGGTGGCTCAATGTTTTTAAAGTTTGCAACGTAACAGAGACGCGAAAAAGTCTCACGCTAAAACTTGCAGATGGTGTGGTCCTTTAAGTGTTATCGTAAGATCTATACTGTTCTTCTGGAGGGCTCTAGATTTTAACATGGGCTGGGGGGTGGTCCTAGAGGTTAGCTGGCGACGTGGGTGTCCGTCCGTTATCGTAGGGCCTTCTAGCTTAACACGGTTCTGCTCTCGGCTTCTGTTCTCGTTTCTCCCCTCGGAACTGCGTCTGTCTCACGGTGGGAAGGTATGACATGCATTTAGGCATTCTTGTGTTAGTCTGTGGTATTACATTTGCTCACTCGTTACTCGTATTACTTTGGTTAATTTAATGTCACGATTTATTCGGAGCTATGTGACATACTACTGGATTTGCTTATCATGTCAGGGTTTTCATGGAAGGTGTTGGATTTGCCTGACACCTTACAGTTTCTATGTCGACAAACACAAGTGCGTTCTCTCTCCCTGGTCAGACTTCTTTCCATAGTGCTAGAAAAAGGCAGCGCAATGGTTAAGACACTAGACTCATATTATGGATTGGTGGGAATAGAATCTCTGTGCAGTCATCCTGCATTGTAGTTTACTTGGTTCCCCCATTGTCACTTAAGGTGTATGTTGAAATGAGTCCTTGAATAATGCTACGCCAGATTTCCTTCCCCATTCTTGTTCAAACACGCATATGCTTCATCGCTAATGATAACGCTATCAGAAAAGAGGAAAAGTTTCTTTTTTTCTGGTTTTGCAATAAGTTGCAAGAGACACTCTGAAAGAAGAAGTCAGTAACGAATTGTTTTCACTCTTGTTCTTTTCTTCTTGCTAAGTGTGTAAGTTACTATACAGAATGACACAACTCATGATGAATAAACAAAAAATGAAGTCTGAATTGTGTCCACTGTCAATGGTGGTAACTTTGGTGCATTAGATATCGTGTAAACATGAGGTTCTGATGAGATATGATGTGACGTGATGTGATGTGCTGTGACGTCGAACTTACTGACCGCGCTAATGAACTTGAAGAGCAGCTTGTGAGCCTATAGGAAGCCGGCCGACTGTTCGATACTCTTTCTCCTCCATATGATGTAACCCAAATGATTTATGGGCATACAAGGACACACAATCCCACCACCCTGCTATAAAAGTACTAGTTCCACAGGTGGCGCAGTAGCCTCTACAAATATTATTCTGGCTTGTGTGATTTAGAATTTCCTTTGTAGACCTGAATTTCGAATAGAAATAGATTCTCTACACGGACTTGTTGCGTCATCAAGAGGTGCTGGAATAATAAAACAAAGTAATGGTCTCAGCTCGTAATGATCTCAGTTTCGTCTGATATTACATGTAAACATGTTAACTGGTCTGTGGGTGTACGTGCGAAAGAGAGGGGGAGAGAGAGACAGAGAGGAAGAGGGAGAGAGAGAGATTTCTTACTTGCCGAACTTTCTTCTATATGATATTTGGCGGATCTCTGTATAATATACATGTAATGCAAACTGTCTGACATCTCGATATTGCCTTTGGCGTGGAGCACTACGACATACATGTAATACTGGCTGAGTATCCGGCATTACCCGGGTATGTATTTATTCTAATCATCTATTATCCCATCTCCTCTATCCCCATCTCTCTGTCCACCTCCTCCACCCCCTTTCCCTGTACACTACTGTGCCTATCTCCTCCTTACTCGCTATCTCTCCTCTCCCCTACTTCTGTCAATCTGCTCCGTCCCCCTCTGTCCATCTGCTCGTTTTGCCTCTATCTCCTCCTCTACATATACATCTACATACATACTCCGTAATCCACCATACGGTGCGTGGCGGAGGGTACCTCGTACCGCAACTAGCACCTATGTCCCTGTTCCGCTCCCAAACAGAACGAGGCAAAAATGACCGCCTATATGCCTCTGTACGAGCCCTAAGCTCTCTTATCTTATCTTTGTGGTCTTTCCGCGAAATCTAAGTTGGCGGCAGTAAAATTGTACTGCAGTCAGCCTCAAATGCTGGTTCTCTAAATTTCCTCAGTAGCGATTCACGAAAAGAACGCCTCCTTTCCTTTAGAGACACCCACCCGAGTTCCTGAAGCATTTCCGTAACACTCGCGTGATGATCAAACATACCAGTAACAAATGTAGCAGCCCAGGTCTGAATTGCTTCTATGTCCTCCCTCAATCCGACCTGATAGGGATACCAAACGCTTGAGCAGTACTCAATAACAGGTCGTATTAGTGTTTTACAAGCGTCCTCCTTTACAGATGAACCAAATCTTCCTAAAATTCTACCAATGAACCGAAGACGACTGTCCGCCTTCCCCACAACTGCCATACATGCTTGTCCCACTTCATATCGCTCTGCAATGTTACGCCCAAATATTTAATCGACGTGACTGTGTCAAGCGCTACACTACTAATGGAGTATTGAAACAATACAGGATTCTTTTTCCTATTCATCTCCGTTAATTTACGCTTATCTACACTCCTGGAAATTGAAATAAGAACACCGTGAATTCATTGTCCCAGGAAGGGGAAACTTTATTGACACATTCCTGGGGTCAGATACATCACATGATCACACTGACAGAACCACAGGCACATAGACACAGGCAACAGAGCATGCACAATGTCGGCACTAGTACAGTGTATATCCACCTTTCGCAGCAATGCAGGCTGCTATTCTCCCATGGAGACGATCGTAGAGATGCTGGATGTAGTCCTGTGGAACGGCTTGCCATGCCATTTCCACCTGGCGCCTCAGTTGGACCAGCGTTCGTGCTGGACGTGCAGACCGCGTGAGACGACGCTTCATCCAGTCCCAAACATGCTCAATGGGGGACAGATCCGGAGATCTTGCTGGCCAGGGTAGTTGACTTACACCTTCTAGAGCACGTTGGGTGGCACGGGATACATGCGGACGTGCATTGTCCTGTTGGAACAGCAAGTTCCCTTGCCGGTCTAGGAATGGTAGAACGATGGGTTCGATGACGGTTTGGATGTACCGTGCACTATTCAGTGTCCCCTCGACGATCACCAGTGGTGTACGGCCAGTGTAGGAGTTCGCTCCCCACACCATGTTGCCGGGTGTTGGCCCTGTGTGCCTCGGTCGTATGCAGTCCTCATTGTGGCGCTCACCTGCACGGCGCCAAACACGCATACGACCATCATTGGCACCAAGGCAGAAGCGACTCTCATCGCTGAAGACGACACGTCTCCATTCGTCCCTCCATTCACGCCTGTCGCGACACCACTGGAGGCGGGCTGCACGATGTTGGGCGTGAGCGGAAGACGGCCTAACGGTGTGCGGGACCGTAGCCCAGCTTCATGGAGACGGTTGCGAATGGTCCTCGCCGATACCCCAGGAGCAACAGTGTCCCTAATTTGCTGGGAAGTGGCGGTGCGATCCCCTACGGCACTGCGTAGGATCCTACGGTCTTGGCGTGCATCCGTGCGTCGCTGCGGTCCGGTCCCAGGTCGACGGGCACGTGCACCTTCCGCCGACCACTGGCGACAACATCGATGTACTGTGGAGACCTCACGCCCCACGTGTTGAGCAATTCGGCGGTACGTCCACCCGGCCTCCCGCATGCCCACTATACGCCCTCGCTCAAAGTCCGTCAACTGCACATACGGTTCACGTCCACGCTGTCGCGGCATGCTACCAGGGTTAAAGACTGCGATGGAGCTCCGTATGCCACGGCAAACTGGCTGACACTGACGGCGGCGGTGCACAAATGCTGCGCAGCTAGCGCCATTCGACGGCCAACACCGCGGTTCCTGGTGTGTCCGCTGTGCCGTGCGTGTGATCATTGCTTGTACAGCCCTCTCGCAGTGTCCGGAGCAAGTATGGTGGGTCTGACACACCGGTGTCAATGTGTTCTTTTTTCCATTTCCAGGAGTGTATATTTAGAGTTAGCTGTCATTCTCTACGCCAATCACAAATCCTGTCCAAGTCATCTTGTATCCTCCTACAGTCACTCAACGACGACACCTTCCCGTACACCACAGCATCATCAGCAAACAGCCGCACAACAGCGGACCTACCACACTACCTTGGGGCACTCCAGATGATACCCTCACCTCCGATGAACACTCATAATCGAGGACAACGTACTGGATTCTATTACTTAAGAAGTCTTCGAGCCACTCACGTACTTGGGAACCAATCCCATATGCTCGTACCTTAGGAGTCTGCAGTGGGACACCGAGTCAAACGCTTTCCGGAAGTCAAGGAATATGGCATCCATCTGATACGCTTCATCCATGGTTCGCAAGATATCATGTAAAAAAGGGCGAGTTGCGTTTCGCAGGAGCGATGCTTTCTAAAGCCGTGCTGATGCATGGACAGCAACTTCTCTGTCTCAAGGAAATTCATTATATTCGAACTGAGAATATGTTCGAGAATCCTGCAACAAACCGATGTTAAGGATATTGGTGTGTAATTTTGAGGATCCGTCCTTCTTCCCTTCTTATCTACAGGCGTCACCTGCGCTTTTACCATTCGCTCAGGACTTTACGTTGGGGAAGCGATTCGCGATAAATGCAAGCTAAGTAAGGAGCCAATGCAGTAGAGAACTCTCTGTAAAACCGAATTGGAGTCCCATCAGGACCTGACCGTCTACTCCTGCCCTTCTCTCTCTCAATGTCCTCGTCCCCCTCTCTCTGTTCCCTCCCTCATCTGCTAATCACCACTTTCTCTTTCCATCTCTTCGTCTCCCCTCTCTCTATGTGTATCACCTCCCCTTCCCTTTCTGTGACATTCTGACCCTCTTCCCTCTCTCTTTCCATTTCCTTCTCTTCCCTACCTATGACGATTTCCTCTTCCCCCTCTACCTGTTCGTCTCCTCTTCCCCCATCTCTCTGCCTGTCTCTTCGTCCTCATGCCTCTGTCCATTATCTGCACTTTCCTTTCTATGACCATCTACTCGTCTCGCCTCTTTCTGTCCTGCCCTATCTCTGCCCATTTCCTCTTCCTCTTCTATGTACCTATCTCTTGCTTCCACCTTGCCATCTCTCCATTCCTCGTCCTCTCTTCTCTCCCCACGTAATCACACTCACCACAACAGGAAGCTGGTGGGCCGGCTGCGGTGGCCAAGCGGTTCTAGGCGCTTCAGTCCGGAACCACGCGACTGCTACGGTCGCAGGTTCGAATCCTGCCTCGGGCATGGATGTGTGTGATGTCCTTAGGTTAGTTAGGTTTAAGTCCTATAGTGCTCAGAGCCATTTGAACCACTAGAATTTTTGAAGCTGGTGGTTCTAACCCCAACAGTATCTCTTTCCAGATTGCAAGTAGTACATGTGGCAAATTTCTTTCAATTCGTTCCAGGAGTTTAGAATCAGTTTTCTACCCATGACTTTTCCGTCATACACACATGTCAAATACAGTTCACGCATGTTTAACATATTTCATAAGTATTTGTACACGTATTTTACCTGTATGTCTAGCGAATTTTGTCCAGCAGTTTCATTTTCACGCTATCGGGGGCATAGATATTTTCTTCTTCTAGGGATGATGGGGTGGTGGGTGGCGGGGGGGGGGGGGGCGAAGGGAAGAGGGCATTTCTGTTCAAGTAAAAGATGTTCAATCAGATCAATATTGCAGAATTCCAGCAGCTGAATTTTCGTAAGCTATTTCAGAGTTTAGAAATGGAACACACTAATAAATAATCTGGTACTATGGTGCTAGTCAGATGTCTTAGTGCCAGGTTGACACGTGTGAACAACATCGAGGAAACATTTTTATTAATCACACAAGCACGTAAAGTCTTAACTGGCAAATCAGAATTAAGAGACGCTACTCTCCCCCACCCCAGATAGCCATTCAATACAATACATAGCTTGTATGGACCTCAAGACACGTCCACTAAAAGAAAATACAGAAGAAAAGTTCCAAGAGAACTAGATGCATATCATCTCAAATTATACAAAATTATATTTATATCTGATGAAGAACTTCAGTTTGAAATATTGAAATTTATTCCTGTAATTGAACTTAACTGTAGTAGGTACAGGCGTAATGTCTAAAGTGATATTTGAATATTTGTGCCGGAACAGTACCCGAACTCACATTTCTCGTCTTTAGCGAGCAGTCGCCTTACCGCTGAGCCAATCTGAGCGCGCTCCCCAGATCGACCTAAACTGCAATATGTGACACACCTATCTATATCTTCTCATATAGTTTTGATTCATTTACACACCCTCACACATCTCGTGATACCCTTGTAGATTTTTAGAATCAAAAGAACGAAAAGTCATACATTACTATTGTTATTTTCGTCACAGGCCCGTCTTCGCCTTATATATATAGGGTGAGTCACTAACTATTGCCACCAACAATAACTCCGAAAGTATGATAGGAGCTGAAACATTTGTGGGACAAAAGTTGCATGGGAAAACGGGGACCATAATACGACGTTAGTTTTTGTTGTTAGGTGGGGTCGCTTCAGAGATATGAAGGTCAACTTTACTTTTTTTAATGGGATGCTGTAGTTTGCTACTTATTTTCTGATAGCGGCTATCGAGACGAATCCAATGATGTGTAGCAGTAACGTCTTTGAAGGTCAACGAAGGTCACGAAGGTGGCGTGAACGTCCATTTACAGAAAGTGTTCGAAGTGATGACCATTGGTATCAATGCAGTGCTGCAATCTTCTTATCATGGATTGAGTGGTATTCCTTATCACATCGACACTTATCGAAGCATATGCTCTGACAATTCTCTCTCGTATATCGTGCAGATAGTAAATATTCGCCGAATACTGCGTATCCATCTAACGTATCATTGACATGTAAACACCATTCGACGGTTTCGCAATACAACACTAATAGTAACGGTAAGAGTAGTATACTAGAGTCAAGCGAATGTGAATGATGTATTGCTTCGAAGAACAAGTCGACATGCTTCTCATTTACGGAGAATGCCAACGAAATTCAGTGACAGCTAGAGACTTATTCACTGAAAGATATCCTCAATGTATTCACCCTACAAGTCGTGCATTTAAATATGTGTATGATAAATTGAGAACAACTGGATCTTTAACGCATCGGAAACATATCCGGCAAAGGAGGGTTACTAGCGAGGAAACGGAAATTGGTACTCTTGCCACAGTGGTTCGAGATCCTTGTGTTAGTTCGTGTCAAATCGCAAGGGAATCTAGCATGAGCCAGAGTAGTGTTGTTCGTGCTCTGCATCGCCATAAATATCATCCTTACCATATCATTCTTCACCAAGTATTAACTGGTACGGATTGCGTGCGTCGCATTGAATTCTGCCGATGGGCCCAGCTTCAGATTCAGAGGGATGACACATTTATTCATATGATTTTATTTATTGACGAGGCTACATTCACGAACCGTGGAAATGTTAATTTTCATAACATGCATTATTGGGCAATTGAAAATCCATGTTGGTTGCGGTAAGTTGCTCACCAAAAACCGTGATGGTGAATGTATTGTGTGGGATCACCGAGGACAGAATTATAGGCCCCTATTTCATCGAAGGAAATTTGAATGGTAGGAAGTACACCAAATTCCTGTAAGAAACATTAGGCCTGTTATTGGAAGAAATACCTATTGGAACAAGGAATAGAAAGTGGTATCATAACAATGGGCGTCCGGCACATTTTTCGCTGATGGCTGTAAATGAGTAGCAGAGACAATTCCCAAATCGTTGGATTGGACTCGGAGGAGATGTGTGGTGGCCGGCTAGTTCTCCAGACTTGAGCCTCTGGATTTTTTCGTGTGGGGATTCGAAATGACATTGTTTATAAAGACGTTCAACTACACCTGAAGATATGCGAGAGAGAACTGTCAGAGTATGTGCTTCGGTAAGTGTCGATGTGATAAGGAATACCACTCAATCCATGATAACATTGCAGCACTGCATTGAAGCCAATGGTCATCAGTTCGAACACTTTCTGTAAATGGACGCTGACGTCACCTTTGTAACCTTCGTTGACCTTCAAAGACCATATTGCTTCACATCATTGGATTCGTGTCGATAGCCGCTATCAGAAAAAAATTACCAAACTATAGCATCCTATTTAAAAAAACAAAGTTGACCTACATGTCTCTGAAGCTACCCCACCTAGCAACAATAAACCAACGTCATTTTATGGCTCCCTTTGTCGTATGCAACTTTTCTCCTAGAAACTTTTCAGCTCCTGTCATATTTTCGGAGTTATTCTTGGTGGCAATAGTTAGTGAATCACCCTGTACATTTATATTTGATGACGAACTACAGTTCCAAATATTGAGATTTAGATCTAAAATTCAGGTTCGGTCGTAGGTGTAGATGTAATAACTAAAGTGTTTTCGGTACTACATCTACACCTATTACAGTTAAGATGAATTTCAGGAATAAATTTGAATTCCGTATTACCTGACTTTTCAAGTTTATTTGAGAATTTGACTATGAATAGTTTTTGAGCTGCGAGTCTCACAATTGCGTAGTTTTATCAAATTTCAATAACTCTGAAGCTTAAAAGACTCGGTAGCAGTTGTTTATGAAAGGTGCGATTTTGAGGTAGGTATTTACTTAACTTCCACTTTATATAACAGAAAATTGAGCCCCACGAACAATACTAGGTTTCCTGCTTTCCGATCTGAATTGTAACAGCCCACATAGTATACGCAACACAAAGGCCGCTCGTGTGATGGTAGACAATGTTTCCTTCCTGATCACTCGACAGAGTGGCACGCACAGGACGCACCAGAGCAGTTCGGTGGGTGTTCAAAACGGGTCGATGACGTGTCGGAATTGAACGGTCACAGATAAAAGTGAATGGAGATGACAGCACTGCAGCAGAAAAATTCGGAAGCTTGTTGACGTTGACGTTAATCGGGACCGTCGCATGTTATGCGACAGTCCTGTTGTGGCTAGGAATCCCGCCTACTCGGTTCGCTAGACAAACAATCAAACAAGTTGTATTAATGAGTTTTATTACAAAGACAATTAGAGATACTTTACTTTGACAATTAACAAAAGTGCCGCAAGCAAAGAGCGACATACGAAATAATCAATCTTAGCAGTGCCTGCTGATCTCTGGCTCTGAGCACTATGGGACTTAACATCTATGGTCATCAGTCTGCTGATCTCTAACTGACAAAAGTCTTTCCTGAACTGCTGCTGTCACGTTGTCGTCCTGGAAAGGAGGTCGGTCAGCGTGCGATTGGCTGATCTCATCTCACAGCCTTCTCTGCTTTGTCGTTTCCCACTGGCTTGCCGGCGCTTGATTTTACGCCATAACAAGTTCATTTCAATTGCCTTCTCTCTCAGCACAGGACACTGGAATTGCATACAGCAGGACGACGGTTCAAACTCGTGTCTGGCCTACCAGATTTAGGTTTTCTCTAAATCGCTTAAGGCAAACGCCGAGATGGTTCCACCGAAAGGGCATGGCCGATTTCCTTCTCCGTCCTTCCCTTATCCAAGCTTGTGCTCCGTCTCTAATGACCTCACTGTTGACAGAACTTTCGACACTAATGTCCTCCTCCTCAGCATAGTTGATCAGGAAACGGGGCACTTTAAAAAAACATGGCACGCCTTGAATAAAGTGATAATTCAGTAGTCAGCCTGAGGACTGATGTTTCTGGATCATGTCTTAGGACTAAATATAAGAAACATCGTGCAAAATATTGATGACATCCATACCAAACGTATAATTCTACAGATGAATAACGACTTAAAATAATCGAAAGTAAAACAAAGGTAACAGCAAATAATAAACAACGACCCTCTAATGACATATCCAGTTCCTTCTTTCTCTTTGCGATTTGTCTACAACCTCCAATTGTATAATAGGTACTTAACGATGAATGGCTAATCAATTTAGTCTTCTCTGAAAGGATAAAATACAATTATCAACTTAGTTCAACTGATACAGCGGCATACATTATTTATTTTTCTAGCTTACGAATAATAATAAGTGATAATCTACTTATTGATATATGACTTAATTTGAGACAGCAAATTTCAAAACATATCTGTCCTGTTTAATTCCACAGGTATATCTTGATTCTTGCCAAACCTGTGGATGACCTCTTTGCTGTGGCTTTGGTTACAGGAAGCTATGGACGCGGTCCTCAGGTGTATGCTTACAGGTAATACAGTTTAATACAGTTATTAAACACCTCCCTGTTCAGCAGCAGCATCTCATCAAATGAACACACTGCTAGACCGTTCCAGCATAAACATTTATCTGCATGAGTCGTGAAATGCAACTCCAACCTATCCCACTGCATCACCATTGCTTGCTGAAAAATATTCATCTTCTTATGCTCCTTCATTGTCAGTGCTTTCGAAACCTCATGTAGGGAGCATGGACACAGTCCTTGGCTGCATACTTACGGATAACATAGTTATTAATTTCATCCAGCGCCATCTGGTGAGGGTATCATGAACTAGATCGTAAGGGATGTCATTACACACCAACAGCTCAACATGCACTGAATGTTTACTGGCAATTTCTGGGATGTGGAAGGATGGGGAGCGGGTGGTAGAAAGTGGGGGTGGTTGTAAGACTGTTTAGTGCGTCCTCTGGTGGCAGTATTGGCGATTAGGAAAGTCCATCTTAAAACTTCAAGGCAAACATACACAAGCATGAACAGAAAAGGGGGGGGGGGGCAAAGGACGGCTGGAAGTTAGGAGGAATAGAGGACTGTGGAGGACAATCCACCAGCAGAATAACACTCCAAGAACACATTTCCTACCAAACTAAATAAATAAATAACTTACATCCTTCCCCTGCTGCAGCTCAGACTAAGGTTTTTCCTGCCAATTTACAAGTGGGCGGAGGGCGGTGGCTTGTGTCATAGGAGCGGAAGGAAGAGCGAAGGGAGTCAGTTAAGTGGAGGTAGCCCAATTGACCTACCTTCCACAAAAATAGTTCCCACCATTTGCGCTGGATGGACAGGTGTGTGACACCACAGGAGTGGAGGTAACACAGTGCCATTTTGAATAAATTATTTATGCCAGAAATTGCGTTGTCTCACTACTTACATCCTCTTCCAAGACAAAGAGGGCGGCTTGTCTGTGGAGCACCACAGTCAACTCTACCAGCTGCAAACAAGCTACTTTCTCTCAGCGAGTGTTCAAGTCAGATGAATATGGTACATAGGGCCATACTAGTCATACGAATATGGTACGTAGGGCCGTGTTTAGGATGTGTGACACACGTGTGCAGTTATGTATTTACTATCGTCCCCACCCCTCCCCCGACCCTAAGGATCAGCATTGCTATTTATTTACAGACTATCAACAATTATGTGTAATAACTTCATTTCTAAATTACTGAAGTTTTAAGTAATATATAAAACAAAGCAGATGTACAAGTTATAAAATTAAAAATAAGGAAATAACTACTACATTCAATAGCCCATTTTACTGAAAATTACCATAGGAACATCAAACCTGGACACAACGTCTGGTAAAAATACAAAGAAAACCATTACAGATTACTACCCCATATCAAAATTATTTCACTTAATGTGAAATTTAGTCACTCCCAAATACGTGATACAATACCATTTAATTGACCTTTTCCAAAATGTAGCGAACTTAAAGAAATGACTTCCTTCTCACTTCTGTATTTGCGAATTTGTTTATCACTTTCTGAAAATCTGGACTGTCATGCCTAATTCTGTTGTTAGTATGCCAAGACTTATGATTTATTTATTTTGACTATCTGTTGTCCATGGGCAGTTCTTAGTCCGTTCTAAAACAGGAAAGGACCTTTCAGCTGAACAGTTTGTTGCTGGTGTACAGCTGTAATTCTTGAGTGCTCGGTACACATTTCGACAGACATCACCAATTTTTATTTATTTATCTTTTTGAAACCATCATTGTATGAGAAATGGAAGGAAGGACATCTTGTCACCAGCTTCTATCTTCATAGACAACTGATAGCTTTTAAAATGTATACATTCTTCACCAATTTTGTTCTCTGTGTCAGAACTATAGATGGCTCTAAGTTTCTCTGCAGCATCACAAATCTGAACAGCTTGTAATTCGTGATATTTGGAGAACTGAAAATCTTAAGTTATATTCTTTTTCGATATTTAATTCCTTCTGTAACTCATTCCGAAAAATTTGCAGAGTCTTAGAACACAACATTTTCATTCTTCTCCAGATCTCAAAACAATCTGATAGTGCTTGTTCTTCAGGGCATTTGCGTTCGCCTTGTGAGTCAGATGATTCATCCAAGAATTTCTTGCAGTTAACTTGATGTTTCCTTTCTTGATTGTCAGCAGCTGAAGGAGATGGATATGATTACGAATTCCTGATCTTAAGTTTATTTTCAGCTGAATTCTCGTGAATTGAAAAAGATTTGTAAAGCTCACTTAAAACCATTGAAAAAGAGTCATACATTTCAACAGTGTTTTCATTGCTTCATTAAACTGTTGCAGAATACAATCCCACACTGATATTATGAAAGCTACCTCAGTACTGCTACATTTTCTAAGAAGACCTACAGCTTCACGTTTACTACTATCGTTTTCTGAAATTATTCTTAATGCAGAAAACACAAATTTCCACTCTGCATTCAAACTCCTACAAGCATACTCAAGTGCACACCATCGTGTTGTCCACAATGACTTGAGTGCCATACTTGCAGAATCACAAAATGTTTCCAAGATGTTCCATCTGCCTGTAGAATCTGCAAAGTAACTGTACAAACCTTGAATTAACTCAAAAAATCGTATTGCAGCTGTGCAGCGTTGTGCAGCCGTGAGCCAACTAGATTCAGCGAGTGATCCGAACACGGAATGAGAAAAATTAAAGAGTTTCGCTCTTGAGTCTTGCTTCAAGCTTGAATATGCACCAGACATTACTGCGTTATCGTATGACTGAAAGCTAAAATTTTCAAATTTCGGTCCATGTTCTTCTCAAGAATTAAAACTGCCCCAGAAAGCTTCTCTCCAGTGTGACCTGCATTTTCTATGAAATACAGGAATCTTCCAGTTGAGAGCTGGTACTCATTTACGTATGTAATTATTATACTTGAGTAGTCTTTATGGGATATATCTGGTGTAAGACAGAAAAATATTTACAAGAAATAACTTCATTACATATTTTTTGGGTTATTGACCTCCCCATAAGTCGTATTATATCTTCATAAGTTGCTGGTGACACTTATGAAGTAAATCCTTTTCCAGGGCTAACAAGCCTTGCTATATGGTCAGCCAAAAAGAACCATACTTCGCAATTAATTCCTGGCACATCATGAAGTTTCCATTTTTCATAGAACCAAATACCTCTTTGTCTCCACGAAATGCTAAACCGTTAAAATACTAGCTTCTTAACTAAAGAAGCAACTCATTTTAGCACATTACTCCAATTCATTCTCATGCTGAATGGACAACTGTTTGTCATGTTCTATTCATCTTGTTTCCTCGGTCTTTCAATTTTATCAGGCAGTCTTTGTGGGACGTAAAATTTCCATGTTCAGCTATTCGTATTTCAGCATGGCTCCAATCACTGAAACCAGATGTTGCCAATGGCGATTCACCACCAAATAATTTACAACATGTACCGAACAACGATACTTGGCTTGGAAAATATACAGGATATTCACGGTTGATAATTTTCTCATTCATCAAAACCCTCTGAAACAATTTTTTGTTGCAGGATCGCTGAGATTCTTCGACGTTTCATTATGAGGATAAAAAAATAAGCATTTTTGTTTTGATTAACACCATTTTAAACAAATAATCTAGCGTCTGGTCATTGTTTTCCCAGTATAAATGTGTCAATACTGAAAACCGGGAAATTCTCTGCTTTAGGTTGTGAGAATTCTTGCATTTCTTCCGGAGCTCCGAAAGTTAGAGCTTCTGCATTCTGTTTGCCCTTTAGAACTCTAATTTCGCCTACAGTTAGAGAGCTACACTCTTCATTGTCACTGTCTTGAACTGCAGCTTCACCTAAAAGTTCATAGGCACGCAGATCACTTTCACTTTTACCACTGAAATATGATTCCAGTCGCGGATTTTATGTAAATGTTTACTATCCCACTGTGTTTTTACTTCATCTTTATTTCGATACGCAGCATCGTTTAATCTGGATCGTCTGTGCTTACCACTATCTTGAACTGAAGAAACAAATATGCGATGTAGAGTGTTAAAACTGAACATACAGTAGACTCCCGACTATCCGGTCTAATGTGGCGGAAGTTGAAGCTGGACAACAAAAAAACCGGAATGGCCGGAGTTTTATGAATTCTCTCTTTCGACTCCAGCAGTACCATTAAAAACTCCCTTTTCTTACCAAGACCCAATTATATTATCATTTTCCGACTTCTATAATCATTACATTTTTTTCTTTCATTATCCATTTTGGGCTCTTTAACTGAAACAAAAATGAGCGCAAAAAACAACAATTTAACAACTCCCGCACTTGGGCTGCCTGATATGCAGCTGAAGAAACAAAAAACACAGGTTTATCAGGAAAGCTGCTCTCTGCGTGTGTTCATTATTGTTTGTGAGCTCTTCTAAGTTTGGTTTTTGGAGAGCGGCTCCCGAAATTTATTCAGTGTTATAATTGTGACCCCAGATGTGTTAGAAGCATAAGAGGTGAATAAAACATTTTGAAAGACCAGACAGCATTGTAGCCGGCGCCTGATTGCTAAAGCTTTGGAAAAGTACAGTATGCCCATTAAATATTATAATATTACGGAGAAGTATTATTGCGATATTAATTTAGTAGCACGGATAGTCCAAAGGGTGGATAGTCACGAGCTGGATAGTCGAGAGTCCACTGTACACCGAGCGAGGTGGAGCAGCAGTTAGCACTCTGGACTCGCATTCTGGTGGACGACGGTTCAAAACCTACGTCTGGCCATCCTGATTTAGGTTTTCCGTGATTTCCCTAAATTGATCCAGGCAAATGTCGAGATGGTTCCATTGAAAGGGCGCAGCCCAATTCGTTCTCCATCCTTCTCTAATCCATTGGACCGATGACCTCGTTGTATGGTCCCCTCCTCCGAATGAACCAACTACTGTACTTTGATTATATCAAATACAACAGAAAGAACTTCACTATGACCAGTTAGTACTCGAATGAATTAGCTTAGTTTTAAGTTTAGAGGCAGGACAGTCTTGCATTGGCGCTCCGTCAAATGTGACAGCAGGGTATCATGTTGTTTTACTCACAGTACTCGCTACCTATCGTTACGCGGTCTGCAGTCAGCTGTGTGGTTCGAGTCCTGTTGTAGGCTACTTTACTTTTCGTTGTGTTTCTGTGCCTTATTATACAGTACTGTCAACCCTGGGTACGTATTATGGTGTTTTACCGTCTTCCAAACACGAATTCACTTATGCGTTTAGTGTTTTGCGCTGTTTGTACTTAAAATGGTGTAGTACATTTACATTTTCTCTCTTCCAGTACTTGTTACCAATGGAAGCCTACAACTCGACAAGTGAAATGGCGGATATGATATTCTGCTACGGTTTAGCAAATTGACTTAGCCTGAGAGCCCGTGTCCTCTACTTCTTGAACAATTGCTGTGCCCATTTATCTACAGGACGTTCAGGCCATAAGGCCACAGGATCATCATTTCAGACGGCGGTTCTGTCAGTGGCTGTTGGAGAAGTGTATAGCAGATCCACTTTTCACATTCAAGATTTTATTTACCAATGAGGCAGGTTCCCAAGGCATGATGTGAATTTTCATAGCATGTATGGGTACATGTAAATCCCAAGCAATTCAGGAAACAGGGCATCAACACCGCTCTCAATCAACGAGTGGGTACGCGTACTTGGTGATACATTAATAGGGAAATACGTCCCACCACAAAGGTTAACTTTCTCTTTAATGTGTTGCCTACCTTGCTGGAGGCTGTGCCATTGCAGCAAAGCATACATATGTAGTTCATGCATGATGGCGCCCCAGCACACTTTCGTCATAGTGTGCGCGAAGATCTGACCCCAGACGTATCAGGCCTGCTGGATTGGTCGAGAAGGAGGGGTGCGTGAAGGAGGGGCGGGGGGGGGGGGGAAAGAGGGGAAGCACACCTGGGCCTGCTCATTCCCAAGCCCCAACCCCCTACACTTACGGTTATGAGGACACTTGCAGGATTTGGTCTACATCACGCCACTCGACCACATGCGGACAGCACACGGTCGCGTCTTCAATGTGTGCCAGTAAGTACAACACCACCCGGGTATACTTCAAAGGATACGTCATTCCTTACGTAGAAGGGCTGAGGAGTCCATTGTCATGAATGGACACCACATTGAACACCTCCTGCACACACGTGTTTATCACATAAAGTATGCATTTCTGTACCCATGTTTACTGGAATTATCTTAGGAAGTATGCATTTTCAGAGCTATTTTTATTGTAATTAGTTTTCTTACTTCGATAAGTACTTCCACCTCTAAAAGTACTCGACACTTTCTTCTAAACACCCTGTATATATGCAAGCAAAATTTAATTTTTTATGTTCCTGCCGCCATAATGGCACACTTGCCTGCAGTTAACTTTATAGAAAATCACAAGCTACTAGCTGCAGGCAACGGCGGTGTAGCGCGGGCGCCACCTGTTTGACAGGGATGATGTCATAGCAGCCTTAATGCACCCGTACGTGGGAGATGTTATACATGTGGACTAGTAGCAGTAGTAAAATACGAGTTTAATGAAAGATACAAATATTTGTCAATACTTTGCCAATAAATTATTGAATGGCTGAATTCTGATACAATGCACACAAAAAAAACTGAACTAAACTCCGTCCAAACAGGCCTTGGAAGTCCCAACGGTTCCGACCGGCCACCGTGTCATCCTCAGCCCACATGCGTCACTGCAGATATGGAGGGGCGCGTAGTCAGCATACCGCTCTCCTGGTCGTATGTCAGTTTACGAGACCAGAGCCGCTACTTCTCAATCAAGTAGCTCATCAGTTTGCCTGACAAGGGCTAAGTGCACCCCGCTTCTCAACAGCACTTGGCGGACCGAATGGCCATGCATCCAAGTGCTAGCCCAGCCTGACAGCTGTGTTACCACTGACACCAAAACTGCACTTAAATTATTTTTTTCGGTGCAAAGTTTTACCGCCCCAGTAATTTGTCGCCCTGTGCACCTGCACAGGTTCCACCTGCCTAAATATGGCACTCTCAATAACTACCTGTGAAACATCCCCTTAGAAAAATTTTTTAAATGACAGTGCTGGAAAACCTCTACGTTATTTGATTTTCAAACATCTACGCAGAACTGAACGTACTCAGACATTTCTCTCTTTACTTATTCTGATCAACACTAAACTGACACACAATATTTATAGCGCAATGCAATCTGACCTTCAACAATCCCTACAAAAGAATGGCTCTGACTAACAATAACCTATAACTTTCATGAATCACTTACCTCACAAAAATCTTCGTTACTCGAGCTACTTTAATACAGTGAGCGCCAATACTGCCAGCTAAATAAATGATTCTAACTACTGAGGGCACTAACTAGTGATAGGCATAGTTAGCAAATGAAAGGTTTTGATAGAGAGCAAACAATGTATTTACCTTAATAATATTCAAAAGTCGTCATATATATATATATATATATATATATATATATATATATATATATCAGTTCATGATATCCAATATTACAAATTTACTCTTTCTGATGGACACACGTCCAGATCGTCCGCTCTCAAAATTCTGCCATCTCTCTCCCCACATCCACCACTGCTGGTGGCTCACCTCCAACTGCAGAATGCTACATGCTTTTCACATCCAACTGCCCAACACTAGCATATCGAATATTCCAACAGTGCCAACCAGCCACAGACTGCACACAGCACAGCCAGTGATTTTCATACAGAGTGCTACGTGACGTTACCAACATAAAAACCTAAACAGCCTACTTAGATAGCCCCCATGCTCCCCACAAAAAATTTTACAAATTCTTTTGGGCATTGGCTAATACATATTTGTTAAAAAAATTATATTAACGCTAACAAATATATCAAATGTAAACACTTATCGATACAATGTTGGTCAAAAGCTAAAATTTTCTCACAGTCCATAAAAACATTCCTGATCATTCACACAGCATTAATTGCAGTTTTTTTTCCTCAAAGTCTGAGCAGTAAAAGAAGATGCACACGTAAGTAGTGGATTTACATGCAGTCTTGAAGAAGTAGTGTTATCCTTCCAACGGAAAGACAATGCTGACTCTTGACATGCAGAATGGTAATGGGCCACAACAGAGCAAACCCACAGCAGAGTCACACGAAGTTTTGAAGAATATTGGTAGGTAGGTCATCACAGAGCAGACCCACGGTAGTCCTGGTAGAGAGTATGGTATTGGTGGGCCATCAAAGGTGCAGACACATTGCAATCCTTGTAGAGAGTGCCAGCAGCCATCTGTTGCGACTGTGCAGGTGCACAATCACCATCGAAGAGTTTTGCGGGCAATATAGCAAGTCCATAAACCACCACTTGTACACTCACAAAGCTTTTGGAATTGTCCTTAGAACCAGCAATGCTGTTAACCAGTCGCTTGCTGAATAATTAACACACGTGCAAACAGTAACAGTCCCAACTTCTCACATATTGTGCATATACTATGACCAACACAGACGTGTGCATTGAAATGAAACTTAATTTGAAGAACTGGTGTCTATACAAATATAAAATTACAACATAAAAATACAATTACAAAGGTACAAAATACATAATTAAATAACATAATAATACAGATAACGTTTGTAGTAATACAGGCTTTACAAAAGAATAGAAATAAGCATATACATCAGTGTTACAGGAATTATGACATAAGTAAATAAATTAAAAAATGAGAGTAGTTTTCAAAACACTAATTTCACACATGAGCATTGAAACAGAACAGAATTAATAATGTCTAAGCATCTTTACAAAGTAAATAATATAGTATTAGAAAAATTCTACAACATAACTCTTATCAGACAGGAAGAACAAAAATACACAAGGGTTCACAAACACATAGCAGAATAACACAAAAGGAATGGACATCTCCCTGAGTTCATCATTATTCCCAAAAAGTCCTATCTATACCTGTTGTCCCTAAACCCTACTGTTTGGTTCATATCCTCTTTTAAAATAATTATTTATCATTGTACAACACTCATTTTGGCCCAAGTCTTTTTCATATAACTTCTCAATGCATTTCTTCCATTTCATCACAACTCATTCTCTTATAAAGCCTACCCCATCTTAGGCTAACTTAAATCTACTGAGCTCAGATATATATACTAAGGGATGAGGCAATGCAGCAGCACATAACAAACAGCAATGACAAAAAAAATGCAGATTGGCAAAGCGAGCAGCAGCATATCTAAATTAGCAAAGCAAATGCAACATTGCAACTAGTATGAGCCAACGTTCAGCAACAAGAAATATAAATCAGTAATAAAACTGGCTTAACAGAGTAATATAAAGTGAAGTTCAGTAGCACTATGCCTGGCAAACAGCAGCATCAAAAGGAGTAACTTATACCTAAATATGACAGAGCTCAAGCAAAAAAAATAGTACACTAAAGACAACATTGGAGATAAGGGAAATGTCTATTTACATCTTCATGTCTATGTCATTAATGTGGTGCACCACAGCAACGTATTCTACAAAAGAAAATTAGCAAGTACTTGAAAAGAAAATTATCTGTGCAGTTACTGTTATTAGTCCCTTCTTATTGTTCTTTCCTTTCCAAGTGCTCTTTTTCGAAGAATGTGGATCATAAAATTATTATTTAATAGATCTGTTGACAGAAAGTGTTCAAATTAGCAAATGCATTTAATTTTATTTTATAAAACCAATGCTGCAACACGGCTGGAACCCAGATATCAAATGAAATAAGTAACTATGTACATCAGGTGTGCAGATGTAAGAATATTTCCCATCAATTCATAAGCATTTTAGTAAGTAGCACAAAGTATGAGCTCCACAGTATAATCATATGTTTCCAAGTAAAAGCGTGTCATATTTGCGATGCTTCCTACAAAGGAATGTCAATAGCGAGGTTAATGGCCACTTTTTTTGTTGTGCCTCTGAAAGGCTCCACTTTTCTCCAGGTGACTGTCGCATAGCTGGGCGCTTCCAGTGCATTACGTCAAGGTCACTTAGCTTTCTTACCGAAATATTTACATTAGATTCTGCTACAGTGACATCTCACATAAAAAAAATTTCACAGGTCGAAGAATTACAGTAGAAATGCGTAGAAACGAAATCTCATGAATAGCAGTGTTGTGATACATTCATGCATGGACAAACATGTCATAACTCTTAAAGTATTATTCTTGATTTCCAACATCGTTTTTCACAAACCAGAGTACCTAACTTCTACTCATCATTTATATACATATACACATGTAATCACATTCCTCATATAGCATCAGCTTATTGATTATAAACATACCTCAACAGCATAATACACATCATCATCATCATCATAATAACATCATAACACCTCAGTCAAATCTCAAAACGTCTTAGCTTTCTGCAATAATTTCAAATCCTACAAAAAATTCTCTGCTGATTTCAATAGTGTCATCTACCTGAAACATACTTTAAAAATCATGATCCCATACCAAATACACCATTCCAAGCTCTCATAGTATCACAATGGTTCCGAAAAAATATGAACAGTTCACAAAGTAAAGGCAAAATACAATTTTATAAATGTGAAGTTATCCAACTGTGTCACCGACATAGTAAAAAAAAGTTTCTCTCTCTCAGTTAAATGATCAGATAGCTGTGTAATTCTGTGTTACAGAAATATGGTACCGATGTGTAAAGTTGTATAAGCAAATACCATATTAGCTAGGGCTCCTAGCGCTTGCCGCACACTTAGTGCACAAAGTAGGAGTGTACCCCCTGAGGATTAATGTAATTATACCCTCAGGTGTTACAGATTACAGCAATGGAATGAAATGTATCACAGAAAAACTTTGTATCTTTGTAATTCAAAAATCTTTAAAAAATAGATGTTTTAAGTAGAAAATAATCACTCAAATACGTGTACTGTAGCGCTAAACGGTGTCTCTTGTTGTAAGATAATCTCTGTCATTACTTAAGGGTAAAAAATGTGCCATGTGTCGTAATTATCGTCGTCCGTAAGTGAAGTTCTGTAGAAGTCAATGTACTCTCCTCATAATAAACAAAAGTGAAATGCTATGCATATAGATATCGTAGTTATTACGTACATTACCGTGATCAAGAAAGTACTATATTTTAGCGTATTGTTGTGCTATGGAATAGGCTGTCTCATTGTAGCTATACCACAAAAGTTACTAAAACGTGTTTTACTTTCCAGAAGAATTCAGATAAACTGTGCTGATATGAAACAGATACAGCGCAGAAGCAATCATATAAATTGTGTCACTCATTAGTAGCGTCGTGATATAATCGTCAAATAAACTAACCACTGTGTTATCTGGTATCTCTCAGAATGTACTTTAAATCCAGATTGTATTTTCAAGTAAACCAAAATGTTGCAGTAAAATCTCATTAACAGTACCAGTACATGCCCTAAGTATGTAAGCCTTATAGCCGTTACGTAATCGTGCAACGAACAAGGAAGAATGTACACACAATAACACCGTGTCGTCTGTTCACTACAAAAATGCATTCGTAATTACTGGCTAAATAAGTTCCCTAGGTTCTTGACTGGATAGTTAACTTTAAAACATAGTTGCATGTTAACCGTTTCTATGTGTGACAAAGCGTACTAGTAACGTGAAGTGAAAGATTTTATGGCAAAGACTAAGTTAGAAAGCAGATTATCTCTCAATAAACGGTTTTACATGTGAAATGTTGTGCAATCCTTTACTTTTCCTAGTGCACAGAGTTTCAACTTCAATGCAATTATCATGTGGTATACATCGTTAAAGAATGCTCAAATTTTTCTCAAGGTTAGTGTCTATGTTATTTTTCTCTGAGCCAGCTGGCGCACGTGGTTGCCTGCGGTGCGAGTCATTGTCTGTTACCTTTGTTGTCGCGCGTCATTACTGGGATTTGGAGGTCTAACTTCTACAAATTCACATTGTCGAGAGGGCCCTGCGCTGTTTGAAACCCGCCAGTTCTGATTAAATTCTGGTCTGTTGTTAAGATTATATCGACTGTCGTCATGTCGGTAGTTTCTGCAATTTTTTTCTTGTCGGTCACGTAGTTGAGAATTTCTCCGTGAGTCGTAACTGCGTGGTGGCCCATTGCGTCTGAAGTTATTCTGTCTCCCTTGATGATTCATTATGTTGTTTCCCATATTGCCTGTTTCTCTGTCTCTGCCATAGTAATTACCGCGGAGAGATGATCTTTCCCTGTAATTATTGCTACTCTGCCAATGGTTGTCATACGGGTGGTGTCTGATTTGGTCACGATTTGCGTTGTAAGGATAGCCTTGTCGCATCCAGTTATTATTTCTGTTATCGCGGAATTGCGACGGATGTGACCTGTAATTGTTGTGTTCCAGTTTTCGTGTCCAGCGATTGTCAGCGTCAATTTCCAATTCTTGTAATAGTCCCTGAAAAGCTTCGATGTAATCTTTGCAACGTCCTGCCAAATTAATATGTCGGAAATGTTCAGGCAATTTGATTAAGCAAATGCGAATAAGTTCTGAGGGGCTGTATGGGTTTGACAGATACTGATTCTTGTGCACAATGTCTTCAAAATATTTCACGAGACTGGAAAATTCAGATTGTTCGAAATGTTTCATCATTATGATGCTATGTTTTACGTGATCTTGAATAGCTTGATCCCAATATGCTGAGAGGAAGGCATGATAAAATTCTCCTTCACTGTGACAATCGTGAATGACCGATTGCATTCTTAGAGCTGGCTCATTCTCTAAGTAGCCACACATAAATTCTGACCTGTGCTCTAATGACCAGTTGGGAGGAAACATTGAGAGAATTGACGAAGCCATGCTTGTGGATGAATGTCGTTGCCAGAATTCTTAAATGATTTGAATTTACGTGTAGTAATGAACAGCTTACAGTCAAAATCATCATGTCGGCGAGTCGCATATCGGTCACTGTTACTTCGGTTCGGCGGTTCCATCTCAAATTTCGGTGCACTTTGCCAATTTCTTTCATAATTTCCGAAGTGCCCTGTGTTATTATTTTGTGGCTGTTCCGTATTTCCATGTCCCTCTTCCCTTATTGGAGCGCGAGTGTCCTTTGAAATATGTAATTCTTGTATTACCTGTGTCAACTGATCTTGTACTTCCCGGATTTCTCTTTTGTACTGTGTATTGATTTGATTTTGATTTTCTTTGAATTTTTTAATTTGTTCATACTCTTCTGTGTCAGTGAAGGCAACCGGTCTTGTGTCATTCAGGTCATCATCTACCTTTGTAGATAAGTTAGTGAACTGATCCGAAAGTTCGGCTATTTTCTCCGATAGTGAACTGATTTCCTAAGTGTGTTTTTCTGAACCAAGTTTCAGAGTGCCCATTTGTGTTGAAAGCGCATCTACCATGTCCTTTAAGTTTCTTTGAGTTTTTCAAGTTGCGTAACCGAATCGGTAGATGCAACTGAGTCAGTTTTATATTACAAGGTGTCGTGATTTTAATGAACAATAGTTTGCAGTTCTTTTATGGCTGCTTCGTGATTCTGTAATGCATATCCATGACGCGAAAAAATAGGTTAGAAATGCTCACAAATATGTGTTTTTACGTCATTACAGACTTTTTGACATTTCTATTGGATTTTAAATAACTCAGCACTGAAACATACTCGTGTTTGTGCAAGCGAGGTGTCTAAATTTTGAAGATTTTGTTCCAATGTGTCTAACTTTTGACGGTTTTGTTCCATTGTGTCTAACTTTTGAAGCTTTACTTGCATTTGTTGCATTATTTGTAATAACAATGCACTGGTGTCTGAAACATGTTCCTCAATGCTCTTCGGCAGTGCATTTGAACCGGCAATATTCGCATTTTGAAAAGCAGAAAATGTGTCTTGATTTATTTGAGAAAACTGTGAGGACGCAAAACCTGAATTTACAGTATTTGCAAGATTGTGTCCTGTCATTTCCGATTCCTGAGGCGAGCTATTGCCGACCGATCGATCGATAATGCTTCCCTGTTCACTAATTGTTTCACTGTGTACACCATTATTTGCCGCCTGGTCCATTTCCCTATACACAGTTATCAAATTACTATGTTGAACATTAGTTACTTCATTACACGGTGGCGCTAACACACTTTCTTCGTCTTCACTGTCATTTCTCACTTTACTTTGGAGCCTAGTATTACGTTTTCACATGCGATAATTATCACAATATTTCACACGATAACACAGAAAAGCACAATTTGAAGAGTAAAATAAGAGAACACATTAACATAGCACTGATAATAATATCTAGTTAATTGCAAGCGCAGATGCGAAATACTTGATGCAAATCTACAAGCACGCCACAACTGTTTTACAGTACAACAGTGCAAAACTACAACTACAAAGAAGATTCTCTGTACAATTACGCGCAATAAACAATACCTACACTAATTACATAAACTACAAGAGAAAATCAGAAGATTCCAGTGAGGTATCCTCGGCTAAGGGACGACATATGAAACATCCCCTTAGAAAATTTTTATAAATGACAGTGTTGGAAAACCTCTACGTTATTTTATTTCAAACAGCTGGGCAGAACTGAACGTACTCAAACATTTCTCTCTTTACTTATTCTGACGAGCACTAAACCGGCACACAATACTTTTAGTGCAACGCAATCTGACTTTCAATAATCCCTACAAAAGAATGGCCCTGACTAACAATAACGTATACCTTTCATGAATCAGTTACCTCACAAAAATCTTCGTTACTCGAACTACTTTAATACAGCGAGCGCCAATACTGCCTGCTAAATGAAAGATTCTAACTACTGAAGGCACTAACTACTGATAGGCATAGTTAGCAAATGAAAGATTTTGATAGAGAACAAACAATGTATTTACCTTAATAATATTCAAAAGTCATCATATATATATATCTCAGTTCATGATATCCAATATTACAAATTTACATTTTCTGATGGACACACGTCCAGATCGTCCGCTCTCAAAATTTTCCATCTCTCTCCCCACATCCACCACTGCTGGCGGCTCACCTCCAACTGCACAACGTTACGCGCTGTTCACATCCAACTGCCCAACAGTACAATAGTGAATATTCCAACAATGCCAACAGGCCACAGACTGCACACAGCACAGCCAGTGATTTTCATACAGAGCGCTACGTGACGTTACCAACATAAAAACCTAAACAGCCTACTTACACCAGCCATCACCTGAAGTCATACCCGAAGCTCCCGTACACCATAACGCCTTAAGTAACACAGATGTGCTTCTCCAAAACATTAGAAGAATGGTAAATCTTTCCGGTCGCCACAGAACTCGCCGATAACTGTCATACGCGATTCGTGGTTGAAGACATGCGACACCATTCATCAGTAGTCCTTGCTTCCCAGTCACGGTACCACTTCATGCGTCGTCGTTTGTGTTGAGATGTTAAAGATAGCAGGGATCCAATAGTCCAGTTGCTTTCAGTCTCCGACTAGTGATGCAGGATGACACAGAATATTGCAGAGAATCCATAACCTGATCTCGAATGGCAGAAGTGGATGCGCCGGGTCTACGACGTTCTTAATGCACAATTCGGATATTCTCCCTCGCGGCGGTCAGACTTCGTCGGCTGGAATCTTGACGACGAGGATGCTTGCCCTCACATTCCTGTGCGGTCCAACATCGGACCACTGTCGCACCCGAATGCCCCACAAATCTGGATTCTGTACTGTTCGACCAGCCAGCCAAACGGATACCCACAACGATGCTACTTTCAAATTCTGACAGCTGCTGTAACACTCTCTTACACGAATAAACGGCATCTCCGTGTCCTTCATAGTAATATCTCAAAACATGATACAGTTCACGCTCCTTATACAGGGTGATTCACGGAGATAAGTAAATATTTTAAAACATTACTCTACAAGTAAAACTAAACAGAAAAGTTCATAAAAACATAGGTCCGCAAATGTTTAGTTACGGAATTACGGCTAATAAAAGGTTTTAACTGAATCTAATAAAACATGTCCCAGACGTGTAACTGCAGTTGTTTTCCAGAACATCCAGAGAAGCAAAGATTATTATACACTAGGTGATCAAAAATATCCGGACACCTGGGAGAATATGACTTCCAAATTCGTGGCACCCTCCATCGGTAATGCTGGAATTCAATATGGTGTTGGTCCCTCCTTAGCCGTGATGACAGCTTGCACTCTCGCAGTCATACGTTACATCAGGTGCCGGAAGGTTTCTTCGGGAAGACAGCCCATTCTTCTTGAGTGCTGCACTGAGTAAAGGTACCGATGGCGGTCGGTGAGGCCTCGCACGAAGTCGGTGTTCCAAAACAGCCCAAAGGTGTTCTATAGGATTTAGGTCAGGACTCTGTGCAGGCCTGTCCATTACAGAGATGTTACCGTCGTGTAACCACTCCGCCACAGGCCGTGCATTACGAACAGGTGCTCGATCGTGTTGAAAGATGCAACTGCCATGAAGGAATTGCTCTTCAACAGTGTGAAGGAAGAAGGTGCTTAAAACATCAGTGTAAGCCTGTGCTGTGATAGTGCCACGCAAAACAGCAAGGGGTTCAAGCCTCCTCCACGAAAAACACGACCATACCGTAACACCACCGCCTCCGAATATTACTGTTGGCACTACACACGCTGGATGGTGACTTACACCGGGTATTCGTCATACCCACACACTGCCATCGGATCGCCACATTGTGTACCGTGATTCGTCACTAAACACAACATTTTTCCACCGTCACACTCCTTACACCAAGCGAGGAGTCGTTTGGCATATACCAACGTGATATGTGGCTTATGAGCAGCTGCTCGACCATGAAATCCATTTCTTTTTCACCTCCTGCTTAACTGTCATAGTGCTTGCAGTGGATCCTGATGCAGTTTCGAATTCCTGTGTGAATGTCTGGATAGATGTCTGCCTATTACACATTACGACACTCTTGAACTGTCGGCGGTCTCTGTCAGTCAAAAGACGAGGTCGGCCTGTACGCTTTCTGTCTGCACGTGCCCCTTCACGTTTCTACTTCACTATCACATCGGAAACAGTAGACCTACATATGTTTAGGAATATGGAAATCTTGCGTACGGACGTATGACACAAGTGACACCCAATCACCGGACCACGTTCGAAGTCCGTGATTCCGCGGAGCGTCCAGTTCTGCTCTCCCACGATGTCTAATGACTACTGAGGTCGCTGATACGGAGTACCTAGCAGCAGATGGCAGCACAATCCACCTAATATGAAAAACGTATGTTTTTAGATGTGTCCGAATACTTATGATCACGTAGTGTACGCCATGCCCTAGCGCTCTTTCCTGACGCACCTTGTAGTGGATGTGATACAGCGTTGCACACAATCGTTCCGTATTCGAATCGAGAACCTGCGGAAAGGGAAATGGCAACGGATGGCGAGCAGCGAGGTTGTACCAGGAGACTAATCCCCGCTGACAACAACCACAGCATTCAATGTTTGCTAGAGTCTTTCGCCGTTTCTCGGAGACAGGGTCGTTTCAGGAAGCAGGAAACCATGAAGGACATACCCAAAATGTTCGGACACCAGACTTGGAGGAAAAGGTGATTAACACCAAGGAATGCGACTGCCGAGTCAGTAGCAGGCAGTTGCCCCGTCAGTACAGGATAAGCCAGACGACAGTGTGGAACATTCTCCATGACAATTGTTGCTACCTTATCGCCTACAGTGTGTGTAGGGCTTACTAGCGACAGACTTACCACATCTGAAGCAGTTTTGTCACTGGGTTCTTCGCTAGGTAACCATGATTCCGCGATTTGTGTCATCCATTCTATTCACAGAGGCCAAATTTACGCGGAGTGGTATCTTTGTCTGTCATAACAGGCATTTGTGGAATAGTATGCAGAACTGCCATGGTATGGTGACAGCGAATCATCAGCATAGGTGCAGCCAGAGTGTGTGGACCGAGATACTTGGCGACCGTATTTTGGGACCAGTCTCCCATCCACGTCACCTAACAGGCCGGAGCCGGCCGATGTTGTCGAGCGGTTCTAGGTGCTTCAGTCCGGAACCTCGCCGCTGCTACAGTCGCAGGAATGAATCCTGCCTCGGGCATGGATGTGTGTGATGTTCTTAGGTTAGTTAGGTTTAATTAGTTCTAAGTCTAGGGGACTGATGACCTCAGATGTTAAGTGCCATAGTGCTTAGAGCCATTTGAACCATTTTGAACAGGCGCGAACTATGGGCTTTCTTGCGTGTGACTTTGCCTCCCCTGCTGGAAGAAGTACCATGGATGATTTGAAGGGTTATGTGGGTGCTACATGATGGTTCTCCAGCCCACCTCGCCGTTAACGTCCGGACGCATATTAATCTTGTCTTCCCTGGTCGATGGATCGGACGAGGGATTCCAGTTACACAGCCTGCCCGTTCAGCTGCTCTCAACCCGTGCGATTTCTGGTTATGGGGCCGTCTGAAAAGTATCGCGTTTGCAGAGACTGTTGCAGATATGGAGACACTGAAGCCGCGTATTCACGCTGCCTTTGAAACTGTTCGGATGTAGCCTGGACGATGTGAACGAGTGAGACAGAACTTGCTTCGGCGCGTACACGTATGCATTGAGGCACATGGAAACCATTTTCAGCACATGCTGAAACTGTGGCTGCATGGAAGAGCGTATATTAGACTGCAGTCTCTGTAATAATGTATGATTAAATATATTGTCTCTAGCATGGAAACCATGCATTTCTGGACGTAAGTTCACTAGACCTTTTTTGCTCCGTTTCCTCTCATGGATCAATCCCTAGAGTTAGTACACTGTGGAAAAAAACACACTGTAGAAACGTAGCGCAGGGCGTCTCAGACGACAGCAGGGGGGCTGGTGCAGACCGCGCGTGGCACCATCCAGCTGAGCGGGGCTGACGTAAAGATCGTGTGAAGGTAATTGGCGAGGAAGGAGTGGTATCGCAATCGGTGCTCCATTTCATTGTTGGGCGGTTCGTAAGTACTGCCAGAGGTCAACGCGTGATTTATCGCCATCATTATGCAGGTACGTGATAGTCCATCCCTTGACCCATACAATAGCGTGAGTTTTGCTGGCGGGGAAATACGTGTCCTCAGGATGGATGAAAGCCCATGGGTCAATCGAGTTCGACGGAATGCGGAGTTGGCAGGCACCGAACTGTCGACCCAGTTTACAGACGTCATTGGCGGCAGCACAATTGAGGTGGCAATCATCATCGTCCACGAGGTGGTACCCGACAATTCGATTGCGTGAAGACATTGATTTGTGGCGCATTTTGTACATACAACATGATAACATGTTGGAGGCAAGTAAAGGCTGGTTGACATGGCGCCAAACCTTGGACCACCGCGTCGATGGATGTGTGAGTTCTACGTTGTTGAGGGATGTACAGCACAGTAGTGGAGTGTGGAAACCTTTGGTTTGATGAAGGTGCGTCTTGACTAAGTGACTGAAGACAGGGATGAAATGAGAAATACGTGCCATATGGGGCGTGATGTGTCCTGCTGATACCGGTGGTGATATAGTTGTGGGCATAAGGATGTCCACTAAGCTGCACGTAAGGGAGGCGCCCCGGCACAAACCTTGTGCATGATGGTCATGTACATAGACGCCTCTCGGAGTGGCACTTTGGGAAGACCGAGGCTCCCAGCTCTCATGGGGGAGGGTGAGCGCCTCGTAACGAACCTTAAAGAGGGTACCGGGTGTAAGAAAGTAGCCGAACGCGACCTGGATGCTGCGTCCAATATCTGATGGCAGTGGGATGTGGACCATCTTCGACGCCATATGTTGATTGAGGTATTCCATACTTTATAATGAATTGGGTCGGCGGAGGACACTTTGTCGCACTGCCATGCAGATAAATTAAAAACTACGCTGAAAATTAGTGGCAACGGAGCGGCACACGGTGGGGATGAAAATAATACCAAAGTATCGTAGGTTCTGCACGCACTGGAGCGGTGCTAAGTCGTCGTGTGAGAGGCCGCGTTCAATGGACATCGCCGAGGCTTTAGCGACATGCCTGGCACTGCTTGCTGCTGCTACGTACACTACTATCAAATCGGCTACTATTTGTGTTTTGATCGGCGAGCGGACTAAGAGGAGAAGCACGTCCTCATAAGCAGGACAGCAAAAATTCTGCTATCGCAACGTGAGACCAGATAGGTACTTCAGCTAAGGAGATGGGTAATCGCTCTATTCCCGCTGAGAGAGTACTTGCGCTCGGTATTCTGCATTATTTTCCCATCCTTATAGCACATGCCGATCAAATAAGGTCTTCTGTAACAGTTTAAATTTCGTGTAGATTTTTGACCTGTTACAAGTTTGTAGCACACATCTGATTCTCTCAGTAAATGCTCTGGTCTCTTCAGCATGAGCAACTCTTACACTCCTCGAATCTACACGGAACCTCACTCACCCCTCAAATAGTAAGAGAGAGTTGCTGGGAATAGTGAGTGGATGTCATAGGGACATACAACAATCAATACTTCCAGTATGGCTGATACGTAGCACTTCACCTGGCCTCGGCCGGAGGGTTGAGCGTGGGTGGAGCACCTGGCTGTTTCCATGGTTACGGCCGGCGCGGACAGCTATTGAGCGAGCGGCAGCGCCGGCGGGGGGAAATGCTGTCTTTCATATAATGAGTAACTTAACCGTTTACGAACTGCGCTGGCTTGCAACGTGGATGTCCTAGTCTGGAGTCCCTACCTGAACTAAGTTTGTGTTTTAAAATTCACTTTACTGAGTGAATAATTCAGACTGACAGAAAGCATTCACGGAAATGGTTGCAGATATATTTCAGTAACGAATATAAGATTATGCAAGTACATAATCAGGATTATAAGGCAGTGAATAAATTTATGATGAGTGTATCAATAGATGTACTGTCCGCATGGCCGAATGGCCGAAAAGCGAGAACTCAGTAAAAAAAAAAATTAATTTTAGAAGAGACTACGTGCACACGAGAAAGATAAGCCAAGGGCGTCTGACTCGTTATTGTAATTTTCTGAACAGACAACATACAGGTACATAATTACTTGCTGGTGCTGAAATTTATATTTCGAAGTATGTCAATTTGGAAAAATTTCAGTTCACGGTGCGAGATCTTTCAGATTAAAATTATGTTCGCCTTCTTCCTCTTGTTTGTTCTGTGAAGTAATCCATGCAAAATGAGCTGTAAAATTGCAAAATTTATCGTTTTCAATCATAAGGTAACGTACTACTCACCAGAGATACAGCGTGTTGTGTTTTGTTGACTTTTAGCAGCAACGCTAGTACAGTATAAAGAAAAATAACGTCTTTCCTTACAAATATATACCTCTCTTCTTGAAGAAATGCAAACAGGAAACGTTTCACACAATAAATTCTTGTTTTAAGTAAAAAAGTATTTCTGTCATCACTCTGCCTTTTAAAAAATGCAAACAGCATACACTTCATGTAATGAATATTCACTATTAGAGTAAAATAAATTGTTTGTTCCTCATGGGACTCACTGCTGAATACAGCGATAATGAGAACATTTTCATAAATTACAAATCGCAGATAATGTTACATACCGAATATAAGACACAATTATTGTTGTTCATAGACGTTCACATGCTGTTAGCTAAATTTATATTCCACGGCTGTGTGAAACATGATCCGTTAACAATTTTCCTAGTTCTCACTAAAAGCAAGACTGAGTTTAGGCTGCAGAACATGCAGATATTTATTCACATAATTGATTACAGTTGATAAGGTGTAAGATGAACTTCGAAACAAACAAACAGGATGCAAAAATAATAACTTCTAAATTCACAAACCCTCTAAGCTATTACTTTTATAGAAGAAGCAGAGAACTTAGGGTCATGCGTTATAATTGGCCTTGGAATAAGAGAGAAACATTTAAAAGACATGGTGACAAGGGTCAGTATGACAGAAGAATTCAACAGCCTACGCAATTTGAAAATTAAATGGACAGCACTTGAGCAGTACATCAAGCAGAAGAAAGGGAAGCTGGAACCAAAACCTCTCAAAAATTACGTGTCAAATCAGTCTCGTTGTCTTCTTCGTCAAAGGAGTGATAAACTGATTCCAATTTATTAAACTAATCAGAATACTAGAAGAAGATGCACGACTCTTTCATCAAAATACCCATTGCTATTCGACATTCTACCACGAAAGTGGAAGAAAGAATTATTCCCATGTGTGTAGTCGGTGCATGAGCGATGGGACACAGACTCTCCGAGGCAGCGATGATGTACACCGTGAATATCAGGAATCCCGTGAAACATCGAATTTCCGACATCGCTGCGGCCGGAAAAAGATCTTGCATGAATGGGATCAACGGCGAATGACGAGAATCGTTCAACGTGAGAGAAGCGCAACACTTACACAAACTGCTGCCGATTTCAATGCTGGACCATCAACAAGGGTCAGCGTGCGAACCATTCAACGAAACATCATCGATATGGGCTTTCGTGTACTCTTAATGGCTGCAAGACACAAAGCTTTACGCCTCGCCTGGTCCTGTCGACTGGAAACATGTTGCTTGGTCGGACGAGTCTCGTTTCAAATTGTATCGAACGGATGGACGTGTACGGGTAAGGACATAGCTTCACGAATCCATGGACCCTGCATATCAGCAGGGGACTGTTCAGGCTGGTGGAGACTGTAATGGTGTGGGGCGTTTGCAGTTGGTGTGCTATGGGACCCCTGATAAGTCTATATACGACTCTGACACGTGACACGTACGTAAGCATCCTGTCTGATCACCCGAATCCATTCATGTCCATTGTGTATTCCGACGGACTTGGGCGATTCCAACAGAACAATGCGGCACCCCACAAGTCCAGATTGCTACATAGTGGCTTCAGGAACACTCTTCTGAGTTTAAACACTTCCGCTGGCCACCAAACACCCCAGACATGAACATGATTGAGCATATCTGGGATGCCTTGCAACGTGCTGTTCGGAAGAATCTTCACCCCCTCGTACTATAACTGATTTATTGACAGTCCTAAAGAGAAACAGGTTAAATGTGCACGTGAAAAAACAGAGTAATGTGAGGTGCCTGTTGGTTTGAAAGAGGTACGAGCGGAATTTATTGCATATCAGAAAACATTTCTTCAGGAAATATTGTACAGTTGCAAAGAAGATAAAGGAAGAGTCTGATGGTTTTTTCAAATTTAACATCCGATGTACGATATTTAAATAAATATTGTGCACATATAATCTAAAACTGTGCTTGTGTTTAATTTCATATCATTCTCATTATGCTCAAAGTATTACACTTATTAATATAATTACTTTCAATGCTGCGCCTGTAATCATGTTGCAGTAGAAAGTTGTGTGAGACATTAACTCATGAGTCGTAATCAAGCTGAATGATGTTACATTCCATGGGCATATATTTGGCTTGTCAGTACCTCACATAGTCCGTATCGTGGCAGGTTGGGTGAAATATCTTCTTCACAAGGTCTTTGTTGATGGTAACTGGTCCTGTGAAGACGCAAAAGAAAACCAGAAGAAGAAGAATGGAATACTCCTTCCTGACAATATACGAGTAATTATTGTACGCCCATCCAATTCTGGAAAGACTAATGTTCTCATGACGCTGCTAGCACGCATAGATGGAGTCCGATTTGAGCATGTTTGTGTATTTTCGAAGACACCGTTTCAGCTCAATAATGGGCTATTACAGGTGATACTGTGTAGTGTAAAATACGTGACCCACCTGAGAAAGTAAAGCCAAATGCTGCGTTCATATTTAACGATATTGCTGTGGAAACCAGGACCAAATTCGAAAATATTTATGTTTTGGTCGTCATGTGGGTGCTGATGTATTTTATCTAAGCAAAGCATATTCCATAATCCCAAAGCTGTTAGTTAGGGATAATGGAAACCTCGTTATAGCCTTCAAACAAGACAATGTGAAATTAAAATAGATTTACGGAGCGCATGTAGGAACTGACATGTCATCAAATGATTCTGTAAAGATATGTGCCGATTGCTGGAATCATTCACAGTATGGGTTTCTCGTCTTCGATAAAACAAGAAAACTGAATGATGATAGGTATAGGCGAATCTACCAAGAGTTTCTGTATATATAGACTGGTAAGAAAGGTGAATGCAGCAGTATACGCTCACCATGGACAAATTCGTGCTCGTATCTGGCTTTCAACCTGAGAGAACGAGTGTGCATAGACATATCCTTCGCTTGTACATGGGTGCAAAAATTGAGACAATCGTGCATAAAATTGGAGGTGTGCGCAGCGAGCTACAGGCATATTACAAGACTCTTCTGAGAATCATCAACGCGTTAAATGAGTTAGTTAATGAAATCGGTAGGAAAGTAACCGATTTAACTCAAAAGGTTGAGGTTATTGCGGGCAAAATACACTCCTGGAAATTGAAATAAGAACACCGTGAATTCATTGTCCCAGGAAGGGGAAACTTTATTGACACATTCCTGGGGTCAGATACATCACTTGATCACACTGACAGAACCACAGGCACATAGACACAGGCAACAGAGCATGCACAATGTCGGCACTAGTACAGTGTATATCCACCTTTCGCAGCAATGCAGGCTGCTATTCTCCCATGGAGACGATCGTAGAGATTCTGGATGTAGTCCTGTGGAACGGCTTGCCATGCCATTTCCACCTGGCGCCTCAGTTGGACCAGCGTTCGTGCTGGACGTGCAGACCGCGTGAGACGACGCTTCATCCAGTCCCAAACATGCTCAATGGGGGACAGATCCGGAGATCTTGCTGGCCAGGGTAGCTGACTTACACCTTCTAGAGCACGTTGTGTGGCACGGGATACATGCGGACGTGCACTGTCCTGTTGGAACAGCAAGTTCCCTTGCCGGTCTAGGAATGGTAGAACGATAGGTTCGATGACGGTTTGGATGTACCGTGCACTATTCAGTGTCCCCTCGACGATCACCAGTGGTGTACGGCCAGTGTAGGAGATCGCTCCCCACACCATGATGCCGGGTGTTGGCCCTGTGTGCCTCGGTCGTATGCAGTCCTGATTGTGGCGCTCACCTGCACGGCGCCAAACACGCATACGACCATCATTGGCACCAAGGCAGAAGCGACTCTCATCGCTGAAGACGACACGTCTCCATTCGTCCCTCCATTCACGCCTGTCGCGACACCACTGGAGGCGGGCTGCACGATGTTGGGGCGTGAGCGGAAGACGGCCTAACGGTGTGCGGGACCGTAGCCCAGCTTCATGGAGACGGTTGCGAATGGTCCTCGCCGATACCCCAGGAGCAACAGTGTCCCTAATTTGCTGGGAAGTGGCGGTGCGGTCTCCTACGGCACTGCGTAGGATCCTACGGTCTTGGCGTGCATCCGTGCGTCGCTGCGGTCCGGTCCCAGGTCGACGGGCACGTGCACCTTCCGCCGAGCACTGGCGACAACATCGATGTACTGTGGAGACCTCACGCCCCACGTGTTGAGCAATTCGGCGTTACGTCCACCCGGCCTCCCGCATGCCCACTATACGCCCTCGCTCAAAGTCCGTCAACTGCACATACGGTTCACGTCCACGCTGTCGCGGCATGCTACCAGTGTTAAAGACTGCGATGGAGCTCCGTATGCCACGGCAAACTGGCTGACACTGACGGCGGCGGTGTACAAATGCTGCGCAGCTAGCGCCATTCGACGGCCAACACCGCGGTTCCTGGTGTGTCCGCTGTGCCGTGCGTGTGATCATTGCTTGTACAGCCCTCTCGCAGTGTCCGGAGCAAGTATGGTGGGTCTGACACACCGGTGTCAATGTGTTCTTTTTTCCATTTCCAGGAGTGTAGATGTAGAAGCCCTTGTTATTGAGAAGGGAGAGCAGGCACATTATAAAAGGAAGAAGAGCGGACATATAAAGCCTCACACTGCAGAGAAGTCTGATTAGTATACACCGAGATATCAACAAAGCAGGAAGTAATTCAGGCTAGGAATGCTGTTAGAGAGACATTACGGTTGCTACGGTTAGGGCATATGGATCGACCGGGAACACTAAGAGCGACCTTTAAGCTAGTTACTGAATCTCTCAGGTAACTCTCAGCAAAAACAAAACCACACGATAACAATCGTGTTGCCATCCGTCATGCCCCAAGCCTAATAGATAGAACATTCGGCGTCAACAGGGGAAGACCGTACATGCTGGATATGCTGTCTATAAATGTAACTGATGACACAATACAGATTGGTGATACGCAGTTCGAGAGAACACCAGGCTTACTGACTCAAACTTTCCTAATAATGGTATCGACATTGAGCATAAAGCAGTAAAAATCGAATCCTGTAGTACATATATTTAGATGTCCCCAACATGTCGTGGGCCTTTTATAAATAAAATGTTTTGAATTTAAAATCTTAAAATTTCTTACAGCTTTTAAAAAACTAAAAAAGTTTAAACGATTTTCATAATCGAGAATCATTCTAGCAAAGGCGCGAAGGAAGAGGAGGTAAGGGGGACAGAGCGAATGAACCGGGCTATTCATTTAAGAAATCAAAGCTAGCCAAAATGGCTATATGCCTTAACTTTCTTAACGCACGGTTGATCTCCAGTTGTTCGAAGATATTAAGAACTTTCCCTTTGCGCTCCGTATGGAAAATTGTAAAACCACATCTAATACCAAAAACTGAGTAACATGTTCCGGATAAACGTGAACTCAAGTCAGAACTGGAATCCGAACCAGAAATACGTTTCTTAAATCTAACTTCCTAGGATCTTCCAGTTTGACCCATATATTTCGACTAACAATCACTGTTGGTGTTGTGAACACCTGACGACTCGTGAAGCTCGCGTTTTGTCCTCGATCTGTGTTTAAACTTCAGTCCATAATTCCTTGGAATGAAATATGCTGGGTCAGTACCTTTTGTAGCCAACTGTACACCCATTCTGTTTGAAACCATTCCATAGCACAGAATACTAGGATAAGAAAAAATCCAAGGGACATTCTCCTCCACGGGGAGTATTGCAGATGAAACATTCTGTTGATCCTGAGCCGGAGCAGTTCTACGGCTCTTTCCCTTTTCTTGTTTTAAAAGGCTCTTGTTAATACTTGTGGCAAAATCAGCGTGGTACACATTAGAATCTGCTACGAACTGGATGGCCCGATATTAGCATTCATAAGCTACTTTATGTAATGGGGCGTTACGTAATCCATGAAGCACTGACCGGAAACCTGCCTTTTTATACTCCAGAGGGTAGGAGGAAAAGCTGTGAATAGCCAGATCCGTGGTTGCTGTTTTCTTATAAATATCGTTTCTCAAAACGATTCCCTGACATAGTGACTGACATGTCCAAAAAAGTTAACTTTCCATTTGTGGACAGTACGTTAGGGAATTATTTAGAGAATGACATTTATAGCAACCAGTAACAACTAATTTGATTCTTCACAGCTCTTCCTATCACCCTCTAGAGTACAAAAAGGCAACTTTCCGGTCAATGCTCTTTATAGATTACGTAACGCCTCATTACGTAAACTAGCATATGAAAGCGAATATAGGGCCATCCAGTTCATAGCACGTTCTAATGGATACCACGTACATTTTGTCCCGACTATTGACAAGAGCCTTATAAAAAAGAAAAAAAACGAAAGAGCCGTAGGACTGCTACGGCCCAGAATCAACAGGATATTTCATCTTCAATACTTCCCGTGGAGGAGAATGGCCCTAGAGTCTTTCCTTATCATAGTATTCAGTGCTATGGTATGGTTTCAAATAGAGTGGGTATACAGTTGACTACAAAAGCTATTGTCCCCGCACATTTCATTCCTAGGAATAATACGCTGACGCCTAAACACAGAGAAAGGAAGAAACATGAACCCCAGAAGTCGTCAGGTGTTTACAACATCACAACTGATGATTTTCAGACGAAATATATGGGCCAAACTGGAAGGTCGTTGGAAGTTTCTGGTTCGGATTCCGGTTCTGCCTTGCGTTCACATTTATCCGCAACGTGTCACTCAGCTTCTGGTATTACATGTGGTTTTACAATCTTGCATACGGGACGCAAGGGTAACGTTGTTAATATCTTCGACCAGTAGGAGATATACCGTGCATTAAGATAATCTACAAACCAACCACTTAATTTTCAAACTGAATTAATGCATAATGCCATTTTAGCTAGCTTTGGTTACTTCAATGAATAGTGTGGTTCATTTGCGCTGCCCTCTTACCTCCTCTTCCTTGGTGACTTTGCTAGAATGGTTCTCGATTATGAAACTTTTTAAAAATCGTTTAAATATTTTTTAGTTTTTAAAAATTGTAAGAAATTTTAAGATTTTAAATTCGAAATATGATGTTTGTAAATGACCCACAACAGGTTCTAGGCTTTTATCCCTATGTCTATGAGTTTTTGATATGTTTATTTTTGTACGCCCGATTCGTATCTGTTTCCTTAAAGTTCATGGGATGATATTTACGCTCCCGCGCATGCGTGGCGTCTCTCGGGGCTATGTTTTCATATCCTGCTAGTTCATGTATGGCAGCCGTTCCGGCGCGGCTTCTGCTGATGTATCGTTTACTCTATACTTTGTCTTTGCCCCTCCTCCATCTTCTTTTCGGTGCTTTTTATAACGTACTCTCTCGTCCCATTTGTTAATAGGTTCGACTTTCACACCGAATTTTTAATCCATGACTATTGGTTTATGTGCAACTTCCCGAATTTTAAAGAAAGGGTTGGCGTCGGTCTGTGAAATAGGCTTGACGACCATAAGTCTTGCGGATACACTTTATCACCGTGATATGGTCTTTACGTAACACTGCCCACAGTCTCTTTCTTGTTTTTTACTCAGATTTGCTCCTAATGGTGTAATTTAAAATAAGAAACCGGCCGTGGCTTTAATAAAGGATTTAGAATAGCTGCGGCGGCTTTTATTCAATACGCTTTTGTTTTTCATTATCTGAACGGCTTATCGCCACGTTTTACTCGCGTGCAAGCCTGCACTAACGATAAATGCGGTCTGCAAAGACTTCCTAACATTTAAATTTCTTGTTAGTGTAAGCAACTTCACAGTACACTTCAGAGTGGTTTGCTTAATATGGATGTAGAGGGAATGCGATGTTCTATCTTACGTTTCAAGGGCTGGCTGGACAGTCCTGGCGATATGTGCTGTCATATGTCCTCCGATTTGACTACGTCATGCGCGACGGTGTCAGCGTTGCCAGGTTGTAACCAGTTTCTGGTTTCCGCATCGCTGGGCGCCGCCTGGCGGGGTAACGCGTTGCTATCCGCTCACATTGGCCGGGTGCGACACTGCGTACAGGGAAGCATCAGGTGCGCACGCCTTGTGGACGCGTATATCTGACCATCCGGACAGCTGCCTACCTGCCCGTTCCTCGTAGGGGAGGGTCGCGGAATCTGATCCTGCTCCGTCTCACGGAGCCCACGCATCGCCAGCCGGCTTTGTTCCGCCGCGACATCATCTTCATCGCAGCCTGAAGATGAAGGCTGTGAGTGTTGAACCGTTATTGCTCTAGGCCACCGCAGGACTGCTGAGCCGGAAAACGGAATAAGAAGATCCGAGAATATCTATATTAAATTTAGCTTTATTTGCAGCTTAACAATGTCGTGAGATGTTGCCTGGCTACTCCACTTTCATTGAAGCAGCATTTGCCAAACAATATCTATATCTACATACTTTCTCCGCAAGCCACTGTACCGTAAACATGGCGGAAGGTACCTTTTACTACTGTTATTGCTTCTCCTGTGCCACTCGCAAATAGAGAGAGAGGAAAAGGTTACTGTCTATACACCTCTGTACAAGCCCTAATTTCTTTTATATTGTCTTCGTGGTCCTTACGGGAAATATACGCTGGCGGCAGTAGAATTGTACTGTAGTGAGCCACAAATGCCGCATCTCCAAATTTTCTCAATAGTGTTTAGTGAAAAGAATGTCGTCTTCCATCCAGGGATACCCATTTGAGGCAACGAAACATCTCCGCAATGGTCGCGTGTCCATCGAACCAACCGGTAACAAATCTACAACACGCCACTGAACTGTTTCGAGGTCTTCCTTTAATCCGACGTGGCGGGAATCCCAAACATTCTCTCAGTAATCCGAAGACGACCATTCGCTCTCCCAACTACCGACCTTTAGATTTGCAACCTTGCGCCTGTATGTTTAATCGATGTTACTGTGTCAAGCAGAAAGTCACTAGTACTGTGTTTGATAATTAGAGCATTGTTTTCCCACATCATCCACAACAACTTCCAGTTCTCTATATTCAGAGCACACACCAAATAGATGTTGTGTCTAAGTCATTATGTATCCCTCTGTACTTTCCGGTACAGGTATACGACAGAATCATCAGCAAACAGTCGCAGACTGCTGCCCACCGTATCCGTCAGGTCGTTTATGTATAAAGCTGAGTTTCGTAAGATCTATGCTTTGTAAACCGTTCCTGAATTGAGGACTGAAGCTTTTGTCTCAAGAAACTTTATTATGTTTGAACTTAGAACATGCCTAATAATTCTGTAGTGGACAGATGTTCGGGATATTGGTATGTAATTTTGCTGGTCCGTTCGTTTACCTTTCTTATATACGATAGTCACCTGTGGTCTTTTTCCGTCGCTTGGAGCTTCGCGCTGGATTTGAGATTGGCGATAAATGCAAAAGTACTTTATATAAATCGGAATTGGGAATCCATTCGAACTTGGCGACTTTCCTGTTTTCAATTGTATCAGTTGCTTCTCAACACCAGGGATTATTTCTGTATCTTGTGCGACGGTTAAACGATGGTATGAATGTACGACCCTCCTTCGTGAATGATGTTTTAACCGTGATATTTAAAACTTCAGCTTTCTTTTTTCTGTCTTCTATCACCACACCATTTTGTTTAGACAAGTGGCTGCATAGAATCCTTCCACAAACATAATAATTTAACTTCGGACAGAATTTTCTCGGATTCTCGCCAAGATCATTTGTTAAGGTATGACGGGGCACGTTGTATGCTTCATGCAAGTCTTTTTATACATGCCAGATTTTCTATTAACTGTTGCCTGTTGCCACTTGTTTGTTGTTTTTTGACCGAGAATGTAACAATTTCTGCTTTCTCAGCATTTTCCTGATTTTGTTATTAAATCAGAGCGGGTAATTTCCGCCTCGGCACATATGTCTCCAGAGCACGATTTACAGTCTGGTTAAATCAGGCCACAATTCCTCTACGTCCGTCGTATCGGAACTAAATGATGTCCATTCACTGCTTAGTAGGATGCTAATAACTGCTAATCTGCTCTTTCTAGCGTAAACTCTCTCCCAGTATTCTTGATAGATCTGTTAACTTTGGAAATCGTCGTTATGATGTCATGACCACTGATACCTGTCTCTCTACTGACACTATCGATAAGGTCCGACTTCTTTGCACCTAGAAGGTACAGAATATTTCCATTGGGTGTGGGTTGTCTAACTAGCTGCTGAAGACAATTTTCGGAAAATGTGCTCAGAACTAAACTTTCTATCCATACCACCTGCAATGAATCTACAGAGGTCTCAGGCTATATTCTGTAAGTTAAAGTCGCATTTCCGCGCTGTTGAGTGCAGACTTCCTTTGAATGATTCTACTAGTGTTAACGGTGGAATCGTGTGGCCGGTAAAAACATACGATGATTATCTTGAGTTCACCTGTGCCGGTTACACACATCCACATGAATTTCGCAGTTAGACCTCTATAGGCACAATACTTTAGTCCGCTGCCGTTAACTGTCCTAACCAGTCTTTTCGATATACGTTCCATGTCTCGCCAAATATTACACTGCTTTCTATTTTGGGTTTCATCCAGCTTCCGGTTCCGAGTGTAGTTTGAACGCAACAACTTTCCTGTAGAGCGTTAAATTCAGGTACTTTGTTACAAATACTCCGGTAAAACCTACCGTTAAAACTTTGATAGTCAAAGTGTCAGTATTTTCTACGCCGTCTGATATAGCCCCACGCGGTCGGCGAACGAGCATTCATCAGAAGACCTCAAACTATCGCATAGCCTTTTTCCTTAAAGAAAAAAAGAAATGTACGCTCCGCACGAACTCTGCTATCCTAGCCGACTAGCTGCTTGCTGTACATAGTGCAGTGCAACACTGACTCGTCATGGCAAGTCCTACAACTCTCCACCCCATAACGCAAGTCCAAAAATCTTCAGCCAAGATTTTCACAGAATCGACAGACGCTCTGGTTCAGACGCTCCACTCGGCTCCATAGCAAAGGACCCGATCAGTTCTAGGTAAATTATGAATGTTTGAACCCCGTGATCGAGACCAGCAGTCTTCATCACTTCCGCCAGCATCACGTATGAACGGGAGATGCCCTCAGAACCCATGCAACAGGCATCACTGATGTCGACATGAGCCTCAGCTTAAAGATGACTGCACCCTGTACCCTCGATATTTAGTTTTTACTATTGATTTGTTGACTTGTTTAATTGTAGTGTGGCACTATGCTATTTCTGTTATTAGTTTACTATTTCTGTTATTAATTTACTATTTCTGTGACATGGGGGAAAATGTTTAGAATATAGGTAGAGACACGAAATGGTTATGACTAGCAGGTGTGATAGTAGATGGAGCAACACAGGTGTTACTAGTTGCCAGAGTGGCTACTATTTCTAACGTTATTTAATTAATGATTAAAATATACGTTACTCACTTTAAACACTGATCCACGAGTAAGATTTTTGTATATAATTTTAAGCAGTTTGTACAAATTGTCGGAAGTACAATGAATTGAAATGAAGTTATGAAAACGAAGCCACTGCCACCTACCGGACAGAGGCCGTAAATTCAGAGCAACAGTGCCTTGACTTAGCAGAAAGCGTGGCCAGGTTTGCATCCGGTGTTAAGGTTCTGCCTGTTCCCGCCTCCATCGTAACGCTGCGAGAGTTTCCTTGTTCGGCCCCAGATCTGCGTGAGTAGTCGTTGTCCGCGTCACATCGTGTTTGTTATTCCATTTTGACGCGGCGTTGTCTTGGATCATGTTGTAGTCCATGGCTCCCAGGAACGTTCCACGCACAGGTACCGGCAGTTTTAGTTCTGACAAGTCCACGCATCATGTGCCTCCCAGTTTGTTAGAAATTCATCATTGGCTTGCAGATACGGTCAAGGTCACTTCAGACCAGGTTCCCACGTCTTACTTAGATTCTGAATCGTATGAGTTTTTAGTCAAGATTCTAGGCCCGCTTCAGATTAACATGCTCGTTTTGCAGCACGGACAAGTCCCTTTCATTCATCTCGATGGCTCTAATAGTTTGGTTATTCTGGCGAACGCGGATGTAGAATACACGAATGACTGACGACAGTTTCCTCAAGACCGTTCTGCTTCCGTTTGGGGATATACGGAATATATGGAGCGAACGCTGGTCCGCTCAACATCGTTTGCAGTTTTATAGCGGAGTTCGATCCGTGGACATGGGTGTCAAACTGAATATTTCCTCTCATTTGCGGGTACATATAATTTACACATGACAAGAAGATATTTGTCTTATATGTAAGGAGAGTGGATACTTCCGTACGAATGGCTCGCGTCGTGTCACGGTCTTAAAATCCAATTACGAACAATGAAAAAAGCTAACTTTAACGGACCTGGATTTCCAAGTGACATCCATTGTGCCTAACAGAGTTTCTGAGGGGCAAAGCGAGTCATTTGGTGATGGTCCTAGCGCATCGCGTAGGCACTTTGCCGCTGTAGCTTTCGCGCCGCCGCCACATCCACTTAAAAACAAGCGTAGACGGACGCAAGATGGTGAGGAGTCAGATGATTCCTCTTCCCTGCTCCGCTCTACTGAAAAGACTCCAGTGAGGAAGCCTCTCATCTCCCTGAGTTTAGGCCGGATGATAACATGTCGGTTATTGTTCAAGATTCGAAAGCGTCACGCAATCTCTCCGACCTGACTCCTGAGGCCGGCCGTAGTGGCCGAGCGCTTCTAGGCGCTACTGTCTAGGAGTCGCAAAATGATCGAACTATGATAGAATCGCCGAGAATGTTACGCTACACGAAAAACAAAAAATACGTAATCTTTCCATACGCTTAAAGTAGTTGTGCATTGTGTGTTACCAACTCGTCGGATGAAACTGTTGTAAGAAGTAATATATAATCAGAGGTACAGCAGCAAGGCCTATTTCATCATTCCTTTGGACAGCTAGAAATCAGCTTTCCCTGTATTCTCGCCATTAACATATGATTCATTAATAAATTTCATCATTCTATATCGGTTGTAGCGAGCATTAGCATAGGAGAAGGGGCATATAGATATAAATTAGATATGCGTTATAATTCGATAGGATACCTCCATCTTGCTTGTCAAATTGCTGGCTGGAGAAAGAATTAGATGATTCAGGTATAGAGTCAAATTTTAAGTTAATACTTAAGCTCGATGTTATCAATTTCGAAGTTCTTCAGAGGCATTTGAGTCTTAGCCCACCCAAAAATTAGAAGAAACCGTACAATTAGAGTTAAAATATAACAATTCTTTGAAAAAAGTGAGTTTGTTTTCTATGTTACTACACTTTTGTTCGATCCATCCGTGAGTTGAGAACTCCCTGCGTTACGCAAACTGTTCAGTTATAAAGTTCACTGGAGCTTCCTAGAAATACCCTCTTGTTTCTACGCCGCAGCCGGCGGCACGGAAAACAGTCACGCGCGCTGTTCAGCCTTGGTATAAATAGTATCATTCATGAGAGCAGGGTATTAACTATTTATATCATGGCTTGTGCAGAGGAACACTTGTGCATTCACTGAATTAGCGGACGAAACGATTTTCAAGCTGGACGCACGGAACAAAGTGCGCATATAAAGATAGGCGCTTCGTACCACACTTAAGACATTAAAATAATTGATAGGGAACAAATCAGAAAATTTATGTTGTCTTGCTACGACAAGTATTGTAAGTAGTCTGTTTAGGTTTTTATATTGGTAACGCCACGTAGCTCTCTGTATGAAAATCCCTGGGTGTGCTGTGTGCAGTCGGTGGCTAGTTTGCATTGTTGTCTGCCATTGTAGTGTTGGGCTGTTCGCTGTTAACAGCGCGTAGCGTTGCGCAGTTGGAGGTGAGCCGCCAGCAGTGGTGGATGTGGGGAAGTGAGATGGCGGATTTTTGAGAGCGGATGCTCTGGACGTGTGTCCATCAGAAACAGTACATTTGTAAGAATGGATGTCATGAACTGCTTTATGTATTATGATTTTTGAACACTATTAAGGTAAATAAATTGTTTGTTCTCTATCAAAATCTTTCATTTGCTAGCTATGCCTATCAGTAGTTAGTGCCTTCTGTAGTTTGAATCTTTTATTTAGCTGGCAGTAGTGGCGCTCGCCGTATTCTTCAAATTGTGCTTTTCTGTGTTGTCGTGTGAAATATTGAGACAACAATGGCGTGTGAAAAACCTAATACTCGGCTCCAAGGTAAACTGAGAAATGACAGTGAAGACGAAAGCAGTGTGTTAGCGCCACTGTGTAATGAATTAACTAATGTTCAAACTAGTAATTTGGTAATTGTGCATAGGGAAATGGCGCGGGCTGCAAATAATGGTTTACACAGTGAAACAATTAGTGAACAGGGAAACATTATCGATCGATCGGTCGGCAACAGTTCGCCTCAGGAAATCGAAATGACAGGACACAATCTTGCAAATACTGTAGATTCAGGTTTTGTGTCTTCACCGTTTTCTCAAATAAGTAAAGACACATTATCTGCTCGTCAAAATGTGAATGTTGCCGGTGCAAATGCACTGCCGAAAAGCATAGAGGAACAGATTCCAGGCACTAATACATTATTATTGCAATTAATGCAACAAATGACACAAAATCCGAGACAAACACGGCAACAGTTAGACACAATGGAACAAAATCTTCACACCATGCTTGAACAGACACGTGAAGATTTAACTACTGAGTTACGTAAAATCGAAGCGAAATGTCAAAAAGTCTGTAATGACGTAAAAACACAAATTTGTGAGCATTTCCAACCGATTTTTTCGCGGCATGAAAATACATTACAGAATCACGAAGCAGCCATAAAAGAACTGCAAACTATTATTCATGAAAATCATGACACCTTGCAAGCTAAAATTGACTCAGTTGCATCTACCGATTCGGTTACGCAACTTGCAAAAACTCAGGAAAACTTAAAGGACACAGTAGATACGATTTCAACACAAATGGACACTCTGAAACTTGGTTCAGAAAAACACACTGAGGAAATCAGTTCACTATCGGAGAAAGTAGCCGAACTTTCGGATCAGTTTACTAACTTATCTGCAAAGGTAGATGATAATCTGAGTGACACAAGACCTGTAGCCTTCACTGACACAGAAGAGTATGAACAAATTAAAAATTCAAACAAAATCAGAATCAAATTAATACGCAACACAAAAGGGAAATCCGGGAAGTACAAGATCAGTTGGCACAAGTATTACAAGAATTACATATTTCAGAGGACACTCACGCTCCAATACGGGAAGAGGGACATAGAAATACGGAACAGTCGCAAAATAATAACACAGCGCATTTCGGAAATTATGAAAGAAATTGGCAAGGTGCACCGAATTTTGAAATGGAACCGCCGAAACGACGTAACAATGACCGACATGCGACTGGCCGACACGATGATTTTGACTATAAGCTGTTCATTACTACACGTAAATTCAAAACATTTAAGAATTCTGGCAACGACATTCATCCACAAGCGTGGCTTCATCAATTCTCTCATAGTTTTCGTCCCAACTGGTCATTAGAGCACAGATTAGAATTTATGTGTGGCTATTTAGAGAATGAACCAGCTGTAAGAATGCGATAGGTCATTCACGATTGCCACAGTGAAGGAGAATTTTATCATTCCTTCCTCTCAGCATATTGGTCTCGTGCTACACAGGACCGAGTAAAACATAGCATCATAATGAAAACATGCTGCAAAGAATCAGTACCTGTCAAACCCATACAGCCCTTAGAACTCATCCGCATTTGCTTAATCAAATTGCCTGAACATTTACGACACATTATTTTGGCAGGACGTAGCAAAGACGACATTGAAGCTTTTCAGGGACTGTTACAAGAATTGGAAATTGACACTGACAATCGCGGAACTCGAAAACAGGAGCACAACAACTACAGGTCACATCTGTCACAATTCCGCGATGACAGAAATAATAAATGGACACGACAAGGCTATTCTTACAACGTAAATCGTGGCCAAAACAGACACCACCCGTATGACAACCGTTGGCAGAGTAATAATAATTACAGGGAAAGATCACCTCTCCGCGGTAGTGACTATCACAGAGACAGAGAAACAGACAATATGGGAACCAAAATAATTATTATCAAGGGAGACAGAATAACTTCTGACGCAACGGTCCAGCGCGCAGTTACGATTCAACGAGAAATTCTCCACCACGTGACCGACTAGAAAAAAACCATGGAATCTACCGACATGACGACAGACGATATGATCGTAATGACAGACCTTAATTGAATCAGAACTGGCGGGATTCAAACAGGGAAGGGCCCTCTCAACAAGGTGAATTTGTAGAAGTTAGGTCTCCAAATCCCAATAACGACGCGAGCCAACAAAGAGACAATAGGCAATGACTCATACCGCTGGCAACCACAAAACGTACTTATGAAACTGACGACGCAGCTGCCGTAGCTAGTAATTACGTAAAAATGGAAGACATTAGGGACATCTTACTCCAGGAACACGACGTAAAACGTAACAACATTGCATATCCTGTGATTCACGTTACAGTAAATGACGTAAAATTTACGGCAGTAGTTGACTCTGGCAGTCCCATTTCAGTAATCAGTGAAACAGCCTTTAGCAAATGCTACAAATCGAACGATTGCCCCACACTTCCGTTACGTAAGATTAAATTACAAGGTGCAATCGTTGGAAAAAGTTTAGATGTACGCCAACAAACCAACTTAGAATTCTTTTGTCAAAGCCACAGCTTCTCTATGAACTTTCTTATTGTTCCATTATTGTCGACGGAAATTATATTGGGAGTAGACTTTTTTAATGAATACAAAGCAATCGTAAACTTTCACGATGCTGAAATAAGTTTAGAGAAGGAAGGTAAGTCAATAGCTTTGAAATTTGAAGATTGGCTCTCAAACCATGACGACGAAATTAATCGGCTTTACCTTCTGTTAGACAACAGTTCGGAATTTTCTACGGAACTAGACACTAACAATCACTCTGCAAGTACTGACGGGGAGGATATCGACGACATATTTTAAACTAATGAGTTAATTCAGAATAAAATCGAAACAATTGAAAATTGTAATGACACTGATAGGCAGGACCTTTTTGAGATTTTACAAGCACATTACACAGTTTTTACTCACAAAACAGGAACAATTAATGGATTTGAATACCAATTTCGTGTTCGTCAGCATACAAAATTTTGTGTTAGACCATACATAATTCCAGCACATTATAGGCACTGTGTTAGAGCAGAAATACAATCTATGCTTGACGATGGCATTATTGAGCCTGCAGTAAGCTCATACAACAATCCATTACATGTTGTTCAGAAGAAAAATGGATCGATCAGACTTGTCTTAGATTCGAGACAAATCAATACTATCATTATTCCTGAAACAGACATGCTGCAAACGATGGAAGAACTTCTTCAAAATTTTAATGGTGTAAAAGTGTTGTCTTCTGTGGATCTCAGATCTAGCTTTTATCATATCGAACTTCATCCAGAATGTAGAAAATACACAGCTTTTCTTTGTTTCGCCGTTTGTTATCAATTTCGAAAACTTCCTTTTGGTTTGAACATTTCTTCGGCAGCGTTAATTCGCGGATTAAATTCCATATTATCTGATTTCTTAAAACGTCACATTACGTTATATGTGGATGATATTATAATATCAGAAGCCTCATGGGAACAACATAATCGCATCCTCAACAGTTTGTTACGTATTTTTGCAGAATCTGGAATTACAGTTAACTTGGAAAAGTCTGAATTCGGTAGGTCAAAGGTGAAGTTTTTGGGACATATTATTTCTTCTGAAGGCATTCAGCCGGATCCTGAAAAGTTAGAAGCAATTAGAGCCATTCCAGTTCCATCCACAAAAAACAAGTCCGCAGTTTTCAAATGGTTCAAATGGCTCTGAGCACTATGCGACTTAACTTCTGAGGTCATCAGTCGCCTAGAACTTAGAACTAATTAAACCTAACTAACCTAAGGACATCACACACATCCATGCCCGAGCCAGGATTCGAACCTGCGACCGTAGCGGTCGCTCGGTTCCAGACTGTAGCGCCTAGAACCGCATGGCCACTCCGCCCGGCACCGCAGTTTTCTAGATCTCGTAAATTTTTACCGTCGTTTTCTGAATACGCAAATTCTAGTTACACCAAAAATTTGTTCTCTCACTGCAAAAAATACTATTTGGAGCTGGGACGAACAAGCACAGTTGGAATTCAATTCTTTGAAAGAATCGCTACTTAACGCGCCAATACTAGCTCATCCAGATCTGTCACAAGATTTCTGCCTTAGCACGGATTCTTCTAAAGTCGGTCTTGGTGCCCATTTATTTCAAGAAGGCATAGAAAATGACACTACTGTTCAGAAAACCATTGCTTTTGCTAGCCGAGTGGTAAAAAAATCTGAAAAAAATTATTCCGTTACTGAATTAGAAGCTTTAGCTATCGTTTGGGCATTTAACAAATTCCGTTTCTTTCTTTCTGGCAAGAACGTAAAAGTATACAGTGATCATCGTGCATTACAATTTCTTATGTCTTCAAAATTAAATCATGACAGGTTAAAACGTTGGGCATTGTTTCTGCAAGAATTCCACTTCACAATAGTCTACATTCCCGACAAGGAGAACAATGTTGCGGACGCACTGTCACGCGCACCGGCTGGGCTTGAGAAAAGTAACACAGAAGGCAACCCCGAGAAAAATTTCAGTATTCTTTACATTCAGAAAGTCGCCTTTGAAAACTTCATTACCACATCTTTAAAGGACATTGCTCATGAACAAGATAAAGATCCGATTTGGAAAGATGTCAAAAGTAAATGGCATGAAAAGACGCACACTCAGATTCGGCATTATTATCTGGTTAGAAACAACATACTCTTCAAACGCTGCACTGTTGATGACAAGCTATGGGTACTTAGCATTCCAGACGATTTTGTTAATAAGCTCATTTGGTACATTCATTTCAGCTACGCACATTTTGGTCCACGAAAATGTTATGTTCTTCGAACGACTTGTTATTTTAACAATATGGAAAAGACAATTCGACGAGTCTTGTCTATTTGTAAACTTTTTCAAAAGGCAAAACCATCTACCATCTACTATCTCACATCGTGCTCCGTTGTTCCCAATCATTCCCTCTAAATTAAAAGAATTTGCTGCTGTTGATCTTTTGGGACCCCTTGTCAGAACATCGAATGGATTTTCGTACGTTCTAGTCGCTGTTGAACTTACTTCAAAATTTTTTCTTTCACTCCGTTACGTAAAGCCACTGGACGGTCGGTATCCAACGCCTTTGTTAAAAATTTCTTACGTGCAGTTGGACACCTTAATAAAGTCATTTCAGATAACGGACCGCAATTCAGACCTGCTGTTTGGTCACGCATGCTTCGTAACCATAAAATCAAACCTGTTTTTATTTCATTGTACTCACCACATTGTAACCCGTCTGAACGGATTATGAAAGAAATCAATAAGGTTTGCAGACTTTGTCACAGAAAGCATCAGCATTGGGACAGATATTTACACTTATTTCAAAGCGTGCTGAATGAAGTGCCTCATAACTCCAGTGCTTTACCACCTATTCTTGTACTGAAGAATGAAGAACCACCGAACGGAATCAGAGAGCTTGTACCTTTTCGGAATACAAGTAAACTTCGACACAAAGACATAATTGCTTTGGCTATTAAAAACATAAATTCTGCAGCAGACAAAAGGAGAAAACTACACAGTAAAGCAAATGCAAAGAAATTATATATTGGCCAGAAAGTTCTCATTAACGCTCATTAATTGTCACATAAGAAGTAACACTTGAGTCACAAATTCTTTCTGATTAACAATGGACCTTACAGAATCCGACGTATACCACATGATAATTGCGTTGAAGTTGAAACTCTGCGTACTAGGAAGAGTAAAGGATTGCACCACATTTCACATGTAAAACCGTTTGAGAGGTAATCTGTTCTTTTAACTTTGTCTTTGCCATACAACTTATCACTTTATAACACTGCAACAGCATTTACGTAGCCTATGTAATCAAATACCAAATTTGGTTTATTACGTATTATGCTCCAACAGAGCAAACTAGTCCTGTCACGGAAAAGACACGTATCACACTTCCGTCTGCTACTGCTATACCATAACCGTATAGTTGGAGGCAGGTTGTGAAATAAAATTATCTTACTAAAGCAATTATGGTATAGCGCAACAGAACAGTGTTACCCTCCGAGAGGAATTTTGCTAGGTTGACCGTGTTGTACATAATGAAGATGGCTTATCGGAAATGAAAGTCAGAATTACGTAAATATTCGGACAGTAACAAACAATATTTTTGCCTAGCTATACTGTTTAAGGAAAACGGTCGACAGCCTAATTAGGCAAGAGAAAGATTAACGTTCTCGTTTAAGAAAGTAGGTATGAGTAACTTTAACGGACAAACACCACCTATACTTGGCCACACGCGAGTGCAATGAACTGACACATACATATGTTTACGGTAAGATTGAAGCTAGCAGCTAGAGCAGCACAAAATATTTGCAAAAATATAACAGATACCGATACACTCTATTACTTTCAAGACTTGTTCAAACTGAATGGTCTTTATAACATTACTATTAATATTCACTGCAGAATCATAAATTGGACATAGGTTAAGTCTCTCTCAGTTACATACTTTAATATTTGAAATGGAATTTAATTGGAGTCCTCTGGCAGGTTGCTTCTCACTATCTTTTGAATAGAGAAATTATGGTTTTCATAAATAGTGGGTTTCCCATTACTTGTTCTCTAGCATTAGCATAATTTTCCACTTTTACTACAGCGAAACACAATGTTGACAAAATTGCAAGAAACTGACTCACCTTTTAGAATTTACTACAGACAGCAATGTGATCATTTACTAAGCAAAACTTTATAAGCCTCAGTCTTAAGAACTTTTAATTTTGAAGTTGGCAACAGCACTTTAATAAGCAGTTTTAATAGGAACATTATTTTCAGCAAACAACATTTACTTTAACTCACTCTCTTGCCACATCAACTTTAATTTTCTTTTTACTATGTTGAAGAGGCATTAATTAGCAAAATACTGGGCTTTAATGTTCTTTCGGTAAGGACACTCGGTAATCACTTTAGTTCAGACGGAGGTGTTATGATAAGGAAAACAAAAATCAAGGTAGGTACATGAATTCGATTATAAGTTACCTTATATTTGAGCACACTAACACATCCAATAAGCTGATCCTTCACTGTACATTATTATAGTATTCCGTTACAGTGACTGCGCAATGTGGTGGCAACTGCATGTTGGTAGGTGGATTTGCAGGCAGAATTGCTGGACTCTGTCCGTTCTTGGTGGCGATGATGGATACCAATCCCAGAATCGTTCCAGCTATTTACCCATCCATCCGAGGCACTGGACAGTGGCAGAAAAAGCCTCTCTTGGAACCAGCACAATATATAACTTTTACATGGCAGTGCACAGTTTGGTAGCTCGTCCCCGACTGACTCTTGTTCCACCTTTTCTACCTAGGCCAACCACAATTTGCGCGCGCTACATAGTTCCGTTCCCGAGGGGAACCACATTACCTTTTACATACAGAATAACTAAGAACCCTAAGTGAGGGTCAGCAATTTACATAACAGGAAACAAACATTTTAAATAAAACAGAAAATTTGCAAATACTGACATTTCTACAAAAAATTATTCACACAGAAATTACAATTATATACAGTAAGTTTTGTTCCCTCCAAATGGGACAAAGAATTTAAATGACACACTACTTTGCATAGAAACAAACCATGACATCAAAGTTTGTACAAAGAAAGGAGTATACAATTTTGTTATCTATTCAATCAAACACATTTACAGAAGCTTAACGATGTAATATTAAATGAAACAAAACCAAAATAAATCCTTACAGCATTAGAGTTATGGTGTTACAACTTCACGTTACTAGTATGCTTTGTCAGAATTAGGAACTGTTAACATGCAACAATGTTTGAAGTTAAACATCCAGTCAAGATCCAAGAGAACTTATTTAAACAGAAATTACGAATGCATTGTTATAGTGAACAGACGACACAGTGTTATTGTGTGTGTACATTCTTGCTTGTTAGTTGCACTATTACGTAACGACCATAAGGCCCACATACTTAGAACATGTACCGCTACTGCTAATGAGATTTTTGTTGTGGATTGGCAGGAGACAACCCACGGGGTTTGGACGAAGCCGAAAGGCACGCATTTAAGCTCACGCAGGCTGGCGTGAGGTCTGGAACAGGACAAGGTATTTAGACTTTAGAAAAAAGGTGGTACTTGGTGGAATACTTAACTTTAATCCATTAATGTTGAACGTAGCTCTTGTCTGTACATTCTTTACAATATCAATAGCAACTGATAATGGCGCCTTGCTAGGTCGTAGCAAATGACGTAGCTGAAGGCTATGCTAACTATCGTCTCGGCAAATGAGAGCGTAATTTGTCAGTGAATCATCGCTAGCAAAGTCGGCTGTACAACTGGGGCGAGTGCTAGGAAGTCTCTCTAGACCTGCCGTGTGGCGGCGCTCGGTCTGCAATCACTGATAGTGGCGACACGCGGGTCCGACGTATACTAACGGACCGCGGCCGATTTAAAGGCTACCACCTAGCAAGTGTGGTGTCTGGCGGTGACACCACAATTTTAATGCAACGTTTTGGTTCACTTGAAAATAAATTTTGGATTTAAAGTACTTTCTGAGATACATCAGATGACACAGTGGTTAGTTTATGTGACAGCTACACGATTATATCACGACGCTGCTAATGAGTGACAATTTACATTGTTGCTTTTGCGGTGTACCTGTTTTATATCTGCACAGTTTTTCTGTATTATTCTGGAAAGTAAAACATGTTTTAGTAGTAACTTTTGTGGTATAGCTACAATGAGACAGCCTTTTCTGTAGCACAACAATACGTTACAGCACAGTACTTACTTCATCACGGCAATAAGCGTAACAACTGCTGGTTGTAAGGACAATTCCAAAAACTTTGTGCGTGCGCAAGTGGTGGTTTATGAACTTGCTATTTTCTCTGCAAGACTCTTCGATGGTGATTGTGCACCTGCACAGTAGCAATAGATGGCTGCTGGCCGTCTCTACAAGAACTATAGTGGGTCTGCATCTTTGATGGCCCACCAATATCATTATCTCTACAAGGACTGCAGTGGGTCTGCCGCTCTGGTGGCCCACCAATACCATAATCTCCACTAGGACTACAGTGGGTCTGCTCTGTGATGACCTACCTACCATTATTCTTCAACTTCGACTGACTCTGCTGTGGGTTTGCTCTGTTGTGGCCTATTACCTCTCTGCATGTCAAGAGTCAGCACTGTCTTTCCGTTGGAAGGACAACACTACTTCTTCAAGACTGCATGGAAAAGCACTACTTCCGTGTGCATTCTCTTTTACTGCTCAGACTTTGAGAAAAAAAAAGCACGGCAATTTTACTGTAATGAATGATCAGGACTGTCTTTATGGACTGTGAGAAAATTTTAGATTCTCACCAACTTTGTATCAATAAGTGTGTGCATTTGATATCTTTGCTATTGTAATTATGAAAAACTTTATCAAATCATTATTGGCCACTGCCCAAAACAATTTGTAAAATTTTTTGTGGGGAGCATGGGGGCTATGCAAGTAGGCTGTTTAGGTTTTTATATTGGTCACGCCACCTAGCACTCTGTATGAAAATCCCTGTGTGTGCTGTGTGCAGTCGGTGGCTAGTTTGCATTGTTGTCTGCCATTGTAGTGTTGGGCTGTTCGCTGTTAACAGCGCGTAGCGTTGCGCAGTTGGAGGTGAGCCGCCAGCAGTGGTGGATGTGGGGAAGTGAGATGGTGGATTTTTGAGAGCGGATGCTCTGGACGTGTGTCCATCAGAAACAGTACATTTGTAAGAAAGGATGTAATGAACTGCTTCATGTATTATGATTTTTGAACACTATTAAGGTAAATAAATTGTTTGTTCTCTATCAAAATCTTTCATTTGCTAGCTATGCCTATCAGTAGTTAGTGCCTTCTGTAGTTTGAATCTTTTATTTAGCTGGCAGTAGTGGCGCTCGCCGTATTGCAGTAGTTCGAGTAACGAAGATTTTTGTGAGGTAAGTGGTTTGTGAAAGGTATAGGTTAATGTTAGTCAGGGCCATTCTTTTGTAGGGATTATTAAAAGTCAGACTGCGTTGCGCTAAAAATATTGTGTGTCAGTTTAAGCACAGTCATTGTTTAAATTTTTCTAAGGGGACGTTTCAGTATCCTTGGCTTACATGTTGCTCTGTAACAAATAAATTGTATTGTTACGTATGTAATTTGTTTGGTGGATCTGGGATTGAAAAAGAATTGACTTCAGCTTCCTTCGGAGCATGTGTAACAACAAAGTTTCACAGAAAAGCCGACAAGCACAAGATTTCAAGAAGGCACCTTCAGAATGAAGAGTGTTTTCAGTTTTCGGGTCATGAACGAACTGAATATTCAGTTTCTAAGGGCCCAGATTCTAGCCGTAAAACATACTGTGGCTATGTACGAAAATATTTCGTAATCGAGAGACTTACTAGTGATGGTTCTTTCTTGGGGAAGCAAGAGATTGCGTTCAGAGGACACTTTGAAGTTGTAAGTTCCGACAACGAAGGCAATAGCAATGTCTTGAGTAACTCGAGCTTTCAGCTATGTAGGCACAGTTTACCGGTATTCGGGATCACCTGAACAACACTACTGGGTTCAAGGGAACATCACAGTTCGAAACGGATTAATTCAATCGGTTACCAGTGTCATTAATGATAGCATTAAAGAAGAGTTACGATCATCTGAGTTTGTTGCAGTGCAAGAAGATGAAAAGTTTTATGTTTCTTGTGAGTCACAAATGAGTATTATTCTCAGATTTTGTATGCAAGACGGTCCCATAGGAAGATTTATTGATTTTTAGACTGTTTCTAAAACAAAACTCGTCAGCATTTATCAGAAATTGTACTCAATGCACTTGGTGTCTGGCGAGTTTCTGACGAAATAGTGAGTCATGTGTGTGATGGAGCCTCAGTAATGGCGAGTAAACGTGGTGTCAAAAATTTTGTTAAACATTAATGCCCGCGAACTTTATTTTGCACTTTTGTGTTCACAAACTTAATTTAATACTGTTATATTTTTCAGAAATATCAAAGCAGTTAAATTTATCATTTAGTCTCGTAGCATGCCATTCAATTTAGCAAGACCTCAGAGAAAACACAGCTCTTCGAAAATAAAGGATTTAGATTGCCTCAAACATGTACTACACGCTGGAATTTCTTTTCACGAGCTGTTCCGAGAATAAAATAACGGAAAAAATCGCAACACCAAAAATAATTAATGTAGAGCAATGAAACTTCGAGAATAAATTTTTCTAGATAACATATTTAACGTGTGTGTAGTAATTTCGGAATTTTTAAGTGAATTTTGTGACGAGAAAGTACATAAATTCCTCGTGGCGTATTGAGCAGGTCGGTGGCTGAAAACTGTGACTGCATTTGGTACCGACAGACTTAATATTTGGCGAGCATTATCGATCTGAAACAATCAGTATTTTTGTAGCTATTACGTTTTCGGGAAATGCAACACCATAAACTTGCTAACGTGAGTGAAAGGGATTGTGAGTGACTGTGTTAATTCTAGCACGGGCTTGGCAGTGATACCTGTTCACCTAAGTTTCAGAATAAATTAATTGAGGACAAAATTTCCAACCTTTCATTTCGTATCTCTCCCGAAACGTAGATTAGTGACTTTGATTGCAGCCTGGTTATCGTCGAAGAACAGTAGGTTTCACTCGGCTTTCCTACTGATGATCTGCTGAGACAATGTTCACAGGCAGGTGCAGGTCCGTCGTAAAGGGACGGAAAGAACTGCGCCGCCGCAGCATTCTTGACTAACATCAACTCACTACGTCCAGTGTCATAGGTAAATAACGCTCACGGCCGTTACAGCGTGTAATTAAAGCAAACCCAATTTTCATCCTCATAGTGGCTGTACTAGCGACATTCCTATGCGACTGGGGCAAATTTAAATAACCATCTTTCAAATTTAGAACACGCCTAGCAACTTTCATTTATGTCGCTCAACTCGTTCTTGGTGTTGCATCTTTTTTCCCATCAGTGTATTTGTTGCAAATAGTCAGTAGCTAAGTAGAAATAAATTAAAATTACATCAATGATGAGAAAGTTTTTCACGCATCTCCATTTTTATGACGTCATATCTCCTGAACTGTGTGTTCTGCAATGATACGTGTTTGCATGTACATTCAGTGATGTATGTGTATACTGTGTGCGAAATGTCATGCAAACAGAGTTGGTAGTAAATAAGATATAAATTAAAATATCATTCCTGTTGCGGCAGTTTTACTGTATGAACAGTGAAAATGATGTAAACGATAAACTTATTTCCTTTCATCGTCTAGTGGGAGCTGTCAGCGAGAAAAAGTCTCGCAAATGTTTGAAATTATGTGTAAAGTTGGCTGTAAGTCACTAAGTGCTCTAATTCTCACATGCTGGACGAATCTAGTCAGGCTCTTTGCGTGTCATGAGCAACGTTTCTTTTCCACCCCCACTCTCACTTCTTTGAGGGGCAGGTGGCCCTCATTCCCTCAGTGATTCTATCCAGACAGTAAAAGATGTGTGTATCAGGTTTGGTTGAAATCTATGCAGTGGTTAGGAGATGCGGAATATACATACATACAAAACATACATACACTTCTATAAAATGTAAGGATTTGCATCGTTTAATGTCAAATGAAAGAGGTCCTCCAGTCAGTTTTTCTGATCTTCATGAAGTTTCCTTTGTTCGCTCTTACATCAATTTGGAATTGATAGGGCATAAATTTATTTTCATGCTTGTTATGATTTCTGAATGGCGCCATATTAAAATTAAAAAAAATAAACTGAAGAGTTTCTTTCTTGGTTACATAAAAACGCAAAAAAAGCCCAAAGACGATAGAAGAAGGTCCAGGAATATCGCCAGATATCGGGTTAAAAATAAAATTAAAACTGAAACTGGAACGTAAAATGATACGATTTAGAAAATGGTCTACTATGAGTTCATATAAAATGTGAATAATATATCTTATTATTGAGGAACTGGCTAAGTTTCAGCTTGTTATCATTATATGAAAAAGCAGCACAATATTTTCTTGTTTGCTCTTTTCTTGTCCTCTATTTTTGAAAAGTTTGCTTCATTGTTTTAAAGTGGGAAGAGAACGTGACAGAAAGCTGCATTCGCCAGAAGAAATGTTTATTAACACTATTTCCAGTTTTAGGTAGTTACTGAAAGCAATACTGACAGTTCTGTGGTTTACGTCCAGAGGGATGCGAAGCGTTAATTGTATGCCACACCTTAAAGTATACAGTTTCTTCCAATGAACAGTCGTGAAACAACTTCATAAACTGAGTATAACTATAGCAGCCAAAGCTTTTACTTCTAGGCACATGTCCAACGAACCAGAAGTGAAGCTATACTCTGACACTAGAGTGTCTGTAAGCAAGACAACGTTGGTCGTTGCCGCGAGTGAAAGATTCACAATGACAGAAGTGCAACTCAGTCTGTAAACAAGAAGGAACTCTGCATGCATCCACCAACTCTGTCTTCCCAATTACGCTTTCGAATTACGGCCCAGGCTGACTGGGTATTACTATTCTGCCGTTGCTTTTGCATTTAGGAGTGTAAATACGTACATGGATATCCCATATCTAGATGTGCGAATGTCAATCGTTATTTTGTTGTTCAAATATTATTAAAAATAGTGAAGTGCAGATTGTATTCCTCTGCGTTCTAGCTCTCATTTCAGAAACAAATACGCCACATTAACTAAACACATGTTTCTGTGAACTGTCGTTTCATTCACAGACGATCATGCGGACAGCATACTGTTTAGAATAACAAAATGAGTATTGCTCTAAAATGAAGCATAAATAAAATTATTCTAGTAACACCTTATAAAAATAGAACTTTAACAAAGCCAACTGGATTCCGAAGGAGGCACTTCCTGTTACATTAGTAACTTGCTCTAGGACGTGATACTGACAGCGCAGCTGTGACTTTCCGAATGTACAGCTTTCAAATATTCGCGCGCACCTGTATTTGCCAATATTCACCTCTCTGCAGCCGTACGGGAGACACGGCTTTGCGTATGCGTGATGTAAGGGTGCAGTCGTACAGGAGACACGGCTTTCCGCATTTGCGACGTGAGGGTGCTCTCTAGTCTTGTGAAGTAACTACCCTTCGCGCCGCTGACCGGCGCCACCCGTACATCCGTGGCAGCAAGTCGCATAAATTTTACTTACTTAGAACATGCAACCTCGAGCCGAATGTTAAACGTAAAATATCACATACAGACATAATGCTAGTTCTGGTTGCAATTGCGGAAACATAGAACGTGGCACAAGAATAGGAAAAACATCTTTACTCGTGTGATTCACCAAATTCTGCATCTACACTCCTGGAAATTGAAATAGGAACAACGTGAATTCATTGTCCCAGGAAGGAGAAACTTTATTATTTGATACATGCGGACGTGCATTGTCCTGTTAGAACAGCAAGTTCCCTTGCCGGTCTAGGAATGGTAGAACGATGGGTTCGATGACGGTTTGGATGTACCGTGCACTATTCAGTGTCCCCTCGACGATCACCAGTGGTGTACGGCCAGTGTAGGAGATCGCTCCCCACACCATGATGCCGGTTGTTGGCCCTGTGTGCCTCGGTCGTATGCAGTCCTGATTGTGGCGCTCACCTGCACGGCGCCAAACACGCATACGACCATCATTGGCACCAAGGCAGAAGCGACTCTCATCGCTGAAGACGACACGTCTCCATTCGTCCCTCCATTCACGCCTGTCGCGACACCACTGGAGGCGGGCTGCACGATGTTGGGGCGTGAGCGGAAGACGGCCTAACGGTGTGCGGGACCGTAGCCCAGCTTCATGGAGACGGTTGCGAATGGTCCTCGCCGATACCCCAGGAGCAACAGTGTCCCTAATTTGCTGGGAAGTGGCGGTGCGGTCCCCTACGGCACTGCGTAGGATCCTACGGTCTTGGCGTGCATCCGTGCGTCGCTGCGGTCCGGTCCCAGGTCGACGGGCACGTGCACCTTCCGCCGACCACTGGCGACAACATCGATGTACTGTGGAGACCTCACGCCCCACGTGTTGAGCAATTCGGCAGTACGTCCACCCGGCCTCCCGCATGCCCACTATACGCCCTCGCTCAAAGTCCGTCAACTGCACATACGGTTCACGTCCACGCTGTCGCGGCATGCTACCAGTGTTAAAGACTGCGATGGAGCTCCGTATGCCACGGCAAACTGGCTGACACTGACGGCGGCGGTGCACAAATGCTGCGCAGCTAGCGCCATTCGACGGCCAACACCGCGGTTCCTGGTGTGTCCGCTGTGCCGTGCGTGTGATCATTGCTTGTACAGCCCTCTCGCAGAGTCCGGAGCAAGTATGGTGGGTCTGACACACCGGTGTCAATGTGTTCTTATTTCCATTTCCAGGAGTGTATATAGAGTTGCCTTAGCCGAACTACCGACGATCATCTAGAGGGTTGGATCCCCTCCTTCGAATGCGTCAGATTGCAAAGCCTCGGCTACTCTCAGGGTGGAAACTCCGTCTTCGAAGATTGTGTTTGCTCGTCTGCCCGCCGTTTGCTGCTGTCGCTGTTCGTTCGTCTGTCGTCCTGCCTGCTCGCTGTCCATCGCCGTCGTCGTAACCGCTGCCGCCGCCGCTGCTGCCTGCTGTTCGTCCGTCGGTTCGATGCCGCCTGGTGCAAGTCCGTCTGTCCGTCGCCGTTCGTCTGCAACGAGTACTCCGACCTCCACTGTCATCTACACCTCCCCCTCCCCCTCTCCCACAGTCACTTCCTGGAATGTCGCCCCTGGCCTCCCTCCTTACACCTCCCCTTCCCTTCCCACACATACCGATCCCCCTATCTCCTCCCCTTCTGTATACCCACACCTCTGCACCCTTCCTCCAGCCTCCACACCCTCAACAGCTCCCACTACTACCCCCGCCGTCACGTACATCTCTGTTGCCGCCTCTGCTGCCACCCCTCCGGTGGTCGGCTTCCCCTCTCTCACCCACCCCGTCGCTTCGTCATCTGCATCTCCCGCACGCATCACGTCGCGCGGAGCCACCATCGCCACCACTGAACCAGCTGCTTCTCCCGGCGCCTTCACTACGCCACTGGGATCTACCACCCGCCACCTCCCTCTCCTCCCCGTCCCTCCCCCTCCTGCCAGCCTCCAGTCTCCAAAAAAACCCAAAAGCGCGTCATTACCGACTCTGCTCCCGCCACTTCCCACAAAAAGTCAACTCCACCTCCCCCTCCCCCTGCCGTCACCATGGACACCACCCCTCCTCCTGCCACCCATACCTCGGCCCCCACCCTCCACACCTTTGTCCTGTCAACTCCCGATCCTAAGTTCCTGAATGCTCGTACCCTCACCATGGAGATACGAAAGTACTTACCTTGTGCTCCCATCTCCCAACTCATGCCCCGCATGGACTCAGTCCTTATCAAGTCCCCATCCCCATCCTTTCACTCAGACCTCCTGCGAAAACTCCCACGAGTTATGTTTGGCCCGCACGCCTCTCTGACACCCTTCCTTTCCGCTTCCACTCCTCGTCAGCCTCAGCCTCCCCGTCGCCCCCCCCCCCCCTTCCACCTACACCGCTGTGATCACAGAGGATGAAGTGTTGGTGGAACTGAACTCCCACCCGGACTTGGAAATCCGCTCTGCCCGCCGTACCCACAATGCCTCTGGTCCCACCTACCTCATGCGGGTATTCTCTGAGTCCGCCCCATCCATTGACCATCCCCCTCACCCAGGGAGCCCTGATATACCACCGTCGCCACCCTGTTGAATCCTCCAAATCCCCTCCCCAATCCTACTGTTGCCAGCGGTGCCTGATGTACAATGACCACCTGACTCCCAACTGCAATAACCCCCCACCTGTCCCCATTCCAAGGCCTCCCACTTTCTTAAGAACTGCCCAACCTCGCTGCTTCTCCTTCCTGTAATACTTGCAATGGCCCCCATCCCACCTACTCCCACAAGTGTAAAGCTGAACCCCCCCAGCCACCCCTGAGCTTACAATCCCAGTTCATCCCGTCGATCCCCCTGTCCATCCCAACAATTCCCTCCATCCACCCCCCACGGCCGAACACATCATCCAGTTCCATACCGTTGTACTCCAAAACATTCATCCTTTTCAGTGCCCCACACCTTCCAACAAATCTCCCTTGCTGCTCGCTCTGTTTTTCACCTGAACACCTTCGCCACTTACTCCCACAACCAAGCCCTCTTCACCTTCACCTGCCTCGACACCCTAGTTTAAGTATCTTCCCCTCCCTCTCTTCCCCCCCTTCTTCCCGCCATGGTGCAGCATGAGTATCGCATCCTCTTCCAGAACATTCGCTCCTTCCACTCCTACAAATACCTCCTCATGCACACGCTCTCCCACCACCAGGTCAACACCTTCCTCTTGAACGAAACCTTTCTCCAGCCCCACCATTCTATCTGCACCTCTCCCTATATGCTCCACCGCACTGACGCTCCTGGTCCTCGTGACCAGGGTGGAGTCGCGATTAGCCACCTTAAGCATATCCCCGTCTGGCCACAACCTCTCCTCAATGACCCCACTGAGCACCTTATCCTTAGCGTCTTCATCCCCTCCCTCACCATTACCTGCGCTACCATCTATGTCCGCTCGACTGCTCCTTTTCCTTATGACTTCATCTCACAAATTGACCACACCTTCTCCACCTATGTGATTGCTGCCGACCTTAACATCAATAGCCACACTCCTGCTGCCCTTCGGCGGTGGCATCAGCTCCTCTCCATAATCCAAGGTGACCTTGTTCCCCTTCCCCAGCACACCCGACGCGAAAGTGACACCACCCCCGAAGTTGTCATTGTCTCTGCCCATCTCCTTGAGCGTATCGCTGTCGCCGTCCTTTACCCCACAGGTAGCGATCACCTCTCTGTCCTTCTCCCCATAACGTCTGCTCACCGCCCCCCTCCAGCTCCGCACCCAGCACCCCCTCCCAAGGTCGTCCATGACTATCGCTGTGCCAACTGGGATGCCTACCGGGACTCCATCTCCACCCAGGTCGAAAGCCACCCTCTTGCCTATCACCATCCTGACATCATCCACGCCTCGTCCTTTCTTCAGAAGGTAATTACTGACGCCGTGGAGGCCCATGTTCCTACTAAAACCATCCACCCACACCGTCCCACACTCCCTCCGCGGGCTGTCCTCCTCCTCCGTGAATCCCGGCCCCTCTATCGCTCCTTCCTGCGCACTCGTGACAGGGATACACTCCAACGCCACCGGCAAATACAGTGACACGTACGGAACCTTATTACATACTGGCGCCAGACCTGCACACCACTCAACGCCACCCTCCCTATCAACTCCTCCAAGTACTGGTCCACCTTCCATCGTCTTACTGTTTCCCTTTGCGCTCCCCACTACCCCCTTCTCCATAACGATCGACTCCTTCCTGACAACCTTAGTAAGGCCAACCTCTTCGCTTCCCACCTTTCCGAGGTCTGCTCCATCCCCGATGATCCCCACTTTCATTATTCTCTTTTGCCCACCGTCATGGAACGTGCTGATACCTCGGTCGCTCCACTTGCTCCTAGTCTCCAGTACTTGGGGCAGTTGCCCCCCTCTGACGTAAACACTCCCATCACAGCACAAGACATTAAACTTATCCTCCAGTCCAAATGCAACACGGCCCCTGGTCACGACTGTGTCACCTACCGTCACCTTCGAGAAAGCCCCTATTCCTTCCTGACTGTCCTCGCCCATCTCTATAATGTCATCCTCTCTACTGGCTTCTACCCTGACCTGTGGAAGACCTCCCGCGCCCTCTTATTCCTCAAACCCAACAAACCCCCTTCTGCCGCCTCTTCCTATCGTCCCATCTGCCTCACCTCCGTCTTCAGTAAGGTCTTTGAATCCATCCTCTCCCACCGTATCCATCAGCACCTTACTCAACACCACCTTCTCCCCCTTACCCAGTGTGGCTTCCGACCCTCCTCATCTGCTGATGACCAACTCCTCTACGTTGTTCATCTTCTGTCCCTCCAGCTCAACTCCCGTCGCTCCGCCATTTTTGTTTCCCTTGACCTCCAAAATGCCTATGACCTTGTATGGCATCCCAGTCTCCTCTTTAAACTCCAAACCTATGCGCTGCCTATCAAGTTTGTTCGTCTGGTCGCTTCCTTCCTCTCGCACCGTCCTTCCTATGTCACCCACCACAACACCAACTCCCGTGTCTCTTATCCCACGGCTGGCGTCCCCCAGGGTTCTGTCCTCTCCCCTCTCCTTTATCTCTTGTATACAGCTGATATGCCCAAGCCACCCCCCACCAGTCCACCTTCTCCAGTACACTGATAACACCGCCTTCCTGGCTGTCTATCCTACCCTTCAACGGTCTCAACGTACCCTCCAAACCCACCTTAACCAGTACAGCACTTGTTGTAACCAGTGGTTCCTCCGTCTCAACCCCTCCAAAACCCAGGCAATCATCATAGGCCGCACCACTCGCTCCTTTCGCCTCCATGATTTCTACCTCACCCTTTATGGTCGTCCTATCCAGCTCACCGCCACCCTGAAATACCTTGGCCTCACCATCGACCGATACCTCACCTGGACCCCTCATCTCCAGACCGTCCAGCAGAAAGCCCATTCCCGCCCATGCCTTCTGAAACTCCTGTCTGGCCGGACATGGGGATTGCATCCTTCTACCATCCTTCACACCTACAAATCCCTCATCTGTCCTATCCTCTGTTATGCCAGCGTTGCCTGGATCTCCGCCCCCACCCACATTTACAAGGCCCTCCAAATCCTTGAACGCCATGCGCTCCACCTTGCATTCCGTATCCGCCTTCCTTCCCCCACACGGCTCCTGTATGAACTGATCCGCTTCCCCCACCTCCTCCTGTTCCTCCAACATCTCCGCATCCTTTACATTGTCCGCAGGCTTGATCCCCCCCACACTCTGGTTTCCTCCTTCCTCTCCACCCCCTGCCCGTTGCCGCGCCTCTATCGCTGTATCCCTCCCTCTCTCCACCACCACAACCTCCATCTCGTTCATCAGGGCAATTTCCAACGCCTCCCCCTCCCGGATGACGAACTTCGCCGTGACATCTACCCTTCCTTCCAACTATAACCTGGCCTTGTTCCCACCCCCCCTCCTCAGGGCCCCCTTTTTCCTCTTCCCTCCTCCTCCCAGAGCGGATTTGCCTCCATCCCCCCCCCTCCCCTAACACTCTGCACCCCATACTTGCTTCTTTCCTTCCCACATCCCTCCCTACCTGGCCCTCTTCAGCGCGCCCTCCGCTCATCTCCCCCATCTCTTCCCCTCCCTCCCTTCTTCAGGTCTCCCTCATCTCCTAGCGCCTGGCAGATCCTCTGTATTGATCATCATCAGTGTGCCGCATCAGTGTTGTGTTTAGCGCTGTTTCTCCTGTGCGTCCAGAGGTGTGATTTTAATTGTGTTCGCCGTCAGTGTTACGTTATGTGGTATGCCATCCGTCGATACCTTTATGCTCCAGTCATACTGTGCCTTGTGTTCTTTTAATCGCCGCAGTGTGTGGCTTTTTGTGTGTGCTACTTTTAAACAGTTTTTTATCTCCTTTTTACAGTCACCCCGTTTTTTTGTCTATTGCCTTCCATGATGTTACCCCTTTTTTATATCTATGTTCACCATATTCTCTCCTTTGCAATTTTTAAATGTTTTCTATTGTTTGTTCTATGTCTTTCGTCTGAAGAGCAGCGCATATGCTGCTGCCAGCCCGCCCCGATGGGGAATTGAAATACAATAAAGAAGAAAAAAAAAAGACCTACCGACGGCGGTGAATAGGCGATTATCATCTGCATCTTGCGATTGATGTCTGCTTCTAATTTTTGGAAGGCTGTATAGCTTCACTATGTAATTAACGTGGCTCTGGATACGAATAGTGTACTGATAATTGTCTGCAGATATGCGTCGAGGATGGTGGGGGTCAGACTACCACAGTAACTTTTGATGTAAATAAGTTGTTCTTTGTTATTTGGGCAGCGTGGTCTCAAGCGCTTTGTCAGGCTTCGCGAGGCTCGCCCCGTCGGAGTTTCGAGTCCTGCCTCGAGCGTGGGTGTGTGTGTTGTCCTTAGCATAAGATAGTTTTAGTTAGATTAAGTAGTGTGTAAGCCTAGGGACCGATGACCCCAGCAGTTTGGTCCGATAGTATCTTACCACAAATTTCCAAATTTTTCTGTTTGGCTATTTGGGCAACGAGATAACTGATGGCTAAAGTAGAGAGGATATAACATACAGACGGCTCTTCCGAAGAAGAGACATTTGTTGCTGCCCCTTCTCTCTCTATCTCTCTCTCTCTCTCTCTCTCTCTCTCTCTGATACTACTTCCTCTTGTCCGTCTTTATGTGCAGGCCAACGTCAGGAACCTCTTGATTCATTTTTATCTGTTTTTTACTAATGGATACACTGATTCACGAGAAAGGGTTCTGTATACAATTTACAAATATTTCATATGAATTGTCCGAATTATGATTAACTAAAGTTTAATCATGAAAACGACACCACTGCCTCCTACCGAACAACTGCCATAATTCGAGAGAGGAGCAGTCACTTGAGACAGCAGAAAGAGTGACACAATTTGTATCTGGCGTGATCTAACGGTATAGCGTTTGGCTTTGAACTATCGAATCCCGGATGAGCCAATTTTTTCCACTGTGCCTGGAATCCTTACATTCATCTCTCAATCACGAGGAGATTCGCCAGAAACGAAACTTGATTCGGATCGTGCGTTACGCTGTAGCTCCCCGTTTTCCGGTTGAATAACTAGTTAAGGACTTGCATGTCGCCTGATACCCAATTTATTGCAATCGTTTCGGAACAACTGAATAGCAAAAATAACATGTGAAACAAAATGCTACGATTTTAAATATTTTATGCATATAGTAAAATGCAACACGGGATGCACCTTTGCTTCGTTTATATAAACAAAGCTTTACATCAGCGCAACTTACGGTTTAATATTTTCATAAGTCAAATATAATTGCGAACACAATTCTCTGCGTCCTGGGGGAAAAAGGTATTATTTGTTTTGACACTTCCAAATTGTACAGAAGACTGGTAAAAGAATCTTCTTTGACGACGCACTTCGAAATACGACAATTTCAGACTGCCGATTTCTGCTTCCCTCACATTATCAGTTGCAACGTGCGCTCTTATTTAAGCACAAATCTTTCGATTAACGGACAGTGAGTTACTCAGCTTACAAGTATTCTAATAAACACGACCAATAACGAAAAGACAACCGCCCCCATACATGACGTCAGAGCTATAGTCTGTAGTAATAAAATATTTTTAACAGATATCGTCCCTGAAATCGTTTGAGAATAACTGCATAGCGGTAAAACATGCGAATACCAAATATCTGATGTTTTTTTTTTGTGTTTCAAGTAAATTTAATTTCCGAAAAACTACTTCAGCTGCTTCACTTCGTTTACATGCAATACGTCCTTTCAGCAGTGTTGGAGATGATTCAACTTTCAGCTTTCTGCTTTCCTTGAATCTAACCTGTATGTGGACATGGTTCTTTATGTGGCACAGTGAAGTCTTCCATAAGAGTCCACGGAAAAGAATTGCGGCAATGAGTCTCAACAATGCATCACAGTACGTACTAAAGCATCACACGGCCTGAAAATGTACATCATGCGTGTTCTCTGTTCTACCACAGACAGCCTCGCCGCGCGGGATTACCCGAGCGGTCTCAGGCGCTGCAGTCATGGACTGTGTGGGTGGTCCCGCCGGAGGTTCGAGTCCTCCCTCGGGCATGGGTGTGTGTGTGTGTTTGTCCTTAGGATAATTTAGGTTAAGTAGTGTGTAAGCTTAGGGACTGTTGACCTTAGCACTTAAGTCCCATAAGATTTCACACACAATTTTTTCAGACAGCCTCCGATACATACTGAAACACTCACGCGCATGTAACTCATGATTCGCATACAATGTTTAGATATATTGGAAACATAACTTACGTCACGATGTGCTCCCATCATTGCGATGAGATGTCACTCCAAACGCCATTTTTACAGGGAAGACACAACATTCACGCCTCCAGACAATTTCCCTGCCTTGCCCTGCTTTCACCCCATAGGTTTTATGAATGTGATGATATTTACTTACTTAAAGATGTTCTGTGAATAATTTTATTCGTAGCCTGCAAACAAAATACGGTGCGACAGTCGTCTAGTCGTTTATACTTAACGCTACCCATGAGAAGCCAGGCCGGGTTACTTGTGAAATATAAATTTAAATATTGGGAAGCCTTTGATGGAGTTTAGACGTTCATGGAAGTGAAACAAAGGCGATAAGCAGTTCTGACAAGAAAATAAGTTTTTCAAATGTGGTGTTACAGAAGAATGCTGAAAATCAGACCAGTAGATCGCGTGCCGGATGAGGAGGTACTGAGTAGAATTGGGAAGAAAAAGGAATTGTGGTACAACTTGACGAAATGAAGGGATCAGTTGCTAAGACATTCTGAGACTTATGGGGAACATCAGTTTAGTTTAGAGGCAAGTGTGGGAGGTAAAAATCGTAGACAGAAAGCAGGATATGAATACAGTAAGCAGGTCCAAGGGGATTTAGGTTGCAGTAGCTATTCGGAAATGGAGAGGCTCGCACAAGAGCCAGTAGCGTGGAAAACTGCTTCAAACCAGTATTCAGGCGGAAGACCACAACCACAACCATAACAACAGCAACAGCAACACCACCACCTACTGCTGCTACTACTACTACTACTACAAAAACGGACGTTTCAGTTTACAGACGTGTCAAGTCACAAGAACAAAATTTTATAGGTGACACAAAAAGCTATTGTATCTGATAGAACAGATGGTTATCCACTCACTTCTAGAAGTGCATGAGACTTCTGTAAACAATATAAACATTGTACTCCAGATTCAGGGGGTAGATGCAAGGGACCTATCTTGACCCCATTCCGGGTACCTATGGTGAGGCATGAAGCGTCTTGACATTACACAGTTGGCTGCGAATAACCACAGAAGACACTACAGAACACTAAAATAAGCAAATACGAGCTAAATGTGGAAAACGAAATGAGAACATAAACAATAAGACCAGAAAGTAGCAACAGCTATGAGTGGAACCGGTAGCAGACAACGACCATATACCAACATACAAGTGAATGAGACTGTAAATAACGAATCGTGTGGTATACAGCACCATAATATGTAAAACAGAGCTTCGAGGAGAAGAAAATGAATGCTAGATACGTATCAATCAACGTTATCACTGTTACCAGTACACTATAATGTTCGTCCGGAGGCTTGTAAGGAGTTAGGAAACAATATGCTAGTTAATCACACTCTTCTTTGTAGTATAGATCGTGTGAGGTACTACTCGCGCAGTTCAATCTTAGAATAGGCGCTGTGGCTGATGGAGGCTACCGTTTGTTTCCTTTATCGTTATGTCACCCGCTTCGCCCCATATGAGAGGGGGCGGGGGGAGGGAGGGAGAGAGGGGACTATCGCGGGTACAAAATTACGCTCCTGAGACAGGAGTATTAAAAAATACAACGAAGATGAAAACATATTATTAAGGGGTAATAACTTTACGTACGGTTATAAAAATGTAAAGGATGAATTCGTCGGCGTTTCCATAAAAAAAATAATATTTTCCTTTTTAAATTAAAATCAAAGGACTAAAAGACGAAAAACAAAAATATGTACATCTAAAAACAAATGTAAGAAAAGGTGAGATCCTTTTAAGGAGCAGTAGTGCACTTTAACTTAAAAGCTGAAGGCCCTACACGGGGCCGGCTGGAGTGGCCAAGTTGTTCTAGGCGCTACAGTCTGGAACCGAGCGACCACTACAGTCGCAAGTTCGAATCATGCCTCGGGCATGTATGTGTGTGATATCCTTAGGTTAGTTAGGTTTAAGTAGTTCCAAGTTCTAGGGGACTGATGACCTCAGAAGTTAAGTCCCATGGTGCTGAGAGCCATTTGAGCCATTTGAACCCTACATGGGGAGAAAAGGATTTGAGCAGAAGAGAATGTGTTCTATATGGTTGAGGGGTGCACGGAGGAATATATAGTGGCCCGTTAGCAGGAAACTATGGGGATGAAGGTAGGTGTTGATGTGGATAGTGGGAAGACAAAGGGTGGCAAGGGATTTGGTACTTTGGTAGGGTAATAGTATCAGGAGTAAGGGGATGGGGAGACATGGAGAGGGAAAATGAGAGGGAATACCTGATTTGGAGTTTGTTAGATGAGGAAGAGTAGTAATAGGTAGGACAGGTTAATTCGAAGCTGATCTCATAGTCTGGGAGGTAGTCGGTTGAAATTGCATTGGGATAGTACATGGAGTGTGTAGATGTATGGACACTGGGAAGTGTTTTTAAAGATATGGCAGCACCCTGGATTGCTAATCAGAGGGCTAACGATAGGGTTATTCGAATCTAGTTTGCTGATTGTGTAGCATTAGCGAAGGTGTTTGATGTGATTGACGAAGAGTTGGAATTTGATGAGATGGTTGAGGATCCACATCATGGTAGGTAAAAAGGATCCGCAAAGCAAGGTGAAGTGCATGATGTTCAAGGATTTGAAGGGACTTACCGAAATTCGAAATTTGGTGGGGCAAAGATCTATGCAACATTTTTATAGGAGAGGATGAGTTGGAACAAGGTTTTGTAAATGTGAAGACTAGCGGAGGGGTTCTATCTCAAAGTTCGGCCAACTAGTAGTTTTAGGCTATTGTGGGCTTTCTGTTGGATGGTCAGTTGGTGAGGTTTCCATTTTAGTTACCACACGAGAGTTAGTCCAAGGTATTTTAGTATGTTAGTTAAATGGATGGTGATGGGAAGTGCGTGTAGTTCATCCTATAATTGTTGCCTGGGTTATGGAGGGAATGCTCTTGAGGAGCCATTGTTTCCATTGATTGAGGTAGATTTTGACAGATCGTTAGGATTTCTAGAATTTAGGGTACAGAGTGGGGAAAGTGGTGTCATCAGCATACTGAAGGTGAACTGGCGGAGGTGGTTTGGGCATATTGACAGTGTAGAGAGATAAACGAGAGGAGAGAGGATAATGTCTTGAGGCATGCCTACAGTGGGATAGAAGCTATAGGAATAGGTATCATTAATAGTGACAAAGGATGAGCGATTAGATAGGAAAAATGCAAAGTGGCAGAATAGTTAATTGAAAGTGTGTAAGTCTGGAGTTTTATGAGGAGACTGGATTGCTAAAGCCGTCATAGAATTACTCTAGGTCGAGGGGCCAAAAATAGCGATTTATGTTCGTTCAGCTGGTGGGATAGGAGATGAGCAACGGACAGGATCTGGTCATCAGAGAAGTTAGGACAGAAGCCACACTAGGTGACAGGATGGAAGTGGTGTTGGTCCAGGTATTGATGGATGCTTCAGGGAATGATAGATTCGAAAACTTTGCAAAACACTGAGGTGAGGTTGATGAGGCAGTGTGAGGATGTTAGTGTGGATTGAAGAATACTAGGATTTTGGAAGATTACATTGTTCAGGGTAATAATCTGCAGAGAAGAGAGTGTTGTTGTTATGGGTTTCGATGTTGACTAAAAAAGGAGAGGTTACCCTCTTTGAGGTGTTGGTAGGTAATGCACTCGTGACCAGGGGAAGTCTTTTGTTTTATGTGAATTTGTCGTTTGCTATGATTGGTGTGTTTAATTCTGGCTGTGATCTCAGAGCGAACCTCGGTTATTGTGGCAGTGAGGATACGGTGATGGTGAGAAGTTTTAGGTTGTTTGACCTGGGGGGTGGTGTTGAAGTGAGGGAGGTATAAGGGCGAAATGTGATGCATGGGATTTTGCGCAGAAGATCATATGGAAGTTGGGGTTCATGGATTTAATAACTGAAGTTTTGTGGGGTATGAATTGGGCATTATGGGAAGGTGTGGGACATACTTCTTGATGTCAAGAGTGAGCGATTTGTCATTAAGGAATCTGGGATCAGGATAGGATAGGATGAATGTCTGAACAGTCAGGGAAGGAGGTGCAGGAGGGTGGGGAGGTGGTGTTCATGTGTCCAATGGGATCGTGATTGGTATGGGCTTTTTGGGAACAGTGCTAATAGTGGAGGTTTGGGTGGTTCTGTGGTTTCTTCGAGATAGTGGGATAAAGCAGAAGTTGGGGAACTGGAGATGGTGTCACAGCTTGTTGACTGAGTGAGAGATATTGCAGCTTGTGGCGTTGCACAGTAGCACGGCGAGATATTATCTGTGCTGGTAACGGAGCATGGTAAGTGGTCGGCGTGGGATAAATTGGAAGTGGGGATAAGCAAAGTAAATGGTAGAAGACACGAAAGGTACGGTAGGCGAAACAAGTGATTGCAGATGGGGACGAGACTGTAGGAGGGGGATGGTGGACGTAAGGTGGTGGACTTGAGGAAGTGTTCCACATAGTGACAGTAGGAGGAGGGATCTGGGTGGTATAGATGAGTGAAGTAGTAGGAGTGTCCGCACTGGGATAGGGAGACAGGGCACAGGGCGTAGATGATTATTGCCGGCGACTAATTGTCGCCGAGGTGATGGGGATAGAGACGGCGACAGTAACGGTAGGGGAGGAGACGACTGCGAAGACAATGACGACGATTCGCAGGGGAGGGCTGGGGGGTAAGGATGATGATGCACACGCACACACACACACACACACACACACACACACACACACACACGTTAAGGTAGAATCTAAGTAGCCTCGCATAACAGGTACTGTTTGCGAAGCACAGGAGAGTTCTCCTACCAGTCTGTGCAGGACGGGAGTTGGGCAAATGGACAACTATCTATCTAGAACCAGGGACTGCCCAGGCCAGTCTAGTCAGTAGACGCTTTGAGCAAGGGAATCCAACTTTGGGATGATGGAAGCGACCATAAATGCATTTTCCATTTATGGTTGCTTCGATCAGCCACCGCGCCAAGTGTCAGCTTGGATTGTGCAAATAGTAAAGCGGAATTTATTGTATTAGCATGCAAAAATAGATCTCACAGAATCAATATTTTATTGCCAAAATGAAATGCGGCAGGTATGTAAATAGTTTTCAGTTTTTGAAAATCAAAGGAATGGTTTGTACAGTCATTATTCTACCAAATTTTCCAGCAAGCAAAAGAAAGAAGACATTTGACTTAAAGCTGAGCTGGCACAGCTAGGGTCGTTCTGATCGATATTTCTGTTTCAATACCTGTTGTATCTGTCCCGATATCATGTTTTCGTTAATTTCATAATATCACAAAATGTATCGCCATTGAAAGCAATAAAAGATATACAGAAAAAATATTTATCATTGAAATACTTACTAATAGTCAAATAAATTACATTTGAAAATACAGCGATACTTCTCTTTAAGCCTTTCCATGCAAGTTTTATGAGAAGTGAATTTACGTAGTATCTATGTAGTATACAGCAGAGTCACGTGCTGTAGGAAAACCTGCACTCCATGCAGACAATCAGATCCGAAGAATATACTGCAGTAGTATTAAGCATGTAGTTGTAAAAGTGGTTCTACTAATCAAATGTTTGTGAATTAAATGTACCTGATGGAATGTATTAGTACTTGTATTTTTCAAGTCACTTTTCTTGCTGTTTTGAGTTACTGACGCACTGAGAATCTGGCAAACATACATATATGTTCATACTCGACAAACCACAGTGAGGTGCATGCGAAAAGTTAATTAGCATTGTACGGAGAGGCAGTTTACCCATACAGCACATGCAGCACAAGCACATGCACATGCTGTTAGGAGCCTCGCAGTAACACAGCGCAATTTTCGGGGAAAAATACAATTGAAATTATACTGTCAACGATTATATTGGCATTACAGTGCTGTATTTTATAACACGAGAAATATAGATGATTGACATAACGGTGTATGTACTTTCGACAGGAGCAGATTCAGGGAGGGCCGGGCCGGGCCGGGCCGGGCCGGGCCGGGCCGGGCCGGGGCGGGCCAGGCCGGGGGCGGGGGGGGGGGCGTAATTCCCCCTCCCTCTCATTAACAACAGGTTAATCAAAGCATTTAAATCTTTACGTACATCAGTTTCCAAATTTCCCAGTTAACTTTCAGACAATGTCGTCAAAGCGTTGACCCTTCATGTGAATCCCTAGACTTTGTCGTTTTGCGGCAGGTTCGTATTGACAACTCAGTCTCGTAACACATGATGATTTTTTCCAAAAAAGACTTCTCAGAGATTTGTACTTCAATCAAATCGCGGCAGACGTCCATACATAGTTACTTTTCTTTGAGAGTCAGGATATGCGGGACAAACTTTGCACACACTTTTCTATTCTCAAAAACGTTCTGAAGAATGTCTTGAATACTTGATTTAGAGATGTTGCACCACTGCGTCAACACATTACGGCAACAATCCCTCTAGTTAACACCGTTTGCTCACAACTGACTTGTCGAATGCACATCTGTTGCTCACAGTTGTTAGTTCAAGCTGCACCATAATTACTGCGTTGACATCGCTTATGTGTCAGGAATAAAGTTAGTCCCGGAACATTTTGGACGGATGTTTACAAGTAGGACACTGAGTGACATGAGACAGAAATTGAAAGTCTCTCCACGAAGAGAAAATAGCAAAGTCTGACTTTCCCGAATACAGGTGGAAAGACTGAAAGGAGAAGCATTCCCCATCGTTTACACCATCGTACGGCCTTAGTTTGCATGTCTGTTTTGACAGTCGTAGTGCTAAATGAAATACTGATAGTACTGAGCCCACGATTCACTCTTACGGCACGTAGATTATGACATTGTCAGATTTGGTTGCTGTTATATATCACGTAACAAAATCTGTGACCAAATTTCAGAAAACATTCCTCACACATTGAGGAAGGAAATAAGTTACATGGACATGGATCCAGAAACGCTTTATTTCCATGTTAGAGCTTGTTTTTTATTTTTCTCTTGAAAATTTCATTAATCATGAGAAACACACAGGACAAGAACGTATCAGCACGATATGAAAGAATTTCCTAAACGGATTATTCAAAATGCCCTCTGTTAGCAAGAATAAATGCATCAACCCATCGTCACATTGAATCCCATGCTCCTTATGACGATGATCAATTGCTTTAAATATTGTCCTGTCGGGCATTGCCGTTCTGGAAATCTCTCCTGACACAAACGTCGAGGGCCACAGCCATTACCATCTGCTAATCCATACAACAAATGGCGACTGATGACGTTAGCAGTTAAGTCCCCATAAGATTTCACACACACACAACAAATGGCCATCTGCCAGCTTCACATGTGTGTTCATTTCCACTGCACTGTATATGAAACCAAATCCGTAATGGACACTAAACAGTTGATACTACGAGCTTGATGCTGGTAGAGCAATGTCAACACAAGCATGAAGTGAGTCACCTGAAGGAATTTTGCGAAGTCACCCAGACGAACCATCGTCCCCCTCGCCCTTTGACAAATAAGATTCAAGTTCCCCATCCCCCTTCTCATCCTTTGGTAGTAGAGTAACTGAGTGGGCAACGTCAGTATTTTTCTGTGCGCTGTAGGCAGAGGATCAGGTTTGTTTGACCTCAGGGTGTGGGTATTTGTTGTAAACAATAACAATAAATTAAACGTACAATTATTGTAATTATGCAAGTTCTCATTTTAGTTCTGGGCTCCATTCTGAGAGGACCACAGTATGTGTAATCATTATAAATAGTAAATTAATTATATTATTATTCGAATAACTCAAATTTCGTCATTTGAGGCATGTATGCTGTAGTGATAGGATTAGATTGTGGGTATTTGTTATGAATAGTACATTAAATTTATTATTATTTCAATTACGTAACTTCGTGAGTAATAATTTTGCAATTTTAGCAATTTTTGAAATACTTCTAACTATTAAGATGCAAGTAAATATAAGATGCGATCATAGTTTCCCTACGAAAGCCACACTAACCCCTTGCAAAATGTGGGTGCTTACATATCCGCATCGGAGTCGTGATGTTTTGCATATATGCTGCAGCGTTGCTCTCAAATGGAAACTTCTTGATCGCCCTTTATACGATGTTAAACAATTTCCACAATGCATTGTTCACACCATCGCAGACCCTTAAATTTTTAAATACTACACCATGATATTTAAATATATAAACTCTTGCTACATACCACATCTACTTCATACCTACGTTACCAGTGTATGTGCTGACATAATTTCTGCAGTGTGTAATTAATAACAGCTACGCTATTGCTCAGACTTAAAATGTTAAAGAAATGCCACAAGAGGACATTTAAACAAATGACTATCGCTAAGTCATCCCTACATTACTAGTGTGTGTGTGTGTGTGTGTGTTCGTCAGGATAGAAGTCAGGAGCGGAGGGCGTTGTAAAAAGACAATTAATTGAGTGGAATGGACCCAGTTTATTCTTGTAATGATGGTACAGTGGTGCCTACGTAGGGCTGAGCAGCCCCAAGAGGGGTTGCCGTCTGCTCATCAGAGAGGCAGTGACTAGAGGAGCGACTACTCGGGGCCGGGGTCAGAAGCTAAGAGAGCGCGGAGCTGTTTCCAAGCCGCCCTCGCCGCTCCCGGCCGCGTCCCCACGTGATCACACGATTAGTCTCTGATTGGAGGATTGATTCCGCCAACGCGCCTTGCTAATAGCGTGCCCCCGTCAGCGCAACCAACCCGTGGGACTTGAGTCTGACCGAGGAGCACGTGGCAGGAATGTGCCGACCATGGTCTTCCGGCCAGCACCTTCCACCACAGTATGCCCAAGCCAGCTACGGCCGAACATTATGCATTGAAAATTTATTTAAATAAAATTTTGTCGGCAATGATCCCTCTTGGGGGGTCTCCTCCCTGCACATCCTTTCCCCTTCCGAAGAAGGCTCTCTGGATGAAAATGAATGAGCTTATTCTAATTGATTATTCCATTTAAAAAATATATGATCATTATGAAGGGTCCCATAACATAGTGAGATCAATATGTGCAAAAGTTACAAAGTGGCCTGAAGGGCCTGAAGGAAGGCTCTTGAATAACAAACTTGTGAAGTTGGTGCGACGACAGTGGAGCGGCGCCATGCTGTGAGTGTGTGTCGGCGGTATCAGTGGTGGTGGGTACCCAGGCGATGATGAGGGGCACCGGAGCACAGCACACTGAAACACTCCACCCTCGTGGGGGTGAGAGAATGCTCCCAGGCCTAACAGTCACAAGGGGGGTTTTCCCCGTAATATTACTTTGAATTCTTAAATCTAGGATTACAATGGTAATTGCCCAAGTGGGTGAATGAGAACATTACAAAATGACAAAAATTTGAAGAGAAAACAAAATGACTTACATGAGGGTTAAAACTCGACAGTTAAATTGTGATTCCATAGACTTTACATAGAAATACAAATCCATTACAAAATTAGTTCATTGACCTGACACCTAGGCTACAACTTAATTCTAAGGGGGGGTCATGCCTGATCGCATGCACCAAGGTTGGCAGGTAGTTTCAGGTGTGATATTCACCTTCAGGTTGTGGGGGTGGTACTATTTCTCGGAAGGAAGTGAAACATTTGCAAAACCCTCTTTTACAGAGTATCCAGGATACTATAATCAGAATCATTACAATGATTATTACCGAACCAGCGCTGGGTAATACAACGGTGGTTAATCGCTTGGTTTGGTGCCAATCAGCAATATGTGAGGCCACTCGGTCAAGAGCAACTTGGTTGTGTTCCTGGGTAAGGAGATGATTGATCGATTGGAGTAGATCTGAATCATTGGTATCCGGTAAATTCTTTAGCTTCTCATGGTGATGGAGTTTAAAAGAGAGTTCAGGAAGGTATAAGGTAAATGTGGGAATGGTGACATGAAAGGTAGAGTGCAATTGAGCTGATATCCTCATAGAAGCAGCGTATACGTCACATCTTGAACTATTATACACTAGGCCACTAGACGCTGAACGCGGAGGCAGTACTACGCAGCGCAGGCTAAGCGTAACTCGCTGGAAGAATTTTTCAACCTGCTATGGGACGAAGACCAAGTGTCGTTAATAAATTTGAGATTTTGTACGAAGAAAGTTTTTTTTTAATGAATAAAATGAGAAGGAATCCTGTGATCGCGGTGTAAACCTGCACAGCCTAGGCACCTCCCACGCATTGGCCACTACGCAGGGGCACCCACCCCGCTAAGGCTCGACACGGCGAGACAGGTGAAATACTTCATAAAATTCAGAAATAATATTGAGTGGTTTTTCAGCTGTAGAAAACCCGAATGAGGGTAGGACAACTCAAGTTAACCCAATAATCATAGGATCTTTACTTACAGAAGTGGTCAATAGAGAGATTAACTGTACTGAAGTCGGAAATGAATGTTAGCGAGAGCGAGTCTGTTGCTCGTGAATACAGAGGCTGGGCGTGAAGCAGTGGAGGCGGCGCAGCGCAGCTTTAACAGCGCTGAGCCGGCAGAGTGCTGAGCTCAGATAACAGCGTCGGAGAGCGCTAGTGGCTCTGCGTCCGAGACTAAGACATTGTAAGTGCAACTAAAAAGTAACAGTTTATTGCAAAGCAATAATAAACGAATAGCTGATGTCACAAAGACGTTTGATTCCATTTTAACAACTTAAGTGTTCAACAGGTTGTTGATTAAAAGAACTGCTACTGAACATAACGTACATACGTACGTACTTCCCTTTCCCCTTCCGAAGAGCGGAGGGCATAAACCAAAAAAGCCTTGTTCATGTACTTAGTATATGACAATAGAGGTCTGGTAACATCAACAAGTTACACCAAGGAAGTGTGGATATGAACAGTGTGAGTGTGTTGTAAGTTGTTACTGGGCGTATGAAGTGTTGTGTAAATGTGTGACTAATGGTAGCTGATGGCGGATACGAACTGAAGGCCAATAGGTGCTATCAGAGATACTTCCAGTCCAGAAACAATGAAAACTAAAAGGGAATACCGAATATGGCACAAAAATAACGTATAACCATAAGGTGTACTAACATTAATCATAACTATAAATTGATAACAATAAAACATGACATTGAAGTAATAATAATTGACAAGAAATAAAATAAAGGGAATATTTCCCGAACATAAACTTCCGAATCGGATACGAAATCCGTCAGGGGATGTTGTTTTTTAGTCGGTTGACGAAGTGCATAAGGGACTACGTCAGTAGAATCCGACAGTGTGCGTATATAACAACATTGTTCTTAAAAGTGCAGTTTGCACTGTCAGATGGTGAAAAGCAACTAATCCGTTCAGCAACGGAAAAGGCTGCCATCTGGGGAACGGTATCTGAATCTTTGGCAGAATCCGATGATTTTGCAATGGAATTGCCATGTAGAAGAAAATAGCAATGTATAAAATGTAATAAAAGAGCGTCTGGGGCTCAGTTCATTTGTGGTTGAGTGCCAAAGGCGTAGTGTGAGCGCAAATTGTCTCACGGTGATTGATGTATGAATTGTTTTGTGGTCAACCGAGGAGCCTAGGATTCGGTGACGTGTAAGTACAAGTTCGCGGTGCGTATGAGCTACCTGCGAGTGACTCGACTAATAAGTTCAGCAGTGCATTAGCGCAATCTGCAGACTTGGATTGATGATTATATAATTTGCAGGGCAATGGGGCAACCTGCGGACAGTGCTAAGGCAACCTGTCTAATAATTGAGGGGTAGGCAGTGCATTGGAGCTATCTGCGTGGTTCAGCGGGCCTAAGGGCGTCCGTCTGACTTGATAAGAATTAGTGTAGGCACATGGGTCTCCTGCGATACATGTAATAAAAGTATCAGCGGCGTTATTAGCGACCTGCTGTACTAGGAAAATGTCGACTGTTCAAGCAATAAAAATAGCTCTGAAGCTAGAATAGCATATATGCATAAATAGCGTCACTTTTTGTGCGCGCAGTACATAACACTACATAAAATGAAAATCATGAACTATAAATCACTAGCGCTAGCATAATGACATAATTAAACACAATGACATACATTGACAGGAAAATAAAAACACAATGATGTATAATAATAACGCTGTAAGTAGTCGGAACGCTCAACGTTAACATGTAACACTGGCCACCTGGGGCTGGCTACTAGGCTGCGTATGTGTTAGTTTTAAAACTGACGATAACAAATTGAACTGAAAGGACAACTAGGCACAGTTCCCGTAGCGCTTACATCACCGGCTAATTAGAGGCAAAGTACGTATCTCAAAATGGATCATCGGCCGATATTTTGGGGCAAGGCTGCAACAAGGGAGAGCAATATCTCGGTGTAAATGGGTGGTAAGATTAAAAGACCGGTACTGTCGGAAGAGGGTACCTAACATGTTGTAGGGGCCTCCTCATCGACAGAAGAAGGAAAACAGGATAGAACAATGACCACGGCGGTAGAGTAAAATAAATGGGGAGGGCAAAAATAACTGTGTAGCAACCAAGGAACAATCGCCCACCGATATACGGCAGCCCGGACGATTGGTCGTTTGTGCCTCGTCAGTAGCGTGAAAAACCCGTGGCATTGCATTGGTTTGCCCATATCTGGCCTTGTCCAAGGAAGATAACGTTAAATGTCCTCATAGTTCGATGTGTAAGAGGGTTAGGGCTTTAGTTTGTAGCTTATACAATGAATCAAAGCAGTAGTGAAATTTCACTTATAGCATTGGCAGACTAAGGTAAGCAGAATAATGTAAATCGTTAAGAACTTCGTGTGATTTATCCAGCTAATGAGAAACAAAACAAGGAATATAATTTAAACAATGAATCACATCTACTTAATATTTATGTTAAGATTTATTGGGATGTTTGAATGAATTTTGTTTGCCGTGTCTTCCGGCTGCATGAAAGAAACCAGCTTGGAGCTGTTAGCGAGCGCGAAGCGCACGCGTAGGTGCGGAGTAGGCACCGGCACGTCAGCGGTTATGTGAGACGGCGTGTAGCCGCGAGAGACCGGCCGCTACTGCAGCGACAAATATCACGCGCTTAGCGTGTACCAGGAATAATGATGAATTATAAATTGCTAATTATCTAGAATAAGAGTTTTTTAAAAAGGCTGTTAGTTATATAAAATGATGATAAATACATTGTAGTCTGTCATACATGGAGGATAGGGCAGTAATTTGCGGTTTGTTTTTGTAACTACTAGGACGCGCGGCGTGTTGAGACGCTGGAGGCGGCAGCGCACGTGGTGATAAGATACGTCATCGCGCGGAGCGCTGTTACTGGCTGAGAAAAAATGATGGCCGCTGGCCAGTTCTTGGCGAGGAGAAGTGACAGCGCTGAAGAGAGGAGGGGAGGCGACAGCTGATGTGTTGCCCCTCCAACAACTGGTCCCGTAAACAAAGCGTACGAGGCGTATGCATTTCAAGCCCTGGCTTTTTCTGTTCCGATTACTTACGATTAGCTGCAGCAATTACAGAACTACGACATATAGTACAATACACTAGACGTCAACGTAACAAGTATTAAGAAAAGCTCGGAGTAAAAATACTCCACATGTACTGGTTTGCCAAATAGATGGCAATAGAGGACATTGAAGAATATTATTCGGAGTTAGCAGCCGCGGTTCTGCCAACACAAAGTGTAATGGTTGCATTTGAGGCAAGTCAGTTGCGTGACGTCTAATGCATGGCATTGCTTGCAAAACATAAAACATAATCATACATATGAAAATGAGCAAAAATACATGACAGGACTGGAAATTGACAACTGAGAATGGCTGGGAACTTCGTCTTGCTTCCAAGTCCCTGGAGAAAATGACTTAAACTAAGCTGCAATAGAACATAACATAAAACTCTAATTAGGCGTGATTAATCACGCGACCTCAACCCATAAGGGTGTCGATTCCGCAAAGGGTATCTACAACCCTGTGGAGGTAATCTCCTCCGTTTTTTCTTTCGTCTTTGTTCCACTTGAGGTGGAGGTGACACAGGCGGATCGGGGGCTGCGACCTGTTGTGGTGACACAGCCCTACCGTGGTAAGGTTGCAGGCGGTCAAAGTGCACTATCACCGTACGATCGGTTAATTGCAGTTCTGCATTGACAGGTGAGGTCAACCGTACAATCCGATACGGGCCTTCAAAGCGGGGAGAGAACTTTTTAGTTCGTCCCTTTTTGATTGCCGGGTTTCGTAGTAACACTAAATCACCTGTTTGATAAGTCGGTAAAACAGCATTTTTGTTCTGCCTGTGCAACTGTTTATTAGTAGCTTTGATATTATTCCTCTTTACCTTATACCAGATCGCTTTTAGCCGGCGGGCTAAACCTTTTACTTCCTTTATTTCTACACCTTGAGGTAGTTTGTCTATTTCGAACGGCGAATTCATCGGCCGTCCAAACACAGCTTCGTAAGGGGTATACCCCGTGGATTCATGTATTCGGGTGTTGTATGCAGAAGAAATATACGGTACATATCTGTCCCAATCAGCGTGCGTTTTTGCAACATAATAGGATAACATTTTACAAATTGTACGGTGTACGCGTTCAACGCGACCGTTGGCCTTAGGATGGAAGGGAGTTGTACGCCATTTTTTGATTCTTAACAATTTACAAACTTGTACAAATAAAGCAGACATGAAATTGGTTCCTTGATCCGTTAAAATGGCATCAGGACTTCCAAAAGGTAGTATCACACGATTTACAAACTCTCTCGCCACAGTTTCAGCTGTCATGTCGGGGAGGGGAACCAAAATTAGATAACGTGAAAAGTGATCAATAACAGACAAAATGTATTTGTTACCTTGTTGCGACTGTGGAAAAGGACCTTGGAAATCTAAAGCAAGAATTTCGAAGGGTGAAGATGCCTGAGGAAGTGTTTGCAACGGCACTCGCGGATGCCTATTTTGTGCTCGTTGTGCACACGGCAGGCAAGATCTTACATACCTGTCCACGTCACGTTGTCGGTATTGCCACCAATAACGTGTCGCAATTCGAGCGTTCGTAGCGCGTTTTCCGCTGTGACATGCTTGGATGGTATCATGGCATTGCCGTATTATACGTTGCTGCAAGCATTCCGGTATTACCAAACGATTTCCATGGGGAGTTCTTCGATACAAAAGGTCGTCTATTATTTCAAATTCTGGCAAGGTGGTGTATCTTTGACATTGAACGTCCACCTGCTGTGCTTCTTTTAACTCTTCAATTGATACCTCATCTGATTGAATGACACGCACTTTTCTACTTAATGCATCAGCATTTTGATGCAACGGACCAGGCTTGTGCCGAACTTCAAAATCATATTCTGACAGTTTCATGGCCCAGCGCATAAGTTTGCTACTAGGGTCTTTAAGATTCAATAACCACTGCAGAGCAGAGTGATCGGTAAGAACTGTAAACTTGCGACCATAAAGGTAACATCTAAAATAATTAATTCCAAAAAGAAGGGCAAGCAATTCCTTTTCTGTAGTACTGTAATTAGTTTCTGCTTTATTCAGTTGACGAGAGGCATACCCAACGGGTTTTTCCTCACCATCTTGCACTTGGCTTAGGACACATCCTACAGCAAAATCAGATGCGTCACAAGATAAAATAAAAGGTTCAGCAAAGTCTGGGTAAACAAGTAGAGGTGATCTAGTTAAAATAGTTTTCACTGTTTGAAAGGCGGTCGAACATTCATCCGTCCAATCAAAAGGAGTATCCTTTTTCAACAATTTAGTAAGTGATTTGGTAATAGTAGCATAATCTTTAACAAAGCGGCGGTAATAATTTGCAAGGCCAAGGAAGGATAGTAATTCCTTTAAATTTGTTGGAATAGGAAAAGTTTCTACTGCTTCAGTTAATCGTGGATCTGGCTTGACTCCGCTGGAACTGATGACATGACCTAAATACTGCACTTGTGATTGAGCAAAAGAACATTTTTCTAATTTTAAGCTTAAATTAGCATTTTGCAAGCGCAACAGCACACTGCGTAGATGTTCAGCATGTTCAGCAATGGATTTTGAAAATATAATTATATCATCAAGATACACAAGGCACATAGTAGGTTTCAACCCACGTAATAGCAGATCTGCAAATCGCTGAAAGGTTGCTGGCGCGTTGCGAAGCCCGAAAGGCATCCTTAAGAATTCATATAAGCCACCAGGAACTACAAAAGCTGTCTTATGTCGATCTTGAGGAGCAATTGGAATTTGATGATACCCACTGCGCATGTCTAATGTTGTGAAGTACCGGCAATTTCCCAGACGATCGAATGTTTCATCGATCCGGGGTAATGGATAATGATCTGGAGTAGTAACTTTGTTTACTGCTCGCATGTCTACACAGAGGGGATAGGATTTTTCTCCGTCTATAGATTTCTTTGGAACGACTACAATTGGGCTAGACCACGCACTAGAAGAAGGTTGTATTATTCCTGCTTCTAGTTGCTGTTGTATAGTTTCCTCTACCACTGACTGAAGATGATAGGGAATTCGGTACCCTTTTTGAGCTATTGGCCTAGCATTTCCGGTTGGAATCTCATGTTGGATTAGATCTGTTGCTGGTAAATATTTCCTGTCCTCAAACAACCATGAATACTCATTCAATACTTCATTTATTAGCTTTTGTTCATGCAATGGGAGGTGACTAAGCTTAGCTTTAAACTTATCTGTCAGATGTGACGTGATTGTCAAAAGGTGTTGAGAGGCGGCAGCAGTCTTTTTCTTTTTCAGAGAAGGGGTTCTCTTTGGCAACTCATCTTCTGAGACAACCTGTAAGCTGGCTAATACTGTACCACGCGGTATTAAAGCTTGCTTGTGACTAAAATTGTCTAAACACACGGGTACGCAATTTTCTTTCTGAACTTGCTGTGTTTTGCACAGGCTACGTTTTACGTGGACCTGCATCTGGTCAAGAGTTTCATTCTGGCAGAGTGGATCTACCAAGAAATGAACCTCTTCGGATTCACGTATCCCGACAGGCACCCAAAGGATCTTTCCTGTGCCTTCTGGTATCTCCACGGGATTATCGGCTTTTAGCATCGTTACGGGAGACTCCGAAACTTGGGAAACGGATCCTTTTTTCCCAGCTCCGCTCGCCCGCAACGTGCAGTCACGTCCAAAACGGTGCACGTTGTCGCCGAATTGGACGGTATTTAACCTATAGTCAATAACCCCCTGGAAATGACGCAGAAAGTCACTTCCCAGGATGATGTCGTAATCCGTGCGCCTGTTCCGTACAACCTCCATCGTAAAAGCATATTCTGTGGAGTCCAACATGAATTCAACGCAACAGCTGCCATCAGGTTTCACTAAGCCGGGACCAATACCACTGATATGGTACCGCGGCGGTTGCAATGTTCTTTTATCTCTCTTCGATAAAAATGCCAAGCTGATCTGTGCGCCTGTGTCAATTAGCACGCGTATTGGTTTGCGGCCTCTAACACCATCGACAACCACGCTTGCCACCTGTGTGATTCCCTTATCAACTAGGGGGGTCACTATTTTTAACGGGGGCCGGGAGGGGTGGCACTTCCTGCCCCGCGGCCGTTTCCCGAATTCTGTGGTTGGTTTGCATTTCGCCTGGAATTTGCAGGCGGTTGTGGCCTACTATTTGGACAATGCACGCTTTGGTGACCCATGTTCCTGCACTGATGACAATATGGCACGCGACATTGCTCTGCCACATGTCCTGGTCTATTACAGCGCCCACACTTACTATCGTTCGAAAAGACACGTCGGGGCTCGCTTTGCCGCGCGGAGACGGCCACAAATCGGTTCGCCTCCTCTCTTAAAAGTGCTAATCACACGGCTTCGTGTAAGGTGCGGGGGGAAGCTACCTTGATTTCGCCCCCTATTTGAGGGTTTATGCCACGAATAAACACGTCTATCGCACGACATTCTGATTCTTCCAACAGAACTTCGTTACGAGCAGAATTGGCACTTAGTGCGTACGTGTGGCATGCGACGCTTCGAATCCTGTCCGCGAATGCTTCTAAATCTTCACCCGTTTTTTGCTTAAGGGTGGAAAGCAAGTCGCGATAGTAACTAGTACCACGTTTGTCTGTATACCTTTCAATCAACCCTGTTGCAAGGGACTGGAAGGTAGGGGCATTTTTCAAGCTCTCGACCGACTGCACGTAGTTCCGCGCTTCGCCGGTGAGTTTCATTTTCATCACGCTCAAGAGAAATTCATCTGGCCAACCGCAAAGCTTTCCGATGTCCTCGATATTCTGCACAAGCGTTTGAATATCCTCGTGTGGCTTTCCAGCGAACGCCGGAATAAACGCTACTGCTGGGAAGCTCTGCACCAAAGTAGAGGTGGCTACTGCCACAGGTGATTTTGCACTAGTGAGTGGTGGAGTCACCTGCTTCGGCTGTTCTTCCACTAGCACTGGCTTAGCAACATTAGATTGCGGAGAAGCCATTTTAAGATCGTCTATCTGTTGCTTAAGCTCCGCGTTAGTTAGAATTAATTGATTTAACTGGGACTGCAGCGCCAAGAGGGGATCTTCATCCGCTCCGGCTGCTCCTGCCTCCGATTGCTGCCTGGTGATCGGCATGTTACAATAATATGGGCATCTACACCACCGTAGCGTCGCGAGCGACTTACATTATTTGGTGGTGTGCAGACGACGGACGGCGGCGGTGTCGACGAGCGGCGGCAGGCGCGTTGATCACGCGTGGGCGCAGCAGGCGGCGGGCGACAGCACGGACAGCTGCGACGGCGGGGCGGCGCGAGGGCCGCACCCCGGACCCTGGCGCAGGCGGTGACTCGTGGCAGCTACGGACAGCGGCGGCGGCGGCGGCGGCGGCGAGCGTGACTGCATCGCGGACCCTCCTCGGCTGGCGTCCGGTGGCGAACTGCGTCACGCTTGTGGCGCGCTAGTGCGCGGCCACGCACATTCTGCAACGCAGGCGACCGGCTGGCACGCGCATGGCGCACTGCAGCCTCGCCACGTTCGGACTAGTTTCCATTACTTACTCATCCTCGGCCCCTTCGTAGTACTCAAACTCAACTGATGCGTTGATTTTACAACCGTAAGGTGGGTCGCATCCCACTTCTGACACCATTTGTTCGTCAGGATAGAAGTCAGGAGCGGAGGGCGTTGTAAAATGAAAATTAATTGAGTGGAATGGACCCAGTTTATTCTTGTAATGATGGTACAGTGGTGCCTACGTAGGGCTGAGCAGCCCCAAGAGGGGTTGCCGTCTGCTCATCAGAGAGGCAGAGACTAGAGGAGCGACTACTCGGGGCCGGGGTCAGAAGCTAAGAGAGCGCGGAGCTGTTTCCAAGCCGCCCTCGCCGCTCCCGGCCGCGTCCCCACGTGATCACACGATTAGTCTCTGATTGGAGGATTGATTCCGCCAACGCGCCTTGCTAATAGCGTGCCCCCGTCAGCGCAACCAACCCGTGGGACTTGAGTCTGACCGAGGAGCACGTGGCAGGAATGTGCCGACCATGGTCTTCCGGCCAGCACCTTCCACCACAGTATGCCCAAGCCAGCTACGGCCGAACATTATGCATTGAAAATTTATTTAAATAAAATTTTGTCGGCAATGATCCCTCTTGGGGGGTCTCCTCCCTGCACATGTGTGTGTGTGTGTGTGTGTGTGTGTGTGTGTGTGTGTGTGGTGTAATAGTGTACCCGTTAAAACGAGTGCATTCTCCTATTGGTAGAAATGATGTCACGATATATTCTACAAAATCTTGGCAAATGTTAACAAGATGTGTGATGCAAGACAATGCTGTGTGACGTCATAGCAAAATTCTGTAAGCAGTGCAGTAATACAACTTGACAGAAAGGCACTGCTACTAAATCTAGCTCTCAGGGAGAGGCATCCAGCCCAAGTTAATAACAGCAGTTCTATCGTATCCCGTAGCGAAGCTCTTCGGCCGCTTTTGAGGCTTAGACTACCGAAAAATTTAAGAAAACGTGCAGTTAGTCAGAATATAACAATGCGTAGAAAACAGTGTAAGTTTGTTTTGTATGATGCTATAGTTTCATTTGACCCATCGGTGAGTTGAGAGTTCACTGCGTTATGCATACTATCCAGTTAAACAATTCACTGGAGGCGTTTAGAATGACAAGTAACAGTATCCATTCATTCTGCCTCCGTCTGCTAACTTGTCGTTGCTACAGCACACTTGCTGCACTGCTGTGTACATGTGGGAAATCGCTTATTCCAGCAAGAGACCCAGGATCCGTACGAGTGTTCCAACCCCGTACAAACCTTCCAACTGCTTTTTATGCAGTGAGGCGGGGGGCGACTCCCCAGCTCTTCGGTTGTCCATTCTGAAGTGGTGCCACTCGAGCACACCGAGAAAAGAGGTCCCAGCGTGGTCACGAAGCCAATGTGAAGTGAAAAGCTTATTTTCCTGCAATGGTCCACGCCATCTTGGGACTTTATCTCTCATAATACGTTTAACGGGTGACAAAATTATTGTCGCCTTAGCATTTGACGATCTTATGGTTCAACAACACATCGGCAGGTCCGGAATCCCTTGCAAAATGTTCTAGAAGAAATTTCCTTGTCAAGTTTTTCAACTCATTTATTATACACGCTATCGATTCGTGTTCGTAGTCAGTGGTTACAGAATATCAACTTTGGATTTTGTGTCAGCTCAATAATTCGACACTCTTCCTTTGTAAGGGCTGAACGAAATGGTCGCTAAGGTTTCTCCATGAGTTTATGAAACGTTTAAGAAAAGTCTCGGATTTATGGTTCTACTACTCTGTTAAAGAGCTCTTTTATCTATTTATTTATATTTTATTTATTTAGCCTGACCAGATTAGGACCTTACGGCCTTTTCTTACATCTGACCAGGTACAACACAAACCAAAAATATTAAGAAATCACAGGTAATAATAATAATAATTGACACTAACAATGATAATGCTAATAATAATTGACACTAATATTAATAACGATCATAATAATAACTGACACTAACAATAATAATAATGATAAAAATCCTGACGGTCATTAAAAATTATATAGATTATTTTATCACATTTGAATCCATGTTTAGTGTTATAGAAACACATTTGAAAAAGAAAGAGGAGAAGATGGAAATGGCAGTGACAGTGGCTGTTAGGAAGAACAGAATTCAAATAAAGAATTCTGCTAACTTTGGGAAGGGAAAAGGGTTGACGAGAGTGAGCTGTAGGCTAGTATATGGGAGAGATGTCTATTGTGACAGAAGGAGGGGCCAACAACTGTATTTTGAAGTTTGGAAGAAATCTAATTTCTTGACATTTTGATGAAGATTTTCCGGAGAAAGTTTCCTAATACAAAAAATGACTTAGAGGACATGGGAGAGTTACATGATGGTACAGAGATTATTTTAATTCGTTGAGAACGAATATTTCTGCTGTGCTTTTTAGGTAGCAGTTTAAGATTTGGAGTTATATAAGGGGGAGTGCAGTGATTGAGAAGATGATAGAGCTAACATACAATATAACTATTGTGTCCAGACTAAGCGCCTACGCCTCCCGCTTCCCGCGAAGCAGACCAGTACAGCGGGCCCCGGACCGAGTAGGGGTCTGCCTGGCCGGTCATCCCGGAAACACAGACGCTTCCCAGAGACCAGCAGGAGGCGTCCACGGCGCCGCAAGAGGTCGCTACAGCCGCGGACCTCTTTCCTTCCGCTCGACACATGACTGCAAATAGAGCCAGCTATATCCATGCGCCAAGCAGTATTTAGACTGGCGCAGGAGCCTGAAGAGGTTCTTCCCCCTCCTCCAGCCCCCCCCCCCCCATCTGCCTTTGGCTCGGGAGTGTCATCTTTGTGCCGCCATTTTCGTACAGTGTTTTACAGTGAGTGTTTTACAGTGAGTGTTCCGTGTTGTTTTTTGTGAAGTGTTGCGAACGGCCATCATACTGTCGCTGGGTGTGCTTTTTATCTCTTGCGAACAGAAACCAGACTGTCGCCGTGTTTTTTAATTGTGTGTGTACTATGTTACTCGTCTGATTCCTGTGTCTTTTATTAACATTGCCAACCCCTTTTGCTTTCTGGTTTAACTTTCCGCATTTTTCCGCCAATTTACACTTTACGTCACCGTTTTATCGCCTGTTTTTCTTGTTTCTTTTCTTCTTCCGTTTTTAAAATAAAAGTCTGTAGGCTGTAGAGCAGCGTACTAAGCTGCTGCCATCCCGCCCCCTTCGGGGGGAATTGAAAATCAATAAAGGAAACAAAAAAACCTGAAGAGGCAGTTCACGCCAAGCGCGCCCACTGGTGTCATCGTAGCCGCCGTGTCATCGTCCACCGCCGCCAGCGTACCGGAGCCATCCTCGTACGGCCTCTATTCGTCCTCGGACTCCAGTGACGGTAACGTGAACTCCGCGCCGCTCTTCATGAGACGCCTGGGGCTTGGTTTGGTGAAGTTGTATGGTTACTACTGACAGTATTGTTTGGAAGAATCTCTGATTTAGTTAGTGGTAGGCTTGGAGGATCAGTCCTACCTCACAAATATTGTTTTGTAAATTTTGAAGAAAGTCTTTAGTTTAAATAAAAACGCTATAACTCACACTGAGATTTTCCTACCCGCAAACGGCGGATATAATAACTGTCTACACTTATCGGCACGCAGCCATGATAATTGTTCATAGACGTGAGCGGGATGATAGAAATGGCGTACGTCACAAATGTATCTCACACAAGCATTCATCGCCAGTTCTAGCCTGCTTGCGGTTTCGTACGTACGTTCTTCGAGAATAGCAACACCATAGTTAAGTATGGGGAGTATAGCTCGCCCGGCTAGCAGCGCGGTCCAACGCGCTGCTTCCCGTGCCGGAAGGCGTACCGGTCCCCGGCACGAGTCCACCTGGCGGATTAGTGTCGAGGTCCGTTGTGCCGGCCAGCCTGTGGATGGTTTTTAAGACGGTTTTTCGTCTGTCTCGGCGAATGCGGGCTGGTTCTCCTTATTCCGCCTCACTTACACTATGTCGGCGATTGCTGCGCAAACACTGTCCCCACGTACGCGTACACCATAATTGCTCTACCACGAAAACATTGTAGTTACACGCGTCTGGAATAACCCTGGGTTCGGTGTGGGGGCGGCGGTGAGGTGGGTGGCCTGTTTTGGGGTTGTGAACCTCTCAGGGCTACGGCGGGACGAAGCCTCTCCGTCGTTTCTAGGTCCCAGGTTCAATACACAATACACACAATGGGGAGTATTAGTGACTTTAAGACCTTGTTTTTAAGGTTATTGAAAATCTTTTATCTTCTGCAATTCTGGAGAGAATCATGTTGGTACTTACTAATATCATTCTGGTAAGAACTTCCACCTCATTTACAGATTACTTAACACTATCACGGTCAACATTTGATAAACTTAAATTATATTGCTTGGTAGAGGTAACTTTTACTCACGACAGGATCAGGATTAGAAGTGTTTGTTTCCATTGTGACAAAAGTAGTGTTGTAGAGCTGGGTTACTACAAGTTCTAGTTGCTTGGTGTCAGTTTAGATATTCTGGGATCGGAATGCTACTCCTGTGTACTCCTGTGGAGTATGAGTTCTGTTAGTTAAGCGCTGCGGCACCTCTGTTGGTTCTGGTCTCTGTTTATCTTTATACTATAGAGGGTCACAATATTAGATTTTGGGCATCTCACAGAGGATATGTTGTAGTATTACGGGGCTGGAAAGAAAGACACACATCAGGATGTTGATTTTCATTCTTGCTGCCAGCTACAATGCCACTGCTAAACAAAAATGACGACTCTGTTGCCGGATTTTTCCATTCATCGAGCTGCCCGATTCACCCCGAGAGAGCGATAAACCCCACCTGGCTGATGTAGGTCAGTGCAGCGTCGGGAAATCGATTCACACAAGGGTGTGAGCGACCCCACCACCTCCATCTCTGACTAACCTGTTGCGTACAGCAACAGATCTGAGGCAACCAGTGACGAGGACACCTTGCTGTGGCTAATGTCTCCTGCCTTGCGTGACCCCGCTGTTGTTTCAGAGCTGAAGAGATCCTTGTTCGTATAATGTGCCTAGCAGAGAAGCATGTGCTGTCCTGGTCAGACTATGCCACGTATTTCATGTAGAGAGCTATAAAAATATCTTAATGGTCACAGAGGAAGAGAACATGAAGCTTGGTAACGACTACCAGCACTACATCACTATACACGGTGAGTCACAAACTATTGCCACCTAGAATAACTCCGAAAGTATGATAGTAGCTGAAAAGTTTGTGGGACGAATGTTGCATGGGACAATGGGTGCCACAATATGACGTTGGTGTTTTGTTGCTAGGTGGGGTCGCGTCAGACATATGAAGGTCCACTTTGTTTTTTGAATGGGATGCTATAGTTTGGTAGTTTTTTTCTGACAGCGGCTATCGAGACGAATCCAATGATGTGTAACAGTAACGTCTTGGAAGGGCAACTAAGGTCAAAAAAGTGGAATGAACGTCCATTTACAGAAGGTGCCAGAAGTGATAACCATTGGTATCAAAGCAGTGCTGCAATCTTCTTATCATGGATTGAGTGGTATTCCTAATCACTTTGGCACTTATCAGAGTACATGCTCTGAGAATTATCTGTCGTATATCGTGCATATTGTAAATCTTCGCCGAGTACGGCGTATCAATGTAACTTTCCACTGACATGTAAACATCATTGGACGGTTTCCCAATAGAACACTAATAGGAACGGTAAGACTGGTATCGTCGGATCAAGCGACTGTGAATTATGTATTCCTTCGAAGAACAAGTCGATATGCTTCTAATTTACGGAGAGTACCAACGAAATTCAGTGAGAGCTAGAGACTTATACGCTGAAACATATCCTCAACGTACTCACGCTACACGTCGTAAATTTAAATATGTGTACGATAAATTGAGAACAACTGGATCTTTAACGCATCGGAAATATATCGGGCAAAGGAAATTTACTAACGAGGAAACAGAAATTGGTACTCTTGCCGCTGTGGTTCGAGGTCCTTGTGTTAGTTCGCGTCAAATCTCAAGGAGATCTGGCATGAGCCAGAGTATTGTTGTTCGTGTTCTGCATTGCCATAAATATCATCCTTACCATATCAGTCTCCACCAAGAATTAAATGGTACGGATTGTATGCGTCGCACTGAATTCTGCCGATGGGCTTAACGTTAGATTCAGAGGGATGACAAATTTATTAATTTGATTTTATTTACTGACGAGGCTACATCGATGAACCACAGAAATGTTAATTTGCATGACACGCATTATTGGGCAACTGAAAATACGTGTTAGCTGCGGAAAGTTGCACGCCAAAGACCATGATCGGTGAATGTATGGTGTGGGATTGCGGACGACAGATTTATAGGCCCCCATATCATCGAAGGAATTCTTAATGGTAGGAAGAGCACCACATTCCTGCAAGAAACATTAGGTTTGTTACTGGAAGAAATATCTTTAGGACCAAGGAAGAGAATGTGGTATCAACACGATGGGTGTCCGGCACATTTTTCGATGATGGCTAGAAATGAGTTGCAGAGACAGTTCCCAAATCGTTGGATTGGACGCGGAGGAGATGAATCGTGGCCGGCTCGCTCGCCAGACTTGACGCCTCTGGATTTTTTCTTGTGGGGATTCGTAAAAAACTTTGTTTATAAAGACGTTCCAACGACACCTGAAGATATGCGAGAGAGAACTGTCAGAGCATGAGCTTTGATAAGTGCCGATGTGATAAGGAATACCACTCAATCCATGATAAGAAGATTGCAGCACTGCACTGATACCAATGGTAATCACTTCGAACACCATCTTGAGGCGTAGCGCCTTCGCATCGCTCCTGTCACTTGTTAGGACGATATCGTTATAGGCATGAGTCATCGACAGATGTCACCAGCTGACATGGACCTGAGTTTCAGAGCTGCACGTAGTTGTACCAGTAGGCGGCAGAGGTCAGCAGTTGACGGACAGTGCTAGCAGTCGTAGTCAAAACAATGTTGTAAAGTTATGCTTGATTAATATTTAATGTATTTGCATAAATATAATTGTTTTATATGTATTGTAATTAGCAGTGTGAGTGTTGTATGAGTGAAGAATAACAGAAGTAAATGAAAATTGTTTTGTTTTTTCACGAAGTACCAGTTAAACTATACAGGGGATTTACTATAATTAAATGTGCAGTCAGTTTATGGTACTAATAAATTGTGAGTAGAACACAAATTAATCGGTAATTTCAGAAGCAGTAGTTTTATATTTGATATTTTTCTAAATTTATTTATTTAGCAATTGCCATAGATTGGTTGAAATGGCTCTGAGCACTAAGGGAGTCAACGATTGTGGTCATCAGTCCCCTAGAACTTAGAATTACTTAAACCTAACTAACCTAAGACCATCACACAACACCCACTCATCACGAGGCAGAGAAAATCCTTGACCCCGCCCGGAATGGACCCCGGGAACCCGGGCGCGGGAAGCGAGAACGCTACCGCACGACCACGAGGTGCGCTCTGTTGCTATAGAATGAAATGTTTTACTATAATTGGTCATTGAAGTAAAGCGCGGGTTAGTGCGGGATAATACTGCAACCTTATTTGCTGTTTGTGATATTAGCCAATCAGAAAAATGCAGACTCGCGCCAATCTATGCTGGGAACAAAGCGTTTGGTGTGATCTAAGTCAGTCGGAGCTGAGGGTTCGAACTAGTAACATCTCATTGAAAGCAGCTCCGACGAAAGTACTGTAAAATCGCGGAAAAATGCTAGTTACGAGTTCGTGAAGTAGTACAAAGTGTATTTAAGTGGACGGTAGAGTGGAAGTCATGTGGAATTTCAGACGGAATATCAAAATTGTTGCTTTTGATTGTTAGTTAAAACCGCGTGGCGTGTTGTGCGATCTAAGACTGGAACAGGTATTACGTGTAGAGCAGAGTGCACAACATTTGAGAGGGCATTTTCATAACTAAACGATCCAGTGAACTCTATTAACTTCGGTAACGGGTGTAAATACCATAAACTGGCTACGTGTGTGATTGTGGTGTGCGTGGGAACTTTACATTGTGTAGCCACTTAGTACGGACTTGGCAGTATTAACTGTGGTCTTTATCGTAAAAATACACCCGAAAATTTACATGGCCAAGTTAAAACTTTTATTTCAGTAGCTAGCCACATCCCGTTTACCGGAAAATTCTATGTATGATGCTACCTGCAGTGGACAGTAGTGGTCTAGTATTTTCTACTACAGCTTTTAGCTAGACAAATGAACATTGCTGGACACTGGCAGGGCGGTAAAAGGAAAAGTGCCGCGCCGCATTCTGTAAATGGGCTTTCATGCCACCTTTTTGATCTTCGTTGACCTACTGTTACACATCATTGGATTCGTCTCGATAGCCGCTATCAGAAAATAAGTACCAAACTATAGCATCCCATTTCAAAAACAAAGTTGACCTTCATACCTCTGAAGCGACACCAACCAGCAACAAAAAACCAACGTCATATTTTGGCCCCCATTGTCCCATGCAACATTTGTCCCACAAACTTTTCAGCATCATCATTCTAGGTGGCAATAGTTAGTGACTCACCCTGTAGACTCAGCATTAGAGGAAACAATGCACAGAGTAATATCGACTCACGTCAACGCTTGATGTGGGGCGTATGATGTTCGCAGGATGTACCAGGAACCTGGACAACAGAGTTCGAGACGACTACCAGTGTTCATGGCTTGGTGCGCGCTCTAGGGTTATTGTGCAGTTCGGCCCCCCAACGTTTTCGAGACAAGCACTGTCTGCAGCAGTCGCCACAGTGCTCCGCGGTAGAAAATCACTTTAAGGCTGCTATCTAATGCAAAAATAGCATAAAAAATTAATATTTAACATAGTGTAGATTTATGTAGTTTCTCCCTATGCCCGTCTTTCGAATACCTTCATCGCACACTGCAGGGCACGCAAAACTAAACGTTACACGAATCTCCTGCCGCAATGACTGAGAACTCGATGGTTTGCTCTGCGGCAGCACGGTGGTAGACGGCAGTGCCAGACCCCCATTCGTGTACTCGTGGTGGGAAGCCACCAAACGCCAATTAGTTTAAATCGGACTATAGCGGCAGCCATCAGCAGCGCTTCACCCTGTAGGAGACGGTAGTGCCAGATAGGTATTGACAAGCCAATGGGCAGTGGTAAGGCGTCTATAAACTGGGAAGTAACTTCTGAAGGTATTTGCCGAGGTGTTTCCACTGGAGTAGCGATGTGAAATAGACTAGTGATACAACATATGATCAAAAGTATCCGGACACCCCAAAAATCATACGTTTTTCACATCAGGTATATTGTGCTGCCAACTACAGCCAGGTACTCCATATCGGCGACCTGAGTAGTCATTAGACATCGTGAGAGAGCTGAATGGGGCGCACCGCGCAACTCAAGAACTTCGAGCGTGGTCATGTGATTAGATGTCACTTGGATCAAAACTCTGTACGCGAGATTTCCACACTCCTAAACATCCCTAGGTCCACTGTTTCGGATGTGATAGTGACGTGGAAACGTGAAGGGACACGTACAGCACAAAACCGTACCGGCCGACCTCGTGTGTTGACTGATAGAGATCGCCGACAGTTGGAGAGGGTCGTAATGTGTTATAGGCAGACATCTTTCCAGACCATCACACAGGAATTCCAAACTGCATCTGGATTCACTGCAAGTACTATGACAATTGGGCGGGAAGTGAGAAAACTTGGATTTCATGGACTAGCCGCTTCTCATAAGCCACACATCAGGCCCGTAAATGCCGAACGTAATCTTTGGACGACTGAACAGTGAAAAAATTTTGTATTTAGTGACGAATCACGGTACATAATGTGGCGATCTGATGACAGGTTGTGTGTATGGCGAATGCCCGGTGAACGTCATCTGCCAGCGTGTGTAGTGCCAACAGTGAAATTTGGAGGCGGTGGCGTTATGGTGTGGTCGTATATTTCACGGAGGGGCTTGCACTTCTTGTTGTTTTGCGAGGCACTATAACAGCACAGGCCTACAATGATGTTTCAAGCACCTTCTTGCTTCCCACTGTTGAAGAGCAATTCGGGGATAGCGATTGAATCTTTCAACATGATTGAGCACCTGTTAGTAACGCACGGCCTGTGGCGAAGTGGTTACACGACAATAACATGCCTGTAATGGACTGCCCTGCACAGACCCCTGACCTGAATCCAATAGAACACCTTTGGGATGTTTTGGAACGCCGACTTCGTGCCAGGCCTCACCGACCGATATCAGTACCTCTCCACAGTACAGCACTAGGTGAAGAATGGGCTGCCATTCCCCAAGATACCTTCCAGTACCTGACTGAACGTGTGTCTGCGGGAGTGGAAGCTGTCATCAAGTCTAAGAGTGGGCCAACGTCATATTGAATTCCAGCATTACCGATGGAGGGCGCCACGAACTTTCATTTTCTACTACTGAGGTCGCTGATATGGAGTACCTGGCAGCAGGTGGCAGCGCACTACACCTAATATGAAAAACGTATTATTTGGGGATGTCCAGACACTTTTGAAATGGTTCAAATGGCTCTGAGGACTACTGGACTTAACATCTTAGGTCATCAGTCCCCTAGAACTACTTAAACCTAACTAACCTAAGGAAATCACACACATCCATGCCCGAGGCAGGATTCGAACCTGTGGCCGTAGCAGTCGCGCGGTTCCGGACTGAAGCGCCTAGAACCGCACAGCCACCGCGGCCGGCGACACTTTTGATCACATAGTGTAGTAAGAGCAGAATTGGTCTACGAGTTCGAATGTGAACTAGTCATTGCATGTCAGTTGCGTAAGAAATCTATTGGGGAGATTTCAACCTTTTTAGAGCTGCCCAAGTCAATTGTTGCTGATATTATGATGAAGGGGAGACGCAAAGGAACAGCCACAGCTAAACTAAGACCAGCCTGACCATATGTGCTGACGGATAGAGTCCGTGGAGCATTGGGGTGGGTGGTCGTAAAAATTCGCACGAAATCCACAGAATGAATCACCCCTGACTGTCAAAGTTCTACCAGCAGTCATGCTAGCATAATGACTGTGCGTAGGGAATTAAAATGGTATGGGCACAATGTTCTAGCAGCTCCTCATTAGCCAAACGTTTGTGCAGTCAGTGCCTTGCATACGTTGAGGTAGAGTAAAGAGTTACGCTACTGGTCGGTGGTTGACTGGAAGTGAGTAAATGGGGGTGCTGAATCACGCTATACCCTGTGGCAATCAGATGGAAGAATTTGGGTTTGGCGAATGCCTGGAGAACTTTAGCCCACCAAGTTAGCCGATGGCACTAACGCGCAGCTTCCTGGACTCTGATACGTGCGCCGACCCCGGATCGAATCCGCCCGGCGGGCTAACTACGAAGGCCAGTGTGCCGGCCAGCCTGGATGTGGTTTTTAGGCGGTCTTCCACATCCAACTAGGCGAATACTGGGCTGGTCCTCATGTTCTGCCTCAGTTACACAACTCGCAGACATTTGGAAACGTTCGCACTCTTTCACGGCTTCCACTAGACACAGACAGCTGGGGTACACTAATTCCGTCCCAAGGGGTTTGCAGTGGCCACAGGAAGGGCATCTGGCCACCTCTTAAATTTAACCACGCCAAACCCGACCATAAGCATGCCGACCTTTCGAGAACTGCTGCACAAAGGAAAAGAAGAAGAGAATGTCTGGAGAACTTTGCCTACCATCATGTGTAGCGCTAACAGTGAAGTACAGAGGGGGTGGTTTTTTTTCAGTATGGGGATGTTTTTCATGATTTGAGAGTGGGCTTCTTACTGTGCTTAAGAAGACGCTAAATGCGAAAGGATTCGAACACATTTTACAGTACTTTGTACTGTGTGCAGTAGAGGAACAATTCGGAGACACTGATTGTTTGAATCAGCATGAAAATGAACCCTTTCGTACGGCAGCATCTGTGAGGCAATGGTTTTTGGACAATAAAATTCCTGACATGGACTTGTCTGCTCAGAGTCCAGACCTGACCTGAACCCAGTGGAACACCTTTCGGATGAGACAGAACGTTGACTTTGCTCCATACCCTCAGCGTTCCCAACAGAGTTCAAGCCGTCATAAAGAAGAATGTATTATATTGAAGCTAGGACAACTCAGCTCCAAGTTCATTTGGTGTTTTAAAACATGTACTAACCGTCGCCAGCCTATCCAGGTAATGAAACAGTGAAGTATTGGAAAAGCAGAAGTATGAATTTTGCCTATTTTCTTGCTATTGTTTAAATTGCTTCTTCAAATAAATATTACTCCACTTAAACAATGTTTGACTACACCCTTATACATTACGTTTTTAAAGGAGAAAAAGCCCAGTAGGTAACTTCCAGGAAGATAAAAAAAATTTGGCCAGTGGGGACCTTTAGAAAAGCACTTTCCATAATCAACAAACTCAAATACTAAAATACTTAGATACTAAGCACAAACGTTTTATACAGAACATTTCACTTCACGAAGACCTCTTGCTTACTGGAACTTACTTTCAAAACCTATTATTCTTTGAACTAACTCTATATAGTCATTTAACAGATTCTACTAACTTGGTTTCACTCTCATTGAATTGTACGTAAGCAAACTTTTATTATAACACTTTGCAATGGTTAAGAAAACTTTGTTATTATCAACACAAAAACAAGTTAAATGGTGCCTCTTGATATTAACTTGGAAATTCATAAGTCTGTAAAAAAAAAAAAAAAAAGGTTACTCGGATTAATCAAACACCAGGAAGGGACTCTATATAGGTGTATGATTAGGATAAAATAACAGGGTGAACCAGTTTCTTTAAAGTTGAAACACAGTTTAAATTATTGGTCCACGCTGTACAAATGTAAAATTTGAAGAAAAAATCTTATCTGTTGGCTACAGGCTTGGGTGTGGCGGACAATTATGACGGCTACACTACCCACAGTACGGCCTGCAAGTATCTTCCTGTATGGGCTCAGTTTCTCTTCTTGGCGTCGTTCAATTTTACGTACAATAGCCCAACAACTCGCAGCTATGACGTAAGCCTTTTTCAGTCTTCATCCGAAGCATTTTTGTGCAAATTTGCAGGCAAAGCTTCTCCTGCTCCAAAAGGGTGTTGCCTCAATCGCTGCTGCCAGAGACTGTATTACTTACTTCGTGCGCTTGCTCTAGGCACCGCGCCAATCCGTCCTTACCACCTTTTCCACTCCTCAGAGTCATTTTCGTTTCAAACAAAAGCACACTGGCCTTTACATAACACCTATCTCTTACATTGTCCTTAGCGTGACCATTTCATACAATTGTCAAATTTACATCAACATGACTAGTTTATACACACAAATATTTTTAAATGCAAATGTTATCAGAAAATTATTTAAGGTAAAAAACAATTTAAATAGTATTTTACATACATTAGTCACATACAACGCAAAGAACTTCAATCTCCAGTATAAGACACTTAACTTTACAAATACATAAAATATAGTACCAGTATGCTAAAATTTGAACCATAAACAGATACTGTTACAAGTCCCCAACGAAACTGCAGCCGTCAGCAACCAAGTGTCCCGCAGCTCCTAAATGCGGATACAGTACGTTAATATTTTGTATTCTATATTAAAGTCTCGCAATTTGTTATTCTGCCAATACATGTCTGTTACTTTCCAAACCACATATAAGCTTTTCTGCATTCCTTGTCCCTTCAGCACCCTACCATAAAGCTCCATATCTGCAAACACTCTACTCTAAAATAAATGATTCATTTTAATAGCAATCTTCCCCATCACTGAGAATGGTACTGGCAGTATTAGACCGTTCGGCAATAGGCGTGACCGTATTATATGACATGGAGATACACTATACTGCCCATTAGTTCCTTTAACAACTGGAAATCGAAGAAAGAGATTCCGTCTCATGGTGTCTGGAAATGTCAGTTTGTACAATGATTAATCAAGGCTAACCATGGGAATGTACATGAACAGAAAAGGCCGATCATGCTGTAGTCGTAACCGTGACAAGAGCTCACATTTCACACGATGACTGAAATACAGTGCGCGCCAGATTTACATATCATCAGGTTTCTCTGGATAACAAAAATATATATTTTAAATGCAAGCTTACAAGTTTATATCTTCTGATATTTTCAGTGGCACGAGAAACCCGGAGCGATAGTGGAACTTAGCTAGCCTGTAGGTAGCAGTTGACTCCGGGTTGCCGATTCGTCTCCCGATTAAATCACGAAGTCGTTTTGTTCCATGATCAACATGAGATGCTCTTACTAATTCTCTGATTGCATACGATCTCACCACGAGACTTTGCCAACAAGGTACATTGCGGTGGATACCTACTCTACGACCTGAACTTTAAATTCATCTCCCTTAAAAAGCCAATAAGAGCGTTCCTGACGGGTTCTGTTTAATAACTCGCTTCCAGAAGTAAATGATACTGTAGTTATTGGTATTAATTTCATTTACAACCCTAACTGGACGTTACTACAAGAAACCGTTCACTTTTACGGGTGAGTTCTCATGGAACTCTGCACATCTGTTAGATTTCCATTGCCTGGGTGGCCCTAATCGTCTACCTATCTTTACGTTCGTGGTTTTGTAATTCACAGTAAGAGACTGCTTAACGATTACCATATTCTTAGCGAAAGTTAATAATTGCGAATTAGAGGAGTTACATGGTACTAAGACACCCTAAAATGCTTTCATACTGGGCGGTTATAATTAAAGTTAAACTTTCAAACCGCTGTAGAAGTAACACCACTGGTCACAATGACATAAAATTGCAACGGAACATTATGGGAGAGGGAGAAAAGGTATGAAAACTAAAACTAAACTCTTTCCACACAGGCCAAGAAGGCCCAAAGGTACCGACTGGCCGCCGTTTCATCTTCAGCCCACAGGCATCACTGGATGTGGACATGGAGGGGCATGTGGTCAGCACACCGCTCTCCCGGCCATATGTCAGTTTCCGAGTCCGGAGCCGCTACTTCTCAATCAAGTAGCTCCTCTGTTTGCCTCACAAGGGCTGAGTGCAGCCCGTGTGTCAACAGCGCTCGGCAGACCGGATGGTCATCCATCCAAGTGCTAGCCCAGACCGACAGCGCTTAACTTCGGTGATCTGATTGGAACCGGTATTACCACTGCGGCAAGGCGCGGAAAATGTATAACAGAAGAAAAATAAATAGTGACAAAATGAAGCAATAGATGGCGCTGAAAGCATCATAATTTTATAGTGATCGACTACAAATGACAAATGAATCATACAGCAATGCCCAAGGTGTAAGTTTGGCGTTAAACAAATCAGTGTGCATGGGTGTACGGGTGTGATACTGTTAGTTACGTAAGCCCATCCACCACGGCAAGGCCATATCACATCGGATGGGAAAAATAAGTTTTTAACTGTCCTGAAGCCAAAAACCGCATAAAAATCATCAATGAAAATGAAATCGGATTATTAATTTCCGTGTGACTGGTGCAAAACATGTTCAGTTATTAATTTTCATGTGACTGGTGGAAAACAAGTTCAGTATACTGTCCACAGTTTTCTGCAACAATCTGAAATCGACAAACAGCATGTTCCACAAATCATCGAAGTGTTTCCGGGGTCACGTTCAGAATGCGCTGCGCAATGCGTGCTTTCAATGCAGCTAATTTTTCAGACAGCCCCACAGACAGAAGTCACACGGATTAAGATCAGATGATCGGGACGCCCAGGCTGTAGGGAAATGGCGGCTGATAATTCTAGCATCTGCGAAATCGCGCTTCAGCAGCTGATTAACTGAATTTGCAATGTGCAGAGGTGCTCCATCTTGTACAAACATGATCCCATCCGCACATCCACGCTGTTCGAGAGGTGGAATGACGTGGTTGGGCAAAAGACATTCATAGCGCTTACCAGTGACGGTTATAGGTAACAGGATCGGAAGCACCTGTCTCTTCGAAAAAATGTGGCCCTATGATAAATGATGCCGTAAACCCGCACCACACAGTGACCTTTTCAGGATGAAGTGGTACCGGTTGATTTGCGTGTGATTTTTCCGTTGCCCATATTCGACAATTCAGCGTATTGACGTATCGTGTCAGATGGAAGTGGGCTTCGTCTGTCCACAAAATCTCCCACGGCCAATCATTGTCCACTTCCATGGGAGCAAGAAATTCTAAAGCCAAGGTCTCTCCTGCAGGTTGGTCAACAGGGAGCAACTCGTGCACATGGGTAATTTTGAATGGATAGCAAAAAAGAATGTTCATAGGATTTTACGCACCGTGCTCACGGGTATGTCCAATTTTCGGGCAGTTCTCCGTGCACTACACGTTTGTACACCACCACTCGTCTCCTCCTACATTGCTGTCACCACTGCTTCCACTGACGTCGAATAAATTCATTTCCTCCCTCTACCAGGCTGCACACCAAAAGAACCCGTCTTTTCGAATTTACGAATCAGTTTCTCCAGACCCACGGCCGTCATAGGACCAACGCCCTTTTCAAACTCCTTAGCGTCCGAAACTTCTGCAGAGCGACGTATGCACAGTCATCATTCTTGTAATACAACCTTACAAGCAGAGCGCAACCCTGCATTGAAACTGTCACGGCGAACGTCCCAGAAGCGAAAGGAGGAAAAACCGTGTGCAATGGGTCGTGCGCATGACAGATGTATTCATCTGCATAGTCTGACACGTACAGCGCCATCTATTGATCAATTTTCACACTATTTTTTCTTCTGGCGTACGTTTCCTCCATTCTCCGAAAATATTCCGTTGCAATTTGACGTCATTCAGACCAGTGGTTTTATTTCTACAGCGTTTTGAAAGTTTAGCTTTAATTATAATCATCCTGTACACCCCAAGAGAAAGAAAATGGGCACCTCGAAGGAGTTATCCGAATGGGCCGGAAATCGCTAGATGAGTTTTACATATACACAAAAACAAATAATTACAGTTTCAGAAAAATTTGGTGATTTATACATGAGAATGATCTCTACAAGTTGATGAAGTCAATAATGTGTTGGTCCAGCTCTGATCCTTATGCTGTTAGTTATTCTACTTGGCACTGACTGATGAAATTGTTGGATACCCTACTGAGGGATATCGAGCCAAATTCTATCCAACTGGCGCGTTAGATCGCTAAATTTCCGAGCTGGTTGGAGGGCTCTAGGGGGGTTGCCTGTAATGTTCCAAACTTTATAATCTTGGGAGAGATCCAGCAAACTTTCTGGTGAAGGTACGGTCCAGAAACACGAAGACAAGCATTAGAAACTCTCGCCTTATGCGGATGGTCATTACGTATCTGAAATGTAAGCCCAGGATAGTTTGCCATAAAGGGCAACATAATTGAACATGGAATATTGCCGACGTACCGCTTTACTGTGAGAATGCAGCGGATAAAAGCCAAAGGGGTCCTGCTGCGAAAACAAATGGCCACGGGGTGGGCGGCAAACAGATTGGTATCCCACCGCTATCCAGGGCATCTCCAGACACATATTCGGCCTGTAATCTCTTTGACTGGAGTATAAATGTCTTCACTGTGAATCCCGCTTCGAACTGACTAGTGAAGACGTGTCTGCAGTCAGGATTGATGGTCTGGGGTACGATTCCTTTCCGTAGCAGGATCCTTTTGGTTGTCATCCGCGTCCTTACAGCACAGCGGTACGTCGACGACATTCTACGCCCCGTTTCGTTGTCATTCATGGCAAGCAATCCTTGGCTTTCATTTCAGCAAGATAAGGTCCACCCGCACACGGCGAGAGTTTCTACCTATTGTCTTCGTGCTTACCAAAGCCTACCTCGGCCATCAAGATCCCAGGATCGCTCCTTAACTGAGAACGCTTGGAACATTATGGGCAGGGCCCTCCGTACAGCTTGGGATTTTGACGATCTAACGTGCCAGTTGGACAGAATTTGGAACGATGTCCTGCAGGTCATCCAACAACTTTACCAATCAATGCCAAGCGGAATAACTGTTTGCAGAAGGGCTATAGGTGGGCTAACGTGTTGCTGACTTGCTCGGTTTGTGAAGCTCTTTCTCCTCAATAAAGCATCCATTTTTTCTGAAGTGGTAATCAGTGGTTTGTCTGTACATGTCCATCACATCTAGCGATTTCCGTCCCATTCGGATAATTCTTTCGTGGTGCGTCGCTTTTTTTGTCTTATAGTGTGTTACCTGATTTCTGTTCGTTTTCCTTTCGGGAACATTTTGATAAGGTTTATTAAAATTTTAGCACTAATTAATTAATAGCTTACTCTTTGAACAAAATATCACACTTCTATTCAACTCCGTGTACCTGTACCTTGGCAGCACAATAGCAGTAAAATACAGGGGACAGGTAAAATAATGTTAACACCTGTACTTACTTGGGAATGGTTTATTAATAAGGGGTTGGACCTCCATTTTCCTGTAATACAGCTGCGATTCTTCTTGCTTTACTGGCATATAATGATTGTATAGTCTCTAGTGGAATGTAATGCCACTCTTCAATCAGAACCTCTTCCAACTCCCGTAGTGACGAGGGAGGCGGAAATATGCTCCGGAGTCTGCGCTCCGATATCGTCCACAAGGGTTCGATGATGTTCAAGTCCGGGGACTGTACTGGCCAGGAAAGAAGCTGCAGTTCAGTTACATGCTCCTCATACCACGACTGTACTGTCTTGGCTGTATGAAAGGGTGCGGGACAACATTTGAATCATGAGGTGCACCTGATAACCTAAGATGTTCATATAATCGTTGGGTGTAACACTGCCTTTGAGAGTAATGATGGGACCAGCAGAATACCATGATGTGGCTGCCCACACCACCACACTTCCACCTCGATGCTTAACCGCCGGACTCATGCGATCACGGTCGTAGCGCTTCTTTTGGCGTTCTCCAGACGTAAACCCGGCCCGGTGTTGGACATAACGAAAACGTTGACTCGTCGGAGTATATGGCGTGTTTCCATTGATCAGCCGTCCAGAATTTATACTAGTGACACTATGTTTTACGCTTCTTTGCGTTGGTTGTCGTCACTAATGGGTTCGATGTAGCAGCCCGTCCGTGAATGTTCGCTTTATGGAGTTTTCGGCGGACAGTGTTGATAAATACGGGGTCTGACAAATGGCTATTGAGCTCTGAAGTCATTTTAGCCGCCGTAGTTTTGTGCTGTTTTTACACAATTCGTGTTAGTGTACGACAATCTCTATCATTTAGTTTTGGATTGAGCCCACTATTACGTTTACACGGTAATGTCTTTAAGTGTTTTATTTAGGCTGTCATGACTGTTGACGCAGTTTCTCTTAAAACATTCAATAAGTTGGCTGTCTTTGTTACTGATGCTTCAGCTAATCGAGCCCCGACAGCCAACCCTCTACGGAGCTCTGTTAGGTCTTTCATTGCACGTCGTCCTTGGCCTCTGAATGCAAATACGAAGTATGCACTGTTCGTCAACAACCTGCACTGATTCCTAGTCCGTACTGAACACTCAAAGCCCGGCGCGACACGTGCCTTACCTGCGTTGTTGGCCGTCAAACACAACTATCCCATTACAACCACTGTTCACATTAATTTGCTTATCCCCTGTACGCACGTCTGTTGGTGTCACACTACAGACTGCTATATCAACGAATGCCAGCAGCATTTGCGGCATGGAATAGTATATTGTTTCATTATGCTATTTTCATCAGTATAATAGGTACACAGGGTGGTCCACTGATAGTGACCGGGCCAAATATATCACGAAATAAGCGTCAAACGAAAAAACTACAAAGAACGAAACTTGCCTAGCTTGAAGGGGCTAACCAGATGGCGCTATGGTTGGCCCGCTAGATGGCGCTGCCATAGGCTAAACGGATATCAACTGAGTTTTCTTAAATAGGAACCCCCATTTTTTATTACATATTCGTGTAGTACGTACAGAAATATGAATGTTTTAGTTGGACCACTTTTTTCGCTTTGTGATAGATGTCGCTGTAGTAGTCACAAACGTATAAGTACGTGGTATCACGTAACATTGGGCCAGTGCGGACGGTATTTGCTTCGTGATACATTACCCGTGTCAAAATGGAGCGTTTATCAATTGCGGAAAAGGTCGAAATCGGTTTGATGTATGGCTATTGTGATCAAAATGCCCAACGGGGGTGTGCCATATATGCTGCTCGGTATCTAGGACGACATCATCCAAGTGTCCGGGCCGTTCGCCGGATAGTTAAGTTATTTAAGGAAACAGGAAATGTTCAGCCACATGTGAAACGTAAACCACGACCTACAACAAATGATGATGCCCAAGTAGGTGTTTTAGCGGCTGTCGCGGCTAATCCGCACATCAGTAGCAGACTAATTGTGCGAGAATCGGGAATCTCAAAAACCTCAGTGTTGAGAATGCTACATCAACATCGATTGCACCCGTACTATATTTCTATGCACCAGGAATTGCATGGCGATGACTTTGAACATCGTGTACAGTTCTGCCACTGGGCACAAGAGAAATTACGGGACGATGATAGATTTTTTGCACGCGTTCTATTTAGTGACGAAGCGTTATTCACCAACAGCGGTAACGTAAACGGGCATAATATGCACATTTGGGCAATGGAAAATCCACGATGGCTCCGACAAGTGGAACATCAGCGACCTTGGCGGATTAATGTATGGTGCGGCATTATGGGAGGAAGGATAACTGGCCCCCATTTTATCGATGGCAATCTAAATGGTGCAATGTATACTGATTTGCTACGTAATGTTCTACCGATGTTACTACAAGATGTTTCACTGCATGACAGACTGGCGATGTACTTCCAACATGATGGATGTCCGCCACATAGCTCACGTGCGATTGACTCGGTACTGAATAGCACATTTCATGACAGGTGGATTGGTCGTCGAAGCACCATACCATGGCCCGCACGTTCACCGGATCTGACGTCCCCGGAATTCTTTCTGTGGGGAAATTTGGAAGATATCTTGCTATCGTGATCGACCGACAACGCCTGACAACATTCGTCAGCGCATTTTCAATGCATGTGCGAACATTACGGAAGGCGAACTACTCGCTGTTGAGAGGAATGTCGTTACACGTACAGCCAAATGCATTGAGGTTGACGGGCATCATTTTGAGAATTTATTGCATTAATGTGGTATTTACAGGTAATCACGCTCTAAGACCATGCGTTCTCAGAAATGATAAGTTGACAAAGGTACATGTACCACATTGGAACAACCGAAATAAAATGTTCTAACGTACCTACGTTCTGTATTTCAATTTAAAAAACCTACCTGTTACCAACTGTTTGTCTAAAATTGTGAGCCATATGCTTGTGACTATTACAGCGCCATCTGTCACAAAGCGAAAAAAGTGGTCCAACTAAAACATTCATATTTCTTTACGTACTACACGAATATGTAATAAAAAATGCGGGTTCCTATTTAAAAAAACTAAGTTGATATCCGTTTGACCTATGGCAGCGCCATCTAGCGGGCCAACCGTAGCGCCATCTGGTTTCCCCCTTCAAGCTAGACAAGTTTCGTTATGTGTAGTTTTTTCGTTTGACGCTTATTTCGTGAGATATTTGGGTCGGTCACGATCAATGGACCACCCTGTATATGTTCATTTGACTACGACGAAGCAATGTTCATGAGAGTTTTTGTTTCAGCTCTGTATTTCCTGTTATATATATTTAAGTATGATGGACAGTGTGACGTAATGCAGGGTTGGCATAAGATGTGGAAAAAATGAAAGTGTACGTTATTTTGTGACGTTACGAATCACACCACCATACATACTGCGCTTCATTTATCTGCTTTCAGCAAGCAATTACAGTTCTGGACATTGCAGTCCTAACACCATGAAGGCGGCACGCAGTGAACTTCAAACTGGTGTGGATTATGTGGGATCCTGCCCACTCATCTCTTATGCGGTGCCTAAAGGATGCTGCTTTCTCGTATAGCTATACAACAATTCAAGAAAATCACATTAATAGTTTTTATTACCGTAAAGTAGATTGACAATACTTAACTTTGATTTACAAGAACGCGTCGCAAGCAGTTGGCGACCTGCAAACAATCAGTGTCCTTTGCTATATACAATGTCCGTGCAAGTAATGGATATGGATCACAAGTGACATCTCTACTAGTGTCCGTCTTCTACTGTCCGACCGAGCCTGGCAGGAGCGGCGCATATATTCTCTTCGGCTAGAGGCCGCTCCTGTCGCCGTGCGGTCCTAGTAAGCGAGTTACTGGCCAACGTCGTCACACAACCTTATCTGCTCTTGCCTTCTTAATCTTCGTGCCGGCATCTTTCGTTACGCCGGAACAGATTATACCACATGCTCGGATATGCAAATGTTAAGCATTTCAGAGACACCCCACAAATTATATTGGTGTAACACCATGTACAATCCCTGTAATAGGAAAGACTACGCAGCGGCATTCTCATTGATGTACAGCATTTGAATACTGATGGCTTGTAAGAAGATCGCGTTATCCTTCATGTGTTAACGAGAAACGTCTAACAGATTGAGTTGAAATTCTACAGCACGAGGATCGTGGCCCATCAACACTGTAGTTTGCTACTCATGTTGATCAGTATTCAGTGACCGTATGAAACGTCCCCTTTGGAAAATTAATGAATTACTGTGCTGGTAACCCTCTTACGTTTTTTGATTTTCAACATCTGAGCAAAACTGAACGTTCTCAGACATTTCTCTCTTTACTTCTTCTGATCATCACTAAACTGACACACAATATTTTTGGCGCAACGCAATCTGACTTTCAATAATCCCTACAAAAGAATGGCCGTGACTAACAATAACCCATATCTTTCATAAATGAATTACCTCACAAAAACCGAGCGAGGTGGCGCAGTGGTTAGCACAATGGACTCGCATTCGGGAGGACGACGGTTCAATCCCGTCTCCGGCCATCCTGATTTAGGTTTTCCATGATTTCCCTAAATCGTTTCAGGCAAATGCCGGGATGGTTCCTTTGAAAGGGCACGGCCGATTTCCTTCCCAATCCTTCCCTAACCCGAGCTTGCACTCCGTCTCTAATGACCTCCTTGTGAAAGATTTTGATAGAGAACAAATAATGTTTTTACCTTAATAGTGTTCAAAAGTCATTATATATATATATATATATATATATATATATATATATATATATATATATATATATATATATATATATATATATATATATATATCAGTTCATGACATCCAGTCTCACAAATTTACTCTTTCTGATAGACACACGTCCAGATCATCCGCTCTCAAAACTCCGCCATCTCTCTTCCCACATCCACCACTGCTGGCGGCTCACCTCCAACTGCGCAACGCTACGCGCTGTTCACATCCAACTGCCCAACACAACAATACCAAATATTCCAACAATGTAAACCAGCCACAGACTGCACACAGCACAGCCAGTGATTTTCATACAGAGTAGAGATAGGTCGAACTCGTTCATTCCAGTGAACTACTTCATTCATTTCACTCTTTGCCGTGAAGCGTTCAAATGAAGTAGTTCATTCGTGAAGTACGGAAGCCTGTCGAAGTTGCCCAGTTCGCCGCTCAGCCGCAGCTACGCTCGCTTCGCCTCGCTCGTACAATGAAGCTTCGTAATATTTCATAATTTTACCAACAGATGGCCGAACTATGCAGTAACGTGCACGCAACGTTTTACGCTCTTACAGCGTCTGAGTTAACTTAAATAGAGCATGGTCGAAGGGGACAAAGGAAAGATAAAGAGAGAAGCCTGTCACATATAAGGAAGGTATTACATTTAATCTTGCTCGAAATTTTCTCATGAATCGTCCAAAAAAGTCTTTATATGCCAAATGAAATATTATTTGTTGTATTCATGAACTGAAAAATAGGGCTACCAATGAAATGCAGTCCAATTTTATGTTCCTAGTAAAATTTAATCCAAAACAGAATGAGTATGTTTACCACTGTCACAGTCTATATACCTACGTTAAGTAATTATTCAGAAGTTTTCCTGTAGATTTTATTTTTGTTGAGAATAATAACCCTCCAGATTTAAAACATAAACTGTCACCTGTAGTCATTGTTACGATTTCAGGTAAAATCCCCCTTTCAGTGTTATTAATGAACCTTTTATTTTCATGTTGGCTGTGCGTGCTCACACAGCCAGCCCCTTCGTTTATATCTTTAATATTCATTTGTCTGCAAGCGCTGCCAACGGTAGGCTACCCGTAGACGCGAAGTATAGCTGCACAAATAGTCACGAGTAGTGCCAGCACTGCACGTAGCAGCTGACGCTGCCTTCCCCTCGCCCCTCACCGCCCCAACCCCTCGTAAACCTATCGTTCCCCACAAACTCCGCGCGATTCGTCGACAGGCAACAGAGGGAGGACTGAAGTGAGTGACGTAGCGCCGATGTAGTGGGAGAGGGGAAGAGAGTGAGTTAACTAGAAAAAAGTGTGGAGTGTGCTATCTGTGAAGAGATTGAAGTACCAGTTCATTGAAATTGAGTGGTTAGTTCACACTTCACTGAAGTGAAGCGTTCATTTGAACGACTCATTCACGAGCTCCCCATCACTAATACAGAGCGCTACGTGGCGTTACTAACATAAAAACCTAAACAGCCTACTTACATGTCTTGCGAATAAGGATTCGATAGTTTGAGAAGGGCCAAGCAGTACTTTCTATGTACGCCTGCATGACTACTCTCAATTAATACCCAAGTGCCTGACTTTTTAATTTAAGTTGTTCGCAATTATGGTCCCTAGGTATTCAGTTGAACTGAGAGGCCTTACATTAGAGTAATTCACCGTGTCACCGAAATTTAACGAATTACTTTCAGCACTCATGTGGGTGACTCACACTTTTCGTCAGCTGTCACTTTTCTCTCCATACGGGTATCTTCTCTAAATCATATTTCAATTGATTTTGATCTTCTGATGACTTTACTACACGGCCGGCCGGAGTGGCCGGGCGGTTCTAGGCGCTACAGTCTGGAGCTGCGCCACCGCTACGGTCGCAGGTTCAAATCGTGCCTCGGAGATGGATGTGTGTGATGTCCTTAGGCTGGTTAGGTTTAAGTAGTTCTAAGTTCTAGGGGACTCATGACCTCAGTAGTTAAGTCCCATAGTGCTGAGAGCCATTTGAACCATTTTACTACACGGTAAACAACTGCGCCATCAGCAACAATATAAGTATGGTGCTCAAAACGTCTTCTAAATCGTTTGCATAGATTAGCAAGGGAAGAGGGCCTATAAGATTGCCTCGGGGAACGCCAGATATCATTTCCATTTTACTAGACGACTTTCCGTCAATTTTTGAATACGATGACCTTTCTGGCGGAAATCACGAAATCACTCGCAAAACGGAGGTGATGCTCTACGTGCAAGTGGTTTAATTGATGGATGGTGCCAAAAGCCTTCTGGAAATCTAGTAATATGTAATGTATTTGAGAGCCCATGTCAATAGCACTCATTCATTGCTTCGTGTGAATAAAGCGTCAGTTGTGATTCACAAGAATGGTATTTTCTGAATCTGTGACGTGTTTCGATAGATTTCTTCGAGGTAATTCATAATATTCGAACGCAATACATGTTCCAAAATCCTACTGCAAATTGACGTCAGTGATACGAGTCTGTAATTCAGCTGATTAAACATATTTTCCTTTTTTGAGTATTGGCTTGACCGGAGTAAGTTTCCACTCTTTAGATACGAACCTATCGTCAAGTAAGCAGTTATATATGACTGCTATGTATGTAATATCAGTATACTCTGAAAGGAACATAACTGGTATACAGACTTGGCCGGCAGACATGCCTTCATTATGTGATTTCAGGTACTTTGCTACATCGAGGATATCGACTTCTAATTTTTGCAACTGCACTTCGCTAGAATGCCGGAATATTTATTTCTCCTTCTTTGGTGAAGGAATTTCAGAAAACCGTTCCCAGTAACTCCTCCTTAGTTGCAGTCACCGGTCCCAATACCATTGTTAATGCGCAGTAATGGTAATGATCTTGCCTTGGCGCTGGTACACTTTACATTAAAATCTCTTTCGATTTTCTGCCAGATCTCGAGACAGATTCGTGGTGGAAACTATTAAAAGCATCATACATTGAGGTAAGCACTAGAGTTCGAGGTTCTGTAAAAAATCACCATTCTTGTAGATTTTGCCTCCTTTTAAATCTTCCTACCTGTTTTCGTTGCTTCTGCAGGAGTCTTCTGTCCAGTTTTGTGTACCATGCGGGATCAGTCCGTCGTTTATAAAATTATTTTATAGAAATCTCTCAGTTGCTGTCAATACTACTTCTTTGAATACAAGACACGTCTAGTTTACATATACTTAACTGGTTTTAAAGAGTGAAGACTGTCCCTTACGAGGGCGTCAAACGAATTTTTATCTACTTTTTTAGAAATAGATATTGAGAGCCATTCAGGATGCCAACGGCCCCAAATAACTAGTGCCCGAGAGGACAACTATCTTTCTATCGCCCGTGCAGGATCGTACTGCCTTGTGACATGCTTTGAGTCAGGCAGTGGGCAAGAACACAAGTATCAGCACCGACAACTCCACGATATCTGGAGCAGCACGGACTGTCAGCATTGTTGCAGCTTCCCTTGATGCTGTTGAAGAGAGAGGCACGTTGACATGGTGTGGCCAGAGGCAAAACTGGACGCAGGCGAGGCACAATGTCATCATTCTAGATGAGTCTCGGTTCTGCGTATATCACATAAGACGTGTGCTTGTGGAAACCTCCGATTAGAACGAACGATGCCATTTTGCATTCGTTATCGTCATATGCGCCTAATACCTAGCGTGGTGGTATGGAGTAACACTGGATACACTACATGATTTACTGTGGTTTGCATTGTTTGTAATGTGGTTCAGTGGGCGCTATATTTGTGATATTTTGACGCCAGTGGCTTTGCCTTAATGTTGCCCATGATTTACTGACCTACTTATATCGCTCCTGTCTAGGGCCTGTGTATCGTAAGAATGATTCATGTGTGCACAATGACAAATGGTCTGAAGCGGATTCTGTCGAGTACTTAGTTCTTATTTTCATCCACCACAGTACAGTAGCGGACAGAGACATTCAAGAAATAGGTCAGGATAATGTTTTTGCGAGTTGTTCTGTTTATTTCTTGAAGGTTTTTTTTGTTTATTTATGTTTGTACAGTTTTGTATATGCTTTTTGTAGTGTGAATGATGCGTGAATGTGGTCTAAAGGCCGGCCGGAGTGGCCGAGCGGTTCTAGGCGCTACAGTCTGAAACCGCGCAACCGCTACGGTCGCAAGTTCGAATCCTGCCTCGGGCATGGATGTGTGTGATGTCCTTAGTTTAGGTAGGTTTAAGTAGTTCTGAGTTCTAGGGGACTGATGACCTCAGAAGTTAAGTCCAATAGTGCTCAGAGCCATTTGAACCATTTTTGTGGTGTAAAGTAAATATGTAGAGCATTGTTCTACTAATGAACGCTGTAGTGTGAGAAACTTTTAAGGCAGTGTGAATGCAGACGTCAGTGAATATTCTATCATAACATGTTAAGTAAGTTTATCGTAAAAGGAAAGCTATTTCGAGTGCAAATGAAAATAGTTGATAACGTAAAGTATAAACAAAATATCAGAAATTTAATATTTATTTCGGGAAAAAGTATAGTTCGAAAGTGTTTTATTTGTTGATTGGTTAGTCACGAAAAGCGCGGACTAACGCGGGACTATAATGTTTTTCTATTGGTCTTAAGGAAAACTGACCAATCAGAATGGAGTATTCTTCACCCGTCTGTTCTCTTCGAGATATAGAACGATTATAGCAGTCTAAAGTAGTCGTATCCCTGCCTTTGAATGGTACGGTCGTGTGAAGTATGAACTCCGAAGGAAGTTACAGTTTGCCGGTTTTAGTTGTACTACATGCCTCAAAAGTGCTTTAAAGTGCAGGCATATTTATTCCAGTGTGTTTTTTATAAAGTACTGATTTTTAAAGTAATTTTGGGTATGAGAAAAGACAGTAATTCCGCGTGGCATATTGAGCAGTTTGGTGACTAAAACCTTCAGTGCATTAGACACCGATAAACGAGCATTTTCATTTAACAACAATCCGTGCTTAGTAGCTGTTCAGGTTTCGGGAAATACGTTACTATAAACTTAATAACGTGAATGAAAGGGTTTCTGGATGACTGTGTTAGGATTATCACGGGCTTGGCAGTGAACTTTTTATTCTCGACTTCAGAATATACCGAAGTTTTGCCACTATTTCCAAAAATGGTTCAAATGGCTCTGAGCACTATGGGACTTAACACCTGAGGTCATCAGTCCCCTAGAACTTAGAACTACTTAAACCTAACTAACAAAAGGATATCACATACATCCATGCCCGAGGCAGGATTCGAACCTGCGACCGTGGCGGTTGCGCGGTTCCAGACTGAAGCGCCTAGAACAGCTAGGCCACAACGCCAGTATTTCCATCTTTCATTCAAAATTAAGATTTTTTCCCGATTTATTGAACAGTTACGTTGTATGCAACTTGGTGCGAGTTGCAGTTCGATAGGTTTCCGCTCGACATTCCTACTGGCGATTTGCTGCAACGAGGTGCAGGTAAATGGATGAAAGGTACCGCCCATCGCACTACTTAGATACAGATGGTGTAAAACTTTTGGACTGGCTAGCACGTTCTCCACAGCTGTGACCCACTGAAGGTATCTGGTCATGGGTTTCTCAAAGACTGGCACACCATCACCCACCAGCCACTACGATTGATGAACCGTTGCACAGAGTCGAACTGACATGGATTGATGTACCTGTATCTGTCATAGTTCAGTTACAGTTGAAGCTATTGTTACCGTGAGAGGTGTCTGCTCTGAACTACATTTCGCAACGTGTGTGGCACCAAATCATCACCAATTTTGAATCATTTATTCTTCCTACAGTACTGTACACGCAGAATGAATAACATTTCGTTATTTGGTTTCATTTCTGGTGTTGTGATGTTGATGGTCAGCAATATACCATTTCAATATAATCTAGCTGTATAACATTCAAGCCGGCCGCGGTGGCCGTGCGGTTCTGGCGCTGCAGTCCGGAACCGCGGGGCTGCTACGGTCGCAGGTTCGAATCCTGCCTCGGGCATGGGTGTGTGTGATGTCCTTAGGTTAGTTAGGTTTAAGTAGTTCTAAGTTCTAGGGGACTTATGACCTAAGATGTTGAGTCCCATAGTGCTCAGAGCCATTTGAACCATTTTTATAACATTCAAACTTACACGCATTCCGAAAAGAAAAAAGGGTTTATGAAAAGAATGTAACTGAGAACGAATGCATAGGACGGGGACAGCAGAGGCAGGAAAGCGAGAGGAAGGAGACAGTCGAAGATGTACAGATGCTCGGCGGCTGCTGCGCAGTTTCTGGGTTTGTTGATAATCTGGGACGTTCCATAGCAAGGGGAGGACGGCAGCCACAGGTGGCCAGCCCAGCTGGTGAAGGCGTTGCGTTAAGTCTGCAGCTTGCAATACTATTCGCCCGACTGTCAGATTTCCGTCTTGTGCTGATCTTTAACATTGCTGGTCCTCTCCTCTTCCTAATCTTCCTCTGCAGGCTAATCGCGGACCACCTTTACAAAGCTTATTCAGTGATATACTTCCACCAATACTCCTTTAACTGCTATTTTTTTCTGTCTACTACTCTACCTGTAATTACATATTTATCAGCGCCCCTCTCTACGATAACATAAAAAAGGTGAGTCGCTCGACCTTCTACCGCAGCTTGTCCCCTTGTGGTATGAGATCACTTCTACTGATGATCACTTACTTTATCTTGTGTTTGACGGTTAGTTAGTTACATGTTTCACGGAACGTTTGCACAGCTCGAAAATGTAGCTGGAATCGGGTTACAAGCTACAGAAGCACTTCACTTTTAGATGTCCGAGTAAATGCTGGTTTGTTACAGATTACTATGTAAATCTGCGAAAAATACGAGGGCGTGTTGAAAAATATATCACTGAATTTTATTATTCTGTTCTCAATATCGGTATACGTATTAGGTATCATGTGTATTACTCCAACTCTTCCGCTCGTTAACGCAAGTTGTAACCTGCCGCTAGACGACTCCGAATTGTAGCGTGTAACATGACGGTAGTAACGTACCTACAGGTGACTAAAGTAATGGGATATTGATATGCAGATATACAGATGGCGATAGAATCACGCACCGGTACACAAGGTATAAAAGGGCAGTGCACTGGCTGAGCTGTCATTTGTTCTCAGGTGACTGATGTGAAAAGGTTTGCGACGAACTTATTAGTTAGGACAAGGCGGCGAAATCTGGCGTTAATGGACTGCGGCAGCAGACAACCGACACGAGTGCTTTTAATAACAGCAGCGTCTCTCCTGGGTTCTTGACCATATCGGTTGGACCATAGACTGGACAACCGTGGCCTAGTCAGATTGTTACTCCCCCCCCCCCCCAACAGAAAAAAACATATAATGTATATTGCATTCACAATTAGTGTACAAGATAAGTCCCAATTTCAGTTGGTATGAGCGGATGATAGAGCCCAAGTGTGGCACAGACGCCACGAAGCCATGAACCCAATTTGTGAACAAGGCACTGTAAGAGCTGGTGGTGGTCCCATAATCTACATTTACATCTACATCCATACTCCGCAAGCCACCTGACGGTGTGTGGCGGAGTGTACCTTGAGTACTTCTATCGGTTCTCCCTTCTATTCCTGTCTCGTATTGTTCGTGGAAAGAAGGATTGTCGGTATGCTTCTGTGTGGGCTCTAATCTCTCTGATTTTATCCTCATGGTCTCTTCGCGAGATATACGTAGGAGGGAGCAATATACTGCTTGACTCTTCGGTGAAGGTATGTTCTCGAAACTTCAACAAAAGCCCGTACCGAGCTACTGAGCGTCTCTCCTACAGAGTCCTCCACTGGAGTGTACCATCTCCGTAACGCTTTCGCGATTACTAAATGATCCTGTAACGAAGCGCGCTGCTCTCCGTTGGATCTTCTCTATCTCTTCTATCAACCCTATCTGGTACGGATCCCACACTGCTGAGCAGTATTCAAGCAGTGGGCGAACAAGCGTACTGTAACCTACTTCCTTTGTTTTCGGATTGCATTTCCTTAGGATTCTTCCAATGAATCTGTCTGGCATCTGCTTTACCGAAAATCAACTTTATATGATCATTCCATTTTAAATCACTCCTAATGCCTACTCCCAGATAATTTATGGAATTAACTGCTTCCAGTTGCTGACCTGCTATTTTGTAGCTAAATGATAAGGGATCTGTGTATTCGCAGCAGATTACACTTGTCTACATTGAGATTGAATCGCTATTCCCTGCACCATGCGTCAATTCGCTGCAGATCCTCCTGCATTTCAGTACAATTTTCCATTGTTACAACCTCTAGATACACCACAGTATTATCTGCAAAAAGCCTCAGTGAACTTCCGATGTCATCCACAAGGTCATTCATGTATATTGTGAATAGCAACGGTCCTACGACACTCCCCTGCGGCACACCTGAAATCACTCTTACTTCGGAAGACTTCTCTCCATTCAGAATGACATGTTGCGTTCTGTTATCTAGGAACTCTTTAATCCAATCACACAGTTGGTCTGATAGTCCATATGCTCTTACTTTGCTCATTAAACGACTGTGGGGAACTGCATCGAACGCCTTGCGGAAGTCAAGAAACACGGCATCTACCTGTGAACCCGTGTCAATGGCCCTCTGAGTCTCTTGAACGAATAGCGCGAGCTAGGTTTCACACGACCGTCTTTTTCGAAACCCATGCTGATTCCTACAGAGCAGATTTCTAGTCTCCAGAAAAGTCATTATACTCGAACATAATACGTGTTCCAAAATTCTACAACTGATCGACGTTAGGGATATAGGTCTATAGTTCTACACATCTGTTCGACGTCCGTTCTAGAAAACGGGGATGACCTGTGCCCTTTTCCAATCCTTTGGAACGCTACGCTCTTCTAGAGACCTACGGTACACCGCTGCAAGTAGGGGGGGCAAGTTCCTTCGCGTACTCTATGTAAAATCGAACTGGTACCCCATCAGGTCCAGCGGCCTTTCCTCCTTTGAGCGATTTTAATTGTTCCTCTATCCCTGTGTGGTCTATTTCGATATCTACCATTTTGTCATCTGTGCGACAATCTAGAGAATTAACTACAGTGCAGTCTTCCTCTGTGAAACAGCTTTGGAAAAAGACATTTAGTATTTCGGCCTTTAGTCTGTCATCCTCTGTTTCAGTACCATTTTGGTCAGAGAGTGTCTGGACATTATGTTTTGATCCACCTACCGCTTTGACATAAGACCAAAATTTCTTAGGATTTTCTGCAAAGTCAGTACATAGAACTTTACTTTCGAATTCATTCAACGCCTCTCGCATAGCCCTCCTCACACTACATTTCGCTTCGCGTAATTTTTGTTTGTCTGCAAGGCTTTGGCTATGGTTATGTTTGCTGTGAAGTTCCCTTTGCTTCCGCAGCAGTTTTCTAACTCGGTTGGTGTACCACGGTGGCTCTTTTCCATCTCTTACGATCTTGCTTGGCACATACTCATCTAACGCATATTGTACGATGGTTTTGAACTTTGTCCACTGATCCTCAACGCTATCTGTACTTAAGACAAAACTTTTGTGTCGAGCCGTTAGGTACTCTGTAATTTGCTTTTTGTCACTTTTGCTAAACAGGAAAATCTTCCTACCTTTTTTAATATTTCTATTTACGGCTGAAATCATCGATGCAGTAACCGCTTATGATGGCTGATTCCCTGTTCTGCGTTAACTGTTACAAATAGTTCGGGTATGTTTGTCACCAAAAGGTCTAATATGTTATCGCCACGAGTCCGTTCTCTGTTTAACTGCTCAAGGTAGTTTTCAGATAAAGCACTTAAAAAAATTTCACTCGATTCTTTGTCCCTGCCACCCGTTATGAACGTTTGAGTCTCCCAGTCTATATCCGGCAAATTAAAATCTCCACCCAGAACTATAACATGGTAGGGGAAATCTACTAGAAATATTTTCCCAATTATCCTTCACGTGCTCAGCCACAACAGCTGCTGAGCCAGGGGGCCTATAGAGACATCCGATTACCATGTCTGAGCCTGCTTTAACCGTGACCTTCACCCAAATTATTTCACATTTCGGATCTCCGTCAATTTCCTTCGATACTATTGCACTTCTTATCGCTATAAACACGCCTCCCCCTTCACTGTCCAGCCTGTCTCTGCGGTATACATTCCAATGTGAGTTTAGGATTTCATTACTGTTTACGTCTGGTTTCAGCCAACTTTCTGTCCCTGGTACTATATGGTCGTTGTGACCTTTTATTAATGAGAGCAGTTCTGCGACCTTTCTGTAGACGCTCCTGCAGTTTACTATTAGTACATTAATATTGTTATTCCCTGTTGCATTTTGCCTACTCCTACCTTGCCGCGTCTCAGGAGGCGTTTTGTCGGGCCTAGGGAGGGACTTCTCTAACCTAAAAAACCCCCATGTGCACTCCACACGTACTCCGCTACCCTTGTAGCCGCTTCCGGCGTGTAGTGCACGCCTGACCTATTCAGGGGGACCCTACATTTCTCCACCCGTTAGCGGAGGTCGAGAAATTTGCTCCCCAGGTCTCCGCAGAATCGTCTGAGCCTCTGGTTTAAGCCTTCCACTCGGCTCCAAACCAGAGGACCGCGATCGGTTCTGGGAACGATACTACAAATAGTTAGCTCTGATTCCACCCCGCGAGCGAGGCTTTCCGCCTTCACCAATTCCGCCAACCGCCTGTACGAACTGAGGATGACCTCTGAACCCAGACGGCAGGATTCATTGGTGCCGACATGAGCAACAATTGGCAGTCGGGTGCACCCAGTGCTCTCTATCGCCACCGGCAGGGCCTCCTCCACATCTCGGATGAGACCCCCCGGCAAGCAGACAGAGTGAACACTTTCCTTCTTCCCCGACATTTCCGCTATATCCTTAAGAGGCTCCATCAGCCACCTAACGTTGGAGCTCCCAATAACTAATAAACCCCTCCCCCCATGTGCGTGCTCGGACCTTGCTGAAGGAGTGGCCACATGTCCACTCACAGGCAGAGCGGGCGATGCCACACGGCCAGCCTCCACATTTACCCTCCGCCTCGTGCGCCGCGAACGCCGCTGAACCCGCCACTCCCCTTGGGGAGAGGGTGGCCCAACCGCGCCCGGTACCCGCGGAGATGTCTCGACAGAAGGGACAGTGGGTGAAGCATGTAACACCTGGGGTGAACCATGCGACGCACCAGACTCCCCACTGCCGCTACACTCCGAGGCAGAAGCCTGAAGACGGCTGACCGCGGTCATCAGCACGTTCAGCTGTTTGCGAACTGTGGCCATCTCCTCCTGTGTCTGTACACAGCAGTCACACATCCTATCCATCCTAAGAAATCAACAATTTAGTGTAGAAAGTTAATCAACTTTTAACTAGACTGCTAATTCACTAAAGGCGGCTGATTGTTGACTAAACTATGGTTGCTAGCCACATCTTGAAGAAAACAGTGAAAATAGCACTACCTGTCTCTGGACTGTATTGAAAACAAACACTAGCACTACTGGCACTATGACTGACTAAAGGGACTCTCTCTGACTGTATTCAAAACAAACACGAAATCTATGAAACACTATTGCTAGCACTCGACAATTGAAGCTTCCTAAAAGCAAAAACACACGGAAGAAGAAGTGACAAGTAAGAAATATACACTAAATACTTAAATTAAGGTAGCTCGCTGCACAGCAGACGTGAAGCAGACGGCATTTACGACGACACTGACGCTACTGGCAATGGTGTGAGCTGTGTTTTTCTGGAATGGACTGGGTCCTCTGGATGTTCAACTACTTGGAGACAACTTACAGCCATTGACGGACGTCATATTCCCAAACAAAGATCGAATTTTTTTGGTTGACAGTGTGCCATGTCACCGGGACACAATTGTTCGCGATTTATTTGAGAACGTTCTTGACAATTCGAGTGAATAGTTTGGCCTCCCTGATCACCCGACATGTATCCTATCTAACATTTATGGGACGTAATTGAGAGATCAGTTGGTGCACATAATCCTGAATGGGCAAAACTTTCGCAGTCATAGGCGGCTATAGAGGCAGCTTCCCTCAATATTTCTGCAGGGGACTTCCAACGTCTTCTTCAGTGGATGCCACGTCGATTTCTTTGCCGGCAATAAGCATGTCCGACACGATATTAGGAGGTACTCCATGACTTTTGTCACCTCTGTGCATGTGGGTGCGTGAGAAACAGCGAGCTGTAATCGAAAGTACGAATTCGAAGAGTTTGTCCACACACGGAGCGCCCTCTCTCTCAAGGATGATAATACCAGACCACGTACGAGCGCTGCGACATCTGCAATACCGACGCTTTGGGTTGAGTGTCACCGATCATCCACCACACAGTAACGATATGGCCCCATCCGATTTTCATCTGTTTCCGAAACTTAAAAAACACCTTCGAGGCCTTTAATTTGACAGTGATGAATTGGTGCAAGCAGAGGTGACATTGTGGCCCTGTTAACAGTCAAACCTTATTTTACTGACGGTATTAACAAACTGGTCTCACGTTGGGAAAAATGCGTTCGCCGCCAGGGTGACTATGTTGAGAAACAAATATGTAGACGTGAAGAATAAAAATGCAGAATGTTAACAACATTTGTTTTATTAAAAAAGCATTAAGATTTTTCACATGAAATATTCGTATGCATAACTTCTCAGCACGCCATCGTAATTAACGTTAGCAACGCCAAATATATGCTCTTTATTTTACATTAAGTAATACCGCAGGTATTTCGCATCAAAGGCACACGATCTAATAGTTTTGCCGCAACTTAATTCAGTCATATTTTAGTAAATGGTAACTTCAGAGGAAAGTGATGAAAGTAATTTTTTCGACTACCGTCGTCATGATGGTAAAGAGTACGTTAGCCAAACAGTCTTGTGAGTTCCACATGTAACAGCATTTTCTGCTCTAAATGGGAGGTACGTTAGTAGGATAGCATGCCCGGTGCAAGCCGAGATAACGATCTTACCACATTCAGTTTCATGTACCACATCCGGTGGCAGGTCACACACTTGGGCTCCTTGATGCCCCCACTCCTTCTCCCCTGGGGAACCACTAGGAATTGATCAAGGTCACCCTGGGGAATCACCCAGGCCGTTGTGCAACTGTATTCAAGGTCATGACGTAATTATATAATAGTCACGTGTTATAAAAACGATGGAACACCCATTCTCTCCCCTCTCCTCACCTGTCAACCCATCCCCTACCCTGATCTTTCCTTCCCTTCCCTTCCCTTCCCTTCCCTTCCCTTCCCTTCCCTTCCCTTCCCTTCCCTTCCCTTCCCTCTGGACCAATGATAACTGGGACACTTGAGTGAGACGAGCTATTCTGTAGCTGGACAACATAGGAAGAGCATGTGTTTATTTGTTAATAACAATATTACGTGACACCGGCAGAGACCACATCCAAGAAGATCTGTAAGCACCTTGTTACGTGATTTCCAATATTTTCGTCAATTTTATTATTTTTACCGGTTTTTCCTATTTTGCAACTGGGGAGGGCACTCTGAAGCTGGGGTGCATAAGGAGAGGTCGACTCTATAATTTAACAACAAATTACATCACTCTAGGTCCATTTGTTAGTAACAATTTAGTAGTATGTAGCACCAGCAGAGACCACACCTAGGTAGATATGTGAGTACTCTCGTAATTCCATATTTTAGCGCATTTTACACATTTTGCCCCTTTTAGTATTTTGTCCAATGAGGCAAGATGCACCGTCTGTTCCTGACCTCATGATGCTCCCAGACAATCTCAACGCTGTAAGAGCCTGAATTAGATGCTAGCGATATTGAGACACACGTTCCCCACCTTCATCTTTTATTACTGGGGCACCTGAGTGCGTACCACAGGTTGTAGGTTGTGTGTTTGGTTAATCACAAATTAGGACACTACAGGTCTATTTGTTAATAACAAATTAATATTTTGAGACACCAACAGACAGCACACCCAGGCAGATATGTAATTATTCTCATATTTCCACAATTTTACCATATTACCAGAGTTGTGTGTGTCAACATTGTGTCACGACGTCCCATCACCACGTAGCACATTGATGTCCATCGTGTCGTGTACATGTGACGATGCTCTCAGCATTGTCCACATTTATGTTCATTGCTAAGCCACCACTCCATTACTAGTGTGTGACGTCATGGTGTTCTAAACGAACACACTGGCAGAAATAGACGTCATGTCAATGACGTCATAGAGAGTTCTATAAGTACTACCGATTTCTTACCAAAGACATTGTATAAGAGATACCACACTACATAACAGCTTTGTGTGACGTCATAGAAAAATTCTGAAGGCGCCAACCAAAGAATGGCCTGCTGTATTTGTAGCACAGCACTGAAAAATACGTAACAACCCCAGCGAAAATCACGTCGTCTGCAGAGTAGCCCGTCCCCTCAGACTGCGACGTGTGGCTGTGTAGTCGCAAACGTTGAATCTTATGGAGACAGTGTCAAGCAATGGTCCATAAATTTGCAGTATAATGCACACCTGTTTGGTGCCCAACACTGCTACTATATCAGTTGTGGATTATGGATCTCCCGCCCTCGTTCATAATGGCAAACACATCTCAAGACGTCGGTGAAAATATCAGTCTGGTGCCAATACACTTCGCTGTCCCAAAAATGGTTCAAATGGCTCTAAGCACTATGGGACTTAACATCTAAAGTCATCAGCCCCCTAGACTTACAAGTACTTAAACCTAACTAACCTAAGGACATCACACACATCCATGCCCGAGGCAGGATTCGAACATGCTACAGTAGCAGCAGCGCGGTTCCGGACTGAAGCGGCTAGAACCGCTCGGCCACAGCGGCCGGCTACCGCTCCCCCCCCCCCCCCCCCATATTCGCTGGATAATGCCAGTACGGTATGCAACTCATCGTACGTTCGTGATCACCAGATCACCTATTAAGCAGGTGAATTTTCCATAAATCCAGTAACTTAATGCCGGACTTGTTACTGATACTGCCAATCAACATACTCGAAAACACAACTGAAAACCGACATTCAGAATCAACGTAAGATAAGAGAAAATTGAGCGATCCTCTCTGTAGCACCGTTTTTTTGTGAGAGGCTCCTATACTGTGTGTGTGTGTGTGTGTGTGTGTGTGTGTGTGCGTGTGTGTGTGAGAGAGAGAGAGAGAGAGAGAGAGAGAGAGATTTTGTTCGGAATCATACATATGTAAGCAGTGGACAGTCAGTAAAATAGGCTTCTCTGGAACTTATCTTGCTGTACGTATAGCCCACATCCGTTAAACCAACATGGCAAGGGTCTTAGACTATCTATAAAATCTCGTAGTTTGTCGTAACACAACATGGCAAGCCTAAACATGTCACGCATGTGATAAATAACTATCGAATTGAAGACTGATCGTAGGTAACAGCATACTGACTAGCACTGTGTAGTGGGACCATGACACCTGAAAAGACGACGCTTCTGCGAGTTACTGCTGCGAGAGCATGTAAAGCTAGTTTGGAGTCTTGGTTCTAGAGGAGAAGACTGTGTCATGTGGAAATTCAACCATTCCAAAATAGATGCAAGTATAACTGTTTTGTGTAATCGACTTCCATGTTAAAACTATAGGCATACAGCACCTAGCTATTTTTAAGTATAGTCTCGAGATATGGTATTGGATCCTGCACTGGATTGCCCGTTCGCCCAACTTAAATCCCATCGAGCAAGTGTGATATGCGCTAGGGAAATGTACTCGTTCTACAGCACGTCCACATGTACCAACAACCATCCATCAGTTGTACCGCACTGGTGGAGGAATGGAATCCTTTACCACAAAAATATCACAAACTTATGGATGAGTATGGAAACATGTTGCTGAGTATGCATTGCTCTGGCAGTCAGCGTTAGTATCATAAAAGTGGTACAGAAACACTGAATTACGTCATAGCATGACAATATGACCACCAACAGCAAATGCCTTTTACTAACGATGATTATTCACTGTAGTAGCAAAAAACCTTCGGGTATAGGTCATCATGGCGAGACTTCCCGTCACATGATCTTCTACATGTGATTGAATTCACACTATATAGTTGTGCCATGACGTGGACACCCAAGAGTCGTGGGATAGGGGCGTGGAGCCCAGCAACGACGAGGAACATGCATAATGCTCCTCGGCACACCAAAAATGGATACTCATCGGTCTGTATTTAATAAAGAACCAGCCCACATGTCTATACAAATGTGACATACAGCCTGACAACCGTACAGAACAACCTGATAACGCTGTCCTAGGATCGTCGTAGTATATGGATGACTTTCATACAGTTGTAAGTGGAACTAAGACGTGTTTTTTGATGAAATACTACGTATAATCTAGACTTAATCCTATCAGTATCAAGATGTTTAGATAACGCGCATTACCAAGTAGGATAGGAGGTACTTTATGCTCACCCGAATAAAATTAAAACAAAAACAAAATTCGTTAACTGTTTACTTGTATTGGCAACATGTTATTTTAAAGAGTTACTTATCTGAATGTAGCGTCGAGCACCTGAGAACACCTTTCAGAATACTCTTAGCAATATCAGTGCACGTTGAATAATGAGCGCTTCCAACATCGTGATCACGACAAGAAGAATTAAGAAATTCAGATTTAGTTCATTCTTGTTAACTTTTTACTCTAAACATACTTTTTAAAGAGAAATTGATGTGCAAGTAACGGCATGAACCAGGAAATATTCAATACAACATTCGTTGGTGAAAGTGAGATCTGCTATTGAGAATTAAATTTTTGTATTAACTTTAACGGGAAAATATAAAATATGTATGGAATATGGTAGCAGAATCCTTAAAAAATATTTTTTTCAAACTTCAGAATGTAAAATAACTGATTAGATTACAATATTTTCAAGAGATAAGCAAAAAGTACCATCCCCACCCACTGGTATTGCGAGGGTTAACTCCTTAGTTCAACATTTACGCAACCACTGTAGTAGTCTTAAATGGCTCGGAATACATTTTTATACGAGCAAATTAAAATTGTAGACAGATAGATGATATCTTGTACAAGTCAAACCCCGTTAGTTGATTATCCATATTTATAACAAAAACATGTTAGTAGAGAATCCAGATGACAGCACTTTTACGAGAATACAACACGGCTAAGGGTAGAGTGGATGCGAGTTTATTTTCAGTGTGCATAGCGGCATACTAGAGAAGGAAATTCACTTTAGAGACACCTTACCCACTTTATAAAAAATGGTTCTAATGGCTCTGAGCACTATGGGACTTAACATCTATGGTCATCAGTCCCCTAGAACTTAGAACTACTTAAACCTAAGGACAGCACAACACCCAGTCATCACGAGGCAGAGAAAATCCCTGACCCCGCCGGGAATCGAACCCGGGAACCCGGGCTCGGGAAGCGAGAACGCTACCGCACGACCACGAGCTGCTGACCCACTTTATAGCAAGAGAGTAATTTTTTATTTTAATTATAATAACTCATGACGGTAAAATGTGAGACAGAATGGATACGGGAGGTCACAAGCAGACAGATATAAAAATCGAGATGAGCCGAACGATTAATTTCAGACTATCCAGTCACATAGCGTTAAAGCAATGAGACACGAAGGAGAATCGACGCCGACGGCGCCTTAAACTATCCTTCGCCGACACACTTTCGCTCTCCACCAAGACACTTCATTGTATATGTCTCGGAATCAGTAAATTTGACAGAGTTGATACAGCCGGAGAGAACACTGTATGAAAAGGCTTAAGTACGATAAATGGGTTTAAAAATAGACAAACGCCAAGCAGTAATATTAGGAGTTAAGTCATGTATTATATATCAAACTAATGCTATACATGTTGCCCACAGAGTCCCTTTTCTTCGTCGTTTGTCAGCAAACTTCTCATGATTCGCTTGTAGTAACGTCAACACGCAATCAGTGTGTTTCGATTCTGAAATGATACCAGTTTATACTGTATCCAACTATTTTTTCGATTACAAATGCATATAACGTGCAACTAGTATGTATTGGCTTGCAGAATGCCACAGCGTTCAGAATAAAGTAACACTACCGTTCCCTCACACACGCGTAGAACTTTGGTAGTATGACAATTTCGTCTTACCTCTCTAAATGCCTTCGTCGTCGGTCGAGGGAAGGAATGGTGATACCTGCTGGAAACCAATACGCAAACTGGCATAATTGTGTGTATACAGCAGAATAACGTCAACATACTACCTGCAAAAGCAATCCATTAACGTGTGTGTGTGTGTGTGTGTGTGTGTGTGTGTGTGTGTGTGTGTGTGTGTGTGCGCGTGTGTGTGTGTTTCTACCGTTGGTAATGGCACTTACAGTAGACATTTGGAGGACTTTGGAAGACTAAGTATATACCCTGGCTGGGTTGGGGCTCTGTATCGAAGTTGAATAGCACAAAAAAAAGAAAAACAACCACTGTCTGGTCTTGGTTGGTTGATTTGGGAGGGGGGACCATATCTGCTCATGAAAGCATTAAGAGCATATTAATGTTTTTAGACGTACACATGGAAAAAAGTTGATAAACGTCAAAAATATAGAAAGGGTCAAAAGTTCGGTAAATAATCTGGATATTAAATGTTCGTTCAGGAGATACCTGCATTTACGCGTCAGTGAAACAGCAGAACGATTCACACTAAGCCATCGGGCCACATCAGTTTGCGACTGTCCTGCTTCCGTTCTTTTGAAAGTCGCGAGTTCTATATGTTCTTATCTCGTGTTTTCTACTGAAAATCTCGTGCTTGTACTCTTGTTAACTTTACTATTACAGAGATCGCTTAAACTTTATTTATTTCTTTAATTATTGGTCCTGTGCGCAAAAAATAACTTACTTGCTCTTTCTGCTGCCACTGTTTGATCTGCTGCATTCCATTATTTAACAAAAACATAAAAATACCTATTATTCATGCTGAGTGCAATGCATGTTCTGTATGTGCGGCTCCTGCTGTTGCTGCTGCTGCTTACTACAACTACATATAATTCAAGAGAAAGGGTTTGGTCAAATCTAAACTCGATAAATGATAACCCAAACAAAAAACTACATTCTGAAAGCGATTCTTTCTCATTCAATTAACACAACGCTAGAAGCTCTTTGAACAATCACCTCGTTTGTAAATCTGCCTCCAGTGGCATTAAAGCAATATTACAAATTAATCAAACTCTTGAGACAGACTGAAATACTTCTTAATTGAATACATAGTGAAACAATTCCCTGACAATTACAAAAGAAATCAATGACAAAAATCAATACTTAACCCAACAATGGTTTCCCTTAAGAATTCAACTCCTATCACACAAACCCTTTTCTTTAAATTAATAAGCGTGCTGCAAATTATAAAAAATATTAACTAAATACCAAATCCTGTGTCACTGCTGGCGGACACGGCAGTACGGCAGCTCGGCGACGACCCCTCGCCAACACACGTGCGTACCAGAGCAGGCGGGCTCCTGCACTGGCTTCAAAACTGCCACTAGTTAATCCGCACGCTGCGAAGCGCGACAACAATATCTCAGATTCCAGAGCTTGTGTATGTGCACTGTAGCCAACCTTTATATTCTAAGAGAGTATTGCCAAATCTCATAACCCCCAACCTCATTTTTGAAAATTTTGCGGGGTGATTCTTGCGTAACATATTGGCAAGGAACAAACAGTAAAATTTTTTTACAAAACGACGAAAAATTAGGCAAAGAGAAAAAATGTTACAATTTATATCCAGTGACTAAAAGTATTTCTTGCTTAGCATCTAAGTACATTTTTTTATATGAAAATGTTGCTAGCCTAGTATGTATGTAATAAGAAAACATCAAACGAAATATAACAAGTTTCTTACATAAGTAGATAAAAAAGATCATATAAGTTTTAACATATGTGTAACAGTAACTACTTAAGCATGGAATAGTCTCCAATAAGCTAATATAACCTAATAACCAGTAAAAAATATTTTATTTTGTGCATTTGGGCACTTACTTTTCCATGACATTAATCAGTAGTGGCCTGACTACATGATATTTTATGTTTTTATGCTCGCAGTTCCCTCTGGTCAAAAGAAACCAGGTCTACATGTTTTAAGTGCAGCAGACTCAGGGACTTCATATACACTGACAACCACACTAATATTCCCACATCCGTTAATTTATGGCGTAAGCAGACTCAGGGACTTCATATCCATGGACAAATACACCTGAAGTCAAATTTTCCTCTGGTGAGACAGTTTGACAACGTAGGCAGACTCAAGGACTTTGTGTCCACTGACAACTATACGTAACGTTCATTCTCCCAGGATGACACAGTTTGACAGTGTTGGCAGACTCAGGGACCTCATGTCCACTGACAACCACACGTCACTGCGTTATTGTGTAAGTACCTCCTGAAACTTATATAGTACAAGTCTGGGTCGAGTATTTCTCTATACTCAAAACGTCATATTTTATAGAAAATTGATTCTCCCTTTAAAATACGATATCTCTAATTACATAAATGAAGCAAGGAATAATATTATGTCATATAAACAGGCATGTGAGCTCTGAGCTCATTTAAATGTTTTCTTTAACTCTATTGCCGCAGCAATTACAGATTTGTGGCATATATCTCAAGTCATGAATAACGTGAGGCTCACCACACGATAGAAAATTCAATTTTCTTTAAATTTCTCGCCACAGCATTCACCGATTTGTGGCTTGTATTTTCCAATTCAGTCATAATATGCGGCTCACCACACGGTGTCAAGTTAAATTTCTTACGATTAGTTTGGCCAATAACAGTGGCAAAGTTTTGAGTGTGACCACGAATCATTACAAATATGGCACCACACAAAAAAATATCATTTTAATTTCAAGGCATAAATCCTGTGCCGTAGAACTCTAATTACCAAAATTTTTACATTACTAGTGATGCTGAAGAAGAATCTTACAACATATGTTGCAATAATTGTTATGTACATTTTGGTTATAAAATATTTAAATAATCCTACAAATGGAAAAGTAATTCCATATTGATGCTATTATATATAATAAAAGTTACAGAATCATTTAGAAAAAGTCTAGCCAATGGCTTGCCAAATCAATTCATATATATGTACAAAATTTAGTGAATGATTACGTGACTTTGCGTCAGAATTTTTTACACTCTAATTACTAAGTTATACCAAATTTATAATTATCAGTCTGTAATGACTGTCAATTTTTCTGATGTCGAACGTAAATGTGTGTGGCATAGCGTCTAAATCGTTTTTATATGGAGTCCTCATTGTCTGTTTGGAGGCCTCCCTAGTCTTTGTATGAATCTGTGTGGCCATACCTTGGACAGTCACAAACAACAAGAATAAGAATCATCCTACAAAGAACATAATAAAAAAATAGATTTACAAAATACAACACACAAAACCCCTCCATCTGTCCAGTACAAACTGAAAGAAATGGCTTATTCATCAAGGTGACAAGAAATAAATTTATGACATGACAAGAGAAAAATCATCACCTTACAATTAACCTCGTGCTGGAATCGGCACTGCATCACTAAATTACAATCATGAAATAGAAAACACAAGATAAATATTAAATTGACTTATGTTACACTACTATTTACACATTCATAAAATATGGCAGATACTCTCGCCTCTTGGCGTAAGAGTCATTTCGCTCTGGAAAGAGAAAAGAAATAATTTAATGCAGAACATAATTATCTAGGTCATAGCTCGGTGTTTTTGTCACGGCCGACTGTTTCTGGAACGTCTTTTTTCTCGCGACCCTTAACGGTAAGCTTGCTACGCTCCGATCTGAAAAAATCGTCTACTGCACAAAATTACGTCACGTTAAGTGCTTTCGTTTCTGCAATGGAGAAAACTTCCGTTGCGATCATGTTTCCTGTAAGAAATGCAATAAATTCAACCTTAACAACAATAAGAAGAGAAACAACACCATCATTCTTACCATTCCACAATTTCACAGAGAAAAAAAATATATTCTTGACACTCATTCATCACATAATTCAACACTTCGCTGTGTATTTGTATCAGAACACCTTTTATGACTCATAGCCATGTCTTAACTTTGCTGTGACTTAGATATTAAGTAAGTGTGCACTCTACCTTAACATTACTGTCACTTAAATTTCACGCAAATGTGTATAAGCTATATCTTCCTTCATAGAATACCATTATGGGTTTCTTCGTTTAGAAGTGTATCTTTCTTACCTTCTCTTGTTCTATAAATGTCTGCAAAGTGCTCCCTCATTGTGTCACACTAATCATGAGTGGTCCATAGATCCTAATACGCCTTACCTGGCAAACTAATAAACACGAAAAAACCACATGAATCATCACTCTTCAAACTATTTCATAAATCAGAAGTAGTGTCATTTCGAAGGTTTCCTTATTATACTACACTCCTGGAAATGGAAGAAAGAACACATTGACACCGGTGTGTCAGACCCACCATACTTGCTCCGGACACTGCGGGAGGGCTGTACAAGCAATGATCACACGCACGGCACAGCGGACACACCAGGAACCGCGGTGTTGGCCGTCGAATGGCGCTAGCTGGGCAGCATTTGTGCACCGCCGCCGTCGGTGTCAGCCAGTTTGCCGTGGCATACGGAGCTCCATCGCAGTCTTTAACACTGGTAGCATGCCGCGACAGCGTGGACGTGAACCGTATGTGCAGTTGACAGACTTTGAGCGAGGGCGTATAGTGGGCATGCGGGAGGCCGGGTGGACGTACCGCCGAATTGCTCAACACGTGGGGCGTGAGGTCTCCACAGTACATCGATGTTGTCGCCAGTGGTCGGCGGAAGGTGCACGTGCCCGTCGACCTGGGACCGGACCGCAACTATGCACGGATGCACGCCAAGACCGTAGGATCCTACGCAGTGCCGTAGGGGACCGCACCGCCACTTCCCAGCAAATTAGGGACACTGTTGCTCCTGGGGTATCGGCGAGGACCATTCGCCACCGTCTCCATGAAGCTGGGCTACGGTCCCGCACACCGTTAGGCCGTCTTCCGCTCACGTCCCAACATCGTGCTGCCCGCCTCCAGTGTTGTCGCGACAGGCGTGAATGGAGGGACGAATGGAGACGTGTCGTCTTCAGCGATGAGAGTCGCTTCTGCCTTGGTGCCAATGATGGTCGTATGCGTGTTTGGCGCCGTGCAGGTGAGCGCCACAATCAGGACTGCATACGACCGAGGCACACAGGGCCAACACCCGGCATCATGGTGTGGGGAGCGATCTCCTACACTGGCCGTACACCACTGGTGATCGTCGAGGGGACACTGAATAGTGCCCGGTACATCCAAACCGTCATCGAACCCATCGTTCTACCATTCCTAGACCGGCAAGGGAACTTGCTGTTCCAACAGGACATTGCACGTCCGCATGTATGCCGTGCCACCCAACGTGCTCTAGAAGGTGTAAGTCAACTACCCTGGCCAGCAAGATCTCCGGATCTGTCCCCCATTGAGCATGTTTGGGACTGGATGAAGCGTCGTCTCACGCGGTCTGCACGTCCAGCACGAACGCTGGTCCAACTGAGGCGCCAGGTGGAAATGGCATGGCAAGCCGTTCCACAGGACTACATCCAGAATCTCTACGATCGTCTCCATGGGAGAATAGCAGCCTGCATTGCTGCGAAAGGTGGATATACACTGTACTAGTGCCGACATTGTGCATGCTCTGTTGCCTGTGTCTATGTGCCTGTGGTTCTGTCAGTGTGATCATGTGATGTATCTGACCCCAGGAATGTGTCAATAAAGTTTCCCCTTCCTGGGACAATGAATTCACGGTGTTCTTATTTCAATTTCTAGGAGTGTATTACCCAGCAATTATATCTTCTCAATCCAGAGCCACTTTTACACTATATTTTACCGGAAGATAGTCAACACTTTCTGTTATTTCATGTTATTTCTCCCTAAAAACGTACATAGTTATTTCTTGCACTTTCCTTCAAATAAGTCACGAAAATTTCATTCTTTCAGTGAACAATCGCAAGATGTCAACAGCTGGTATAATCCTCTCGTCAGAAATGTCCTTTGCAAAGTTCTCATTCTCTCAAACAATACAAATCGTTCATTATCATTCATTCTTGGTCTTTCATGCAGGATAGATTGACAATAAAAGAATAATAGATAAACAGGTTAGTCAAAGATTATGAAACAGTACCGAAAACTAAAATCGGAAGAATATACTGTAACGGCTGGGGCACCTATGCTTGCCAAATATATATTTACTAAAGATCAGTAAACCCCATAGGGCCTTATTCCTTGAAAATTTTAATGTGTGATAAGTGGTGAAGACCTCGCGATTTATGTGTTCGTATTGTCTCAACTTCCACAGCGTTTGTGTGTGCAATGCGTCGTATACGGAAGGGTCCTTCATACACCATGAAAAGCTTCCTACTCAAATATTTTACCTTATGAGATAGTCGATGTGATCTAAGCAATACCGTTTGACCTACCAGTAAATTCTTGATGTTGACTCGTGGATTATGCAGTTTCTTCCTTCTGTCTGCAGCTTTCTTGATGTTCTGTAATGCTATACTTACCACTCCATGGTGGTTGTTTATTTTTCAACACAAGCAGTGGGGGCAGGTTAGTGGAATTATTAGGTAGTTCATTAATAATGTTTTGGAAACCAGATAAATGTACGTCCCAGTTTCTATGTTGGCGATGGCAGTACAATCTGCAAAGTTTAGCTAATTCCTTCACGATATGTTCTGATGGGTTACATGATGGCATAAAACGTGATATAAATACTGGTTTAAATTTCCTGCATCGCAAGGTTTTCAGCCAACTGTTAGAACGGAATTGTGGGCCATTGTCACAAATCACCTTGTCAATGTGCCCTACTTCCTTCAAGAAATTCTTGACAAATGCTGTGGAAACTGATTTTGCTGTAGCTTTTCGTAAAGGAGTGAATGAGACAAATTTCGAAGTAAGCTCAACAGCTACGAAAACATATGAATGGCCTTGTCTAGATCTTATTACTGGTCCGAAGATGTCCACGGCAGCCATCTCTTTTAATTTGACTGGGATGATTGGAAATAGTGGTGTTCTGTGTGTCACTGTTGGTGGTTTTCCTTTCTACCATAACTTGCATATTGCCAGGACTTTACGGATTCTCTTTTCCATATTGTAAAAATAGCATGTGTCTCGTAATTTTTGAAAACATTTCTTCGCACCAAAGTGGGCATAACTGAGATGTGTGTGCAAATGAGTTTATTTACAAGTTCGTCTGGTATGCATAAAACCCAAGAAGGACTGTCAGGACGTCTGCGTCTGAATAAGATGTTATCACGTATGATATAAAACTATCTTATAGCAGGATGTGACTTACTCTCCCACTTCCTTTTTATATCCTTCCAAACCGAATCCTTTTCTTGTTCACGAGCAATGTCACTTAATGAGGATGAAATGAAATTTTCAAAAGCAACCTTCTGCATGTAGAGTAAGCTGTAATTATTTTCTAGGCAATCTTCCTCGTTACTTTCAGCTAAACCAAGAGTTGCTCGTGAAAGCGCTTCAGCAATGATGTTTTGTGAACCTGGAATATATATATTACAGTGAAGTTAAATTCCTGAAGAAACAAAGCCCAACGTTTTAAACGGTCGTGATTTAATTTGGCTGACATGAGAAATTGTAACGCCCGATGGTCGGTGTATACTTTTGTGTGCTTGTCTTGCAGATAGTAACGAAATTTATCAAACACCCATACTAAGGATAATGCTTCCAGCTCCGTGACTGAATAGTTGCGCTCTGATTTTGTTAATACTCGACTGGCAAAAGCTATACTTTTGTGAGTAAGAATTCCATTTTCAACAGCTTCTTGGAACAAATGGACACCAAGCCCAGATCTTGAACTACCTGTCGAAAGGCAAAAATCAAGGGATAAATCAGGATGTGACAATATAGGTGCATTCAGTAGTGCAGTTTTCAAATCGTGGTAGTCTGTTTGAGCAACATGATCTCAGTCCCAAACTGTGTTCTTACCTGTTAGTTGAGATAATCTAGGTGTTGACAAGCTTTGTAGGCTAATAAAACGACGATAAAAATTTATTAGTCCCAATAATCCTCTTAATTGTCGCTTGTTTGTTGGTAGGGGCATTTCTTTGATTGCATTTAATTTTCCTGGATCAGGAAGAATGCCTTTTGTTGTAACAATGTGGCCAAGAAATTTGATTTGTGTTCTACCGAAGTCCGATTTTTCTAAATTGACTGTAATGCCATGTTCCCGAAATGTTCGTAATAATTCACTTAATACTTGGTTGTGTTTTGATCATGAATTTTCTGCGATCAAAATGTCGTCAACATAAGTGGTGATCCTGTCTTTTAAGTGTGTCGGTAATATTGTATTCAAACCACGGATAAATGCAGCTGACGAAACGTTGAGACCAAATGGCAATTTTCGAAATTGGTAACAGTTTTCAAAACATAGGAAAGCTGTGTATTTCCTACACCTCGGATTTAGTTCTATTTGCCAAAAACTACTTCGTAAATCCAAAGATGACATCACCTTCACTCCATGGAATTTTGGCAATAGTTCATCTAGTGTCTGTGGTCTATCGGTTTCAGGTTGGATTACTGTGTTAATTTGTCTGGAATCAAGAACCAGTCTAATGGAATTATCCCTTTTCTTAACCACGTGTAATGGGCTATTATATGAACTCACAGCAGGTTCGATGATTCCCTGCTCTAACATGGATTGTATTTCCTGTTTCACTTTGTCTCTGTATGTCAATGGGATGACGTATGGTGGTACAAAAAATTTATTATGTTCCTTGACCCTGAATTCATAAAGAAAGTTACGTATTGTTCCTGTCTTGTGAGAAAAAACTTCACAATTTGTTTGTAATATTTCAAATAACTCATCATTTCCTACATTAGGATCCACTTCGTCTCGGTAAATATTCCTTTTCATTAATTGTTCTGTACTAATGGGTTGTTCTGTTTCACAGTAAAACGTAGTGATGTTATCTGTGCAACTATTAGACAAATTCAGTGAATGTTGTGTCTCAAGCGGAAAGAGGAAACGCAGATAATTCACTTCCTCATCCTCCTTTGTTAGCCATCCTTGAAATTTAGGCGTGACTAACATTTGATTTACTCGTAACATGACTTCTGCATTACTAAAGTTTAACATTGCTTTATATTCACGTAGGAATTCCACACCCTAAATCATTTCTGTTGATAAAAGAGGGACTACTAAGAAATTTGCAGAAGACTCGTGTCCTTGACACCTGAAAACTAAAGAAGTCTGATTGCGTACGTCTACACTCCTTCCTTGAATGACTGCCTTTCATTTGGTCTTTAATAATGGCAAGGTTGGACAAACAGATGCCTGTTCACACTTCTTAAACATTGTCTCGCTAACTACATTCACAGGGCTGCCAGAATCAAGTACAACTGAAAGTAGAGTATTTCCAACCGAGATTTTTATAATTGGATGAGCATACATAATTTCGTTGTTATCATTTTCTTGTGATAATGTGTCTCTAATGTCCTCCAATCCAACAAAGTTAACATAATTTGTGTATCGGCTTTCCGCCGCTACAAATTGTTCGTTTGTAGTCCTTGTTGCTAGTCATTGTTGTGCCTGCTGGTATTGCCGCGAATTAATGCTTGGATTGGGTGGTCTGATTTCTACATTGTCGCCACGCTCTAAATTGGAATTTCTGCGATCCTGCCAATTTTGATTTGTCCCCTCATCATAACTGTTTTGGTTCTCATAATTGTTATGACTATAATTATCACGTGGGCTCGATGCTCCGTATTCTGCATGAGCACCGCGTTCCGAATTGTAATTTGCGTGTCCACGCCAATTTCGGTTGGCCATACCGCGACCATTCCTTCTAAAATAATTTTCATTTCCATAACGCCTTTGCTCTCATGGTCCGCGATCTCTATTACTGTACTGAAAGTTCCTATGATCATAAAAATCATTTCTCTGGCGTCTATGATCTGCGTTATACGGTTGATGCCGCATATCACGTCTATCTTCTTCCGCCCTGTACGCGTGAGGTTCGTCCGAGTTCCATACGCGTTTACGGTCACCCCGCGGATTATTATTTTCCCAATACTGATTACTATAATCTCTTAGTGTGTTTTCATAGTTGTCAAATTCTAATTCTTGCAAAAGAGCTTGGAATGCCTCCAAGTCATCTTTGGACCTACCTGCCAAAATTATGTGGCGCAATCTGATCGGCAGTTTTGTCAAACAGATACGAATTAATTCCGACTGACTGTACGGATTCGTTAAATATCTGTTCATGCGCATCGTGTTTTCAAAATATTGCACTGGAGTTGAAAATTTCGACTGCTCATAACTTTGCATCATAATGATGTAATGTGTTATACGATCTTGTGTAGTCTCTGACCAGTAAGCAGATAAGAATGCGTGATAAAAATCACCATATGTGTGACATTCACGTACTATTGAGCGCATTCTTGTTGCAGGCCCTCCTTCAAGACAACTGCAAATGAACTCCAGTTTGTGGCCAATTGGCCGTGTTGGTGGTAAAGAATAGTCAAATTGTTGTAACCACTCTCGAGGGTGGATATCGTGACTAGCATTCCGAAAAATTTTAAATTTCCTAACTGTGAGAAAATGCTTATAGTCAAACTCGTCATTTTTCTTAGCGGATGAGTTTTCTTTTACATGATGACTCACGTTTCCTTCATTACGTCCCGCAAACGTGTCATATTCACGAGAAAAGTGGTCGGTATTTCCATAATTAACGCGCTCATTGTCGTTACCAATTTGGTAATTATTGGATCTACCAGTGTCATTGCTGCGATCGATCTTTTCTTCGATGCTGGCAAGCTGTTCCTGTATATTTTTTACGTCACGTTTGTTTTGCTGATTAATTGTCATCTGCCCTTGTTTAAAACGTTGCAGAGACTGAAATTCTTCGGTATCCGCGATCGGTACCGGCTGAGTGTCATCTGACCTCGTATCTAACCCGCTACTCAGTTCCGTCACTTTCATGGATAATTCATCTACCTGTTTAGCTACTGTCGTTAATTGAGTTTCTATCTTTGAAACTTCATTGGTGGTCTGTAACTGCAATGACTCAACATTTTTCGCTAATTCCTCTACTTGCAGTTCTTGTTGTGACGTCTGTCGTTTCACTTCAACATTATCAACATTTTGTACGTGATCAAGTCGGGATACAAGATTGTTAATATCTGATTTGAATTCTTCACGTAGCTGACTTTTCAACTGACTGGTCATTTCTTCAAATTTACTATTTAAATGGTCATTCACCTCACCCTGAAACAACGTGAGATTCTCATTAATTTCGTCCTGAAGTGATTTGAAATTCTTTGCATTATTGTTGTTAAATTCAGTGACTTTACTCTCCTGTCTGTCATTAAATTCGGTGAGTTTACTCTCCTGTCTGTTATTAAATTCAGTGAGTTTACTCAGTAATAATTGTAAAACATCATTACTGGGGGCAGGGAGTACAACGTTACTCTTCTCTGTTAAAGCAGAAGCAGTACCCGCATTTCCACTAACAGAAGGAAAGGCAAAATTACTCCGCTCTATCGGAGTGGCAACCACACCTGAATTTCCACCGAAAATGGGGAAAACAAAATTACTCTGCACTTTAGAGGCGGAAGCAACGCTGGAATTTCTCATAACGAGTTCGGTTTGCGTCACTGTATTCTCACGTCCTAAGTTGCGTGTAGCACACAGTTGTTCATCATGCATTGTTGGCAAATGATCGCCTACATTCCGATTCTCCGTTGTATTGTTCGAAAATTCCCGGATCTCAATATTCTCAAAAGAATTTTCTACTCCCTGTTCCGAATTTTCGGAAACTGCGTTTGAAACCGCTCCTACATTCATGTTCGCCACCGTATCTACGTTCGTGTTTGCAGTAGCATCTGCATTATTTTCCATTTTCTTTTGTGCTCTCGTCCTCATTGTCGCAATACGAACGAAAACATGTCACTAAAATACACCGCTATCCTAAAAATTCCACTGTTCAATCAACTATTACACAATGCACCAACAAATTCAAAGACAAAACTGCTGTTAATACAAAGCAGTGCGCAAGAGATCAAAATGCTGTGCCTCCACTAATAATTACTGTTGCGTAAGCTTGCAGTTGGCAGTAGAAAGACGAAGCATATCTAACTACGATTCATCAAAAAAAAAAAAAAAAAAAAAACGTATCCTGGTTGGCATGTCGCCAGGTCAAAGTCGCGAGCTCTATATGTTCTTATCTCGTGTTTTCTACTGAAAATCTCGTGCTTGTACTCTTGTTAACTTTACTATTACAGAGATCGCCTAAACTTTATTTTTTTTATTATTGGTCCTGAGCGCAACAAATAACTTACTTGGTCTTTCTGCTGCCACTGTTTGATCTGCTGCATTCCATTATATAACAAAAACACAAAAAAACCTATTATTCACGCTGAGTGCAATGCATGTTCTGTATGGCGGCTCCTGGTGTTGCTGCGGCTGCTGCTACTTACTACAGCTACATATAATTCAAGAGAAAGGGTTTGGTCAAATCTAAACTCGATAAATGATAACCTAAGCAAAAAACTATATTCTGAAAGCGATTCTTTCTCATTCAATTAACAAAACGCTAGAAGCTCTTTGAACAATCGTTTCGTTTGTAAATCTGCTTCCAGTGGCATTAAAGCAATATTACAAATTAATCAAACTCTTGAGACAGACTGAAATACTTCTTAATTGAATACATAGTGAAACAATTCCCTGACAATTACAAAAGAAATCAATGACAAAATGTAACAATCGTTTCCCTTAAGAATTCATCTCCTATCATTATCTGTCCGCAGCTCGTGGTTCCCAGGTTCGATTCCCGGCGGGGTCAGGGATTTTCCCTGCCTCGTGATGACTGGTTGTTTTGTGATGTCCTTAGGCTAGTTAGGTTTTAGTAGTTCTAAGTTCTAGGGGACTGATGACCATAGCTGTTAAGTCCCATAGTGCTCAGAGCCATTTTTTTTTAACATTATCAAAATTACAGTCTGCTGCTACGCATATACACAAACCCTTTTCTTTAAATTAATAAGCGCGCCGCAAATTATAAAAAATATCAACTAAATACCAAATACTGTGTCACTGCTGGCGGACACGGCAGTACGGCAGCTCGGCGACGACCCCTCGCCCAACACACGTGCGCACCAGAGCAGGCGGGCTCCTGCGCTGGCTTCAAAACTGCCACTAGTTAATCCGTGCGCTGCGAAGCGCGACAACAATATCTTAGATTCCAGAGCTTGTGTATGCTCGCTGTAGCCAACCTTTACATCCTAAGAGAGTATTGCCAACTCTCACTTTCTATTGCCATCCACCGTAGAGAGTCTGGTAGGCAGTTTCTCTGTGCCATACTACACCGTCTGTGACTGCGTACTGACGTACGCAGCAGATCAGAGTGTCTGGAGGTATGTCTTGGATGTTTAGCTAGAAAGCTCTGTATGAGTGGTCTATTACAACCACTACACAATCTGTCTCCAAATTGGCCGAGATCTGTGCTCAAGATTGAGAGAAAGTGAACTCGTTATAGATCAGTTGGAATAAATTAAAGCAACATACCGTTATTTTACCGTCCTGTGTCTTATTCACGATATAAACGTACAAAATGTCATCCATACGTCCGTACAATCCCGTTCTCCACGGAAGATGGCATCCTGGACAACGGAAAATCGTGCCAAAGATGACGTAACGCCATCTAGCAAACGATGCGATGTTTACCGGGTAGTCCCACATCCACAATCGCTGTGTACACAGTCACAGACGGTGCACTATGGCACAGAGAAGATGCTTACCAGACTGTCTGCGGTGGACGGCCATAGAAAGAACGGAAGCAGGACAGTCGCAAACTGATGTGTGAATCGTTCTGTTGTTTCTCGGACGTGCCGACAATTTATAGAGACCAAAACTGTATCCCGAAGACCAGGGCAGGACTGACCGCATGTGACTTCAGACGAGAGGACCGTCATTTGGCTTTAAGGGCACGACAGTAACGCCTTAATACTGCACAGTAACTGGCATGTGAGCTCGCAGCATCCGCTGAAGGTACTGTATGGAGTCAAACGGTGTGCAGAAGGCTTCGGCAGAGTGGCCTTTATAGTCGGAGATCTGCTGTATGTCTACCTCTGACGCGTCTTCACAGAAGAGAACGTCTAGGGTGGAGTAATGAACACGCCAAATGGGCGGTCGAAGAATGGGCCAATGTTGTTCTCACAGATATATCTCAATTTAGCCTGGGGAGTGGTTCTCGATGGCTTTGCACCTGGAGGGAACGCGAAACACAGTTTCGGGGCCCAAACAATGTGGAAAGAGACCGATATCGAAGAGCATCCCTAATGGCGTTGGCAGGGATTATGTTTACCACTCGAACCCCTATTCATGAAATTGTACAGGTGAATCGGCAGGGTTTAACTGCTGTCAGGTATCGTGACGTGATCTTGGGACCTCATTTGCTGTTGATGCGAGGTACTGTTGGCCCAGACTTCGTACTGATACACGATAATACTCGACCTTACAGAGGACGGGTGGTTGATGTTTTCTTGGGAACGGAAGATATTGCACGCATGGCTCGGCCTGCTCGCTCTCCCGATTTGAATCCCACAGAGCATATCTGGGATGTAGTGGGGAGACGGCTTGTATCACGCCAGCGTCCACCGACCACTCACCAAGACTGTGAGCAGCTCTGCAGGAAGAATGGTCGTTATTGCCTCAACATGAGTCTGATGGCAGCATCCACAGCATGCCCTTTCGTTGACAGGCTCACGTTAACTAGTTGTCTCAATGTGTGTCCAAATCCGTTAAGTTGGAAAACACGAGAACATTTTTGTCTACCGTTATACATGTTGTAGTTGTTTACGTACTGAATTATTTGCGTTGTTTTTCTTACTTTACCGTCATCTGTTTATACTGTAATGTGGCGAAATAAAAGCAAGCTTGCAAAATTTCCATTTGTTGCTTTAATTTTGGACACCAGTGTATATATACAGAGGGAGGGAGAGACATGGCGTTACAGATAAATGTAGGAAACAAAAATCGTTATGTAGATGATGTAACAGATCGAGGGGAGTAGTGACGAGTAAATATAAGAGTGGCAGTGACAGCACCTTTGCATTACTAGTGGAACGATGGTGCATTCTGAAGAGACAGGATGAAATTACCATACTCCCATTAGTTCTATGTGAGTGTGTGTGAGAGAACGGTATTATTATTTTATTCTGAATGCTCTGGCATTTTGCAACCCAAATACATTTTAGTTGCAAGCCATATATCTTGGAATAGTAAAAAACAGTTAGATGCAGTTTAAAGTTGTATCATTTTAGAATCGAGACACATTGATTGCATATCGGTATTGGTATAGGCGAATCATGAGATGTTTGCTGATAAAGTATAAAAAAGGACTCTATATGCAACGTGGGTAACACAAGTTTTAGCTACAGGTCTCAGATTAGCTCCTAATACAACTGCTTGATGTTTGCTAATTTTTAACCCCACTTATCGTACATTTACTCTTTTTGTCGAAAGTTCTCTCCGGCTGTTTCAGTTGTGCTTTCGAAACATATATAATGGCGTGTTTTCGTGGTGAGTGAAGCGTGTTTGGTAAGGATGGTTTAAGGCGCCGTCGGCGTGGATATTGCTTTGTATCCCAGCGCTACAGCGCTGTGGAGAGAGAGTGTAAACTTAATCATCAGGGTCGTCACGATAGCTACATCTGTCTGCTTGTGAGCTGCAGCGTTATTATAATTTAAATAAACAACTACTTCCTTGCTGTAAAGTGGGCAGGGTGTCTTTAAAATGAAGTACCTCCATTAATATGCCGTCATGTATATAGAGAATGAAGCCGCATCCACCCTACCATTGGCCTTGGAGTATTCACATAAATGAGTGTAATTACAACCACACTTACAGGTTATCACCGAAAGCACCGTCATCTGGACTCTTTACTCATATGTTTTCGATATCAATATGGATAATCGTCTAACTGTGTTTGACGTGTGCAAAATATAACTATCTGTCTACAATAGTAATTAGGGACTCTGTTACGCAAATTCGTGCCGTTGATGCGATCTCGTATATAAAAAAAAAATGTTTGAATCGTTTACTAGTTAGCACACTGGACTCGCGTCGGGAAGTTGACAGTTCAAACCTGCGTCCGGCCATCCTGATTTAAGTTTTCCGTGGTTTCCCAAAATCGCTTAAGGCAAATGCCGGGATAGTTCCTTCGAAAGGGCAGAGTCGCTTGCCTTTTCCATCCTTACCCAATCCTAGCTTGTGCTCCGTCTCTAATCACCTCGTTATCGACGGGACGTTAAACACTAATTCCCTCCTCCTGAGTCGTTTACTACTACTACATAGATCGCATAAGCGTTGTATTACAGACTTAAGTCTAGAGTATGGGTATTATTTTGTCAAAATACGAACGAAACAATACGTTGGTGTGCTACCTGGCTGGAAAAGGAGTACCCACGTTAGTTTTAAAAGCAGAACTGTTGGGGGTATTAGGGGTATTATAGTTCTGATTGGCCCAGGAAGAAAAGTTGGTGGTGAGGGATATGCTTGGCGCTTTAACTGTTAGCAGCGATTATCCACAAACACGTCGGTGAGTTACGATAGGTTTTGCTGTGGTGGGATAGCTTCTTCCTAGAATGACTGAGTGTCATTTGTGCCAGCTACCATATAAGAGGTGATTACAGATACTTTGTGCAAATTTCTCTACGACTCCTGGGGAGTTGTGGGACACTCCAGTTCGCGATCTGGTGATCACGATCGTACGACCAGTTGCATATCGGACCCGCATTATCCATCGAATACCGGGGGGAGAACGGTGTGTGTTGCACCAGTCTATGTAATTTCCACCTACAGCTTGGGATCTGTTCGCCGATATTAACGAAGCTGGGGGATCCCTCATTCGGAACTGCAGCAATGTCAGGCGCTAGACCAGCGGGCTTACATCGCAACATTGCCGGACTCTGTGTGACAGCAAGCATCGGCGTTCGTGTCTACACACACAGCTATCCTGCAGACGACAAGATTTTCGTTGGAGTTGTTACAGATATTGAACAGCTCTCTAGAGGTGCATTTCGCAGCACAGCGCTGAAAATTCAGTACCTTTGACTGGAGGTATCAGAATTTTACTATGACGTCAGATAATCTAGTAATGTAGTCTGGCATCTCATATACGATATCGCTGGTTAGAATCGGTAGTGCTTATAGAATTCTCTGTGATGTCATCGACACTACGTACTATTTCTGTCAGTGTGTTCGTTTCGGATAGTACGACGTCACACACTATTAATAGTGTGGTGGCTTAGCAATGGTACATAAATGTGGATTTCTCGATTTGCTGTAGGATTTTGGAACGTATACTGTGTTCGAACACCATGAAGTACCTCGAAGAAAACGATTTATTGACACATAGTCAACACGGGTTCAGAAAATATAGTTCTTGTGAAACACAACTAGCTCTTTATACTCATGAAGTAATGAGTGATATCGACAGGGGATGTCAAATTGACTCCATATTTTCAGATTTCCAGAAGGCTTTCGATACCGTTCCTCACAAGCGTCTTCAAGCCAAATTGCGTGCCTACGGAGTATTGCCTCAGTTGTGCGACTGGATTCGTGATTTGCTCTCAGAAAGGTCACAGTTCGTAGTAATAGACGGAGAGTCATCGAGTAAAACAGAAGTAATATCCGGCGTTCCTCAAGGAAGTGTTATAGGCCCTCTAATGTTCTGATCTATATTAACGACATAGGAGACAATCTGACTAGACGTCGTAGATTGTTTGCTGATGATGCTGTCGTTTACCGTCTTGTAAAATTATCAGATGACCAAAACAAATTGCAAAATGATTTAAATACGATATCTGTATGTTGAGAAAAGTGGAAATTGATCCTGAATAAAGAAAAATGTGAAGTTATTCACATGAGTACTAAAAGAAATCCGCTAAATTTCGATTACGCGATAAGTCACACAAACCTGTAGGCTGTAAAGTCAACTAAATACTTAGGGACAGCAATTAAATATAACTTAAATTGGAATTATCACATAGATATTGATGTGGGTAGAGCAAACCAAAGACTGCGATTAACTGGCAGAGCACTTAAAAGGTGCAACAAGTCTACTAAAGAGACTGCTTACACCACGCTTCTTCGCCATATTCTGGCGTACTGTTGTGCGGTGTGGGGTCCGCATCAGGTGGGACTGACGGATGACGTTGAAAAAGTTCAAAGAAGGGCAGCTCGTTTTCTATTATCACGAAATAGGGGAGATAGTGCCACAGACATGATACTTGAATTGGAGTGGCGACGGGCTCTTCTAATGAAATTTCAATTACTGGTTTTCTCCTCCAATGGCGAAAACATTCTCCAACACAGGGAGAAATGATCATCACGATAAAATAAGAGAAATAAGGGTTCGTACAGAAAAATTTAAGTGCTTGTTCTTCCCGCCCGCCGTTCGCGAGTGGAACGGTAGAGAGACAGCTTGAAGGTGGTTCATTGAACCCTCTTCCAGGCACTTTATTTGAATAGCAGAGTGATTACGTAGATGTAGATGCAGATGTAAATGTAGATGTAGACGAAAACGAGAGCATCATCACATCGACGTGACGCGATGGAGCTCATGATGCGACGTGGTGACGGTACGTCGTGGCGCGATGTTGACACACATAATTCTGGTAATAGGGTAAAATTGTGGAAAAATGAGAAAATTACATATCTGTCTGGGTGTGCCGTCTGCTGGTGTCTTCAAATATTAATTTGTTATTAGCAAATAGACCTCTAGTGACGTGATTTGTTACTAACAAACTGACACAGCCTACAACCTATGGTGCCCACCCAGCTGTCCCCAGTTGTAAAAGATGGAGCTGGGAACGTGTTTCTGGGAGCATCATGACGTAAGGAACAGAGGGGTGAATCTTGTGTGATGGAAAACAAAATAAAATTGGTAAACCAGATGAAAACAAAGAATTCCGAGCGCTCTTACATTTCTGACTAGGTGTGGTCTCTGGTGGTGCTACGTACTACAAAACTGTTATTAACTGAAACGTAAAGTGACGTGATTTGTTGTTAACATACTGACTCGACCTTCCCCCTTTGCTACCCAGCTCTAGAATGTTTACCTCAGTTATAAAATAGAAAAACCCATTACAAATACTAAAACTGAGGAAGACATTGAAAAATACGTAGAATTGTATGTTTTACATGTCGAGCTGGGTGTGGTCTGTGCTGGTGTTACTTAATATTGTTATTGACAAATAGACACACTTCGCCGGCCAGTGTGGCCAAGCGGTTCTAGGCGCTTCAGTGTGGAACCGTATAACCGCTATGGTCGCAGGTTCGAATCCTGTCTCGGGCATGGATGTGTGTGATGTCCTTAGGTTAGTTAGCTTTAAGTAGTTCTAAGTTCTAGGGGACTGATGACCACAGATGTTAAGTCCCTTAGTGCTCAGAGCCATTTGAACCATTTTTAGACACATCCGCTCCCTATGCTGTTCAACTCCATAGTAACGCCTGCCACAAAAGTGTACTAGTTATAAAAGATGAAGGTGTAGAGGGGTTGCATGATTCTCATTGGCCCAGAGGGGCGGTAGGTGAGGGTAGGAGGACAGGGGGTTGCCGCCACTTTTGTGACATCTGACGACTATACGTTTACGTCCTTACCTTGAATATAAATAGTACAATTGCCTGGATGAGTTCCCTGTGTGACCGCGATCAATTCCAGGTGATTTTCCGGGGGATATGGAATAGGGGAAGCGAGGAGACCAAGTGGATAACCTGACACCGGATGTGTAACATGACACTGGACGTGATAATATCGTTATCTTGGCCTGAGCGCTCGCTGGTATGCTACTTACGTTTTGCGAGTTATCTTTCTGTATACATCCAGTATTTATGTACAGAGTATTGCACAACTCCTATTGCAGGCTTCTAGGTATTGTAGAGGTACTTAGTACATAAAAATTTGATAAGGAACCCATATATGTTTGAAGATAGGATCACTTTTACTGAACGCACCCAGAAGAGGAGTGAGCTCGGATTTGTGTCCCCTACAGGAGTCCATGATATGGGGAATTTTTTGAGCACCAGACGTCTGGTTCTCTTCTACGTAACGAAGTACTTCCTCTTCCAAGTCAAGACTGCGACGCTTCTGTGGAGCACCACGGTGAACCCTACCAGCTTCGAAAGTGCTAATTTCTCGCGGCCGTTGTTATAGACGGAGGAAAACAATATGTGTTGTCATAATTGTGATACAAACTGACGACGATTGGTTGATTTGGGAGAGGGGAATCAACCGCGAGGTCGTCGGTCCCAACGGATTAGGGAAGGATAGCGAAGTGAGTCGGGCCTGCCGTGTCAAACAAACCATTCCGGTATTTGCCTGAAGCGATTTAGGGAAATCACGGAAAATCTAAATCAGGATGGCCAGACGCGGGTTTGAACCGTCTTCCTCCCAAATGCGTGTCCAGTGTGGTTGCTACAGTGCTACTTCGCTCTGAGATTGACGACGGCGCCCTTTTCTGAGTTTATGTGGTAATGCAAACTGGGAGATGTGAAACCGATCCGATCTTCAAAGTTACTTGACACCGCTTGACAAAAAAAGTAAAGCACCCAGAAGGAGAGGAGGAAACGAAATGAAACTTCACTGGCTGAGAAAGTACGTGATGATGTTCCAGTGATTACGAAGTCGTGACAAATTTAGAAATAACTCTGCAGGATGAGCCCATCCATCAGTATGACGTTGCACCCTTCTCTGGCTAGGATGAATTCACTGATTAGTTTGCGAAGGTGGTCATAAAGCCTTTGTTTCCTCCTTGAGGCAAACTGTCCCACATCTGTTATAACTAGTCTTTGATATCCTCGATATAGAAACTGAGACGAAGTAGATGTCCGAGCGGGTTCCACGCATGCTCTGTCCGGGACAAATCTGGGAGTGTTGTTGTCCAGAGGGGTACCTCAACGCAACTCAGGCAATTAATACAGACACGAACCGTGTGTGGACGAGAATCGACCAATTTAAAAAGGCTCTCACGATACTGTCGCATGAGAGGTAATAAATTTGGACGCAGGATGTGTGGGATGTACCGTTATGCCGCCATAGATCCCTCAGTAACTACTAGCTATGTCTTGAATTTATACCTGATGAGCCCCAAAACCATAACGCCAAGAATGACACCGCCGTTCCTCTCCAAGGAATTGGACGAATGTGACCTCTTTGCAGGTGCCACTGTACTCGACAATGCTGGTCGTCCGGTGTAGTGCAGAACCGCGATTCTTGGCTGGACACAGTGCGACGCCAGTCATCCGTAATCCATGCTTCTTGGTCGCGGTGACACAGTAGATCGAGAGATTGTAATAATGAAAATTGTACTGAAATGCCGGAGGATCTGCAACGAATTGACGCATGGTGCAGGGAATGGCAATTCAATCTCAATGTAGGCAAGTGTAATGTGCTGCGAATACATAGAAAGAAAGATGCTTTATCATTTAGCTACAGTATAGCAGGTCAGCAACTGGAAGCATTTAATTCCATAAATTATCTGGGAGTAGGCATTAGGAGTGATTTAAAATGGATTGATTATATAAAATTAATCGTCGGTAAAGCAGATACCAGACTGAGATTCATTAGAAGAAACCTAAGGAAATGCAGTCCGAAAACAAAGGAAGTAGTTTACAGTTCACTTGTTCGCCCACTGATTGAATACTGCTCACCAGTGTGGGATCCGTACCAGATAGGGCTGATAGAAGAGATAGAGAAGATCCAACGGAGAGCAGCGCGCTTCGTTACAGGATCATTTAGTAATGGTGAAAGCGTTACGGAGATGATAGATAAACTCCAGTGGCAGACTCTGCAGGAGAGACGCTCAGTAGCTCGGTACGGGCTTTTGTTGAAGTTTCGAGAACATATCTTGACCGAGGAGTCAAGCAGTATATTGCTCCCACCTACGTATATTTCGCGATGAAACCATGAGGAAAAAATCAGAGAGATCAGAGCCCACACAGAGGCATACCGACAATCTTTCTTTCCACGAACAATACGAGACTGGAGTAGAAGGGAGAACCGGTGGAGGTACCCAAGGTACCCTCCGCCACACTCTGTCAGGTGGCTTGCGGAGTATGGATGTAGATGAAGATGTAGATTTGTAAAAATGAAATTCTAACAAAATTTCAATTTGGTTTTCAGAAAAGCTTTTCAAATGAAAATACTATATATGCTTTCATTGATCAAACATTATATGAATTGACTAAACGAACACCACTTATTGGGATATTTTGTGATCTCTCAAAGGCCTTTGATTGTGTGAATCATGCAATTCGTCTAGATAAGCTTAAGTATTGAGGTATTAGTGGGACAGTACACAAATGGTTTAATCCATACTTAACTGGAAGCATGCAAAAGGTTGAAATGAACAGTACAGATAGTCTGCAAAAACCACCGGATTCGTGTAGCTGGGGAGGTATCAGTAATGTTGTTCCACAGGATTCAGTCTTGGGTCCATTATTGTTCTTAATATACAGTGTATTAACAACTCGCCACTCTATATTCATGAGGATGCAAAGCTAGTTCTTTTTGCTGATGATACAAGTATAGTAACCACACCCAACCAGGAAAAATCAGCTGAGGAAATTGCCAATAATGTCTTACAGAAAATTATTACGTGGTTCTCTGCAAATGGACTCTCACAAAATTTTGAGAAAACACAGTTTATACACTATTGTACAGTAAATGGCATATATATATATATATATATATATATATATATATATATATATATATATATATATTGGCCACGACATCTTGGTAGATGATTGTTGCAGTGTCTGTGTGTTTATGGGTTGCATTTTTTCATGTGACTTGTCAAGCCAATGGCAGCACGGCATAACACCATTGATAAGTATAGACTATGAACAGAAGTCTGTTGCTAAGGGCCGGCCGAAGTGGCCGTGCTGTTAAAGGCGCTGCAGCCTGGAACCGCAAGACCGCTACGGTCGCAGGTTCGAATCCTGCCTCGGGCATGGATGTTTGTGATGTCCTTAGGTTAGTTCGGTTTAACTAGTTCTAAGTTCTAGGGGACTAATGACCACAGCAGTTGAGTCCCATAGTGCTCAGAGCCATTTGAACCATTTGTTGCTAAGGCAGAATACTCAAAATTTCTGGATTTGTGCACTGACGAGAAAGTGAATTGGAAGAAACATATCGATGATCTGCTGAAACGGTTAGGTTCAGCTACTTATGATATTGGGGTTATTGGAAATTTTGATGATAAACATATCAGTAAATTAGCCTACTATGCCTATTTTCACTCACTGCTTTCATATGGCATCATATTTTGGGGCAACTCGTCATTAAGGGAGAAATTATTCTTTGCACAAAAGCGTGTAATCAGAATAAAACCTGGAGCCCATCCAAGATCACCTTGCAGGCATTTATTTAAGCAACTCGGGATATTTACAGTACCTTCGCAATACATATATTCACTTATGAAATTTGTCATTAATAACCCATCCGAATTCAAAAATAAGAGCGAAGTGCATAGCTACAACACTAGAAGAAAGGATGATCTTCACTATTCTGGATTAAATCTCACTTTGGCACAAAAAGTGGTTAATTATGCTGCCACAAAAATCTTTGGTCAATTGCCAAATAGTATTAAAAGTCTGACAGATAGCCAACGAACATTTACGAAATGTCGTATTCGTGATCTATGGAACAAGGATTAATGTATGTATGCATGTATTCTCGCTACCGGGTTTCGCGCTGGCGCACTGGCCGATTTGGCGTCTAAGAGCTAGACGCTAACGGTGAACATGCCAGAAGCTACCGTCGCACGTCCGTACACTCGCTTTCTTAATGTTGATTTCACACTAAGTACCAGAGTTTCACCTGAGTGTCACATATAGAAGAACTGCTGTGGCGGTTGTCTTCATTCAGGGTGCATCGGGTGTGTGCTTACTGTTCAAAATCAGACGCTGTGGCAGAAGATCTCCATTTTTACGACTCGGGCACCATTACTACCCGTCGCACATGCATTTTCAGCGGAGAGAAACCCTGACCAACAGCATCCGTCGATGAGGTAAGTACCAGCTCGAACAACTATAGTTCACTTGTCAGTGTGTCAAGCGTTGTGAGCCACGATACTCAGAAGTTATTTCGTTGCACACGTATGTTCATGTCACCACGCTTGACCGTACACTTCTTGAAGGGCACATATAGCCGTCAAAAACATTATATAAATTGCTGGTCTTTGAAGATCATTTCTTCATATGGCGTTTGGTTTCCAATGAAAGTTCATACAAGTATTGAGTTACAACAATATACATAACATTATAGCTTATACTTATGGCTGACATTCCATCCATCGCTTATATTACGAACACAAATTTCTTAATTTTTTAAACGTCATGAAATTTTCATTAACTGGCTTCTGTTACTACAGTTTGATTGTTAGCTTCAACTTCTCTTCGTTCAAATCACATTTACAAATTAATTACATATCACATTATTATGACAGAATACAAGCATATGACACATTTATCTTTCATTTTATATATAGACTTTTATCACTTATGGGAGCTCATTCCTTCCAAAGGTAGACGAAGGAGAAAAAATTGGAAATAGAACTGAAACGTTGCACACTACTGGCCTAACTACACTTGGCGCCGTCTCCTTTGTCTGGGACGGAAGAAGGGAAATACTCATCTACTGGTTCAAAAATTTATGAGGAGATGTTACTCGTACAATGAGGGACTAGTTGCCAAGGAACTTTTGCTTCATTGAAATAATGTGAACTGACTAATCACCCAAGTAGTATCATATTATTTCGGCATGTGTTAGTGCTGTTTACTTCAATTCACGTGTAGCTTAGGGTGAAACATGACGTTTTTACGATCGTAGACTTGTCTTTCTCAAATACCTTGAAACGCCAGTATTCAAGCTTTCAAGTGACACGATAAAAATTAACTGGTTTTTGTAAAATCCCATCTTTAAATGTTTATGTGTACTCTACAGCGAATAGGAACTGGTAAGTGCCACGGAGACACACTGCGACGATGCATATTTCATTTTTATTTGCCTTATGACCTTCGTATAAATATCCTTATAACTAAATTGTTTACTCGACGTGCGGCGCATTTCTTCATTTGGTACCTGCTACTCTTGACGTAATTCTCTTCTTCTGCTATGTGACGATACACTGGTAGCTGAAAGAAAAAACTTGAAACTAACTTAAAACTAATTGCATTACGTAGCTCGATGGCCACTGATACATTGGGTCATTGCATGCGTCCGCAGATACTTCCATATTTTGTTTAAATTCATACACATTTGTTTATTGTGTTACCCATTATCATCAATTACTCCGCAAAGAAAATTATTTGTCATCTCTCACGGTATTTTGTCGTTAGCCTTTAGCTTACACGTCTCGTGTAGTTTTTCATAATACATACTTTTAGTTGTAAATATGTTCTATAGAACTTAGTATTTAACTAAGTCTCTGTGTACAATATATATACGAGGGGCGTTCAGAAAGTAAGCTCCGATCGGTCGCGAAATGGAAACGACTATGAAAATCCGATAAAGCTTTGCACAGATGTGTTGGGTAATGTCTCTAGTATAACCCCAGTTAGCATCACGCCGCTCTTCTCATTTCTGAGCTCGCAGTGAGTGCGTAAAGATGTCTAGAAAATAGTGTCTGCCGCCAAGTACGAGGGCCTGGTGAGAAATTTCGCCTGAAGCTATGCAGCTAACATTACATAACTGTCGTGCTGTTTCTTCTTCAAGACAATTCTCAGCCGCATTCTGCAGGGGCAATGAAGATGCTCCTGCATCGTTTTCAAATGGAAATGTTAGATTACCCACAATACAGTCCGCAATTGTCTCCCCCTGAGTTTCATCTCTGGTCACATGAACCGCTGTCTTTGAAGACAACATTTTGACACAGACAACGAGGTGTAGGCCAGCGTGGAGAATTGGCGGAAAGCACTGGTGGCTGCCTTCTATGATGAGGCTATTGAAAAGTTGGTACAACGCTATGACAAAAGTCTAAGTCAGAACGGCGACTACGTAGAGAAGTAGCTGAAAGGTGTAGCTAATTGTTACAAGTAAAACATTTCTGATGTTCACTGTGGTTTCAATTTGGCAATCAATCGGAGCTTACTTTCTGAACAGGCCTCGTATATATTCCTATTTTGGTTGCGCCTTCTGACAGTCTGTCGCACATGCGCACTGGTCAGTGTCTCCTCTCCTGCTGCTGACGTCAGCGCGTATTGTTGAGCGCGCGACCGCTCAGCCATAAGCTAATATCGTTTATACTTTCGCTTCGCATAAAGTGATGTGTTACTTCTCATTGCTGTTAATTTTTGTGCCTACGTGTACAAATCAAAGGGCAACGGCCTTGCCACAGTGGATACACCAGTTCCCATGAGATCACCGAAGTTAAGCACTGTTGGGCGTGGTCGGCAATTGGATGGGTGACCATCCAGGCCACTATGCGCTGTTGCCACTTCTCGGGGTGCACTCAGCCTCGTGATGCCAGTTGAGGAGCTACTCGACTGAATAGTAGCGGCTTCGGTCAGGAATACCATCATAACGACCGGGAGTGCTGTGTGCTGACCCAACACCCCTCCTATCCGCATCCTCCACCGAGGATGACACGGCGGTCGGATGGTCCGAGTAGGCCGCTCGTGGCCTGACGACGGAATGTGTGTGTGTACAAATCAAAAGAATTACTTATGCCTATACACATTACTTTATCTTAAAAAATTTCACTTAGAATTATGTACACTATGTTCAATTATCTTGCGATAAAAAAAAATCGTTGCCACGCTTCGTCATTTTGTAAAGGCTTTTATATCTTTGTGAGGGTGGAGACCCTTGTCTGTTCCTGTTTTCTCATAAACTAACCAGTACGCTCCAGGATATGGTATTTTAGAAATTACATATGGGCCTCAATAGAAAAATTGCCACTTCTTATTCAGTTTGCCAGATTTTGTCGATTTAGGGTGCGTACGTAAAAGGACTCGTTGCCCTTCAAAATTTGTGTTTCAGTTTCTTGTTATAAATTTTCCTTTTATACTCGGCCCTGTAACTATGGCTCGTTTGATTTTGTCTTGTAGTGTCATTTCTGTAGTGGGTACCTTTGGTATAGGCGACTCCCACTCATTCGTATGTTTTGACTGAAACGTCAATTCATTCGTTGTTAAACCTGTTCAAGAATGCGGAAGGTTATTGACCACTTACATGAAAGGAGTTACGCATTCTACCCATCAGGTGTGTTTGCAAAACGTATGGTAATCAGACTGTTGTGCTGTACCTTGGATCAATAACGTTCTGATACCCGCAGCCTGCTCTGTTAATTTACCAAATTCCTCTAAACCTTGTGGTAACCTGGACAAGGCATTCGCGATAACATTCTGACTTCCTTTAATATAAATGATCTCAAAACTGAATTCTTGTAAATATAGACACCACCTAGCTAATCGACGGTGTAATAGTTTAAATGTTAAAAGAAATGACAGTGATTGATGGTCACAATGAACTTAGGTATTCTTGCCCCGCAAAAAATATTCAAACTTTTTAAATGCTCATATAACAGGAAAGCTTTCCAATTCTGACACAGAGTAAGATCTTTCTACTTCCGATAACGCGTTACTAGCAAAACTGATGACCTTGGGTACTTCCTTACCTTCTTCCTCTCGCATCTGGAAGAAGCATGCCCACCGCCCTTGAGATGAGGCATCTGTGCATAGAGAAAAATCCTTGGACATGTGACGATAGCTAAGAATGTTTGCATTGAGTAATGCCTGCTTAATGTTATTAAAATCCTCGTGACACTTGTCATCCCATAACCAAATCCTATTTTTTCGTAACAAGTTGAGCAATGCATCACTGTTCATCAGTTGTTGTGGTACGAATTTACGAAAAAACAAAACTAGTCCTAAAAAGGCCTTTAGTTGCTTTTTATTCCTTGAAGCTGGAGAATTGCGTATGGCATCAAGTTTCATCGGATCAGGTAATATAACTTGTTCTGACACAACATTTCCGAGAAATTTGACTTGCTCCTTACCAAACCTAGCCTTTTTTAAATTGGCTGTTACTCTGTAATCTGCAAATCCTTGAAGCACCTGTTCAATGAGTCTGATATGTTCTAGCCACGTGGGTGTGGCTATTAGCATGTCGTCTACATAAACAGTGACTTTGCTAAGCAATTATGTCCCTAAAACCTAGTCCAATGCAAGTATAAACACTTCTGCGCTAATATTCAGTCCAAAAGGTAGAACACGGAATTCGTAACTTCTGCCACCACAAGCAAATGCTGTATATTTTCGACTTTCTTCGTGGAGCTTTATTTACCAGTAGGACATATTGAGATCGAGTATACTAAAATATTTTGTATTGTCAAACTTCAGAAGCTATTCGTCCAAGTTGTCTGGTCTTATGTGTACTGGCACTATAATCTTGTTGATACCTCTGGCATCGTGAACTAATCTTACAGAACCATCTGTTTTGCTTACTGGTAATGTTGGACTACAATAGGGTGAAAATGGAGGTTGTATAATTCCCCATTTACTTATACGATTGCTCTCTTACCTTACTGCCTCTCGTTTTGCCCATGGAATAGGATATAACGTTACACAAAATGTTTCATGCGGGTCGACTTCAAATTTATATTCGTAATCTTTGATTACTCCTGGCTTCTTACTGAAAACATTGGCATACTTAAATAGCAAGTTAGAAAGGTCTTGTCGTTGCATCAAATTTAGTACCTGTGTTTCACTTAGTTTCTGCTCTACCATTTCGTAAGTAACCTCAGTGTTTGCTTCTTGTTCAGTATCAAATTTGTATGTGAAATATACAGCTGGAAATGAATATTGTACCACTACATTTGACTCTAGTTTGGTTTTGTTACTTTCATTAGGTGTTCTGACTAAATCAATAGAAGAGATCTGATCCTTTACAAAAAAAAGTGGCATTTACCATTACCTTCGTCAATCTGCGTTTTGTATGTTCTAATCGTGTCTATGCCAATAAGACAATTAACTATAAGTTTGTCGATTATAATAAAGTTGCACTTCACTGAAAAATGTTCAATTTGTAATGGGATAAGTGCCTGATGTTTAACCAATTTAGTCTTACTGGCTGTTGCAGTTTGCACCTTGAAATTTTGAACAGGAAATGTTGGGAAGTTGCCTCTCTTCTTTAATTCACAAAAAAATGCATTTGACATTAGGTTAGTAGTTGAAACTGTATCTAAAGTTAACTGTGTGTCAGTGTTAAATACTTTCACCTTAATGATTGCTTGTATTTATTCTTCCTTGACTTCATCTACTGTATCTTACTCATGCTGATACGAATCATCCTTGATGTCACTTTGTTTTTCAAACCTTATAAAACATGTTTGTAGTTCTGCCTTGCCCCCACTCCCTGAGAGGTCAATGGCCTGTTGCTTAACTACGACCGCTTGGTGTTTTCCGACGCCGTAGTGTGAATTAATTCGTTACCTGTGGAAATTTCAGTCAGTTGCTCTGTGTGAGTACTTTGCCAGATTGTGTTGTTAGCTACTGTGCAGTTATTTTGCTGCCCAAAGGTAGGCTGCGGTACAGCGTAAGGCATGGCATTGTTGCCGCGCGATGACCTCTGCTGCGGCTGACTGTTTCTATTCATGTTCGGCATAGGGCCTTGTGATGGTGAATCGTAATTCGCTCGTGCGTTGAAATTACCCTTATTGTTTTGGAAATGTATTTTAAATGGTTTGTTTTTTCCTTTCCTGTTACCGTACTCACTACCTCTTGGTATGTAATTTTGCTGTTGTGTGTACCATCCTTACTGTGTGTTTAAATCACGTTTTACTGACTGATTTACATAACTATGTTGTTGTTGTGCCTGATTTTCTGTTGCTCTGTTGGGTACAGGTCTTTCGTCATAGATTAGGTCGATATAATCAAGCACAGAGAGAATATATTCAGCGTGGTGCTCTGGCGTTGTGACTAACTTTTCTCTTATGTGAGACGGTAAACGACTTTTAAAAATTTTTAACACGTCCACCTGTGATATTGAGTTCGTCCAGTAGCGTGTCTTGTTCAGGTATTTTTCAAAGTATCCACGTAGACTACCGTATTTGTCATTGAATGGTGCAGGGTTGGAAACCTCGCGCCTGAGTCTTTCTTGCACTGCCTCAGACCAGTGTTTGTCGAGGAAAGCTCGTTCAAATTGGATATAAGTGCTGCAACGTTCGGCCACTTCAGTTCCTATAAAAGCACATCACCTAGCGTATATCCCACGACAAATCTGTTTTTCTGTGCTTCTGTCCAGTTGCGTGGAAATACATGACGAAAAGCACTGATAAATACTACGAGATTCATTCTTCTACCTTCGGTAGTGAGTGTAGGACACTGTCGATGTCTCAGCAATCCTTCGTCTGCAAAAATAGTTAATAGACACATGGCATTGTCGGTTGTATTTGGTTGGTTATTGTAGTTACCTGTAATTCCGGCTGGTAATTGTTCAGGTATTGGAGTTGTGGGTATCTTTACATTTTGCACTCTACAACTGTCACTGGTATCTGCTGTGGGACTCGTGACAATTTATGGATAAATACCAACAGGATGTGGTTTGTTCACTGGAGCCTGTGTATTATTTATATGCATATTTCGAGATCCGGTAATATTTTCTTCTAAAAGATTGCGGATCCTATTTTCCACCGCTTGTAGATTAATGTTTACCTTGTTCACTATTTCATTTTCTTTTTTCTGAATAGCCTTTTCTACTATATCTGTGTACAACTTACAATCTGTTACTAACTTCTCTGCAATGGTATTACCATTATCTAGCGTACCTGCTTCAGCTTGACGAATGATATCATTCAAATTTTCATTGATCTTCTCTCTCTCCTTCTCAGCACAAGCTGAGTCAACTTCTATTTATTTAGTTAGTCAACGACAGTGGTTACCTTTTTTACAGACTAACACAACTGGTTTTGTGTGTCTTCAATGTTTATGTTTGAGTCTGTGATTTTCTTTATCTGTTGTTCTCTAGATCATTATGGTTGTTAAAAGAATCTACCTTCTGTTTTAACTCCGTAATGTCACTGTTAACCCTCTACTGCCCACCGTGACTCTGAAGTCACGTCAAATTTTATCGTTATATTTCGCATTAGGATCGTTATTTCTTTCTTGACCAGTGTGACTTGAGTGTTACAATATGGCTGCTTTATACACAAACAATGTAACTGCCCACTGTGACCTCAGAGTCACAGAACTATTTTTAAAAAATAATTTTTTTCAAAAACAAAAATTCACCTGATATGTGTTAAATACATTATTCTCTAACATTCTGTGCATATAAATATTTTTTTCTACAGGAAATAATAATTTGGGCAATAGAGGGTTAACTTCAGAAAGCACTTCATGCTTTACCTGTGTTTTCATATCATTCAATTTTTCGTCGATTTCAGTGCGAAAATTTTTGGCTAAGTCATCGAATTTCTGTGAGACCGTGCCTTGCCAATCCTTTAATACCTCCTTTTGTTCTGGTTTCATAATATTTAGATCTTGTGTGACGGCGTTCAGATTGTGTGTCAAACTATCAGTTTTGGTATTTATATATTGTTTCATATCACTGAAATCTGGTGTTCATATTGTGTTTCATATCATCAAATTTCACGTTCATGTTAGATAATAACTGCCATAGCAGTGCTTCAGTTTTACCACTGCTGTTACTGTCAGCTGTACTTTCCAAGTGGTGTTTATAACATGTTGTCAAAATTCATATTCGAATCGGTCTCCAATGTTTCATTCATTAGCCAAAGCCCGTCGGAATGCACAAAGGACATGAATGGATGCAGGTGATCAGACAGGATGCTTACGTACGGGTCACCTGTCGGAGCCGTATCTAGACATATCAGGGGTCCCATATCACTTTAACTGCACACACCCCACACCATTACAGAACCTGCACCAGCTTGAACAGTCCCTGCTGACATGCTGGGTTCACTGATTCGTGAGGTTGTCTCCATAGCAGTACACGTACATCTGCTCGATACAATTTGAAACGAGACTCGTCCGACCAGGTAACATATTTCCAATCAGCAACAGTTCAATATCGGTGTTGACAGGCCCAGGCGAGGTGTAAAACTTTGTGTCGTGCAGTCATCAAGGGTACATGAGTAGGCCTTGGGCTCCGAAAGCCCATATCGATTGTGTTTCGTTGAATAGTTCTCACGCTGACACTTAAATATTGTTGACTATGCGCATGAAGACACATTTTTGTAGAATATAGTACGATTGCGTTATTAAAATGTTCTGTGCTTATTTGTATTTTTTGGCCGTCGGGCTTCGCTAACATTTTAATTGTAGCTGCAGGCAGCGGACTCCGAAAACACCGGCGCTTGTCGTAATCAAGATAATCCTCCTTATATGTTCTTGTCCTTACTTCAATAAATAAAAAAATACTTGATTCTGTTGTTCAATATAATATTATTCATGCACACATATGATACATAGAGTTCCCAATACTTTATATCTGAAATCGCACAGTTTCATCGTCCTTCTACCCACGAGAGAGTGTAAGAGTAACAAACAAAAAAACTGTACGAAAATTGAATGTTCTTTTTCTTTAATTTGTTTGCACCTTACTGTAAGTAGGCTGTTTAGGTTTTTATGTTGATAACGCCACGTAGCGCTCTATATGAAAATCACTGACTGTGCTGTGTGAAGGCTGTGGTTGGTTTGCATTGTTGGAGTATATGCTATTGTAGTGTTGGGCAGATGGATGTGAACAGTGCGTAGCGTTGGGCAGTTGGAGGTGAGCCGCCAGCAGTGCTGGATGTGGGGAGAGAGATGGCGGAGTTTTGGTAGCAGATGATCTGGACGTGTGTCCATCAGAGACAGTAAGTTTGTAAGACTGGATGTCATGAACTGATATATACATATATATATTATGACTTTTGAACACTATTAAGGTAAATAAATTGTTCTTTATCAAAATCTTTCATTAGCTAACTAATCCTATCAGTAGTTAGTCCCTTCAGTAGTTAGAATCTTTTATTTAGCTGGCAGTATTGGCGCTCGCTGTATTGCAGTAGTTCGAGTAACGAAGATTTTTGTGAGGTAAGTGATTCATGAAAGGTATTGGTTATTGTTAGCCAGGGCCATTCTTTTGTAGGGATTTTTGAAAGTCAGATAGCGTTGCGCTAAAAATATTGTGTGTCATTTTAGTGTTGATCAGATTAAGTAAAGAGCGAAATGTCTGAGTACGTTCAGTTCTGCTCAGACGTTTGAAAATCAAATAACGTAAGGGGTTTACCAGCACAGTAATTCAATAATTTTTCTAAGGGGACGTTTCAATGTCAGTGCGTCAGCCCTGTTTCCTAAAGAAATATGTTGAGCATTTGCATTTTGTAGTTGACAAGGCCTTAGTATCAAAGAAAAGACACAACACAAGTGAATGGAATTCGGGAACAGCGTTCACTTTCCACACACCTAATCTTGGAAAATCTTTGTCAGGCACAGCCAAGGTCACAAAACCTATCAGAGCAAACGAATAAAAGTAAGTTAATCCTCAATAAAGGTTCTGGGCGATTTAAAAAGTTGAATAAGAAAAGAAGTGCAAAATATTAATGACTTTTTTTCTATATGAGTTGTCGAATAGTATATAATGGATAGAGTCATTACACTTAAATCATTGAATATACCTCACATAATATTAGAAAAACTGTTGCGCTCCAAATTACTCAGTCGAAGACCTGTGTACCATCTAATAGTAATTAATAACATGTAGTTTCCATAATTTTCTAGTTTTCCTCTTCTTTTTCCGCGTTTTACTACAGGATACTATGTTTTGCGATCAACACAATCTTGTACCTACTCAGACAGCGTAGTGTAACAGCGCTTTCGTTGTGGACAAAAGATGAGTTGAGAAGTAGTGGAATCCGACTGTGGGTTTAAGTGTGTTCGTCTTGTGTTCTACAGCGTCTGCTCATTATTTTCCGCAGTTTATGTAGATGTTGAGCTCTGTTCTCTTTTCCCGACTCGCATAAAAAGCATGAAACATGCTAAGATACGAGAACATTATATACGGCTCCAGGGGATGTAGAAATGTCTTGTAGATAGTATTTTGATGAGGAACACATACCTGAAAATGCACCGTTAAGTTAAGCGCGGATTGACAAACAAAGTGAACGACCCAGGATTCATGGTCGGATGTCATTGAAACTACGTCAACGTACACTCTGTCGGTAGGTATGCAAAAGCTTAGAGTTGCAGTTTTCCGTGACAGATAGAACTACTTCAAGTGTGCATAAGTGTTCTTCGTGTTTAGTGTTGTTAGAGGCTTGGTAGCGTATCAAAGTGGCGTGAACAGCGTCATATTTTGGGAGGTTACTGTGGAGGACACGGAAATGACGCGTACTCTTGAAAGACAGCGTTATTATATAATCCGTCGGCAACTGAAAGTCGCCTCATTGCCAGTACCGATTTGGCTGGCTGACCGAATCGTGCACTATCCAGATTTGTGAGGCATTCCGATGTGAGAGTGACCCGACTGGTGACTGCACGGGAATGTAAGGGCAAGCATCCTCGTCGTTTAGTTAAAGCTTGACGAAGTCTGACCGCTACCAGGCAGAATCGCCGTATTGTGCACCAGGAACACAGTAACATAGTCACATATGCTCCTGCCATTCTATAACAATTAATAGATCCGCTGCAACATTCCGTGTCATAGCGTGTCATCAGAGTCACCACTGTTTGTCACCAGAAGGTCTAACATGCTATCGCCACGAGTCAGTTCTCTGTTTAACTGCTCAAGGTGGTTTTCAGATAAGGCACTTAAAAAAATTCACTCGATTCTTTGTCCCTGCCATCCGTTATAAACGTTTGAGTCTCCCAGTCTGTATCTGGTAAATTAAAATCTCCGCTCAGAACTATAAAATGGTCGGGAAATCTATTCGAAGTATTTTCCACATTTTCCTTCAGGTGCTCTGGCACAACAGCTGCTGAGCCAGGGGGCCTATACAGATATCCAATTACCATGTTTGAGCCTGATTTAACCGTGACCTTCACCCAAATTATTTCACATTTCGGGTCTCCGTCAATTTCCTTCGATACTATTGCACGTTTTATCGCTATAAACACGCCTCCCCCTTCACTGTCCAGCCTGTCTCTGCGGTATACATTCCAATAGTTTAGAATTGCATTACTGTTTACATCTGGTTTCAGCCAACTTTCCGTCCCTAGTACTATGTGGGCGTTGTGACCGTTTATTAATGAGAGCAGTTCTGGGTCCTTTCTATATACGCTCCTGCAGTTTACTATTAGCACATTAATATCGTTATTCCCTGTTGCGCTTTGCCTACTACTACCTTGTCGCGTCTCAGGAGGCGTCTTGTCGGGTCTAGGGAGGGAATTCTCTAACCTAAAAAACCAACATGTGCCCTCCACACGTACTCCGCTACCCATGTAGCCGCATCCTCCGTGTAGTGTACGCCTGACCTATTCAGGGGGACCCTACATTTCTCCACCCGATAGCGGAGGTCGAGAAATCTGCACCCCAGATTTCCGGAGAATCGTCTGAACCTCTGGTTTAAGCCTTCCACTCGGCTCCAAACCAGAGGACCGCTATCGCTTCTGGGAACGATACTACAAATAGTTAGCTCAGATTCCACCTCACGAGCGAGGCTTTCCGCCTTCACCAACTCCGCCAACCGTCTGTATGAATTGAGGATGACCTCTGAGCCCAGACGGCAGGAGTCATTGGTGCCGACATGAGCAAAAATTTGCAGTCGGGTGCACCCATTGCTCTCTATCGCCACCGGCAGGGCCTCCTCCACATCTCGGATGAGACCCCCGGCAAGCAGACAGAGTGAACACTGGCCTTCTTCCCCGACCTTACCGCTATTTCCGTAAGGGCTCCATCACCCGGCTAACGTTGGAGCTCCCAGTCACTAATAAACCCCTCCCCCCGTGTGCCTGCTCGGACCTTGCTGAAGGAGCGGCCACATGTCCACTCACAGGCAGAGCGGGCGATGCCACACGGCCAGCCTCCACATTGACCCTCCACCTCGTGCGACGCGAACGCCGCTGAACCCGCCACGCCCCTCGGGGAGAGGGTGGCCCAACAGTACCCGGTACTCACGAAGATGTCTCGACAGAAGGGACCGTGGGTGAAGCATGTAATATCCGGGGTGCGCCATACGACGCACCAGACTCCCCACTGCCGCTACACTCCGAGGCAGCAGCCTGAAGACGGCTGACCGCCGTCTTCAGCACGTTCAGCTGTTCGCGAACAGTGGCCAGCTCCTCCTGCGTCCGTACACAGCAGTCACACATCCTATCCATCCTAAGAAATCAACAATTTACTGTAGAGAGTTAATCAACTCTTTACTAGACTGCTAATTCACCAAAGGCGGTTGATAGCTGACTTAACTGTGATTACTAGACACTTTTTGTTGAAAACAATGAAAATAAGCGCTACCTCTCACTGGAATGTATTCAAAACAAACATCTACATCTACATCTACATTCATACTCCGCAAGCCACCCAACGGTGTGTGGCGGAGGGCACTTTACGTGCCGCTGTCATTACCTCCCTTTCCTGTTCCAGTCGCGTATGGTTCGCGGGAAGAACGACTGTCTGAAAGCCTCCGTGCGCGCTCTAATCCCTCTAATTTTACGTTCGTGATCTCCTCGGGAGGTATAAGTAGGGGGAAGCAATATACTCGATACCTCATCCAGAAACGCACCCTCTCGAAACCTGGCGAGCAAGCTACACCGCGATGCAGAGCGCCTCCCTTGCAGAGTCTGCCACTTGAGTTTATTAAATATCTCCGTAACGCTATCACGGTTACCAAATAACCCTGTGACGAAACGCGCCGCTCTTCTTTGGATCTTCTCTATCTCCTCCGTCAACCCGATCTGGTACGGATCCCACACTGATGAGCAATACTCAAGTATAGGTCGAACGAGTGTTTTGTAAGCCACCTCCTTTGTTGATGGACTACATTTTCTAAGCACTCTCCCAATGAATCTCAACCTGGCACCCGCCTTACCAACAATTAATTTTATATGATCATTCCACTTCAAATCGTTCCGCACGCATACTCCCAGATATTTTACAGAAGTAACTGCTACCAGTGTTTGTTCCGCTATCATATAATCATACAATAAAGGATCCTTCTTTCTATGTATTCGCAATACATTACATTTGTCTATGTTAAGGGACAGTTGCCACTCCCTGCACCAAGTGCCTATCCGCTGCAGATCTTCCTGCATTTCGCTACAATTTTCTAATGCTGCATCTTCTCTGTATACTACAGCATCATCCGCGAAAAGCCGCATGGAACTTCCGACACTATCTACTAGGTCATTTATATATATTGTGAAAAGCAATGGTCCCATAACACTCCCCTGTGGCACGCCAGAGGTTACTTTAACGTCTGTAGATGTCTCTCCATTGATAACAAGATGCTGTGTTCTGTTTGCCAAGAACTCTTCAATCCAGCCACACAGCTGGTCTGATATTCCGTAGGCTCTTACTTTGTTTATCAGGCGACAGTGCGGAACTGTATCGAACGCCTTCCGGAAGTCAAGAAAAATAGCATCTACCTGGGAGCCTGTATCTAATATTTTCTGGGTCTCATGAACAAATAACGCGAGTTGGGTCTCACACGATCGCTGTTTCCGGAATCCATGTTGATTCCTACATAGTAGATTCTGGGTTTCCAAAAACGACATGATACTCGAGCAAAAAACATGTTCTAAAATTCTACAACAGATCGACGTCAGAGATATAGGTCTATAGTTTTGCGCATCTGCTCGACGACCCTTCTTGAAGACTGGGACTACCTGTGCTCTTTTCCAATCATTTGGAACCCTCCGTTCCTCTAGAGACTTGCGGTACACGGCTGTTAGAAGGGGGGCAAGTTCTTTCGCGTACTCTGTGTAGAGTCGAATTGGTATCTCGTCAGGTCCAGTGGACTTTCCTCTGTTGAGTGATTCCAGTTGCTTTTCTATTCCTTGGACACTTATTTCGATGTCAGCCATTTTTTCGTTTGTGCGAGGATTTAGAGAAGGAACTGCAGTGCGGTCTTCCTCTGTGAAACAGCTTTGGAAAAAGGTGTTTAGTATTTCAGCTTTACGCGTGTCGTCCTCTGTTTCACTGCCATCATCATCCCGGAGTGTCTGGATATGCTGTTTCGAGCCACTTACTGATTTAACGCAAGACCAGAACTTCCTAGGATTTTCTGTCAAGTCTGTACATAGAATTTTACTTTCGAATTCACTGAACGCTTCTCGCATAGCCCTCCTTACGCTAACTTTGACATCGCTTAGCTTCTGTTTGTCTGAGAGGTTTTGGCTGCGTTTAAACTTGGAGTGAAGCTCTCTTTGCTTTCGCAGTAGTTTCCTAACTTTGTTGTTGTACCACGGTGGGTTTTTCCCGTCCCTCACAGTTTTACTCGGCACGTACCTGTCTAAAACGCATTTTACGATTGCCTTGAACTTTTTCCATAAACACTCAACATTGTCAGTGTCGGAACAGAAATTTTCGTTTTGATCTGTTAGGTAGTCTGAAATCTGCCTTCTATTACTCTTGCTAAACAGATAAACCTTTCTCCCTTTTTTTATATTCCTATTAACTTCCATATTCAGGGATGCTACAACGGCCTTATGATCACTGATTCCCTGTTCTGCACTTACGGAGTCGAAAAGTTCGGGTCTATTTGTTATCAGTAGGTCCAAGATGTTATCTCCACGAGTTGGTTCTCTGTTTAATTGCTCGAGGTAATTTTCGGATAGTGCACTCAGTATAAAGTCACTCGATGCTCTGTCCCTACCACCCGTCCTAAACATCTGAGTGTCCCAGTCTATATCTGGTAAATTGAAATCTCCACCTAAGACTATAACATGCTGAGAAAATTTATGTGAAACGTATTCCAAATTTTCTCTCAGTTGTTCTGCCACTAACGCTGCTGAGTCGGGAGGTCGGTAAAAGGAGCCAATTATTAACCCAGCTCGGTTGTTGAGTGTAACCTCCACCCATAATAATTCACAGGAACTATCCACTTCTACTTCACTACAGGATAAACTACTACTAACAGCGACGAACACTCCACCACCGGTTGCATGCAATCTATCCTTCCTAAACACCGTCTGTACCTTTGTAAAAGTTTCGGGAGAATTTATCTCTGGCTTAAGCCAGCTCTCTGTACCTATAACGATTTCAGCTTCGGTGCTTTCTATCAGCGTTTGAAGTTCCGGTACTTAACCAACGCAGCTTCGACAGTTTACAATTACAATACCGATTGCTGCTTGGTTCCCGCATGTCCTGACTTTGCTCCGCACCCTTTGCGGCTGTTGCCCTTTCTGTACCTGCCCGAGGCCATCTAACCTAAAAAACCGCCCAGTCCACGCCACACAACCCTGCTACCCGTGTAGCCGCTTGCTGCGTGTAGTGGACTCCTGACCTATCCAGCGGAACCCGAAACCCCACCACCCTATGGCGCAAGTCGAGGAATCTGCAGCCCACATGGTCGCAGAACCGTCTCAGCCTCTGATTCAGACCCTCCACTCGGCTCTGTACCAAAGGTCCGCAGTCAGTCCTGTCGACGATGCTGCAGATGGTGAGCTCTGCTTTCATCCCGCTAGCGAGACTGGCAGTCTTCACCAAATCAGATAGCCGCCGGAAGCCAGAGAGGATTTCCTCCGATCCATAGCGACACACATCATTGGTGCCGACATGAGCGACCACCTGCAGATGGGTGCACCCTGTACCCTTCATGGCATCCGGAAGGACCCTTTCCACATCTGGAATGACTCCCCCCGGTATGCACACGGAGTGCACATTGGTTTTCTTCCCCTCTCTTGCTGCCATTTCCCTAAGGGGCCCCATTACGCGCCTGACGTTGGAGCTCCCAACTACCAGTAAGCCCACCCTCTGCGACCGCCCGTATCTTGCAGACTGAGGGGCAACCTCTGGAACAGGACAAGCATTCATGTCAGGCCGAAGATCAGTATCAGCCTGAGACAGAGCCTGAAACCGGTTCGTCAGACAAACTGGAGAGGCCTTCCGTTCAGCCCTCCGGAATGTCTTTCGCCCCCTGCCACACCTTGAGACGACCTCCCACTCTACCACAGGTGAGGGATCAGCCTCAATGCGGGCAGTATCCTGGGCAACCACAGTCTTAGTCCGATCGGGGGATGCGAGGGACGAGCTGGCCGTCCCCGACAAACCCCCATCCGGACCCCCACAGTGATGCCCATTGGCAACAGCCTCAAGCTGTGTGACCGAAGCCAACACTGCCTGAAGCTGGGAGCGAAGGGATGCCAACTCAGCCTGCATCCGAACACAGCAGTTGCAGTCCCTATCCATGCTAAAAACTGTTTTGCAAAGAACGTCTGAGCTAATCTACAGAGAGCGCAAACAAATCGACAAAATTTAAACGGTTATTAAAATACAAGATTGCCTAGTAAATGCACGGAATCTATGGAACACTATTACTAGTACTCGAAAATTAAAGCTTCCTAAAGGCAAAAACACACGGAAAAAGAAGTGACAAGTAAGAAAAACACAGTTAATACTTAAATTTACGTAGCTTGCTGCACAGCAGATGTGAAGCAGACGGCAGTCACAACAACACTGTGATGCTACTCTTGAATACATTACTTTTTCAAGAATTTTTGTTAAAGCTGTCAAAAGGAAGATTGGACGGTAGCTGTTAGCATCAGATCTATGAAGCAAATTGAACATTATTGTCAGCGCTCTAAATTCAAAGATGCAATGGACTGTCATATTATGTATATAATCTTTTAATTTCTTATAAAATTCTAACATACATAGGATAAGCTGACATGTCCAGTCATTAAATGAAAAAGGAAGCAGACAATAAAGGGCACCGACCCCTATCGGCAAATGTAAATACAAACAAAAAAAAAAAAAACACTGTATGTCTCCATACCATACCAACGTACAGTGTGGGGGCAATTGTGTAGGAACATGATGAAAGGCCCCAAGAAGTCGTAAAATTAAGATTTATCAAAACACAAAAAAATTAAACACAGAACGACCAGAGAGTTGGCCAAGACGTAAATTACGAATGCACGGTAAGGCGAAGACAAATGAAAAAAAAATTCAATTTTTGTACACTTCTTTTTTTTTGTTTTTTTACACTCTCTCGTGGGTAGAAGGACGATGAAGATGTGCGATTTTAGATATGAAGTAATATCCGGCGTTCCCCAAGGAAGTGTTATAGGCCCTCTAATGTTCTGATCTATATTAACGACATAGGAGACAATCTGACTAGACGTCGTAGATTGTTTGCTGATGATGCTGTCGTTTACCGTCTTGTAAAATTATCAGATGACCAAAACAAATTGCAAAATAATTTAAATACGATATCTGTATGTTGAGAAAAGTGGAAATTGATCCTGAATAAAGAAAAATGTGAAGTTATTCACATGAGTACTAAAAGAAATCCGCTAAATTTCGATTACGCGATAAGTCACACAAACCTGTAGGCTGCAAATTCAACTAAATACTTAGGGACTGCAATTATATATAACTTAAATTGGAATGACCACATAGATAATGATGTGGGTAGAGCAAACCAAAGACTGCGATTAACTGGCAGAACACTTAAAAGGTGCAACAAGTCTACTAAAGAGACTGCTTACGCCACGCTTCTCCGCCATATTCTGGCGTACTGTTGTGCGGTGTGGGGTCCGCATCAGGTGGGACTGACGGATGACGTTGAAAAAGTTCAAAGAAGGGCAGCTCGTTTTCTATTATCACGAAATAGGGGAGATAGTGCCACAGACATGATACCTGAATTGGAGTGGCGATCATTAAAACAAAGACAGTTTTCGTTGCGACGGGCTCTTCTAATGAAATTTCAATTACTGGTTTTCTCCTCCAATTGCGAAAACATTCTCCTACGCAGGGAGAAATGATCATCACGATAAAATAAGAGAAATAAGGGTTCGTACAGAAAAATTTAAGTGCTTGTTCTTCCCGCCCGCCGTTCGCGAGTGGAACGGTAGAGAGACAGCTTGAAGGTGGTTCATTGAACCCTCTTCCAGGCACTTTATTTGAATAGCAGAGTGATTACGTAGATGTAGATGCAGATGTAAATGTAGATGTAGACGAAAACGAGAGCATCATCACATCGACGTGACGCGATGGAGCTCATGATGCGACGTGGTGACGGTACGTCGTGGCGCGTTGTTGACACACATAATTCTGGTAATAGGGTAAAATTGTGGAAAAATGAGAAAATTACGTATCTGTCTGGGTGTGCCGTGCTCAGAGCCATTTGAACCATTTTTAGACACATCCGCTCCCTATGCTGTTCAACTCCATAGTAACGCATGCCACAAAAGTGTACTAGTTATAAAAGATGAAGGTGTAGAGGGGTGGCATGATTCTCATTGGCCCAGAGGGGCGGTAGGTGAGGGTAGGAGGACTGGGGGTTGCCGCCACTTTTGTGACATCTGACGACTATATGTTTACGTCCTTACCTTGAATATAAATAGTACAATTGCCTGGGCTATTTCCCTGTGTGACTGCGATCAATTCCAGGTGATTTTCCGGGGGATATGGAATAGGGGAAGCGAGGAGACCAAGTGGATAACCTGACACCGGATGCGTAACATAACACTGGACGTGATAATATCGTTATCTTGGCCTGAGCGCTCGCTGGTATCCTACTTACGTTTTGCGAGTTATCTTTCTGTATACATTCAGTATTTATGTACAGAGTATTGCACAACTCCTGTTGCAGGCTTCTAGGTATTGTAGAGGTACTTAGTACATAAAAATTTGATAAGGAACCCATATATGTTTGAAGATAGGATCACTTTTACTGAACGCACCCAGAGGAGGAGTGAGCTCGGATTTGTGTCCCCTACAGGAGTCCATGATATGGGGAATTTTTCGAGCACCAGCCGTCTGGTTCTCTTCTACGTAACGAAGTACTTCCTCTTCCAAGTCAAGACTGCGACGCTTCTGTGGAGCACCACGGTGAACCCTACCAGCTTCGAAAGTGCTAATTTCTCGCGGCCGTTGTTATAGACGGAGGAAAACAATATGTGTTGTCATAATTGTGATACAAACTGACGACGATTGGTTGATTTGGGAGAGGGGAAACAACCGCGAGGTCGTCGGTCCCAACGGATTAGGGAAGGATAGCGAAGTGAGTCGGGCCTGCCGTGTCAAACAATTCATTCCGGTATTTGCCTGAAGCGATTTAGGGAAATCACGGAAAATCTAAATCAGGATGGCCAGACGCGGGTTTGAACCGTCTTCCTCCAAAATGCGTGTCCAGTGTGATAGCTACAGAGCTACTTCGCTCTGAGATTGACGAAGGCGCCCTTTTCTGAGTTTATGTGGCAATGCAAACTGGGAGATGCGAAACCGATCCGATCTTCAAAGTTATTTGACACCGCCTGACAAAAAAAGTAAAGCACCCAGAAGGAGAGGAGGAAACGAAATGAAACTTCACTGGCTGAGAAAGTACGTGATGATGTTCCAGTGATTACGAAGTCGTGACAAATTTAGAAATAACTCTGCAGGATGAGCCCATCCATCAGTATGACGTTGCACCCTTCTCTGGCTAGGATGAATTCACTGATTAGTTTGCGAAGGTGGTCATAAAGCCTTTGTTTCCTCCTTGAGGCAAACTGTCCCACAGCTGTTATAACTAGTCTTTTATATCCTCGATATTGAAACTGAGACGAAGTAGATGCCCGAGCGGGTTCCACGCATGCTTTGTCCGGGACAAATCTGGGAGTGTTGTTGTCCAGAGGGGTACCTCAACTCAACTCAGGCAATTTATACAGACACGAACCGTGTGTGGACGAGAATCGTCCAATTTAAAAATGCTCTCACGATACTGTCGCGTGAGAGATAATAAATTTGGACGCAGGATGTGTGGGATGTACCATTATGCCGCCATAGATCCCTCAGTAACTACTAGCTATGTCTTGAATTCATACCTGATGAGTCCCAAAACCATAACGCCAAGAATAACACCGCCGTTCCTCTCCAAGGTATTGGACGAATAGGACCTCTTTCCAGGTGCCACTGTACTCGACAATGCTGGTCGTCCGGTGTAGTGCAGAACCGCGGTTCTTGGCTGGACACAGTGCGACGCCAGTCATCCGTATCCATGCTTCCTGGTCACGGCACCACGGTACCACTGGTGTTGTGTGCAAGGTAGCCTTAACAATGTGCGGCAATTCTCAAGTCCAGTTACTTCTTGTCTCCGACCAGTGACACGGTATGACACGGAATGTTGCAGCGGATCAATTACTTGTCCTAGATTGGCAGGTGCAGATGTGACTGTGTTACTGTGTTTCTGGTGCACAATACGGCGATTCTGCGTGGTAGTGGTCAGACTTCGTCCAGCTTTAACTAAACGACGAGGATGCTTGCCCTCACATTCCCATGCAGTCACCAATCTGGTCATTCTCACATTGGAATGCCGCACAAATCTGGATATTGCACGATTCGGTCAGCCAGCCAAATCGATACCCGCGATGAGGCCACTTTCAGTTGCCGTCGGATTATATAATAACGCTGTCATACAAGAGTATGCGGCTTTTCTGTGTCCTCCACAGTAACCTCCCAAAATATGACGCAGTTCACGCCACTTTGATACGTTACCAAGCCTCTAACAACACTAAACACGAAGAACACTTATGCACACTTGAAGTAGTTCTATCTGTCACGGAAAACTGCAACTCTAAGCTTTTGCATACCTACCGACAGAGTGTACGTTGACGTAGTTACAATGAGATCCGACCATGAATCCTGGGTTGTTCACTTTGTTTGTCAATCCGCGATTACCTTAACGGTACATTTTCAGATATGTGTTCCTCAACAAAATACTATCTACAAGACACTTCTACAACCCCTGGAGCCGTATATAATGGTCTCGTATCTTTGCATGTTTCGTGCTTTTAATGTGAGACGGGAAAAGAGAACCGAGATCAACATTCTCATAAACTGCGGAAAATAATGAGCAGACGATGTAGAACACAAGACGAACACACTTCAACCCGCAGTCGGTTTCCACCACTTCTCATATCGTGTTTTGTCCACAACGAAAGCGCTGTTGCACTACGCTGTCTGAAAAGGTACAATATTTTGTTGATCGCAAAACATAGTGTCTCGTAGTAAAACTCAGAAAAAGAAGAGGAAAATTAGAACATTATGGAAACAGCATGTTATTAATTACCATCAGGTGGTACACAGGTCTTCGATTGAGTAAATTGTAGCGCGACATTTTTTCTAGTATTATGTGAGGCATATTCAATGATTTAAGTGTCATGACTCTCTCCACTGTATCGAATTACGTACCAGTCGACTACTCACAGACAATAAAAGTAATTCATATTTTGCATTTCTATTAATATTCAACTTTTTATATCGCCCAGAACCTTTATTAAGGATTAACTTACTTTTATTCATTTGTTCTGATAGGTTTTGTGACCTTGGCTATGCCTGACAACTATATCCCAAGATTAGGTGTGTGGAAAGTGAACGCTGTTCCCGAAGTCCAGACACATCTGTTGTGCTTCGTCCTTGATACTAAGGCCTTGTCAACTACAGAATGCAAATGCTTAACATATTTCTTTAGGAAACAGAGCTGACGCACTGACATTAATATTTCCATAGGTGCCAAGCATCAAATAAAAGTGGGCACTACTCAATAGCTAGTGCATTAGATGTATTCGCAATTGAGAATAATGGCAACCATCAGCTGTAGAATGGAATGACGACAAAGAAAATTCGTGCCGGACCGGGACTCGAACCCGGATTTCCCGCTTATCGTGAGCATGCATGCACGTCCAAAGGAACTTTGCATCGTAATCAGAATAACACAGGCGTTACAATATCGCAATAGCTAGTGACTGTACGAAAACTCTTTGAGGTCTGGCGGAGTTTTATTCAGTGAATTTCCGTATGTGAAAATGGAATGTCGTATGACATGGTTCGCTGGGATAGCCCACGAGGTGGGTTCAGCCGCCTGTCGGAAAGGGTGTTCTTCACCTGAGCGCCTTGGGCCATTTCCTTGTGGATATGCGAGAGATGTGTCGTATGTGTAACTGTAGAGTTCAGGAAAGCCTAAGGGATGTGTGTATTGCTAAGCGTGGAAGCGCTGTAATAAATATGACTGAAGATAGTGCGCAGAATCGCAATTTGGGGGAGGGACGGGGGGAGGCCTTGATGCTCGATATCTGTTTGAGCTAGGAACATGGGCTCAACAGTGTTTGATTTATCCCCGCCCAGCGGTCATTTGTATAGCCATTATAACATCTGACTTACTTTAGCTATGTTAGAGTATATTAAGAAAAGTTTAGAACGTCGAATCGAAGCTGGCGACCACGAAAATTGTGCGAATCGATTAATTCCTTTTGCAGAAGATTTTAATTGCGCTGAATTAATGCTCTGATAATGGCACCATTTGTATGTGCACCGCTCGGATTACACAATGAAGTGCCAAAGAAACTGGCATAGGAATCCGTATTCAAATAAAGAAATATGTAATCAGGCAGAATACGGCCCTGCGGTCGGCAACGTCTATATAAGACAACAGGTGTCTGGTGCATCTGTTACATCGCTTACTGCTGCTACAACGGCAGGTTATCAAGATTTAACTGAGTTTGAACGACGTGTTACGGCTGGCGCACGAACGATGGGACACAGCATCTCCGAGGTAGCGATGAAGTGGGGATTTTCCCGTACGACCATTTCACGAGTCTACCGCGAATATCAGGAAATCAGTGAAACAACAAATCTCCGACATCGCTGCGGCCGGAAAAAGATCCTGCAAGAACGGGACCAACGACAACTGAAGAGAATCATTCTAAGTGACATAAGTGCAACCCATCCGAAAATTGCTGCTGAATAAAATGCAGGGTGTGTAGGCCCCAGGATGCCGCAAAATTAAGATTTATGAAAAAAATTAAACACCGAACTACCAAAGAGTTGGTCAAGACGTTAATTTTGAATGCACGGTAAGGCGCAAACAAATTAAAGAAAAAACATTCAATTTTTGTACAGATTTTTTGCTTATTACTTTTACACTCTCTCGTGGGTAGAAGGACGATGAAGATGTGCGATTTCAGATATGAAGTATTGGGAGCTCTATGTATCATATGTGTGTGTTAATAATATTATATTGAACAACAGTATCAAGGATTTCTTTATTTTTTGAAGTGAAGAGAAGAACATATAAGGAGGATTGTCTTGACTACGACAAGCGACGGGGTTTTCGGAGTCCGCCGCCTGCAGCTAGAATTAAAATGTAAGCGAAGTCCGACAGCGAAAAGATACAAATAATCACAGAACATTTTAACAACGCAATCGCATTATATTCTACAAAAATGTGTCTTCATGCGCATAGTCAACAATATTTAAGTGTCAGCGTGCGAACTATTCAACAAAACATAATTGATATGATGACGCACTTCATGAAATGCTACATAGAGCTTTGGAGTTTATTCGAGGACTGGTGATCGGGAACTTTCCACCCCCCCCCCCCCATCACCCCATTCCCTGTCAAATACTGCAACAAAAATTTCATCCACCACCAGGTTTCGAATCAACTTATTTCCGAGTCGAAAGACAGCGGAGAGGAGTGCACCAGCGACCTTGGCTAAGGAGGTGGGTCATTCCCATAATCAACTGTGAGAGTGTAGTAGTCCTCGATAGTCTGCCTTTCTTCCCCTCCTGATAACACATGGGCGACCAAATAAAATCTTTTGTAACGCGTTAAATATCGTGAATATTTACTACCGATCATACGTTTGTAGCAGACATGTGCCACTCGCAGAAAATTCTCTGCTCTCTTCAGTATGAGCAATCTTAGCACGCCTCGAATCTGCTCGGGATCAAACACGCCTTCAGTTTGCCGCAGAGATTTACTGTGAACATTGAGAGCGATTTGTCGGGAGAACAGGGAGGGTTCGTGTCTAGGTAGAAAATGTCGAATAAAGCTGCCATTAATGTTTGATATGCTTTAGTTTTAGAGAAACCGACACGCAAGACCAAAAAAAGACGAAAAAAAGAAAGAGAGAGAGAGAGAAAGAGAGAGAGAGAGAAAGAGAGAGAGAGAGAGAGAGAGCAGGGGAGAGGGCGAGTAAAGTCATCGTTTAATGTCGTCTTCCCTCTTTTTTTTTTTTACACTGTCGTTAGTTTTCATCCATTTTGCCAGCGTCGAGACGTGAGGTTTCAATCCTAACCATGTTACAGATTATGATGAAATTTATTTACAAGATTACAAGACATTTTTAATTTATAAGACGTAGTCGTAGTATCGTTTGATTTCACATGAGCGTAGTATGTATTCAGTATCGACACCTTAAAAACTCATGGCCGTGGACAACGCGTAGCTTAAACCCACGACCTTTGCTTCATAGGCAGGAATGCTGTTCTGAACCACGGAGACTAACTGGATGCAATCTCTGCATTACATACTCCCGCACTAAGTAGCCTCCTTCACCACTCAGAAAGAACTTCGTACAAATGGACTTCTATAAACAAAATATCGTTTACGGTGTTATTTCGGAAACCTACGAGAGCAACACAGTTAATAGGTGTCAACCTCCAGAAAAAAATATTAAGTAGTCGTATACCTTAGCAAACCCTGGTTATACGGAGTCGTTAAACAAAGAAAGTAAGGGTGCCAACAGTTGTGCTTGGGAGGAACTGCTATTCTTGAACCGGCAGAAGTGTCTAGAACGTGATCCTGTTTTATCACTGCTCTGATATCGGCTCGTTATAGCTTAATGGCGCTCCCGGTTTTCTAAAATTTTTCACGGAGCAGGAGGTGTCGGAGGGACGACGAGAACGATCAATACCTTCCATATGGGTGGGACGAGTCACAGCGCCTGGCCTCGGCCGGTGGGGTGAGCGTGGGTGGAACGGGTGTCTGTCTCCATGGTTACGGCCGGAGCGGACGGCTACTGAGGGCGCGGCAGCCTGCGAAGGGGTGGAGTCCGCAGCCAGCAGCAGCCGCGGCCAGGCGCCTTGCTCGCGCCGCTCTTCAGGTAAGCCACACCCGCAGCCCAGAAGTCTGCCCGACAGAACGCACTTCTCACATTCAATTCTAATTCATCTTTGCGTCGCTTCAGGTCGTTTATTTCGTGGAAATATAGTTGCTAAAGATTTTAGGTAGACTTTCTATTTGGTGCATAAAATTAGACTGACTTCTAGCTTGCAGCAGAAAACCGTCATACGGTCTTTGTTTACCGTAGAAGCAAGAAGCAAATTCGACTGAACTTGTAGCACTTATGACTTGACAGACACTTTAGCAATGTATTGCAACTCTTTAAAGCTAAAAGAAAATTGTCAGCAAGGAAATCATATTGAATGGATGATGTCTTCACTTTCGTTATACAAAAAGTACCTCAAAAATATTTTTTGGTTAGTTTTTCACTTCGAAGTCTTAATCGAACCGTCACAGCGGAAAAGTGACCAATTCGCTGATTTATTAAGGTCACGAAAGAGCTATTTATCTACACAGCTACATGATTTTTTGTAAATAATTCGCCATTTGCTTGACCGACGGTTTCCTAGTTGAGGAAAATGCTGTCTTTCTTATAACAAATAACATACATTTACAAACTGCGCTGTCTTGTGACGTGAATGTCGCAGGTTGGAGTCACTCCTTGCCCTAACTGTGAGTTTTTGGGGGTTTTACAATTGCCACTACTGGATGAGTCATTCAGACTGACAGAAAGTAATCGCGGAAATGATTTGAGGTACATTTAAACAACGAATATGACATTATACAAGTGAATAATCAAGATTATAAGGTAATGAATACTGTTTATGATAAGTGTATCAAAAGGTGTGCTGTCTGCATGGCCAAGTTGCGAAAAGTCAGTTTAAGTTTAGAAGCTACTACGTGAAAATAAAAAAGAGAGCAGCCAAAGCCATTTGACTCGCCGTGTATCAAAATATGTCATTTTAGAAAAATTTTTGAGTTTACGACTTGAAAACTTTGAGATTATATTTCTGTTGAACGTTCCTCTTGTTTGTGCTGTTAAGTAATTTATGCAAAATGAGCTGTAAATTCTCAAAATTAATCATTTTCATTCATAGTGTAATGCGCTTCACACCAGGTACACAGTGTCAGGAGCTTCCTTGTCGCATAGGATAATGACTAGAGTGATCTATAGAAAAATAAGGTCGCTGTTAGAGATTTTTTTCATTTCTTGTAAAAGTAACTCTCTTCCAGAAGAAATGCAAACAGTAAACACTTCATATAATAAATCCTTGTTTAAGGCAAAAAAAGAAAACAATATATCTGTTCTCACTCTGCTTCTTAACAATTGCAAACGGCTAACACTTCATTTACTAATTACTGGCCGCGCGGTTTAGGACGCCATGTCGCGGATTGCGCGGCCCCTCCCGCCGGAATTTCGAGTCCTCCCTCGGGCATGGGTGTGTATGTTCTTCTTAGCATAAGTTAGTTTAAGTAGTGTCTACGTCTAGGGGCCGATGACCTCAGCAGTTTGGTCCCTAAGGAATTCACGGATATTTGAACATTGATTACTGATTTGAGTACAAAAAAAGTGATTTGTTACTTATGGGACTCACTGCTGAAGCCAGCGATAGTGAGAACGATTTCATCAATTAAAAATTTTAATTACTGTGAATACTGAGTACAAGAAACAATTATTGTTGTTCATACTAGTTCGCATGCTGTTAGCTCAGTTTATATTCCATGGCAGCGTAACACATGATGCGTTAAAGTTTTTCCTAGTTACTATTAGGTTCTCACTAAAACCGAAATGGATTTTAGGGTGCATAACATATAGATATAGATTCACATAACAGATTACAGTTGATATGGTGTAAAATGAACTTCCAAATAAACAAACAGGCCGCAAGATAGATCGGAAATTAAGGAGAACAATTTGTGAAATCTCAGACGCTGTAAGCTATCGTTAAGTCAACAGTTTGAAGATTCTTGTGTAGAATCAGCAAAGAACTTATGTTTCATTCTATCTAATTTCGGGTATATCGAAGTTTTTCAGCTACAGACTTGCAGATAAATGTTGCTGGTATAATCTATCTGATCTAAAGTATTATTTGTAAACGTGATGGAATGTGTCCGCCCATCGCTTTTGTAACAGCTTCAACTCTGCTGAGGACACTTTTCCGTGAAGCGATTGCAGGGAAAGGCAGCCTTTTCTTCCGCAAGGTCCAAAACTAGAGAAGGTAGTGATGCCGGGCACTGGGGCCTGGAGCAAAGTCAACGTTTTAACTCATTCCATTGGAGTTCCATTGACTTCAAATCGGACGCTGACACCGATAATCATCGTCTGGGAACGGTTCCAATACCATACGCAGTACGCATTGCTGTTAAATGTGCTCATATCCTTCCGCATTTACGGTTTTCTTAGGCCCAATTAGGAGACCAATCCTATAACCACGAAAAACATCCCCACACCGTAACACCACAATCTCCGTACTTCACTGATCGCACTACACATGCTGGCAGGTAACTTTCTGTGGACATTCGCGAACTCAAACCCTCTCATCGGATTGTCACATACAGCGTGATTCATGACATCAATTACTGATTTCCCGCCATACTCCCGCTGATTGCATGCGTTTTATATAACTACCTTCCATAATGCTTAACGATCACTTGCGCCACTGCATTAGGTCTGCTTAACTTGGTTTAGTTGTGGTTGTTCCTTCACGTTTCTACTTCACAGACAAGCCACTTGGACAGGTTTAACAGGGATCAAATGTCCCTGATCGATTTGTTACTCAGGTGACATTCAATGAGTAGTCGATGTTCGAAGTCACTGAGCTCTCCAGACCAATCCATTCCGCTGTCAGTGCTTTTCAACTGACAATAAAATACTCCCCGCCTCCTTTTACACTCTAAGACAAAAAACGACAGCCCATGAAGGAATTATCCGAGTGGGACGGGAATCAGCAGGGTTTGCCAAGTATGAAGACCAGCAGAAGAAACTCTCGCCGTGTTAGCTTGCTGAAATGTAAGCCCAGGATCACTTGCCATGACGGGCATCTAAACGGGGCGTAGAAAACCGTCTAGATCCTGGGCATACTATTCAGCAAGCTAATGCCCACCCACAGACGGCGAGAGGTTCTACTCCCTGTCTTCATGCTTGCCAAACCTTACCAATGCCAGCAAGGACGCCAGATCTCTCCACAGTTAAGAAAGTTGGGGGCATAACGGGCAAGGCCTTCCAACCAGTTCGGAATTTTGGCGCTCTAACGCACCAATTGGACATAATATGAGACGATATCCATCAGGAGGGCATCCAGCAATTCTGTCAGTTAATGCCAATACGAATAACTGCTTGCATAAGGCCCAGATGTGGACCAACACGTTACTGATTTGCTCAGTTTCTGAAGTTCTTCCTCTTGAATAAATCGTCCAACTTTTTTGAAATAGTAATAATTTGTTTGTCAGTACGTGAGCTATCTTACTTCCAGCGATTTCCGTCTCATTATCTTAGAGTTTGTGTTGGTTAGTCCTCCTCTCGTGGCATCTAGTGGTCAGTACCACATAACATAGGTGTCTCCGGATACTTTTGATCTGAAATGTGTAATATGGAGCATTTACATGTTTAGCAGTGTATCCATACCGGCAGTTAGAGAAATGCCATTAATACGATTAACTGACGTTCAAGGCGTAAGCCTGTTGAAAAAATATAGTAAGACTATTCTGTTTCTATTTTATATATGAGTTTTCTGCTTTGAGTTCGTGTCACTAGTGGCGATCTCTGTGGTGTTATCTACTTCCTACAGACGTAATGATAAAAAGGGACAAGAATCAGCAGTGCACATGAACAGCAGCGACGCTACAGGCTATACCGGCTGCGCGCGGTAGATTACGTCACTTCACTATTTCCTGTCCCTTGGCAGCTCAAGAAGGTAGTTCCAATAAACTTCACAATGACAGTTCTGAATCAACATAATTGTTTTCATAGCTTGTATTTTTATTTATTTATTTATTTATTTATTTATTTTTTTTACAGAGGAAACTCTTTCTCAATGCTGTGTTTAGGAAACCACAATGTACAACCACCTGTGTTATTGAGGCAGAGGTAAGGTAGCTTTCTCAGTAACTTGCCTCCACTCGTGAGAGGGGCAATGCGGCTTGTGAACACCGTTCGGTTTGTCACCGTGGCTCGAAGGATTACACAACGCTTAAGTTCATGCGCTCATTGCCACTTCACGGAAGGCAGATGGGCATAAACTGGTGTTCATCGCATCTACGTCACTCTATAGTTAAACCACTGTCCTGAGGCTCAAAATATTCAAATTCTGACTCTTAGTGATCACTGACGACCACTACATATAAATTGCGATTTAAACAACACGAAATCGTCTCCACACAATCTGTTTTTCCCTAAACGTCCTTTACGAGAAATAGTACAAGCACCCCAACACGAAGTAGTTGGCCAAGAGAACATCTCGAATGAAAACTGGAATAATGACGTAGAGTTCTATTGACCGACGAGTACGGTATTTGTCTGGCAGCTGATGACCGTCATTGAAGACTGTGGTGGTGGATAGGTGTCAATGTCTGTCCCTCAGGTTCAGCATTGAGGTGGCTCAGTCGTGTTCTGGACGGTAAGATGTACGGATGTCGGAAGCCACTCATCGCTATCGAGGGTAATTTGATGGATACCATTTGAAACTTGCAGCGTGTCTTCGCAAGAAGCCCCCAAAATGATTCTGAAGTTTCACCCAGCAACAGACTGATTTCACCGAAGTGCACATTTCAATGAACTTTTCGTAGTTTCAAAGGGCTTGTGTTTTCATTTTCTAATAAACAAATAAACCAGCTACAGGTGGCATACAGCCAGATTTTATGCCCGGTTTCGTCCGTCAAAAGCGAGCAGCTGTGGGAAACGATTGTCTGATGATGCTACAATCTGGCTGCCGAAATCGGTTATAAAACCAAATTTTAGATGACTTCTAACAGTTTTATCTGTATGCCATTTATAACAGCAATGTGCCCCCGACAAGCCATACGTGCATTTACTACATTTTGAATCTCTGTTTCCCTAGTATCTAAGCACACAGACGCTTTCAGATATGAAAGGCAGTGCACACCACCCTTGGGGCAGTTCATCCGCCTGCAGTAAAAAGTTTTCAGATGAGCAGTACAAGCACTCATCAGTCATCCTCACGACATGTACTGATAGAAATGGAAACTGTTACAGCCTGAGGCATCAGTCAGATATTTCTCAGAGTAGCACTTGCAACCTACGTCCGCAGTTATTTGCTGGATGTATTCCAATCTCTGTCTTCCTCTACAGTTCTTGTCCTCTACAGCTTCCTCTAGTACCATGGAAGCCACTCCTTGATGTCTTAACAGATCTCCTATCATCCTGTCCCTTCTCCTTGTCAGTGTTTTCCACATATTCCTTTCCTATCCGATTCTGTGCAAAACCTCCTCATTCCTTATCTTACTAGTCCACTTAATTTTCAACATTCGTATGTAGTACCACATCTCAAATGCTTCGATTCCCTTCTGTTTTCCCACAGTCCAGTTTTCACTACCATACAACGCTGTGCTCCAGACGTACATTCTCAGAAATTCCTTAGTCAAATAAACGCTTATATTTGATACTAGTAGAATTCTCTTGGCCAGGGGTGCCTTTTTGCCAGTACTAGTGTGTTCTTGACGTAGTCCTTGCTCCGTACGTCATTGGTTATCTAGCGGCCTAGAATGTAGAATTCCTTAACTTCACATACTTCGTGACCATCAATCCTCATGTTAAGTTTCTCGCTGTTCTCATTTCTGGTACTTCTCATTACTTTCGTCTTTCTTCGGTTTACTTTCGATCCATATTTTGTACCTATTAGACTGTTCATTCAGCCAGTAGATCATGTAATTCTTCTTCACTTTTACTCAGTATAGTAATGTCATCAACGAATCGTATCATTGATATCCTTTCATCTTTAATTTTAATCCCACTCATGAATCTTTCTTTTCATTTCCATCATTGCTTCTTCGATGTTCAGACTGAGCAGTAGGGACAAAAGACTACGTCCCTGTCTTGATCCGAGCACTTCGTTCTTGGTCTCGTTCTCTTGGCTCTTGTACATATTTTATATTACCCGTCTCTACCTATAGCGTACCCCTATTTTTCTCAGAATTTCTGACAGCTTGCGCCATTTTACACGCCGAACGCTTTTTCCAGGTCGACAAATCGTTTGAACGTTTCTTGATTTATCTTTAGTCTTGCTTCCATCATCAACATGAGAATTGCCTCTCTGGTACCTTTACCGTTCCTAAAGCCAAACTGATCGTCATCTAACACATTTCCAATTTTCTTTTCCTTTCTTTTCCTCCTTTAAGAGATCGTAAATTATCACCATTAGTATGAGGTGTGACCTCCACGGACGCGAATACACTCTTGTATTCGTTGAGGCATGGAAGCAAACCTCTTCCGCTTGTCATCGTGAGCAATTTCTTTCCATGCACGAAACACATGCTGTGTCGATTCCTGAACGTTGCTGTCTAGAGGCTAGTATGAGAGTATATTCCTTCCCATTGCATCCCATTCACTCTGCAAGAGCGACTTAACAGAAGACCACGCAGACCATTTGGGGATCCATACGTTTTTCGAGATATTTATCGAGCGAACTGCAATTTGGGGTATTGCATTATCCTGCTGGAATATGCCATATGGTACCCTGGTCATAAAGGGTATGCCAACTGGGTATACATTCTTGCCACCAACTGGCGAATTGTAACCTCCCTTCAATTATTACAAAATCAGTCCTGCTGTCATCCAATAGACATCCACACCCTGGTTTTAGGAGACTGCGGGATATGGGTCTCGAGAATCGCCATCTCCTGTGGTCTCTCACCAGATCGTCTAAGAACACAGTGGCGTCTCACTGACAGCCCACAGAAGTGAGAAGCGTCGCTGAGCACCACAGAATTTCACTTTATGTCCCATTTGACTCTCGCTCTAGACTAAATAAGTCTCGATTGTCTCTGATATGGTTGTCAAGGGTTAGACACTCACAAGAACTAAAGATCTCATTCCAGCTTGTAGTAATCTGTTCCAGACTGCACGTGATGGTATTCTGCCTATAATTAATGCTCTGATTTCAACTGTTGTTATTCGTCTATTCGTCAGAGCCGGTTATACAGTGCTACGATCTTCTCGTTATGTAGTCCGAAAGTAAGCTGAGCGTGTCGTCCTGTATGCATGCTGTGTTGTGATCAGTACCTGCAACGTTTCTGTAACGTTAGACACACCAAATAGACTTGTTGTACTCACAACATACTTCATCTGTGAAAATCTTTATGTTCTACACTGAAATTAATGAAATTATGCTCTCATGAAGACAATATTAACTGACTTCACTACTTAATTTGTCGACTTACAGCACTGCTGGTGAAACAGGGGAGGACGGCTGTTGCTAGCTGTGTAAAGTGGGCTAAGAACCCAGCGGACGAGTATCAACACTCAGTGCAGATGTCCGGGAGTGTGACGCCACCTTAGGCATTGTGTGGCGACAATCGGTAGTACACCGTCCGACCTCCCAGTGGTTCTGGTTTGTGTCCAGCGACTTGCAGTGTGGTGTGGGTGGGCAGCAGAAGACGGATGACGTCTTTATAGTGGCACAAGGAAACAGACGTGATGTTAGCGGTGAGTTGCGGTAGCTTTGGGCTTTGTAGCGACGATACAGAAAGTTGTATGTCCGCTGAACTGGCCGACCGCAAGATCTGCAACGCCTGACATTCTCGCCACCTCGGTGGAGGGCGTTGGCCCTTCTAGTCCAGTTGCCATCGGGGGTAAATCGTCTTCTGGAAATCAGAATTGGATTATTTTTTGGTATAGTTGCACGCTTATGACGATGTGAAAGTAAGAAGTCGTTCACCTGCGCGAAATAAGATGGACCGTTGGTCGTGGTGAGTATGAAGACATTAATAGTGTAAGAAACTCAATATGAAAGCACGTCGACTCATTTTGAATGCAGCATTAACGTAGCACCGAAATGTCCACTAAACTGATCTCTGAGGCTGAAGTCAGACCCAGAACTCCACATTCTGTATACAATATTTCACACCATGAGCTGTCCACTCAGTCACTAGGAACTCAATACCAGCTTAAGTCTGGTGCGACTTCTCAATTATGGCTTTTAACTCAGCAATGTTTTCTGTGATGTTTCTTGTCTAGAGGCACTGAGAGTGGGCATCATCGTCACCACCACCACCACTGTCATCACTATCACCACCATCACCACCATTATCACCATTATCATCATCATCACCACCGTCATTACCACTACACCATCACCATCACCACCACATGCGTATCCAAAATATGTTCTTCTTAACTGTCTGCTATTACATGACGATACTTTGAAATCTGTTACTATACATTGATAAGGAGTGCTAAGCTCCTCGACATGGTCGCATCTCGAAAAATCTCGTGCCCATGGACGGCTTAGGTCTCGGAAAGCTCAATTCATTCACGAGACGTGGAGTGTAGCTGTCTTCTTCTGGTCGGTTGCAGATTAATACGGTAACGATGCTGCAGGGCGCGTTGGTCAATGACAATGTGAGGAGGGACTTTTACCCTAAGACAGCGAGAATGCTCTGTGACTCCCATACGCAGAGAGATAGGTCATAAATTAAACAGTATGCTCGAGGTGATAGAAATATGTGGAGCGCTGTCAGGTATACTTTGACGATTTATGTGTTGGAGAATTAACACTGAATGGATGTACTGAGCAGTCATCTATGCATGCTCGCACTGATACTCGCAAAGTGGAGAAGGTGTGGTTTAGCTATGATACTGAAATTAAGGAAACATGCTGTCACGTCACTGGCCGGTGTTGAAGTTACTGTAAAACTTCTAAAATTATTCCCGCTATCAAATGTGATATTTATTATTAGAGTACATCAGTGGTGTCTTTTCCATCCCATCCATGCCTTGGTGTGCTGTTGGTTACCACGTAATGATTGACTGACAACGATTGTTTGAGTTCGGGAATGAGTTTTGTTTATGCGTAATAACTTCTGGGGGTTGCTAGCAGCGAAGAAGTGATAGCGTACATGAGTGCAATATGAGGAATCATTTGAAAGCGAATGCAGAGTCGTCAGCTATTCTGTCAGTGTGAGAGACAAGTCTAAATGTAGAGCTCGTTAATCACCTTCGGACTATAGTTTGGAGACCTACGCCAACGCCATAAAACTCTTCCAGTTTGCTTATGTTGTAATTGTCTTTTATTTAAATTCAACGGATGTGTGGAGTGTTATGCTATCCACCATAAGAATATGGTTTACACTGTGCAAAGTCTATATTCCTGTGAAAGGCCATAGATCAGAACTTCGTAACGATAGTTTAGAACCTGACAGAGGCCTTGAAGTCCAGGCAGAAAAAAAAGACATGTTTGGCATTGTACAAAAGCCTTTTAGAAAATAGTGTTTGAAACATCTAAACAGGACCAGAGAGAAACTTCCTGGCAGATTAAAACTGTGTGCCGGACCGAGACTGGAACTCGGGACCTTTGCCTTTCGCGGGAAGGTAGGAGACGAGGTACTGGCAGAAGTAAAACTGTGAGGACGGGGCGTGAGTCGTGCTTGGGTAGCTCAGTTGGTAGAGCACTTGCCCGCGAAAGGCAAAGGTCCCGAGTTCGAGTCTCGGTCCGGCACACAGTTTTAATCTGCCAGGAAGTTTCATATCAGCGCACACTCCGCTGTAGAGTGAAAATTTCATTCTGGGACCAAAGAGATTTAGTACAGTCTGCGGGATACGATCATTCACATAGAGTATATGTGATCAAACTTTAAGTGGCTTAGTGGCTTCTGCAGCCCCTGTATATTTAATAGGCGGCAGTAGCAGTAGCAGTTTGAGGTGTAAATTCTGTGAGGGACTTGGTAAACCGTTAGGAAATCTTGGATGGCTGCACGCTGTGGTATTGTGGGAAGTATTGTGAAATCTCTTTCTCCACACTGGACCGCACCACAGCTATGTGTCAGTGCGCCCGCATCGGTGCCTAGGTGACTTATAAATGGGATGAGCTTTTGTAGTTGCTAATTTTTCTCTGTTGGGGGGCGTAGAGAATAACGATGATAGCATGTTGGGCAGATTGATTTGAATTGACGCGGATCTGTAGTACTTATATCTAGTTTGGGGACGTACCACACTGCGCGCATTTCCACCGAATGGTTGGCCCGCATCTCGTGGTCGTGCGGTAGCGTTCTCGCTTCCCACGCACGGGTTCCCGGGTTCGATTCCCGGCGGGGTCAGGGACTTTCTCTGCCTCGTGATGGCTGTGTGTTGTGTGATGTCCTTAGGTAAGTTAGGTTTAAGTAGTTCTAAGTTCTAGGGGACTGATGACCATAGATGTTAAGTCCCATAGTGCTCAGAGCCATTTGAACCATTTTTGAACCGAATGGTCAAAAAACGCTCCTGTTGCACTACCTCAAGTCGTTCTGTTTCTACACAGGTTGCAGGAGGTGGTGAATATGTCTTTCTCTGACTTCTGCTCAATTCCGACTTAAATTGGAATCACATGCGGAAAGCTGTAAAAATGGGACCAGTTGCAAGATGCGTAGGGGGTGACAAAAACCAAGTTGAAATTTTACTGTAGCAACTAGGCTCGGGAAAGATGACTCGTTTCGAGATATGGGAGTGCCAGAAATATGACTGAGTAGTGGTTGTAATCATTAAATGAATTGTCAGTAGGATCCCACGCATGTATGTGCTTGAATGGAAGTAGCCGATTCCAAATCATGGACATCATTTCTAGCGCATAGCATAACACTAGAGGTCTGAGAAGCTGGTGTACATTTTCTTACAACCTCAATCGACACATCATCTACAACTACTGTTTGTGCTCCTTCTAAACAGTCATCGCCTATAACTCAGTGGATATATTGCGGAACCTCTGATATGGCCTCAAGACAGAATGCGCTACAAATACTAAAGAATTATCTAGCTGGGGCGGTGTGATGGAGTCGCAAATACAGCTTACATACTATGTTCCTTAGCCGAATCACTTTCAAAGTTCAGTGGTTTTATAGCAAGGTTGCGTCGTGGGCTGATAATACACATCCCTACGATCACCGTCGCAGCATTTGTCCGACAAAAAAAAAAAAAAAAAAAACAAAAATATCACCTCATTCAGAGATAACGTCGTACCTCAATTCCTAAAAGGGGTATAGCTTTTAACATGGATACTTGTGTGCACCTGTAGAACCAAGACAGCTTGTGACAGTAATATGTAGTAGTTGTTGCGATCGAGGTTTTTTAACATCTGGTCCTCACACAGCTAATTTTGGGTCAATGTTATTTCGTGTCGTAGGCAATAAATTATTGACGAAGTATTATGCTTAGTAGTAGTGGTGGGTGCGTGATACGTTTGCATTTGAGCATCATATTTATAAAGTATGTGTTTGTGGAAAGGAAATGACTATGTCCACTCTTAAGGAGGGTATAGATTTGACTTGGAGTACTGTGATAGCAAAGGGAAGAGTATGTCCAGTCATAAGGAAGGTGCAGATATTTCCAGAGCCACAGCCTTCAGCAGGATTTATTTCCGATACTTCGCTCATTGTCGAATGCCGTTCAATTGAGCCCACGATCGTAACATATAAATGTAAGTATAATTATAACTAATATATGTGACCGGTTTTACAGAATGATTCCGTGTATGGATGGCTTGTGGTGGTAATGATTCATGTTCCCTGTTAACGGCAGCAGCCGTCCGAATGCAGAGGTCTGTTGGAGTGTAGGAATGTATTTGAGTTAACTTTGCCCTCGTCTAGACGACCGAACAGTGAACTAATACTTAGTATGTGTTGGGCGGCTTTCGTGATCAAGTGGAAATTTGAGGAGACTGTATATGGAGGTTTGTTTGCGCTGGACTGTTATTCCCTCCCATGTAAATTGTTCTGTTGACTGCTTCTGCAAATTTCGTGCTTTTATTTAGTTGAGGGAAGATCGAGTGTGGTGTGTGCATCTAGCATGTAGAAGACACGTTTGTCTGTTCTCTAGACGTGGGAAAGACCTAAGTTGCCTTGTAAATTATACGGAAGATTTGCAATTTGTTACATCACCGACTTCGGTATTCGAGAGTGCAAATATGAGTTTCTTCTATTTGTTTCTAGTTACTGAGTGGTTTACAGCATGCTACACCTCAATAAAGTTTGGGGTTTGTAGAGAAATAATTTGCAGTCTATATCTTGGGAATTATGTTGCTCTAGCGATCGGTAGGGTGCTGCCTAGTTCTTGATATCGAGAAGTACCGCGAAAATGGTATAATATTATGAAGAACGACGTGAAAATAAGTGTGTTCTTGTAATCACCGAGTCTGGAGATGGAGCAGGTTTGGAGCAGAAACAGTAACGCGTTTGTGCCGAGGGGAAAGGATCTCGAATTTGCAGCAGAGCCCTGACATCGACTTCGGTCCGCTGAGGGTGCTCTGATGTAAAAGGGATGATTTTGTATGGCGCTGAATGTCACGTCTGTAGAAAGAAAGAAAAGGACTGCGGAGCATCGTGACATATAGCCTGTGTGTTTTCGGGTGTTCTACAGATATAAAAGATAACTGCACTGTTTGTGTAAAATGTGTATATATTGTGTTGTAAAGTTAGTGTGGCTTACATTGTGTAAAATGTGTATATATATATTGCACCGTAAAGTTAGTATGGTCATAATATGGCATGAGTAGAGAGGATGACTGTGTCTCCTATCGCAAGAGTTTTTCAGTATTTTACGATGAGAATGGTAGTTTGTATGATATAATTGTCAGTGCAAAATGGCGATCTGTGTAAAATAACCGCTGGAAGCCTCACCTGCAGAAGGAAACAAGGCGGACATTTCTTCGATTTCGGCAGTATCAGTAATTCGGCGGGTAAATTCGATAAGAAATAATCATACTGCTCGATTCATTGACGTCCTTTGTGCTGGGATACAGGAGCCTCTACATAGCATTGAGAACGTTTGAGTATGTTGAAAGCAGGAAGGCTATCACGTGAGGTCAACGAGAAAGACTGCATTGGGCGTTACTTTCGTAAACAGGTTCTCTTAGGGTAAAAATTTTCATGCATTCAAGCGGAGACATCAAGTAAGCGAGCGATAACCATTTCTGGAACACTATACAATTCCCAAAGGGTCGACTTGTCTGTTATTTTTTACAAAACCATGGGACGTAAGAATAACATTGAGATCATTTTAGATGGCGAGTCGGCATGCGGGCGTTTCGCGACGGGGCGAGGTGTGAGCGATGCTGGGGGCAGGTAGGCATGGCTGAACACGTCACGCATGGACCGTTACAAACGTTAAGGAGGAAGCAGCCTGTGCTATTCTGTCATTAGCGGTAAAGACAAGTGCTGCCTTGAGGTGTCTCGAGTGTGAAACAGACGTGAACGCGCCTCAGAGTTCTGTGACGTTGGTATAACTGTGACTGTATACTCGGAAATAGAGACAACTTTCCCCTGAATCCGGCGGCGGGTCGCGGCTGTGACGGTGCGTGCGGTCCTGGTGTGTGCTTTGATAGCTGACGGCCGCGTCACTTCGCGGGAGCTGTGGCATGCGCCCGGGTTCCCGGGTTCGATTCCCGGCGGGGTCAGGGATTTTCTCTGCCTCGTGATGGCTGGGTGTTGTGTGTTGTCCTTAGGTTAGTTAGGTTTAAGTAGTTCTAAGTTCTAGGGGACTTATGACCACAGCAGTTGAGTCCCATAGTGCTCAGAGCCATTTTTTTGTGGCATGCGTTGAATGCATGTCTGTTGCATTATTTTGGGAGCGGGCCTAGGGGCTGTGCTATGAGCTATTTGGACAGTTTAGGAGTTGATTTCGTGTCTGCACATTTGTGCACTGCATTTTGTAGGAGCAGTTTACAGGTCTGCAGTGAAATTATTTCTTTAATTTAGGAGTTTTTTACGTGTCTGCAGACTGTGTATTGTGATCCCAAGCACATCAGGGCTAGTGTTTTGTGTCAGTGTGATAAATATACTCATTCCCCAAATAAATTGTTTCAAAATAAATAGAGGGCACTCCTTCCTTACTCAATACAGCAGCCCAGCGCAGGCTGAGTCATTTTCGCACCATTTTCCCTATACGGACAACCATCTGGGATTTTGTCACAGGAGGGATGACAGTACCCTCTGGTGGCAGTAACGTGTACTAGGTCAGCTGGAGTCTAGATCTCATGGTGGAGACACTGCTTGCAAAATAAAGACTTGTGCCCAGAGTCGTTTTCCCGCCATTTCCCTCCAACCATCTTGGATTACGTCACAAAACAGACGACAGCGCCCTCTGCTGGTGGTATTGAGTACTAGCTCCAGACCTTGTGGTGAACATCCTGTTTGACGCCATTTTCGATAACTGTACTTGCATCGTCACCTGACTGCATGGTGGTGCTCTCTGGCGGCGATGAAATGTACTAGGTCTGTTGGGCTCTGGACCTCATGGTGAAGACATTGGCTGCCGCCATCTTGGATTGCGTCACAGATGAGAGCGCCCTCTGCTGGTGGCGATGTGTACTAAGGCAACTGGTCTCTGGACCTCGTGGCAAGCCCATCTGCATGAAATTGGTTAAATAATAAAAACTTATCCCCAAGTCCTTTTTTCCCATGAATACTTGGGAGGAGGTTGCAGTTGAGCGACTGAGGTTAGTACAAGTGTCCTTTCTTTCGCGCCATTTTCTTACCTTAGCAGCGAAACTCCAAGTGACCTTTGTTCACCACCAAAATTCAAACTCGGCCCCAGTTCATAGGAGGAGGTGGCAGTCGGGTGACTTAGGTTAGTGGAGGTAGGCCAAGTGAGCTATCTTCCTGCGAGTTTCTTTGCTTAGTAGAGATAACTGGGGTGTGGTGCATTATCCTGTTGGAATATGAACTTCCCGCCATTTTTTCTGGGGGGGGGGGGTTGTGGCTCTTTCCTGCCAAAATTCAAAGTTGCCACAAAAATCCGCCATCTTGAATGACGTCATCGCCGCCATCTTAGATGACGTCGTCGCCGCCATATTAGATAACGGTGCTTTGAGGTCGTACACAGGTCGTCCCACTACTCTTGTTACGCAAGGCCGTTTCAGCAAGGCCAGTTCTCCTACCGATTTCCACGGTGTACCTACTGTCTTGAGTGACAACACCTTCTATCTAGCATAACTGACTCCATTCTTGTATAGTTTCATGTTCTATCTTGATATCTGTTTGTCTCTTCATTGGCTTTTTTAACGGTCATTACCTTGATTTTTCAAGTGTTCATGTTTAGTTATGGTACCTTTAGTGCTAATGCAACACATCACAGCACTTAAGTTAGATCCACATAAAATGTATTCTCAGTTGCGTATATGGACTACCATCAGTTGTATAATGGAATAACGACTATGAAAACTTGTGCTAGACCGGCACTTGAACCCGGTTTTCCCGCTTTTCCCGAGCGGTCGCCTAAAGATTACGCTATACGAGCACGACTCACTGCCAGACACAAACCTCCATATGTCGTCAACCATGTGTCTACAACCTGTACTCGTACATCTAATATGTATATTCCCGTACAGGGGAGACATTTTACATGACAGTGACTTGTCCGGTAACTGCGGATAAATACGATACTGCAGTGCCTGTATTATTCCGAATTACGATACAAAGTTCATACGGACATGCATGCATGTGTGAAGGAATTTTGCATCGGAATTCGAAATAATACAATCACTGCAATATCGTAAATACCGTATTTCTTAATTCCTTCTCCGAACAACGTCATATGCAAATCTTATAAATGGATTTTCTGTCCGTTAATTTTACTGCCTTTCGTCTTGTGATTGAATTTGGTTATGACCTCCACAACGAACATGTTGAGTGAGTACGGGGATTGTGTGCAGTCTCGTCTCACTCCCCTTTTAATGGAAGCAGTTTAAGTGAATGGAAATGGTTTTTTTAGTTTTTGTACAGCAGTAGAATGAGTATTTTGTCCCTCCTGTGTTTGTTATGGTCTTAAGTAGCATTTCCAGTTCGTATTACCGAAGGTTTTCTCTGTACCAAAGAATACAATGTATGTCTTCCTGTTAACACTTAGTCTTCTTTCGAGATTAGTTTGCGGTGGGCGAGAAAGTTGAGGAACGGCAATGCATCGTCCTTTTCTACCTCTATGTTGAACTGGATTTTAGTGTTAATACCATTGAGGTGTTCCAAGAACTCTTCATGTCTAACGTCCGTGGAGCCAAATGACAAACTTGTCGTTCGCGTATCGAAAGGAACAGTTAGGCATTATGGCGCGGTGTCTAAGGAAATGTCCTCAAAATTCTCCATGAAGACGTTTACATCAGCTGCAGCTAACGGGCTACCCATTGCAACGCCGTCCGTCTGATGGTAATACTGGCCGTCGTTCAGAATATCATAAGACGTAAGAGTGTGCCTAAATACAGGGTAGGGCAAATAAAACTGGGCAGGGCGAGTGGATACCATTGGACGTCAGTTTGTGGCAGCATTAACGGAGGAGGAAAATACTTGCAGTTACTTCCTAAACGATGGAGCAACTGCCCATAGTGCCGACCGAATCATGGAGCACATTTACACAATCTTTACTCTTGACAGAGTCGTTGGCAGATGTCAGTCTGGTCTTGGCCATAGCTCGCCACTCACGTCACCTGATCTATCAGTGTACGATTACTTTGTGTTGGGAGCTCTCAAGTCTAGAGAGTATCGCAACAACGGTCACAGCCTTCAAGAATTGAAACAGAACTTTTCGGACGAAATTGCAGCAATTTCAGCGTCCCGATTTCGATCTGCCTTCAGTAACTTTCTCACCAGGGCACAAAACTGCCAAACAGACGAATGATAATCACTTTCAGCTTCTTGCTAAAGTCGGTTAGTACTGTCTTTCCTTTCCTCTGCCGTGTTCCTTTGTACCGAGGAACTGTTCTCCGGGCCACTTTTATTTGCCCCACCCTGTAGCTCAACCACTTCACTTACAAAGCACTGGGATACTAGGTTAAACCAGTCTTTAACAGGCACATTCGTAAACAGCGACACCACATCAGTACTAACCATAATGTCACCCTCACTAAGTCGAAGACGGTTAATTCGTTTGCAAAAATCTGCTGAATCTTTAGTATGATGCTCGAATGTCCCATATGTGTAGCGAGATTGGCCAAATATTCCACCAGCTTGTATGTTATACATGAAATGTATTTCAACTTGTGAGTATGGATAACCATCAGCTATTTAATGGAATGATCACTATGACAATTTGTGTCGGACCGTGATCTGAGTCTGGACTTCCCGCTTATCGCTAACAGTCGCCTTACCATTAGGCAATACGAGCACGACTCTCAGCAAGACCCCAGTTTCCATATCTCGTCAGCCATGTGTGTACAACCTGTACCTGTGCATTTATTATGTTTAGTCCTGTACAGGGGAGACAGTTTACTTGAAAGTCACCTGCCCGATGTCGTCCGATAAATACGATGTGGCAAATGCGAGTTACGATGCAATGTTCCTTCGGACGCCGGGTCAACATATGCCCGTATATGGCGATGCCGCGGGCTCCAGCGACGTCACAGCCGGCAGGTGGTGTATACAGGGTGTTACAAAAAGGTACGGCCGAACTTTCAGGAAACATTCCTCACACACAAAGAAAGAAAATATGTTATGTGGACATGTGTCCGGAAACGCTTACTTTCCATGTTAGAGCTCATTTTATTCTCTTCAAATCACATTAATCATCGAATGGAAACACACAGCAACAGAACGTACCAGCGTGACTTCAAACACTTTGTTACAGGAAATGTTCAAAATGTCCTCCGTAAGTGAGGATACATGCATCCACCCTCCGTCGCATGGAATCCCTGAAGCGCTGATGCAGCCCTGGAGAATGGCGCATTGTATCACAGCCGTCCACAATACGAGCACGAAGAGTCTGTACATTTGGTACCGGCGTTGCGTAGACAAGAGCTTTCAAATGCCCCCATAAATGAAAGTCAAGAGAGTTGAGGTCAGGAGAGAGTGGAGACCATGGAATTGGTCCGCCTCTACCAATCCATCGGTCACCGAATCTGTTGTTGAGAAGCGTACGAACACTTCGACTGAAATGGGAAGGAGCTCCATCGTGCATGAACCACGTGTTGTGTCGTACTTGTAAAGGCAAATGTTCTAGCAGCACAGGTAGAGTATCCCGTATGAAAACATGATAACGTGCTCCATTGAGCGTAGGTGGAAGAACATGGGGCCCAATCAAGACATCACCAACAATGCCTGCCCAAAAGTTCACTAAAAATCTGTGTTGATGACGTGATTGCACAATTGCGTGCGGATTCTCGTCAGCCCACACATGTTGATTGTGAAAATCTACAATTTGATCACGTTGGAATGAGGCCTCATCCGTAAAGAGAACATTTGTACTGAAATGAGGATTGGCACATTGTTGGATGAACCATTCGCAGAAGTGTTCCCGTGGAGGCCAATCAGCTGCTGATAGTGCCTGCACACGCTGTACATGGTACGGAAACAACTGGTTCTCCCATAGCACTCTCCATATAGTGACGTGGTCAACGTTACCTTGTACAGCAGGAACTTCTCTGACGCTGACATTAGGGTTATCGTCAACTGCACGAAGAATTGCCTCGTCCATTGCAGGTGTCCTCGTTGTTCTAGGTCTTCCCCAGTCGCGAGTCATAGGCTGGAATGTTCCGTGCTCCCTAAGACGCCGATCAATTGCTTCGAACGTCTTCCTGTCGGGACACCTTCGTTCTGGAAATCTGTCTCGATACAAACGTACCGCGTCACGGCTATTGCCCCTGCTAATCCCTACATCAAATGGGAATCTGCCAACTCCGCATTTGTAAACATTGCACTGACTGCAAAACCACGTTCGTGATGAACACTAACCTATTGATGCTACGTACTGATGTGCTTGATGCTAGTACTGTAGAGCAATGACTCGCATGTCAACACAAGCACCGAAGTCAACATTAGCTTCCTTCAATTGGGGCAACTGGCGGTGAATCGAGGAAGTACAGTACATACTGACGAAACTAAAATGAGCTCTAAAATGGAAATTAAGCGTTTCCGGACACATGTCCACTTAACATCTTTTCTTTATTTGTGTGTGAGGAATGTTTCCTGGAAGTTTGGCCCTAACTTTTTGTAACACCCTGTATAAGGTTTGTACCAGCATCCCACAGGCAGTCATACCACATGACAGTTACCAAGAAGTGCTTGGCGGAAAGATCGTGTGATTTAAATTACTTGACGCGACTGGAAACACGAGAAATTTTTATTCAATTTTTTTTATCCTGTTCTTAATTACATTGAGCAATGTTTTTGATGAATGCGACAACAATATTAGTTTTCTATAGTCAGAACACTCTCTGACGTTTCCTTTCTTCGGTAGGTGACTCCTATTTTCAGCCGCTCGGGCTACCCTTGGGTCTGAGGCGTCTTGTGACGGTTCGCGCGACTTGCCCCCGTTGGAGGTTCGAGTCCTCCCTCGGGCATAGTTGTGTATGTTGTCCTTAGCGTAAGTTAGTTTAAGTTAGATTAAGTAGTGCGTAGGCCTAGGGGCCGATGATCTCAGCGGTTAGGTCCCATAGTCCTTACGACTAATTTCCCAAATTTTTCCCTTTTTTCAGCAAAAGTCTTCCGGAATTTATCCATTGTAATAGCTTCGCACAATGATGTTGTAAAGTTTTTGTTTCACTTTTTCTCCTATTCTCTTCAGAAGTGCTGTTGGGATGTAGTCTGTTCCTGTTGCGTTCTTGTTCTTCAACTGCTCAAGTGCTGGATCAAATTCTTCTGGTATGATTATCGTTCTATTATTATCGTCTTCCACCATATGTTCAGGTTAGAGATGGTTGTAATTTCCAACACTTCCGCATCATAGTACAAGTCTTCAAGATAGACCTTCCAGCGGTATGTCATATCTTCCCTGTCAATAAGTAATTGTCCATTCGTATCTTTTATTGTAGTACTTCCTTGTTTAAGTATGTACTGCAGTGGCTTTATCGCGCTATTTGCTTTATCTGTTCTTCCTCCTCTACATCATGCTCTGTACTTCGCCCAACTTCCTTCATCCTTTCTTCTTTGTCCCATTTACATTCTGTCACAATGACATTCAGTATTGTTCTGTATTGCATTTGGCTTTCTTTTGTATGTACCGTCTTACAGTGGTTTCTGCGATATAATAAATCTAGTATATCTTCAGTAATCCAAGGTTTTCTTTTACCCCCTGTCAGCTTGAAATTATATGTACATCAACTACTGGCAAAAATCGTACATCCACCTACATATTTTAAAGCACTAACCAATGTATTACCCCAAACTGTAGGCAGTTATTACATGTAACAGATATAATCTTAAGACCCCTGCTTTGTAAAGTTTTCTCTCATACAATCGCTCCTTCCATCCTCTCCCTCCCTCCCTCTCACTTTCTCTTCCTCTTCCTCTTCCTCTCCCTCTGCCACCAACATAACTGTGAATCCCAACCAAAATTGTTATTTGTGTATAATTTTTCCACTGTAGTCAACATAATTATTGTATTTAAAGTTTGTAACATGCCACCTGATTGAATAAAAGAGTATGGAAATTAAGCTGTATCAACTTGTCAAAATAGGATGTATATGCCACCAGAAATATTTATTACAACGCATACATTCGACACCTCAAAACAAACATCTCCAAAAGCCATTAAAAATTTATTCTGTAATAATGTCGATACGATGTATATTCTTTGTACTTTGTGTTGTCTTCTGTTGTACGATATATCTTCTTTGTACTTTGTGATAATGCTTTCTCTTCTGCTATACGACCCTTGCTCCTAATAGTTTCCAGACGACATATTTGTTTAAAAAATATGGCAGTATAAATGTGATGTGTTATGATAGTGAAAGGAACCTATGAACACTGTAGGTACTCTACTTTACTTACTTTATTTTTACCGTTAGATATATGATTAATTCTTTTTCGAAAGAAACCCAAAACCATGTTCTGAAATAGTGCTTTGTTTCTCCACTAGACAGTGCCACAAGTTCCTCCAAAAAATCGTAACACAACACACACACAAGTTTCATACTAACCACCGTATGATGGAGGTTTAAACCTATGAAACGCGTCGTGGAGATAAATAAACAGTGACTGGTGACAGTAAACTTGTTGTTTCATTTAATTTCAATAACAGTCACGGTAAAGGCTAGCCTAAAATGTTCACATTTAAAGTCTGTTGTTTCTCATCCGCTGAACATGACCAATCCATCTCAGTTGGTGACCAGTAACGGTGGCTTCTATTGTATACATCTTGGCCTCCTCGAGAATCATAGTGTTTGATTCTAAGTCATTTCATTTGGTGTTAATGATGTACCTAAACTTCTGTTGGTTGAAGTGTTCTAGTTTCTTAAGATCACGACGATATAGTGTCCAGGTTTCCCAGCCATAGAGCAGGGTAGAAAGAACAACTGCTCGATACACCATCAGTTTTGTCGATAATGTAAGATCTTTATTCAGGAAGACCCGATGTAGGAGACGTCCAAAAGCAACATGTGCGGCATGCAGTCTGTTCTTCACGTCCTTTTCCGATGAGCAGTTAGTTGAAAATATACTCCCTAGATAGAGGAAGTGCTCTGTTTGTCCCAAAGGTGTGCTGGAAATAGAGATACTGAAATCCGGAAAGGCCGTTACAGGAGCTGGCTCTGCTAAATCTTTGTTTTCTGGATGCTGATGGTCAGGCAAAACCGTTTATATGCGGTACCGAAATAATTTACAAACCTCTGTGGGTTTGTGAACTGGAGAAACATTGTCGTCAGTGTACTGCAGTTGAGTTGCTTGAGTGAGACTTGTGAACCTTTTAGAGTGCAGTCTGGACTGATTAAATAGCCCTGGGACAAATCTGTATTTACGTTCTACTCCGCAGTTGTTTACATATGACGTATCGTAAAGCATAGCTCAGACATGTCATCATGGAAAGCTTGGGTCATTTGACCAAAGTGTTCAGGGCAGCCGAAACGTTTTAAGACCTTCCACAATGCTTCTTTGGGCATTGTATCAAAGGCATTTTCTAGATCACAGACCACAAGTAGTAAAGGTTTATGTTATGCCCTGCACATCTTCTGCAGCTGTCATGTAAGTTGATCCTCTGGAGAGGAGAAATCCGTACTGAGATCCAGGAAGTACAGTCTAAGAAAGAGTTTGGAGGTGATTCAACGAAATTAAGAAAATGTTGTACCAGTTACGAAGACCAAGGATATGTCAGGGCAATTGTCACTTATGGTTCCGTCAACTATTTTGAAAATGGTGGCAATTGTGGAGTTTTCATGTCAGCTGCTACTTTACGGGTTTCTCACATTAGAAGAAACAGGGAGAATTGTTTTTTAGAGGAAAGCCACCATTTTGAATGGTATCCAGGGGGTGCTGTCAGGTCTAGATGTATTTCTCGGTTTCATTCAATCTAGAGCCTTGTTGAGTTCATGAGATATCGGTGGGACTGCTATACAAGGTTGCACTGGATGTTGTGGGACATGTCCGAGAAAGTCGGCAGCAGCAGTAGAACTACGGTTTAAAAGTGCTTTGTAAAGCTCTCCCCAGCGGTTTAAGATGTCCTGTGATTGTCAGTGAGGATGGTCATGCTGTTGGCGACTTCCATGACTCCTGATAAGGAACGAACAGGCCCATATTTTTCTCTTATTCCAGCATAAAAACTCGGAAAGTCCCCGGCATCTGACAGGCTTTGAAGTTTCTTGGCTTTTTGTTGCCACCAGTGGTTCTTGATTGTTCTTATTTCACTTTGACGTTTCTGCTTGATCTCTTGAAAGTGTGTTTTATTTTCCAGGTAGGATGGATCTTGAGCAATAAATAGGAATATATCCCGTTCTTTACTTTTGAGGCTCTTAATCACTTCGTTGTTGCCATAAAATCAATCGTTTATCTACTTCGCATCAAAACCTTGATTACCACTGCAGACTTCTTGATGTTTTTTTAAAGTGGACCATTCGTGTTCAACATCTGTTGTGTTAACTGGGCTATTGCTAAGTCGTTCCAAAAGTGTGTCTTGCAAGGGAAAACGAACCGTTTCATTCTGGAGGATGTTGATGTTGCATTTCCTCCTGGAAGGATTTAAGAAGAAGGATCGTTGTTTACGATGGACAAGGATACTCACATGGCTAACCAGCAGTTTATGTTCGGTCCAGCAACCATCGATGTTTCGAATTGTTTTTTGTGGTCAGGACGACTTTCTTGTCATGCTGACATAGTCACTGAGATGCCAGTGTTTGATGCGTGGATGAAACCATGTTGTCTTATAACGGTTAGGTAAGCGGAAGGCATGTTGGTGATACAAAACTCATGCTCACCTCAGAGACCTAGAAGTAGCAGCCCATTTGCAGTGCAGTTTCCTACACTTTGATTACCCATTGTTACCCCAAAAACTCTAGAACTGAAGTCGCCTAGTAACAAGAGTTTATTTGCGGTTGGTATCTTGACGAGAACATTGCTCAGCTGATGGGAGAACTGATTCTTTGTATCCTTCTCTCCACCTAATGTGGGAGCGTTGGCAGAGACGAGGGTGACGAAGCTGTCTCCAGAAATGAGAATTCGAAGACTCACAACTATTTCATTGACTCGAATAGGGGTTAATGGACGTTATTTCGCTATTTCTGTTTTTACTGCAAATCCTACACCACGGGTACGCGGTTCTCTTGCATCCTTTCCTTTCCAAAATATGGTGTACCCTGAGCTAGCCTGACTAAGATGTCTTCGCCTGATGGTCTGGTTTCATTTGAGGCAGCAACATCTACATCTAATCTAGCTAGCTCGTGGATGAGAAGAGCTGTTCTTCTTTCTGGTTTGTTTCCATTTAAATCCAGAAGAGTCCTGACATTCCATGTTCCAGTAGTCTTTATCATATTGTTCTTTCTTGGTTTTCGTCTGCAAATTAGGAGTAACCTCCTGGGTGCGGATTCCCAGCCTGGTACAAGTGAAACTACTTATGCTTAATCAGCCTTTCTTAGGGCCTTGCCCATTCAGGGAGGGCAGCGGTTATCCTAAATGGGCCTGCCCAGTCGCAGACGAATGACCAGATCCCTGAGTAGTCACATGAGTTCTCAGGAAGGCGACCGTCACACACCTGCCGCTAGTATGCAGGTCCAGACTAGTAGCTTTCAGCCTTACTCACGCCTGCTACCACCGTCTTTATCTCATCGCCACTGGCCTTCAAGGAAGATGGGAGAAGAAACTGCCAATCGCGTGTCTTTGTTTAAGGTACATCTCAACTTATCTCAACTTACGAGGAAGTAACCCGCTCACTGTAATTCTGCAACAATTCATCGCGGCACGTACGTATGAGACATGTGATTTCAGACACCAGAACTGCAGCGAAGTACCGCGAGCTCTGGGACAGTGGAGCAGCGCCTTTGCAGCCAGTTCTTGTGGCATCATCTCTTCCACCTACGTGACCGTCGGGGAACTCAGGTGTGATATGTTCCTCTTTCATCCGCTTCGCTGTTGGGTCCTAGGATGTTAGGGGAAGGCGCTATGGAAAGGGACGAAGAAAGGGATGGGGCGTTGTGGGACACACTTTGTCTGGTTCATCCGCTGAGACCTGTCTGGCTTGAGAGACCCGGCCAGTAGTTACGCTACCGCCAGCATAGCCCTCAGCTTGACGTTAACACGCAAACCTCTGTGCCCACAAGGGCAGTGCTACGATAATTCGTTGTCCTATGGAAAAGGAACGCATATTGTGCTGATGACAATCCCGCATCTTATCCAAAGTAAAAGAGGTTCACCACTTACTTAGTTACAGGTACGCGATAAACCGTAATTCCTCACCTGTTTCCTGAGTGTAAACTTTTATACCCACAATTAATAAAAAGCATTTTGCAACGAAGGAGAGTTGCTCTAATTCCAAATGGGATAACAACATTCCAATATCAAAGTAAAAACCTCTTGCAGGAAGTGAGTGATGAGTGGGTTCAAATGGTTCAAATGGCTCTGAGCACTATGGGACTTAACTTCTGAGGTCATCAGTCCCCTATAACTTAGAACTACTTAAACCTAACTAGCCTAAGGACATCACACACATCCATGCCCGAGGCAGGATTCGAACCTGCGACCGTACGGTCGCGCGGTTCCAGACTGTAGCGCCTAGAACCGCTCGGCCACACAGGCCGGCTGATGAGTGGGATTAGGAAAAAGCATGCAGCATGATTATGTTTGATATGAACAACCTCTGGTGACATTAAAAGCAACGGTGGTAACATTAAGAGTGCAACGGGAATTCCACTGTTAAATGCAGAGGAGAGAGCAGATAGGTGGAAAGAATACATTGAAAGCCTCTATGAGGGTGAAGATTTGTCTGATGTGATAGAAGAAGAAACAGGAGTCGATTTAGAAGAGATAGGGGATCCAGTATTAGAATCGGAATTTAAAAGAGCTTTGGAGGACTTACGGTCAAATAAGGCAGAAGGGATAGATAACATTCCATCAGAATCTCTAAAATCATTGGGGGAAATGGCAACAAAACGACTATTCACGTTGGTGTGTAGAATATATGAGTCTGCCGACATACCATCTGACTTTCAGAAAAGCATCATCCACACAATTCCGAAGACGGCAAGAGCTGACAAGTGCGAGAATTATTGCACAATGAGCTTAACAGCTCATGCATCGAAGATGCTTACAAGAATAATTTACAGAAGAATGGAAAAGGAAATTGAGAATGCGCTAGGTGACGATCAGTTTGGCTTTAAGAAAAGTAAAGGGACGAGAGAGGCAATTCTGACGTTACGGCTAATAATGGAAGCAAGGCTAAAGAAAAATCAGGACACTTTCATAGGATTTGTCTACCTGGAAAAAGCGTTCGACAATATAAAATGGTGCAAGCTGTTCGAGATTCTGAAAAAAGTAGGGGTAAGCTATAGGGAGAGACGGGTCATATACAATAAGTACAACAACCAAGAGGGAGTAATAAGAGTGGACGATCAAGAACGAAGTGCTCGAATTAAGAAGGGTGTAAGACAAGGCTGTAGCCTTTCGCCCCTACTCTTCAATCTGTACATCGAGGAAGCAATGATGGAAATAAAAGAAAGGTTCAGGAGTGGAATTAAAATAAAAGGTGAAAGGATATCAATGATACGATTCGCTGATGACATTGTTATCCTGAGTGAAAGTGAAGAAGAATTAAATGATCTGCTGAACGGAATGAACAGTCTAATGAGTACACAGTATGGTATGAGAGTAAATCGGAGACAGACGAAGGTAATGAGAAGTAGTAGAAATGAGAACAGCGAGAAACTTAACATCAGGATTGATGGTCACGAAGTCAATGAAGTTAAGGAATTCTGCTACCTAGGCAGTAAAATAACCAATGACGGACGGAGCAAGGAAGACATCAAAAGCAGACTCGCTATGGCAAAAAAGGCATTTCTGGCCAAGAGAAGTCTACTAATATCAAATACCGGCCTTAATTTGAGGAAGAAATTTCTGAGGATGTACGTCTGGAGTACAGCATTGTATGGTAGTGAAACATGGACTGTGAGAAAACCGGAACAGAAGAGAATCGAAGCATTTGAGATGTGGTGCTATAGAAGAATGTTGAAAATTAGGTGGACTGATAAGATAAGGAATGAGGAGGTTCTACGCAGAATCGGAGAGGAAAGGAATAGGTGGAAAACACTGATAAGGAGAAGGGACAGGATGATAGGACATCTGCTAAGACATGAGGGTAAGAAAAGCGTTACTGCTGGCAAATGCATTTGAAAGATCGTAGTACTTTAACTGCAAAATTGTGGTTCAAATGGTTCAAATGGCCCTCAGCAATATGGGACTCAACTGCTGTGGTCATCAGTCACCTAGAACTTAGAACTACTTAAACCTAACTAACCTAAGGACATCACACACATCCATGCCCGAGGCAGGATTCGAACCTGCGACCGTAGCAGTCGCACGGTTCCGGACTGCGCGCCTAGAACCGCGAGACCAACGCGGCCGGCGCAAAATTGTGACAGAAACTCTAAATTAGAGCACCAAACAATTTTCGAGAAAAGAACGTGACACCGTTGACTAAATTTCACTTAAGAAGAACAGAACAGTTCGTTTACTAGTAATATCCTGTTTCCGAACTTCATCGATGTAAAAGGAAGTAGCATGTTTAGTAGGTTCAGTGACTCTTTATTATATGAGAACACGAGATACGGTATAATTTCCGCCAGAAAATGCACATAACTGATGCAGGTGAGGTATTTAAGCCTATTTATAACGGTAAGACTACACGGAAGAAGCTCAATTAAAGACTGGGAGCAAATTTGTAAAACAATAGTCTCAAAAGGATGAAGACCATCCACCGTATTTTCCGTAATGCAAGTTAGTCTATGGCAAAAATTTACAGGATGTATATTTATGCGGCGGAAACATTATTACTACTGCCCACTGTGAAGTTTAAAGGTTCTTGGTGGTGTTGCGGGCACATGACGCAGTGAGGAAAACATGCAAGCGGAAGAGACGAATGGGCAGTCATTACAGCAAAGATGCTGGCCGCAAATGCGGAAACCCATTGCTATAAGCGGTTTTGACAAACGGCATATTATTGTGGCGCTGCTGGTGGAAACGAGAACCTCTGAAACGACGAAGCTGGTCGGCTGTTTGCGTACTGCTATCGTGAGCACCTAGGGAAAGTAGTTGAAGGATGGTGGAACAGCGCGCGGGCCATATGGTACTGGACGTCCACGTCTCAGTACAAAAAGTAGAGGGCGGAGGATCCCCCACTGTGCAATCCACGATCTGTGGCGAATATGACGTCATAGTACAATGCTGGTGCAGGCACAAGTGTTTCGGAGCACACCGTTCAACGGCCATTGTTGAACACAGAGCTCCACATCACACATCTCCTACGTCAGTTACGACTGCAGTGGGCACAGCTACACTGGGTTTTCACAGTGGATCAGTAGATATGTTTCGTCTGTCGAATGAGTTGCATTTCTTGTTACACCATATCGATCTCTGGGTTCTTACACGCCGTCAAAAAGGTGAATGGCTGCTTGAAATTTGCATTGTGCCACAGATGCAGGCCGGTGAGAGCAGAATTATGCTATGGGGTACATTGAGCTGGGATTCTGTGAGACATATGGTAGTACTCGAAGAAGCCATGACAGCAGTGAGCTACTTGAACATTACTGCGGACCACCTGCATCGCTTCTTTCTTTTAAGTCTCCCCCTAGGCCGATGACATCTTCCAGCAGGATAACTCTCCACGATACACGGTCTAAATCGTGCTGCAGTGTGGTTTGACGAACATGATAGTGACCTCACATTAATGTTTTAGCTAGCAAATGTACCTCACCTTTAGCTGCTGGAACACATATCGGGCGCCAGGTGCGTGCCCACAAACCGTGGTTCCGTAATTTGCGATAATTTAGAGACCTGTGAGCACCCATCTGATGCCACATGCTTCTGGAAACCTAGCAAGGACTTGTAGAATACATCACTGCTACACTCTTGTATGTGTTTGAAAAATGCACCAACACTCTATTAAACAGATAGTAATAATGTTTTGGTTCATCGGTGTAAATTGCAACTATTAAGGTATAACTCAGCCTAACAACTCATATTAACCAGTTGTTGTTGTTGTTGTTGTTGATGTGGTCTGTAGTCTAGAGTCTGGTTTGATGCAGCTCTCCATATTACTCTATCCTGTGTAAGCTTCTTCATCTCAAAGTACCTACTGAAAGCTATATCCTTCTGAATCTGCTTAGTGTATTCATTCCTTGGTCTCCCTCTACGATATTTACCCTCCACGCTGCCCTCCAGTACTAAATTGGTGTTCCCTTGATGCCTTATGGAGCCGAGCAACCGCTACGGTCGCAGGTTCGAATCCTGCCTCGGGCGTGGATGTGTGTGATGTCCTTAGGTTAGTTAGGTTTAATTAGTTCTAAGTTCTAGGCGACTTATGACCTCAGAAGTTGAGTCGCATAGTGCTCAGAGCCATTTGAACCATTTGAACCTTAATGCCTTAGAACACGTCCTGCCAACCGATCCGTTCCTCTAGTCAAGTTGTGTCACATATTCCTCTTCTCCCCAATTCTATTCAGTTCCTTCTCCTTAGCTACGTGATCTACCCACATAATGTTTAGCATTTTTCTGTAGCACCACATTTCAAGACCTTCTATTCTCTTCTTGTCTTAACTACTTATTGTCCACGTTTCACTTCCATACGAATACTTTCAGAAGAGACTTCCTGACACATATATACACGATGTTAACAAATTTCTCTTCTTCAGAAACGCTTTCCTTGACATTGCTAGTCTACATTTTATATACTCTCTACTTCGACCATCATTAGTTATTTTGCTCCCGAAATAGCAAATCTCGTGACTTATTAGCAGTTTTTCCATTCCTCTGCAAAGAATTCGTGTTAGTATTTAGCAGCCGTGACTTATTAATTTTCACGCCTGTCAACACCTGCTTTCTTTGGGATTGGAATTATTATATTATTCTTGAAGTCGAGGGTATTTCGCCTGTCTCATACATTTTGCTCACCAGATGGCAGAGTGTCGTCAAGGCTGGCACTCCCAAGGCTATCAGTAGTCCTAATGGGATACTCTCTACTCCTTTTTTCGACTTAGGACTTTCAGTGCTCCGCCAAACTCTTCACACAGTATCATATCTCCCATTTCATCTTCGTCTACGTCCTCTTCCATCTCCATAATATTGCCCTCAAGTACATCGCCCTTGTATAGACCCTGTACATATTCCTTCCACCTGTCTGCTTTCCATTCTTTGCTTAGGACTGGTTTTCCGTCTGCGCTCTTGATATTCATACAAGTGGTTCTCTTTTCTCCAAAAGTCTCTTTAATTTTCCTGTAGGCAGTATCTATCTTACCCCCTAATGATATATGCCTCTACATTCTTACATTTATCCTCTAGACATTCCCGCTTAGACATTCTGCACTTCCTCTCGATCTCATTTATGAGACGTTTGTATTTCTTTTTGGTTGCTTCATTTTCTGCATTTTTATATTTTCTCCTTTCATCAATTAAATTCGATATCTCTTCTATTACCCAAGGATTTCAAGTAGCTCTCGTCTTTTTACCTACTTAATCCTCTGCTGCCTTCATTATTTCATTCCTCAAAGCTACTCATTCTTCTTCTACTGTATTTCTTTCCCCCGTCCTGTCAATCGTTCCCTAATGCTCTCTCTGAAACACTCTATAACCTCTGGTTCTTTCAGCTTATCCACGTCCACCGCCATAAATTGCCGCCTGTTTGCAGTTTCTTCAGTTTTAATCTACATTTCATAAACAACAGATCGTGGTCAGAGTCCACATCTGTCCCTGAAAATGTCTTACAATTTAAAACCTGGTTCCCAAATCTCTGTCTTTCCATTATATAATCTATCTGAACCCTTACAGTGTCTCCAGGCCTCTTCCATGTATACAACCGTCTTTCACGATTAGTAAACGAAGTGTTAGATGTTATGCTCTGTGCAAAATTCTACCAGGCGGCTTCCTCTTTCATTCCTTACCCCCATTCCATATTCACCTGCTACTTTTCCTTCTCTTCCTTTTCCTACTATCGAATTCCAGTCCCTCATGACTATTAGATTTTCGTCTCTCTTCACAACCAGAATAATTTCTTTTATCTCATCATACATTCTTCAATCACTTCGTCATCTGCGGACCTAGTTGGCATATATACTTGTACTACTGTGGTAGGCGTGGGCTTCGTGTCTGTCTAGGCTACAGTAATGTGTTCACTATGCTGTTCGTAGCAGCTTACCCGCGCTCCTATTTTTAGTCATTATTAAACCTACTCCTGGATTAACCCCACTTGATTTTATATTTATAGCCCTGTACTCACCTGACCGGGAGTTTTGTTCCTCCTGCCACCGAACTTCACTAATTCCCACTATATCTAACTTTAATCTATCAATTTTCTAACTTACCTGCCCGATTAAGGGATATGATATTCCACGCTCCGATCCACAAACCGCCAGTTTTGTTTCTCCTGACAACGACGTCCTCCTGATTAGTCCCTGCCCGGAGATCCGAATGGGGAAATATTTTACCTCCGGAATATTTTACCCAAGAGGACGCCATCATCATTTAACCATACAGTAAAGCTGCATGCCCACGGGAAAAATTACGGGTGTAGTTTACCCTTGCTTTCAGCTGTTCGCATTACCAGTACAACAATGCCGTTTTTGTTAATATTGCAAGATCAGATCAGTCAACCATCCAGACTGTTGCCCCTGCAGCTACTGAAGAGGCTGTTGCACCTCTTCAGGAATCACACGTTTGTCTGGCCTCTCAACAGATATCCCTCAGTTGTGGTTACATCTACGGTACGGTTATCTGTATCGCTGAGGCATCCAAGCCCCCGCACCAACGGCAAGCTCCATGGCTCATGGAGAGAGGGGGGGGATTAACCAGTAAGGAGCACAAATTTATAACGAATAATTCTCAGAACTGTGTCGTTGTCTTACAAATTGAACCACCGACTTCCAGAAAAAAGAAGCACATCGACAAAGGCTGCTATTTAACAGCAAAATTACAGAATGAATGCGATTCAGCTGACTTGTACTGAATCTTGAAACGATTCACCATTTTATCGTCTTTGAGAAGGCACAGGAGTATTTGCCTGAGTTATGACAATACAATTCACGCATTTCCCCTCGAGCGGGCCTCATGTTTTGATGAGGCAGATAAGATATAAATACGCGAGCTAAAGAAGATAGAAATCAAATACAAGACGATGAAGCACCAGCAGCTGTGAAAATGGAGGCGCAGACACTCATCCACGGAGAGTTAAATTAACTTAAGATTGCAAAATCATGTGTGAAAAGAATTTACTCACATGGACAGTTGAAGAAGAGGATAATGTCAGAATTACAACAATAGAAACTTAACGCTAACTGAATTTTCGTCCGTTCTTGGTAGAACAACATTATAATAAATGAAAAGCAATAGAGGCATAACTGTACATAGTTAAGCTACTTAAGCCAAAGACAGGTATTTTGAGAGGATCTATCGTGTGATCCAAAGAGACAATGGACGCTTTCCATTCAGCTGCCACATCTCTGTTTCAGAGATACCACATTCTTTGAAAGTAGTTTGATAAAAACAAATACATATTAAAAGAAAAAAGTTCAAACATTTTAATATTCAGCTTAATGATTAAAAATGTTTTAATGATGTTGCAAAGGTATATCTGTCTGCGAATAGAAATTGATATTACAGAGGTGACTGAAATCAGACGTGAGCATGGGCTTTCGGACGAAACAAAACCTTCAAAATGCTAACGCAGTCACTCATGTTATTGAACAATGGTGCAACCATGTCAACTATGGGAAATAGATATCAATTACTATGAAATTTCGCACTAGATTGGAAGCCTGCAGCAAAACACGAAAAATGCGAGCATGAGGTACAATGACAGGGAAAGAAAAAATGGTAGTATGGCAGAGACAGAAAAGAGGTTTTTCATTTAAGTCAATTTACCGTCGTAGAACATATTGCAGCTAACTGTGATAAATGGTACACGTAGATAACATGACGCACTTTTTTTCAGCCGTAGCAACCGAAAATTCCAAATGACTGCTTTAAGCATAATCTGAGACACCAGCGAAAGAGTAGCCAATGAAAAGGAACATCAGCGAAAAGAGTTATATTAGAACCACCCCATATTGCTAGACGCGTGAAAGATCTCTAGCGCGCGTCGCTTGGTGATGTTTGTGATGTCCTTATGTTAGTTAGGTTTAAGTAGTTCTGAGTTCTATGGGACTGATGACCTTAGAAGTTAAGTCCCATAGTGCTCAGAGCCATTTGAACCATTTGTACTTGGTGATGATCGTGTGCTCAGCCGCCACTTTCGTCATACTTGGCCTGCCAGGTCCCCAGACCTCAGTCCATGCGATTATTGGCTTTGGGGTTACCTGAAGTCGCAAGTGTATCGTGATCGACCGACATCTCTAGGGATGCTGAAAGACAACATCCGACGCCAATGCCTCACCATAACTCCCGTCATGCTTTACAGTGCTGTTCACAACATTATTCCTTTACTTCTTATTGCTATTTCTCGTTACAGTTCCTACATTTTTCGCAAAACATCCGCGAATAACTTTTGCCACAGTGTCTTCCATATTTAAGAAATAAAGGTTTTATCTATCTTCTCTATCTTGAGACCATGAAAATCGTGGAAGCGGGTCGTAGGCGGTCTCTAGCATGACTAAGGTCTTCAGAAACAAGTTCCAATACCGAAGGTACACCGTAATGCCATGAAGTGAAAGAGCTTCTTGCGATGTTGTTTCATCTTCTTAAAAGAAAAAGAAATGTTCGAGTTCCTTGCTACGATAGGTGTACAATTTCTTAAGAAACAGTTAGTGATCAGTATCCCTCAACGTAAGAAGGAAGCAATGGGTTCGATACATGTAAGATACCGTATGCCACATTATCTGTAGTCTGTCAGCTAACCGAGGGAGCTGGTGCATCGATGAAGATACCTGCCTGCGCGCTTATAAGCAGCTGATGAATGAACTACGCACCCACCAGAAGCGGTATGAAGGTTTGTTGCTCTTCTTGTTACCCTGCCATTCCCCGTGTCGCAACGGCGCATCACTGGTGGAGTTGCTTCATGGACGGCGCCACCGCAACTTAGTCCATTTGCTGCGCCCACCGCGGTGGCCGATGCCTACTCCTCTTCCTCATGCTACGAATCGAACTAATAGCCTAGTTTTTTTTCAGGTCAAGTAGCGATCGGAAGTGCTGGGAACGCGGCTTCGTTATAAGGTTGCTTGGTAATTGTATATTTTTTATACAGGGTCCAGGCAGATTGCAGCGACGGCACCTGAATCAAATTGGCGCCTGTAAATTGCGTTATCTTGCTACTGACTCTTTGTTCACAGATTCATTGCCTGACCGGGTGATGCAGCCGGTATCTTCTCTGGCTACCTGGGGTCCTGCGTCGCCAGCACCTGGCCATGAACCTATGGTCCTGCACCCTACAGGTAATCCGGCGTCTAGCGGACAGCTGACGTCCACAGGCGTTGGTCCTCTCCACTTCACGGCCGACCAGGGGTTCGACGCACCAATTCGAGACACCGTATCGGTTCGACCACCAGGAGACCTCGCACTATTGCTGGATGCAGAGACGCACATTCCGTCTGGTTTCTCGGCTGGCGTTCCAGGACGGCCTCAAAGCGAATGCCGGGACGAATACAGGAGCTCGGCACCAGCCACAGCTTCGGCTCCTGCCTCCTCGTCTCTTCCTGCATCCATGCCTCCAGCCCCGCTGTTGTTGCAGTTGTCGTCACTACACGACAATGGAGAGGAGGTTAGAGGGGAGGAGTGTAGTGTCGCAGCTTATCGATACTGGCAGAGCTGGCGTCTCCATGAAAATTCCTGCACTGCGAGCGGCGCTTTGAATATTGTCACCAATAGGGTGACCTGACCAATGAAGAACATCCAGGCCGCCGACTAATGACCACTACCAGGACGGTGTTACAAGCGGCGGCCACCTCGGCAGCAATCATCTAGTTCGAGTTTAGTTCCGTGTTACTACATGGTGCCGAACATTAGATCGAGCTGTTGATAGCTAGCTCTACGGGCAAACATTCGGTGTACATAGACACACGCATCACTTTGCTTCTCTCGACGCCTATTTTTCTTAGCGCTTTCTGGATATTTTTTATTGAACTTTTACCATTTGTGCTTTCCGATATATCTGCTTCAGGTCCGTGCATGCCATTTTCTCTTATTTTACTTGTTCGTGCCGCCACATATTGATTTAGCTTTAGCATTGTTTGCTTTGCCATGGCTATCGCATCGCCCCAAGCCCCAAGCTAGCCCGTCTCGTAGTTAGTGGCGCCACAATTGCAAGCGCCTTTGGCACCAACGCTCGATCTAACACAGCTTCTTCAGATAGAGAGGCCACAAATGACGCAGATTACTGAGCTTATGAAGGGCTTAATTCGGATGCAGACGGAAGCCAATGAGAATCACCTTCAGGCGCCACCAATTACGGCAGCGCCACAGCTTACACAGCCATCCTTAGCGCTTCAGTTTCGCCCATTTCAAGAGGAGTGGGTTCAGTAACTGGACCAGTTTGAAGCTCATCTATCTGCACACCAATGCCAAGTACCGTTAAACAGTCTCTCTTTCAACAACGGCTTTTGTGTCAGTTAATAGGATGTATTGCACATTGTTGCCCATTTCGGGGCCAGAACTTGTGATCTATGAAGAATTAATCCGCGCTTAGAATAGATATTATGAGAAGAAATTCCTTTTGGCGGATGCCAGGTTTAAATATGTCACACTAAATATGTGACAGACTTACAAGAGTTTACGTAAGATTAAATGTGGCTGTGGCAAGTATTATAGTGACCTTATGATACGTGGCGCTGTTACTCAGAACGTGGCTGATAATAGAAGAAGGAAACTTGCTGTCAAGAGTCCCTATTTTTCCTAGCCACGGCTGCCACAAACTATTAACAGTGTAGCACTTCTTCAGTGGCCACTTGAGTAAAATATGTATATTTATAGTGCGCTTGTGTCAACTAATCTTTAGCTAGCCTGTCCAGATTCCTGCGGCGACATATCTCTTTGGCCACCATCTTCACAAAATTTCCATTCTTTTGTCCAAAATCTGATCATTTTCAGTAACAATTCTTTTTTAAGGATAGTTTTGACGAAAGAGATAAGACGCATGTTTTTATCAAGAGCCAGAATTGGAAACACAGAAAAATGACTTAAAACGCATCAAAAGATAATGTATTTCAATTCGATAAGTTATCTGTGCTGAACAAAAAAATTTTTTCTGCAGTATCGTCTCAAAATGTGCAAGTTATGTAAGCTGAATGTGATGTGGATCTCATGTATCTAAAAGTGATGTATGTATCCTGACGAATTTGTTTGATTTTATAAAAGTCATATATTTTACCAAAACAACTATTATTGTATCACAACGAATGGTATAACAGACTGCTTCGTAAGAACAACTGAAGAAAACCAGACTACTGAACAGGTAGAAGAAGGAAGGTATGAAGAAATGAAGTCGATAAGAAGAATATGGAAGATACAGCACGAAGTAATTCAGCTTTTCCATTCGTTTAGCTTACAAATATCAAAGAATACTTCCACAGGAATTTAATAATGCAACAGAAAGAGTTTTCTGAATAAATTCCAAATCGGAATACAAGAAAGTTTTGATTCATTGTAATATGCTGGATGGACTTTTTACTTGAGAGAAATGCGTGTCACGTTACACTCTGCTGCCTGATCTGTGTGTGTTGGAAGTTCCCAAGGATTGTGTGTAATAATCTCAGCTGATCTACGTGTGTTGCAGAATCCAAGCGTACTATGTGAAAATATTTCAAGTGATAACATACATTTACATTTCTTAACAGGACTGAAATACTTTAAATAGTTTTAAATGCTCTAAAAAAGAAATATTAGTTCTCGGATAAAAATGAAGATTGTTAAAGAGGGCAGCAGACAAATCAGTGCGGATCTGCCGTCCTCTACTGTCTTAAAACTACAACGAAAAATTTTATGGATGTGCATTCATTGTATTAACTGGAAAATAAAAGAGACCAATTCACAACAAATTAGAGCATTTAAAATTTGGTAGAAGATTACTTTCAAAAGAAGAAACGGATAACTGACTTTACTTTTTAAGAAGAAGAAGGTCGCGCACCTGTCTTGCCTCTGCAAATCCACCTCAGAGATACAGCACGGACAGTGCTGTACAATGATATAGTCGGCTGCTGCAAGCACGATGTGAGGGTCGAGTCTGCTGACTCTGACACTACTGCCGAGGTGCGATCAGCAAGCATGGCCCACCAAAGGGCACTCAAAGAGCCTGTGGTCGCCTAAATGTCGAGGCACCAGCAAAGGAAACAAAGCCGCCGCTAAATCAGTGTGGGAAGATGACCAAGACTTCCCTATCAAGGTGGAAGCTTTCCCTCCGGTCGTGGACCCTAAACCATATTACTTCAGCTGCCGGGGAGAGGGCCGAGTGGCAAAGTACTGCCGCATCACACCGAGATGCGTCAGAAGCTCAGGCTACCATCACAGCCCCGCCAGCAGGCGACACATGGAGCACGCGGGTGCATGTTGCGCCATGCACCGTATCGTCAACTACCGTTGCTGCCCGGCCATCTCTAGCGGCAGCCAAGCCGATTGCGAAATGAGGCCCCAGACTCAGCGCACGCAGATGCAGGAGAAGAAGACGACGCCAGTCGTAAGCAACCGCTGAACCCCCCCCCCCCCCCCCTTTTTCCCTGAGTGGCTGTGATATCCCACCAATTGTGAGGAGAATCGGCCGCCAGTAGGGAGGTGGGAACAGCAGCCACGATCTGAAAAGACGCAGCAGCAGCAGAACACCGCCCAAATGCTCGCCACAATGCGTTTTAACGTCTGAGGAACGGCTACAGCCACCGAAGCCGTCATGGTACAGAGAGAACTGCATTCTTAGCCACACAGAAAGACTGCGTCGAGAGTTTGCTAGAGACTTTCTAGCAGGCAGAGGGGTACCTGCCCCTGCCACTGCCCCAGCATAGTCATAGGAGAAGGTAGCCGCCAGGCAGACATCGACTCCTCAGGCAATGCCCCAAGCCACTGGGACTGCCCCTGACGAACAGTCTACAGTATTCAAACTATGAGATGAAATGGAAATGAGTGTGTGATATCGTTGGCCGGGAAGCCCCATTCAGGGAAGATTGGCCACCAAGGGCAAGCCTTATTTCATTTGACACCACACTGGGCAACTGGCGCGCCGGTGATGAGGATGAAATGATGAGGACAACACAACACCCAGTACAGGAGCAGAGAAAATCTCCATTTCGGCCAGGAATCGAACACGGACCCACTTATATGGGAGGCAGGAGAAGAGAAGACGGAGCCAGCCATCAACAACCGCTGCCTACCCCCCCGCCCCCCTTACCCTGAGTGGCTGGAATGTCCCACCAGTTGTGGGGAGGACCGGCCGCCAGTGGGAGGGCGGGAACTGCAGCCAGCATCTGGAAATTCACAGCAGCTGCGGAAGACCGTACACATGCTCGCCACAATGCGCATTAACGTATGAGGAACGACTACGGCCATCGAAGCCATCATGGCACAGAGAGGACTGTGTTCTTAGCCACCCTGGCTACACACAAGGACTGCATCCAGAGTGTGCTAGCGAATTTCGAGCAGGCAGAATGGTATGTGCCCCTGCCCCAGCAGCGTCGTAGGAGAAGGTCGCCTCCAGGCAGACATCCACTCCTCAGACAATGCCCCAAGCCACTAGCACTGCCCCTGACGATCCGTCAGCAGTATTCAAAGTATGAGATGAAATGGAAATGAGTGTGTGATATCGTTGGCCAGGAGGCCCCATTCAGGGAAGTTTGGCCACCAAGTGCAAGTCTCATTTCATTCGACGCCACACTGGGCGACATGCGCGCTGGTGATGAGGATGAAATGATGAGGACGATACCCAGTCCACGAGCAGAGGAAATTTCCAATTCGGCCAGGAATCGAAAATGGGCGAACTTATATGGGAGACAGGAGAAGACGACGACGCCAGTTGTCAGCAACAGCTGCTATCCCCCCCCCTCACTTTCGCGTGAGTGGCTGTGATATCCCATCAATTGTGGGGAGGACCAGCCGCCAGTAGGGGGCGGGAACAGCAGCCGCGATCTGGAAAGACACAGCAGCAGCAGAAGACCGTCCACATGCTCGCCACAATGCGCACTAACGTCTGAGGAACGACTGTGGCCTTGCAAGTCGTCATGGTACAGAGAGGACTGCGTTCTTAGCCACACAAAAGGACTGCGTCCAGAGTTTGCTAGCGACTTTCTAGCAGGCGGAGGGGTACCTGCCCCTGCCACTGCCCCAGCATAGTCGTAGGAGAAAGTTGCCGCCAGGCAGACATCTACTGCTCAGGCAATGCCCCAAGCTACTGGGACTGCCCCTGCCGAACAGTCAGCAGCGTTCAAAGTATGAGATGAAATGGAAATGAGTGTGTGATATCGTTGGCCAGGAGGCCCCATTTAGGGAAATTCGGACACCAAGTGCAAGTCTTATTTCATTCGACACCACACTAGGCAACTGGCGCGTCGATGATGAGGATGAAATGATGAGGACAACACAACACCCAGTCCACGAGGAGAGAAAATCTCCATTTCGGCCAGGAATCGAACACTGACCCACTTACATGGGAGGCAGGAGAAGACAACGACGCCAGCTGTCAGCAACCGCTGCCTGCCCCCCCCCCCTACCACTGAGCGGCTGGAATGTCCCACCAGTTGTGGGGAGGACCGGCCGCCAGTGGGAGGGCGGGAACAGCAGCCGGGTTCTGGAAAAACACAACAGCAGCAGAAGACCCAGCTAAGCAGGCAGACTATGAGATGAGGAACTAACTCGACGGCAAGTGTTTATCAAAGACAAGGGTATCATCAGGAATGGCCCAGGGATTTGTGATAGGACTGCTGCTGTTCTCTATGTACATAAATGATTTGTCAGACATTGTGGGCAGCAATCTTCGATTGTTTGCTGTAATGTACGGTAAGGTTTCGAAGTTGAGTGACTGTAGGAAGATACAAGATGACTTAGACAAAATTTCTAGTACCTGTGATGAATGGCAGATAGCTCTAAATGTGGGAATATGTAAGTTAATGCAGATAAGTAGGAAGATCAAACCTGTAATCTTCAGATACAGTATTAATATTGTCCCGCTTGACACAGTCAAGTTGTTTAAATATTTGGGCGTAACATTGCAAAGCGGTATGAACTGCAACGAGCATGTATATATGTATCTGTATGTGTATTTAATTTGTACTTGTATCTATGTTAGTATTTCAATGTTTCAATTGACTGAATGAGAGTAATTCTTGAGAACAGGAAGAAAAGGAACCTATGTTAATCCTTGAACACTTATGATGGCTTCATGCCACAACCAAGTTTGTTAATGATCAAGTAACTGCGAGTAGCTTTGACGACTTAGTGTGAAACGTATATAATACTATGTGCCTTATGTTATGTTTGTTTTGCTCCCTACAAGGAGAGATCCTTAAATACTTCATTCACTAAGTACGTGAATCCAATAATATTACGACTGCGCGTGAGTCGTAACGATCTTTCAGACTGATTACTCCTCACGCGGGAAGCGATGTAATATTATTGGTATTTCCGTCCTATGAAAGCTTTGAGTACCCTTGGAAAGGCATTCACCTATCTTTATTTTAAATGATCAACTTATGAGATGAGACCTATTCTTTGAAAGACATTTGTTTTATATAATTTACGAACTGTAAAGTTGCGCATCTAGCGCGGACGCTAATACATCGATTGCGCAGTCAAAGAAACATTTTAACAGAAGCTGAACTGACGTTCCGCTTCGATCTGAATAAAAGATGACAGTAAAAAACGTTTGTAGATCTTCAGGTTTTAATGTACTTCTGCTTGTAATGTGAAAACGTAAAGGAGGTCGACTTTAAGTTAAAAAAGTGAGCGGTCTTGCTAGCGTGCAGACAACATTATTAATTAATAAAATTAAAGTAATTCATGTTCGAAACTGTAAGTTATTGTTATCGGAGGTGCTGAACAGTGCAAGAATTGTCTTTAACGAAAGGAGAAAAGTAATGACTGTAATTTGTGACAAAAACGTGAACCAAGGAGACAGCACAGGACAGGCTGAAATCTGATCGCACCATACTGTTAAAAAAGTACTTATTTAAGTTATATTGTTTATAAATAAGCCCTAATTTGCTAGTGAGAATTGTTTGAATATATTTAGTGTTTACCAGACTTCTTATTCAGTTCTTTTCCTTTATACGTTTTTATCCTCCATGCCATATTGTTTTTATAAATATCAAACAGCCTTTACTACAGCAGAGAATACTGCGGCATCCTGGTCGTAGACAGTAGGCCGCTCCTTGTCCTCTATACAACCCATAGCTACCCCATTAATTAATGATTTCATTTGCAAATGCAATTTTTTTTTTACTGTTCAATGTTAAAGGTCCCATAGGTAATTATAAAATTCATACTGATTACGTAAAGAAATCCGGGTTGTTCTTTTCCGAATAATAGAAGTCTTTGCGTAATCAAAAACTAGCCTCCTTCTGACAACGATCAGGAGCCGATCAGAAGACGGACGTCTTCGACCGCTTTCGTGTGTCCTGTGGCAAAGCTGTGCCAAACTGGGAACACGGCATTCTAGTATGAAATACAGATTTAAATTGAAAGAATTGAGATATATTTAACAGTAATAATTTTTTTTATCATACTAGAAGCCGCGCGACTGCTACGGTCGCAGGTTCGAATCCTGCCTCGGGCATGGATGTGTGATGTCCTTAGGTTAGTTAGGTTTAAGTAGTTCTAAGTTCTAGGCGACTGATGACAATAGATGTTAAGTCCCATAGTGCTCAGAGCCATTTTGAGCCATACTCTCGTGCATTCTTCTTTTCCTTGACGCATGCCTTGGTACTTTTTCCCTCCGCCCTTAAAACCACTCTTCTTTCAGACGAATTTCTACCATTTTCTATCACGCTATGGGCCCGTGTTGACGGGTAATCTTACCTAGATGGACGGACATCACAGACCCTGCTTCTGTGAACTACTCGATGTAATTCCTAACAAATGCGGAGGCGGCAGTAGATCTTCTGAGATGCTCATCATGCTAGAGCGGGCTTGGGGGGCCTCCACTCAGTGTCCGTTGCGGCGTGGATGACATTCGTCCCGCTCTACCTTTCCCGCCGAAAGCTACTTGTGTTGACAAAATTATACCAGTGAACTTCGAATACTATGTTACACATTATAATGACAGACCAAGTAACTTTTCTTGAACGCTGCACTACACTACAAAGTGACGTAGATACTGTCGTTCAACATAGTCTCTATAAATACAGGTCAGGAAGTTTTTCCAGCTGTTTAATTGATCGACAATAGAAATGCACTCCTTGGTGACGAAACCATTCGAGAACTGCTGTCTGAATGTCTTGATCGTTGAAAATCTCTTTCCCCCTGATGTTCTCCCTCGATACCTGGACATTGTCGTCTATGGTCGATGTCTATGGCCTTTCTTCCCGACGAGAATAACACACATCAGAGGGACGTGGGTCACATTGTTGACACCATTTCTCATTTGGTCCAAATGCCGCCATAATATCACAGTGAATCTGTGCAATTGAGACATTTTGCTCACAAGAATCGTACGGTCCAGCGTACTTCAACTTGGGAGTGTGTTTCCAATTGCCACACCATTACACTCCCCCCACCACCCATGTTGTCCGTACTGCAGGAGGGTTCTGTGTACAGTCCTTTGATTTGCTCCATTAATGCTTCAACCAAATGAGCTATTTGTTCTTCAAATATTTAGACCTTAACTTCATCTTTCTTTTCGCCCTTCTGTGTCCCACTTGTGGTAAAGACGACGGACTTCTGTTCATGTGCCCATAAGAACAACTTTCTTAGGGGACGAAATTTAAAATAAGAATGGCCACGAGACCAATGGAGAATTAATCGTGCCTTAGCAATCCAATCGGCTCCGAGGATATAATTGGCAGCTGAATATTCTATCGCCTTCATACCCACCTTCCAGACAAATTCCCAACACTGATTTTAATTTAACACAGCCATTTACTCTTAAATTTGTTTTATTTGCCGTTCAGTACTCTCCTGACTCTCGCCTTAACCTTCCCCATGTGCATATATGTTTATATTTGACAAAACAGTCTTAATTTCCATTAAATGACAATGCGTAAGTTAAGGGCTGCACATAAACAGTAACCGCGAACCCGTCTTTTCGCGAATCGCACTCATAATCTTTCCCTGACTTAATTTTCAAAGTACTTGCTGCGCCCTTTGCGTCTCTGCGCACTCATTCTTTGCGTGTCCCTGCTTACCACAACCCCAGCAGACCCAATTACGCACTCATTAACACAATTCTTGAGCGTGGTCAGCGATTCCGTGCGCTACCATAGCGCTTCGTTTCACACGCCTGTTCTGATTCACACTCTTTGTTTCGTGTCTACCCCGTGAGCCTGTGCCTCCCTTTGGGTGTCGATAAATTCGATGGACTGTACTTGTTTTAACATCTCTTCTAATTAAGTCAACCTTTTCGGAATTACACAGAATACAGCTCGTTGCATGGTTTCGGGGTTTAGTCCCCCTAACATCTGCGTTCCCATCTGCTCCTCCATATGCTGGAGAGCAAAGGCTACCGCACTCTTTCTAACGAGTTCCACATGTTCTGCTAATGATTCACCAAGGTCTTGTTCACATTCGGCTGCGAGACTTACCTTCTTGGGGTCCGAAATCTTACATGCGGTGGTAATGGTATTTTGACGTAATGTTTCCATCAGTTCCCGAACAGTACCTTCCGCTTGAATATTCCTTATTTGCAACTCACAGATCAGCTCACCCCGCTGCAAACAAGTCCCATCCCCGGACAAACTGAAATCACAACGGTCGATCTTCTTTCTACAAGCAACAGTACGAGGAATAATTAGAATAGTTACACCTCAGTCAGTCAACCACACTCTGCTACTAAAGTGTTTTGGAAGCATGGAGTTGTGGCTCTAAATAATTACTCGTGGAGTCGACTGATTGAGTATACAATACAAGGTCAAATTTTTTCGTCAGATTACACGATAGTGATCTCAAGTATAAATAGCATACTTAATACAACGTAACAAATGCTAGTTAATATAAGGATGACCAATAGGATGAAGCTACTAAGAAATGAATTGCTCCAGCAAAATCTTGTCAAAAAACCCTTTCGAACCTTTACCTTCCGTAATACATTGTATAGTTTCTGATAATCAAAGACAACAAGATGTTAAGATCAGAGTTTTTAAAAACAGCAAACACAAAATCAAAAATTATTATTTTAATGAAACCACCGAACATCCATCTAGAATTTCCCTGAACAAATCATAATCATGGAATCCTCGAGTTTTTCGATCCAGGTTAGAACCCAGTAGCTGAACACGCTTTTCAGAAGTACAGAAATCTATAGTGAATACAAACTGAGGCTTCCCTTCTGTTGCAGCACGCCAGTAGAGCTGCCACTATCCTGTCCAGTAATTCAGCAGCATATGACGTGTATATAGCGTTTTTTCCTTTTACAGAAGCAACATCACATGGAGTTCATTGGCACAGACCGTGCCCTCATATACGTAGTACTTAAACACTGGTTTCATTAACCTTAATTCAAACGTCAGCTTCGTACGTTCTTACATCAGCACAAAAATTCAGCTGTCACGTTTTCCGATCAAGCAGTGATACTTCTGCAATAACACTGTCTGAGCATGGCCCCAGGTACACCACTGTCCCCGGTCAGTTCCCCCGGCCTACCAGCCACGCTTCCGGCTTGCCCCACTCCAGTTGACAACCTCCTCTCTCGCCGCCGACCATCGTGCCAGACAGCCTCCCACAGCCTCCCAGCCCGAAGATAGATCATTGCTCTGTGATGCGACAATCGATAAGTGCCGACATGGTACAGCGAAGAGAGAAGTTAAAATAAGTGTAAGACCTAATGCCTTGTTAATAACTTCGTAGTTTTAAATGCTGTCGTTCCATTTTGCATTTCACATGTCGATAGTGTCGCTTATTTGCGATTCATCGGCCTTAGAGAGACATTCCGACCTAGTATAAAATACTGTATTGCAGATTTCTCCATGCTTCCCGGTTCTTTTATTATCAGACTGGGAGGCACAGAAAGATATACACACTTCACCCAAAGTGGGTTAAACACTTCTCCTTCATCGAGTTTCTGTTTGTAGATTCAGTTGTTTTGTAGCCAGACATTGCTGGTGTCCTCAATATGTATTTGCTCACTTTAGTTAGAGTTTGGCATTTGGTCGCCAGTAAACTGCGAACGGTCCAAAGAGCATACGTCTCTACACATGCTTTGAGCATAAGGTAGGAACGTGGGCTCTTGGATTTTGGGCGGCTTACTGGTCCCCCCCCCTATGAACCCCAGACCTTGCCGAGGTGGGGGGGCTTAACTGTTCCGTCCTCAACAAACCTGACAGTCTCTTAAGGACTGTACAGGCCTGGGGACGGACCAGGACCAACGAGGGGTTCATAAAAACTCTGTATAGGGAAAGTGTCGCCACCTTTCCGGCTGCTGCTGTTTTGGGACCATCGTGCTGCTGGTCATGCATTAACCACTACAGTATATTTAGATGTTTCTATTGATGAAGCGTGCTCTACTAGCGCACATGTTGCTAAGGTAGAGCAACAGCTTGAAACTGAACGTTTTGAATCTTCGGCAATAGAAATGTGAGCCAAATGTTTCGAAAAATATCTTCTGTGACGACGATAATCCCTAATTTTCACGCAACTAGCATTTGGTGAGTGGAAATTGAAAACGTTCTAAGTGCCAAATCGTATCCAAAAATTTGAGAATGTATTCTGATTGTGCTTAATTGTACTGTTCAACGCATCAGCGCAAGAAGGAGACAATTATATGTGCCAACAAGTTGATTCTTGCAAAGCAGAAAACAGCAAGAACTGTTTACACAAGTAGCTTTGTTACCGGTTTGGAACCGACGGGTTCATCTTCACACGCCTGTTCACGATTATATTAAATTTAGTGTTGTTTGCACTAGTTTTTTTTCAACAGCTAATGTAAACAACATAAAGTGTAGTATAAAACTGGGCAGCCGTCGGAAGGTGAACCTGTCGATTCGAAAAGAATACAGCGCTATTTGCCTACATAAACAGAATTATGAAAAGTCCCTGGTTACTATTTTGTTCACTGCATGAATCAACTTGTATTCTGATCAAAGCCACAGTCTCAATAACCTCATTTTTCGACAAAATAGACGGAAGATAGTATTTGTTCAAGTGACGTTAATACTAATGCACTACGTTTTATTTCTGATAATACAAATGCAGATACACAGCATTACGTTTTTTACATTTTGAAATTCCAGAGAGAAGGTCAGCTTGTCACAAAGACCTTGCGCCATCTACTAAAGCATTTTTGAAAGACTGTCGCCGTGGTTTGGCACCAGGATCAAGTCTAGACACACGCAGAGTGCTGCGAACACAGTACCACAGAAAAAGGGTTTTGTGATATAATGGCATGTAGCATGTTTTCCATTTCCACTCCTCTGTTATTAACGTCGGCATGGATTGATTTCACGGTTCCTGTTACGACAGCTAGCTCAAATAATTACTGGTAAGTGAGTAACTTAAAACTGATCATCTCGAATCTTCATTAACAGCAGCAGGAAAAGGTAAGTAACCGCTTTTACGTTCAGAATGTTGTTTCTACAAGGAAAAATCAAAGTTGTGGGACAAACTCCAGAGTTCTGAAACAATTTTCGTTACATAAATTAACATAGCTAAAACTAACTATTTACTGCCCACCTGGCTAGCCGGTCTAACGTGCTGCTTCCCGAGCGGGAAGGGGTGCCGATCCCTGGCACGAATACGCACGGCGGATAAGTGTCGTCGAGTTCCGGTGTGCCGGCCCGCCTGAGCATGGTTTTTAAGGCGGTTTTCCATCCACCTCGGCGAACGCGGGCTGGTTCCTCTCATTCTGCCACATTTACACTGTGTCGGCGATTGCTGCGGAAACACCGTTTCCACGTACGCGTACACCATAATTACTCTACCACGCAAACATTTCGGATTACACTCGTCTGTTATAAGTGACTCCCGCAGGAGGGGGGGGGGGGGGGGGCAGTAGGGGCCGAACGCCACAACAACTCTGGGTTCGGTGGGGGGCGGTGGTTGGGTGGCGGTGGGTAGGGTGGACTGCTGTGGGGTTGTGAACCACTGAGGGCTACAGTGGGACGAAGCCTCTCCGTCGTTTCTAGGTCCCTGGTTTAATACAATACAATACAACCATTTACTAGTAAAGAAACCATGCTTCCCGACGACTAGATTTATTTAAAGACATCTGATGAAAAGTTTTTCTTCTGCAACGTTTTATATTACACCTTTTGGTAAGCTCTCATTAGCAACCAGACTGAATCAGAGTATATTACACACCGTGCATCTAGTAATATTATTGTACCTTAGTCGAGGAATTTTGAATCAAGCAAAACCTAAACGCAGTAGGGATAATGGGTAAAAAAACACAGTATCCACCATATAGATTTATAACCCAAATATGAAGCAATCTGAAACGAGCTTTGAAGTTCACAGAAGACACAGGCATATCTCGACTACAATGCGACTTATACATGTCATGCACAGATAACTTTATTCTCTCAACGTACTATAGAAATTAATGTAGCCTACACATTAAATACGAGGGTAGAATTTAAAGCCGGCCGCGGTGGTCTAGCGGTTCTAGGCGCTCAGTCTGGAACCCCGCGACTGCTACGGTCGCAAGTTCGAATCCTGCCTCGGGCATGGATGTGTGTGATGTCCTTAGGTTAGTTAGGTTTAAGTAGTTCTAAGTTCTGGGGGACTGATGACCTCAGAAGTTAAGTCCCATAGTGCTCAGAGCCATTTGAACCATTTTTTTGAAGATTAGAGTGTAACGTCCCGTCGACAATGAAGTCATTAAAGACGAGGCACAAGCTCGCTTAAGGATGGAGAAAGAAATCAGAGACACCCATTTCAAAGGAACCACATAGACATTTTCCTTAAGCGATTTAGGGAAATCACGGAAACCTAAATCTGGATGGCCGTACTGAGATTACGACCGGCGTCCTCCCGAATACGATTCAAACGTGTTAATCACTGTGTCACATCGCTTGCTCACGTCGTTATCAGAGGAACAGGCAGGTTCGTCAGCTACGGAATCCCATGTTAAACAATGCGCGCTGAATAGTGTGCTCCGAAACACTCGTACCTGCACGAGCGTTGTACTCTGTCGTCAGATGTGCCACAGACCGCCGCCTATCCTGCGTTATAGAATGGACAAGCCCCTGATGTCCAAGTTCTGTGATGCGGTATGGAAATCCAGCACGTTGTCGCCTACTGTGGTTGCCGCGTCTTAGATTCATTTTCCATAGATGCCCGCGACAATAGCATGCAGAAATGCAATAGGCTTCGCCGATTCCGAGTTGCTCAATCCCAGCTGCTGGACCGTAAAAAATTGGTCTTTGTCAAAGTCACTTGTGTCAGTGGATTTCCCCGTTTGCAGCCCTTATCACAGTACTAGTGATGCCCTTTCATCTCTTCTTTAGTTCGAAATTGCTTAGCGTTACATAAAAATCTGTCCATACAGGGTAGTCAATTGATCGTGGCCGGGCCCAATATCTCACGAAATAAGCGTCAAACGAAAAAACTACAACGAACGAAACTTGTCTAGCTTGAAGGGGAAACCAGATGGCGCTATGGTTGGCCCGCTAGATGACGCTGCCATAGGTCAAACATATATCAACTGCGTTTTTTTAACATAGGAACCCCCATGTTTTATTACATATTCGTGTAGTACGTAAAGAAATATGAATGTTTTAGTCGGACCACTTTTTTCGCTTTGTGACAGATGGCACTGTAATAGTCACAAACATGTGGCTCACAATTTTAGACGAACAATTGGTAAAAGGTAGGTTTTTAAAAGTAAATTACAGAACGTAGGTACGTTTGAACATTTTATTTCGGTTGATCGAATGTGATACATGTACCTTTGTGAACTTATCATTTATGAGAACGCATGCTGTTACAGCGTGATTACCTGTAAATACCACATTAATGCAATAAATGCTCAAAATAATGTTCGTCAGCCTCACTGCATTTGGCTATACGTGTAACGACATTCCTCTCAACAGCGAGTAGTTCGCCTTCCGTAATGTTCGCACATGCCATTGACAATGCGCTGACGCATGTTGTCAGGCGTTGTTGGTGGATCACGATAGCAAAAATCCTTTAACTTTCCCCACAGAAAGAAATCCGGGGACGTCAGATCCGGTGAACGTGCGGCTCATGGTATGGTGCTTTGACGTCCTATCCACCTGTCATGAAATATGCAATTCAGTACCGTTTCAATCGCACGTGAGCTATGTGCCGGACATCCTTCATGTTGGAAGTACATAGCCATTCTGTCATGCAGTGAAACATCTTGTAGTAACATCGGTAGAACGTTACGTGGGAAATCAGCATATATTGCACCATTTAGATTGCCATCGATAAAATGGAGGCCAATTATCCTTCCTCCCATAATGCCGCACCATACATTAACCCGCCAAGGTCGCTGATGTTCCACTTGTCGCAGCCATCGTGGATTTTTCGCTGCCCAATAGTGCATATTATACTGGTTTACGTTACCGCTGTTGGTGAATGACGTTTCGTCGCTAAACAGAACGCGTGCAAAAAATCTGTCATCGTCCCGTAATTTCTCTTGTGCCCAGTGGCAGAACTGTACACGATGTTCAAAGTCATCGCCATGCAATTCCTGGTGCATAGAAATATAGTACGGGTGCAATCGATATTGATGTAGCATTCTCAACACTGAGGTTTTTGAGATTCCCGATTCTCGCACAATTTGTCTGCTACTGATGTGCGGATTAGCCGCGACAGCAGCTAAAACACCTACTTGGGCATCATCATTTATTGCAGGTCGTGGTTGACGTTTCATATGTGGCTGAACACTTCCTGTTTCCTTAAATAACGTAACTATCCGGCTAACGGTCCGGACACTTGGATGATGTCGTCCAGGATACCCAGCAGCATACATAGCACACGCCCGCTGGGCATTTTGATCACGATAGCCATACATCAACACTATATCGACCTTTTCCGCAATTGGTAAATTGTCCATTTTATCATGGGTGATGTATCACGAAGCAAATACCGTCCGCATTGGCGGAATGTTACGTTATACCACGTACTTCAACGTTTGTGAGTATTACAGCGCCGTCTATCACCAAACGAAAACAGTGCTCCAACTAAAACATTCATATTTCTTTGCGTACTACGCGCATATGTAATAGAAATGTGGGTTGCTATTTAAAAAAACGCAGTTGATATCCGTTTGACCTATGGCAGCGCCATCTAGCGGGCCACCCATAGCGCCATCTGGTTTCTCCCTTCAAGCTAGACGAGTTTCGTTCTTTGTAGTTTTTTTCGTTTGATGCTTATTTCGCGAGATATTTGGCCCGGTCACTATCAATGGACCACCCTGTATATTGTCTCTCACAGAAAAAAGGTAAATTGAGGAAGAAAAAAGTATTTCAAAAATTAGTTCAATTAGTTTTTAATAGTAAAAGGGAATATAATCTTAGCAATATTTTCTCTGCTGTATCAGTATTACAAACGTCTCTGTATTCTTATACCATCGTCCGCAGTAAATACTGCAAACTACACAATCTAAATGTTATCGACGTACAAAAACAAACAGTTTTCTGTATGAAAATTTGTTAACTAGCAAGACCTCCTTCCCACGTTCAGAATAAAAACATTGACAACTACACACATCAGAAAATAGCTTTGCATCATCCCCGTTCCCAGAATCTTGAAGATAGACGTTGACTGTGGATATTGTATTACAGACACAGTCCCTTTGACTGTTTAGAGATGTCACTAAACCCGCCCAAAGACGTAAACAACCATGCATGGGCAGCGTCTATTACACGGAGGGGGTCTTACAGCCCATCTGTTCCAGTCATTCCACCAGGAAGGAGGAACACGGCTCGTGTTGTCTGTACTTCCGCCATGCCTAGACAGTTGATACCGCGGTGCGATCGCGTCCGCATTGTTACTTTGTGCCAGAAAGGGCTCCCAACCGTCTCGTAGTGAACCAAAGCGATCTTGTTCAGACATGGAGGAGATACATAGAGACAGAAACTGTCGACGACATGCCTCGCTCACATCGCCCAAGGGCTACTATTGCAATGGATGACCGCACCCTACGGATCATGGCTCGGAGGAACCGTGACAGCAACGCCACAGTGTTGAATAATGCTTTTCGTGCAGCTCCAGGACGTCGTGTTACGACTCAAACTGTGCGCAGTAGGCTGCATGATGCGCAACTTCACTCCCGACGTCCATGGCGAGGTCTGTCTTTGCAACCACGACACCATGCAGCGCGGTACATATGGGTCCAACAACATGCCGAATGGCCCGCTCAGGACTGGCATCACGTTCTCTTCATCGATGAGTGTCACACATGCTTTCAACCAGGCAATCGTCGGAGACGTGTTTGGAGGCAACCCGATCAGGCTGAACGCCCTAGACACACTGTCCAGCGAGTGCAGCAAGGTGGAGGTTTCCTGCTGATTTGATGTGGCATTATGTGGGGCCGACGTACGCCGCTAGTGGTCATGGAAGGCGCCGTAATGGCGGTACGATACGTGAATTCCATCCTCCGACCGATAGTGCAACCATATCGGCAGCATATTTGCGAGGCATTCGTCTTCATGGACGACAATTCGCGCACCAATCGTGCACATCTTCTGAATGGCTTCCTTCAGGATAACGACATCGCTCGGCTAGAGTGGTCAACATGTTCTCCAGACATGAACCCTATTGAACATGCCAGGGATTGATTGAAAAGTGCTGTTTATGGACGACGTGACCCACCAACCACTCTCAGGGATCTACCCTGAATCACCGTTTAGGAGTGGGACAATCTGGACCAACAGAGCCTTGATGAACTTGTGGATAGTATGCCAAGACGAATACAGAGGACGTGCTACTGAGTATTAGAGGTACCGTTGTGTGCAGCAATCTGGACCACTACCTCAGAAGGTCTCGCTGTATGGTGGTACAACATGCAATGTGTGGTTTTCATGAGCAACAAAAAGGGCTGAAATGATATTTATGTTGATCTTTATTCCGATTTTGTGTACAAGTACTGGAATTCTCGGAACCGAGGTGATGCAAAACTTTTTTTGATGTGTAAGTTTCGTCCAGTACAGAATACATAATGTTAATTTAAAAGTAATTCATTAATATGTATTCTACGTTTAGTATGAACTGCTAGTAAAGTACATGTGGTTCGTGAACTAAATTTTTCTCTTAATTAAAATATTTTTTCCTATCTTATGTGAATGAAGAATTGCTTATTTTAGGAAACTCAATGTTTCGTGCCCCTTCGTTTTTGTATTATTGTCAAGCCACATAACCGTTGTTGACTCACTGCAGAATGTAAGCAGTATTTGATTTTTGAAAAAGAATGCTGAGATTTAGCAACAGTCAAAGGTACTGTTAGGTACATTAGGACTTTGGAGTATATGTCCTGGTAATTCAGTATCAGTGAGCTAAGATTTACTAATGATATCTCTGCTAACTAGTATAGAGTTCAGATATTCGTGTTTTAAACTGACTTGTTATGAACATTAGCTGTGCTGAAAACAGAGGACAAACGCCATCAGCAAATGTCACTGTAAACTTAAACGTTTCATTTTAAGACCTTCGTCAGACATGGATATGAACGAAGGTTGTAATCCTCTCTGACACTGTCTTCGTGATTTATAATTGTATCCTATTTTCATAGCAGTATATAGAAATGGTTTACGCTGGTCAAGGTCATTCTCCAATCGTCCGAACCGTGGATATACAGTGCTCTCAGAAACAGTCTGAAAAGCGTCTAAGGGTGTTGCATGATACGTTGTACTGAGGAATAATTTTTAAGCAAAATTTCGGTGGGTTGCGCCCTTTGCGAGTTAGTTAACATTGAAGTTAGCCATTCAGGTCGTAGCCCACGCAAATTCAAGCAGCCCGCCAGACACAGCGTCGTCGGACGTCTACTTCGTTTGGTTTCCTAAATCCGAACAAGACAGCGATACAAAAATTGAACGTGACACGGTAGTAATGGTCGAACTAGAGCCAAAGACTGAACAGTCCCGTGCTCTGTCATCTACGCTATGAGAAAACTGACACTATTTCTCTCTAGCAAACTGCTTCAATTTGCATTCGCAGGAACCTGATTGAGTAATTCAGTGCTAAATAACTCGTAAAAGGCTTAATGTATCGAATTTTTTGCTACAGTTATATCTCAGGACAATCTCCCTACCAACGCCCGCACAAGCTTATCAAACTGTTTGTGACCACCCTGTGTAGACTACAAAGTAACTGTGAACAGATGTACATAGATTGCACGAAGAAAGTAGTGAAAACGAACAGAGGGGCATAAAATTAACGTTCAGTGGAATGAAATGGACACATTGGCTCCACTGGAGCCGGCCGGAGTGGCCGAGCGGTTCTAGGCGCTTCCCTTTGGAACCGCGCGACCGCTACGGTCGCAGGTTCGAATCCTGCCTCGGGCATGGATGTGTGTGATGTCATTAGGTTAGTTAGGTTTAAGTAGTTCTAAGTTCTAGGGGACTGATGGCCTCAGATGTTAAGTCACATAGTGCTCAGAGCCATTTTTTTTAGCTGCACTGGCACACGTTTTGCAAAGAGGAAGCCGTAAGACTCTCTTTGAAAAAACCTTCGTTCTCTTGACCACGAACGGATACTATCGCCGGCTGTGCACAGAGGCGACAAAGGTTACAACGCACGCCAATAATTTTGACCATAAAGAGGAAAGATACTAATACTTCGTTATGGAGGTGAAGTGCTTCAGGGATTATTCTTATAATGTTGGTTCGTTTCAGCAGTGTTGACAACGAACGATAATGACGAAATGATACTCTAAATTAAAATCAAGTGATGTCACGTCTCTGTGCCGAGATATGTAGCAAATTACATCGTCAGTATCAAGCAAAGTGAAACAGCCGAAAAGGAATTTTTCTCCTCCTCCGTAAGCAAAAAATTCTCAAACGTGGTATATTCATTTACTGCAACAAAATATTTAAAAACTTACATTTGAGATAGGATGTCATGTAGACAACAAATTTAGAAAAATCTTTGAACTCATGACACAGCCACCGAGGAATAGAGAAAATCAGGCATCTACCAATGAACCTGCCACTATTGTCTGTCTATTTAGACTTAAAAACGAGGTAGATGATAATCTCAGAGCGCTAACAAGCAACAGCTCACATCCCACGTTTACTGTATGTGCAGTGTAATTTGGCACGGTATACTGGGGGCGATCTTGAGAGATTTTGCCTATGTTATCGCATACAACATCATCAAAGTGAGGTGGGAAGTCGCTTTGAGCGTATAGTACTGACCACTGGGAGAAAAAAAGCGCATAACACTTCGAGGTTCTGAGTTTCATAAGTCTGCCCCATCTTCCAGAACAATCGTGTTGTTGCAGGTAACATGTTATCCAGCCTTAACGAATGAATGTGTTACAAATCATAAGGTAAAGCTGTCAATCAACCGCAGGTAATAATCTTGCAGCGTGATGATGTTGTCTTATAAGGTAACAAAACGTTGTCTTGTCTCAAACTGGTGCATCTGAGGCTACGCAAAGAGACACATTTCGTCAGCTGTGTGGCTGTTCCTTGCATCTTGTTGGCTGGGGGAAAAGAACAGAAGCTTGCGTTCATTTGAAGAAACACAAAAGATGAGATCATAATTGGCGATGGATGGGGTATGGACGAATCAGGAGCGGTCGCACATCTGCGAACAAGGCAGATAAATGTTTACTATGTTTTAATAGTACGGTACAATTCATTTTGTGGGCCTGTCAAATTTGTAAGAAGTAAGTGACCACGGCATTGTGAATACTTTCATTAACTATCAAGTCGAATTCAGTACAAAATGTCTTGACATCCTAAATGATTAGTTGAATCATTGTCAGTTGTGATGTAGTACCCTTGTAACATTTAACTCTTTTTGTAGTATTATTAGTACTGTCATAGGTAAAAGCCACGTGTAACAATAAAACGTCCTGTCACAGAGACGCAAGTACAACACTATCCATGTGTAACATTCTCTTCTGAATGTGGCCTCCTGTCGGTATCAACGAATCAGCACCTACTCTAACAATTCATAATAAAAGCTATCTTAAAAGCAGATTCTAAATCAAATTGCCTGAGTTAACGTTGCCCCTTTTACAGGAATTTTAGAAGTTTGTTTGACCATGTAGTGTATGTGTATTAGATGCAATTGTCAGACTATTATTTGGAATATGATGCGATTCCAGTTTGGAGCAAGACATTAGGCAATCAGAAATCGAACCAGTAATCTTTTGGTTCCAGGTGTTTTATGTGGTCAAGACTATTTATGAACCGTCGCCAGTCTAATTAGACACGAAATTGCCTTCATTGGATTATTCTAAAGCGAAATTGTGATTTCCTGTTTCGTATACATCTTACTGTGCTTAGGAAAGCAGAACCAGTTTCTCATGAGCGGCAGAACAGCTAACTTTCATTCTAACTTTGTCAACTCCAGACTAATTATGCTACAGCCCCCAGATATATTGAAACTTTATTCAAGTGCAAACAAAGAAAAATCGGCCATAAGGGGTCTTTACAAATACGATCAGTTATTATTCTAAGTTAGTTAAGCGGAATTGCTGCGTTATGTTACTAACACGGTATTAAGACATACTTTGAATTTATCATTCTTTCCTTTATGCATCATTTCAGCAGTTAATCAAATGGTGGCCCTTAAATTGTATTTAGTCTGAGAACGCTAAAAACTTTATAAACTCTTATGAACCATACACTAAACACTGTTCGAAAAATAAGACAGAACTACCTGATTAATTTCTGTGTTGATTATAGCACTAGATTCAGCAGTTTAATCTTTTATACAACAGTACACTATATTTTACAATAACCATTTCAGTACACTACTTTACTTTATATGATCAGTGTTGTTACACTCAAAGTTATTTATCAAAATCGCAAGATAATTTGTTTTTAAAAAAACAATTTTCATTAGTATTTTTGTTTTAGGAGGTCTTAAGGAGGTCTTTCACGTTATAATTAAACTTAGGTTAGAGAGTCTCAGGGAACCACAGAGAGGGGGACGTCTAAAAGGAGGCTGGTACAACACAGTAAGGTAGTTGTAGAAACGATCGGTATTGTAGTCTTTAATTGTCGTAGCTGTTTTGGAAAAGAACTAGAGCTCCAAGCCCTAATAGAAAACATTGAAGCTCAAATAGTTATAGGTATAGAAAGCTGGCTAAGGCCCGAAATAAGTTCATCCGAAATTTTTTCAAACTAACAGAGTTCAGAAAGGATAGTTAAATACAGTTGGTGGTGGAGTATTTATTGCTGTTAGAAGTAGTTTACCTTGTAGTGAAATTGAAGTAGATAGTTCCTGCGAAATAGTATGGGTAGATGGTATACTTGACAGTCGGACTAAACTATTATTTGGATCATTTTACCGACCACCCGACTCAGAAGATATAGTTGCTGAACAGTTCAAAGAAAACTTGAGTCTAATTTCAAATAGGTACTCCAATCATACAACTATAGTCGGTGGTGATGCAGGAAAAATTATATCTTTAAAGCCGTCGGCAGGTATAAAACGTCATCCGAAATTATACTTAATGTTTTCTCATAAAATTATTTTGAACAATTAGCTCATCAGCCCAATCGAAGCGTAAATGGTTGCGAAAGCATACTTAACCTTTTAGCAACAATTAATCCAGGACAAATAGTGAGTATCTGGACAACAAGGCAGTTGCTGCTAGACTGAATTCCGTAACATCCACAACGATAAAATAGAAACGCAAAGTACATATATTTTTAAAAAAGCTGATAAAATGCTCTTAAGACCTTTTTAAGAGACAGTCGTCACGCCTTCCGATCTGATCATGTAAGCGTAGAAAAGATGTGGAATGATTTCAGACAGATAGTATCGATGGAAATCGAGATATATATATCACATTAAATAGTAAGTGATGGTACTGATCCCCTATGGTACACAAAACGGGTCAGATCGCTGTTGCAGAAGCAACGGGAAAAGCATGCCAAATGTAAGAGAACGCAAAATCCCCAAGATTGGTAAAGTTTTTCGGAAGTTCGAAATACAGCGCGTACTTCAATGCGAGATGTTTTTAATAACTTCCACAACGAAACTGTGTCTCGGAATGTGGCAGAAAACGCGAAGAGATTCTCGTCATACATGAAGCACACCAGTGGCAAGACCCAATCAATATCTTCACTGCGCGATAACAACTGATGACAGTCCCACTAAAGCAGAGTTATTAAAAACGGTTTTCCGTAACTAATTCACCAAAGAAGACGAAGTAAATATTCCTGAATTCCAGTGAAGAATAACTGCCAAGATGAGAAACATAGAAGAAGATACCCTCGGTGTAGCAAAGCAGCTTAAATCACTTAAAAAAGGCAAGGCCTCTGGTCCACATCGTACACGAGTCAGGTTGCTTTCAGAGAATGCTGATACAATAACTCCGTATTTAGCAGTTATATACAACCGCTCGCTCACAGAAAGATCCGTACCTGAAGACTGGAAAATTGGTCAAGTCACACCAATACCCAAAAAGGGAAGTAGGAGTAATCCGCTGATTTACAGGCCCATACCACTAACGTGATTTGCAGTAGAGTTTTGGAACATATTCTATGTTAGATCATCATGAAGAACCTGGAAGAAGTCCACCCAGTTAGCCGTGCGGTCTCACGCACTGCTTTCCAGGCGGGAAGGCGCGCCGGACCCCGGCACGAATCCTCCCGCGGATTAGTGTCGAGTTCCGGTGTGCCAGTCATTTTGTGGATGGTTTCTAAGGGGGTTTTCCATCCGTCTCGGCGAATGCGGGCTGGTTCCTCTTATTCCGCCTCAGTTACACTATGTCGGCGATTGCTGCTCAAACACAATCTCCACGTACGCGTACATCGTAATTACTCTACCACGCAAACATTTGGAGTTATCGTCTGGTGTGTGACGTGGGGGGGGGGGGGGGGTATCTACTGGGGGCCGAACCGCACAATAACCCTGGGTCCGGCGTGGGGCGGCGGTGGGATGAGTGGACTGCTGTAGCCTGTTGTGGGGTTGTGAACCACTGAGGGCTACGGCTGGGATGCAGCCTCTCCATTATTTCTAGGTCCCCAGTTCAATATAATACAGTACAATGCCTGGAAGAAAACGATTTATTGACACAAAGTCAGCACGAATTCAGAAAATATCGTTCTTGTGAAACACAACTAGAGCTTTATACTCATGACGTAATGAGTGCTATCGACAGGGGATGTCAAATTGATTCCATATTTTTAGATTTCCAGAAGGCTTTCGACACCGTTCCCCACAAGCGTCTTCTAATCAAACTGCGTGCCTGTGAAATATCGCCTCAGTTGTGCGACTGGATTCGTGGTATCCTGTCAGAAAGGTCACTGTTCGTAGAAATAGACGCAATGTCATCGAGTAAAACAGAAGTAATATCCGGCGTTCCCAAAGGAAGTGTTATAGGCCCTCTGTTGTTCTTGATCTATATTAGTGGCATAGGAGACAATCTGAGTAGCCATCTTAGATTGTTTGCAGATGATGCTGTAATTTACTGTCTTGTAAAGTTATCAGATTACCAAAACGAATTGCAAAATGATTTAGATAAGATATCTCTATGGTGTGAAAAGTGGTAATTGACCTTGAATAGTGAAAAGTGTGAAGTTATTTACATGAGTACTAAAAGATATCCACTAAATTCCGATCAAGCGATAAGTCACACAAATCAGAAGGCTGTAAATTCAACTATATACTGAGGGATTACAGTTATAAAGAACCTAAATTGGAATGTTCGCATAGATAATGTTGTGAGTACAGCAAACCAAAGGCTGCTATTCATTGGCAGAACATTTAGAAGGTGCAGCTGGTCTACTAAAGAGACTGCTTACACCACGCTTATCCGCCCTACTCTGGACTATAGGTGTGCGGTGTATGATGTGCATCAGGAGGACTGACGGATGACATCGAAAAAGTTTAAAGAATGGCAGCTCGTTTTGTATTATCGCGAAATAGGGGAGATAGTGCCACAGGCAAGATATGTGATTTGGAATGGCAATCATTAAAGGAAAGGCGTTTTTCGTTGCGACCATGACATTTCAATCACAAATTTTCCCCTACGATTGCGAAAACATTCTTTTGGCCCCACTTACATAGGGAGTAATGATCATCACGATAAAATAAATACAATCAGGAGTTCGCACAGAAAAATTTAAGTGCTCGTTTTTCCCGCGCGCCCTTCGAGAGTGGAACGGTAGAGAGACAGCTTGAAGGTGGTTCATTGAATCCTCTGCCAGGCACTTTATTGTGAATAGTAGGGTAGTCATGTAGATGTAGATGTAGAAGATCAGAAAAACTGTAATTTCCAGAAAACTATAAATTTAATTCTCCACAAATAACATTTAGAGTTTATGCAAAATAATTTTCAAAATATTTTACTTGATTAAGTGTACAAAATTAAGATTTTTTATAAGTTTAGAATACTGAGATCCATTTTCACTCGGAGAGGACCATGTCTAGGAATAAGTCTTCGGAAAATGAACTTCCTTGAATCAGTATATAGTAGGAACAAATTATTATTTCTAAATGCACACCAAAAATTTACAGTTTCACCCTGTTACAACAGTTCGAAATGAACTTGTTAACCATGTGCTGTAGGTGATGTGTGTGGTGATGGGAGTGGTGACTACAAAACCTATGTACGAGAAGTCATGGATCTTTGAGTTTTTGGGCTTAATAAATTCCTAATGGCGTCGATTTATGTATATAATATAGCCCAACTGTAAATTCAGTGCTACTGTAAAATAGCAGTCACCATCTAAAGCTATTTGGGCACTCTTCTTTGTTCCACTTAACAACAGTGCGCCAAGTCCTTTCACCTTTTCGCCTTGCTTCCTTTCAATGCGGTTTGAGATGGGAATTACTACCCCCTTTTACTTTTCAACTTTGTAAATTTAATGCCCTCAGCATGAACCTGTTTTTATGTCGACAATATTTCTTTTAAAACATTTATCTTATTCAGCACTAAATTGTTTTCAAACATTGTTATACAAAAATCTTTTACAAATTCATGTTATTACTCTGTAGACACCAATGTTCTTACAGCACCTTTGTTTAAAGCTATTGACTTTCACAGAAAAGCAATAAAACTTACAATGGAGTATTATAAGCTGGTTGTAAGGAAATGTTTTTTATTTAGAAAGTTACGCATCCATCAGGGCAGTTGTGTTGCATATGCTCCTGTTTCCATGACGTTTCTCAATAGGTAATCATCATTAAAACACTAACAGGAAACTACAGCTCTGTAATCGTTAATCACAAATCTCTTTCATAATAACATTTTTATGCATCACACATAGCATTTATCAACCTAGTTTGAAAAACACTTGAAATTTACTCAGAAAATTCACTAAAACTTTTCATTTCTTTTATACTAAAATCATCATATTTACTTATTTTCTTATAAATTTTATTTTAAAATGACTGAAAAATGTAATTTTAATAAATAAACTTATTTACATACAGCACACACATTTTACATAAAAACAGAAGTTTATGTTCCGCTACATACATGTATGATGACAGTCAGTTTTCTATTTTGGGATATAAAAACCAATATTTTCGTTGCATGGCACTTTTCGGCCTCTTGACAAGAGTTTGGCAGTCCATTTGTCGTATGTCTTTCTTATCACATTTCACCGACTCGCTGCTGCCCCTTATATAAACAAATTAGGCAGTCCATTCTTTGCCATGTGAATTCATCTTCCATTTCATACTACCTTGGCTGCAAAAAACATTGCTTTGCAGACCACTATCTGACACTAAGGGCTTCTTTGCATATTCCATGTACATACGTATTTTGGAATCTGAAACTTTTGTAAATGTTGGAATTTTGCTTTATAACATAACACAATAATTATATAATCATCATCATCATCATCATTAAGTAATACTCACTTCTGTTCAGTTCTAGTTCCATATTTTTTCAGGTCAACTATATTTGTGACCCCCAATGGGTTTTATTTCTTGTGTGTTTTAATTAGAACTAATTCGCCTATAGTGACTTTTACTGCTTTTAATATTTCATTATGTCTTTTAGCTCCAGATTCTGCTTTCCTTTTTATCAGTTCCTTTACCAGTTACTTTTATCTGTCCAGACTTATTTCATTGCTGGTTGGAAATTCAAGTATTTCTTCGATTAAGCTTTTACTTATTTAGCCTCACATTATTTCTACAGTTTTGAAACCAGTGGATTCCTGTTTCAATGTATTCGTGATTACTTCAAAATATGACATAAATTTGCCCTAAGTTCTATGACTTATGTGACAGTAAGTTCTACATAATTTTGCCAATTCTCTCAAATAACGTCCTATAGGATTGCTACACAGGTAGTATACCGATCTGTATGATACTTGTACCCACATTTTCTCAATGCCTTCTAACCATATTTTAGCAATAAATCGACGTTCATTGTCCGACAGTACTGTTTTTGATGTTCTTATTTCGTTAAAATATTCTAACATTTTTCTAAACACTGCTTTCGCTATAGTTATTCTAATAAAATTTTATTAATACCCACATAACCCGAGGAAAGCTTTTAATTGTGTCCATTTTTTGGGGGACGACATTTTTCAATGGCTTTGAACTGCTCAGGTTCCTTTTCTATTCCAGAAGTCATAATGACATGGCCTAAGAATTTTCTTTCCTCACTAATTCAAACTTCTTAAATTTCAAAGTCATAACCACGTTTTGTAGAGCAATGAATACTTGTTCTAATAATTCACAATGTTCTTTCCATTGCTGCGTAGCTGTTAATGAAACGTCTACGTAAATTGTGAGTTTTTTTACTTAAGACTCTTCCGAACACCCAATGTAACGCACGTATAAACACAGTAACCTACATGTTTAAACCGACAGTTATCAATTTGTAATTATAACAACTGCCAGCAAAGAGAAAAGCGGTAAATTTTCTAGAGTGAGCATCAAGGGTGATTTGGCAGAACCCTACTGTCAGATTCAGACTGGTTGAATATCTAACATTATACAATCTTCGCAACATTTCGTCCAACGATTCTGGCCGATCTGTTTCCCTTTTCACAATTTTGTTCACTGTCCTGGTGTCAATGATTATTCTCACTCCTCTATCGTTTTTGCTGATAATAATCAATGGATTATTGTATTCACTGTTACTACATTCTATGATTCCACATTCAATCACTCTGTCAATTCCTTCTTGAACGGCTCGTTTTTTCGCTAACGGTGCTGAATATGGGCAAAGAATACAAGACTCATGTGGTAGGATTTTCATATGTTTTTCGAAATTCTTTACCCTTCCAGGTTTATCCGAAAAGACTGTAAAGTTTTGTTCGAGAATTTGTAACAGTTAGTCTCTTTGAACTGGATCTAAATCAGTTATTTCACTGACAAGTCTCCTAAATTCTTATAGCATTTGGAATCCTTCGAATACTTCAGATAATCCATCATTTTCAGTACCGGTACCTGTTTCTAACATCATGGAGGTAAGTTACTGTTCCACCATTAGGCAGTTATAGGTTATGATGTTCATTTCTATATTTTCTTCATCATGTGACTTCTTTCTTCTTTTGATTGCGAATTATTTCACGATAGCCATTCGTTGCTGATTACTGAAATTTTCATCCGCTGTTTTTTTTTTTCTTTACATCCATAATGTATTTTGGATCCTGGATAAAAATAAGGTCTACTTTACATCTTTCATAATCTGGTGGTGTTACATTTCCTTTATAAATGTACTCTTCTTGTTTCATGTTTAGATTTGGAAGATTTTCACACGGAGTAAGTGCTTCCTTTTGTACTAACATTACTGTAGAACTGAGTTTTTCGTAAATTTCTTTTTCTCCTATTTTTGAAGCACGTATCTCATCGCTCTCTTCACCTTCATGTGAGTCAGACTCTTCAAAGTCGCTTTCTGGTTTCAACATAAAAACTGTTTCAAATGTTGCCGTAAACTCCATATCAGCGCTGGTTTCGCAATTCATGCATAGTTGAATGCATTCTATTGTAATTAGATCTTCCTTTTATTCTGGAGCAGTAACATTTTTTCGTTTATGAACAGTTTTTTATCCGAACTGTCTTCTCTATCTTATCTTATGACGCCACCTCGTTCTTCAGATTGATTGTAATCCTTACGGATTTCTATTCCTCGCATATATTCATTCTTAACAACTTCTTCAGCATCTCATTTTCTTCAGAATGATTATTCTGCAATACTCATTATTTCATCTTCTGCTCAACGCTTGTCCAAGGCTTTGTTATTTTCCCTAACCACTGCAGTTCGCGATCTTTGCACGGCGTGATTTAATTGACGACTAAACCTTTGCCCTTTGTCGGTAGCACACGAACTCCGCGCGGCACATTTTAATAATCTCTCACTTTCCATTTCACCTATTGCTTCCCCAAAATTTTCGGTCGTTTCAACGCCATATTTTTCGCCATTACGATGCCTTAAATTGTTATAGGGATAATCCATCTCTAAATGCCATTCGTCAATTCCGAATAAGTCTTCCTTTGATTCCTTTAATATTAGTTTAGTGTCATTACTGTCGTTAGTTTTAATTTCCTTTACTACGAGCGAAAAATTTCCCACTCGCCCCTGTGACGTCACACACAGCGTGCACAGCAACTGACACTGGTTTTTCCGCTTTTGATCGCTGCTGGCGGTTTTCACTTGCTGGCGAAGAGCTCTTGTTTTTAGCTGACCATGGTTCATGCTTCTGACCATCTGTTGCGGCGGTCGCATTGTCTCGCACCTTATTAGCACGGTACTGGTGTGCTTTAAAATTTCTGTCTGTTCTCAGCATTATTCCTAAGTCCGTCAGGCCCCTAACATTCGTGGATCTTAGTTACTCTGTACTTGTTATTATCATGTTCGTGATTGTTGTGTCTGTGGTTCCTATTGTATTCGTTCTGCCGGAAATTATAATTTTCACGCCACTAGCCTTCGTCGATCATTCTTTCTAAGAGCGATGAAAAGGATATGTGGTTGCTACCCACATAACTTTTTGAATCTTCCGGTAACTTTTTCCGAACTTCTCAAATTATTTCGGAACACGACCTTCGATTCAATAAATAAGTCAGTTTCCTATACCATGCCTCACAGAAGTGTTTCATGGTCATTTAACCTTTTCCTTCCAACATCTTCACGATAATAAATTCTCTCCAAGGACAGTTCCGTATTTGTTCGGACCATTATTAATAGTAAAACTTGTGTCTAAACTTACCGAATGACGTTTCTTCAGTGCTTAGCTTGATCCCCCATCGTTTAGTAGCGCTATTAACAGTATTTACTTTTTCCTGATCCGTGAGATTATTAGGAAACAGTTTTTCAGAGATTTTTATAAAATCTCCTGATTATAACCCACAGTTTTTTCGGTATGGGTCGAATTTTTCTTCGCCCGCTAAAACTTTATCGTGGGCAATCCTGTCTACTACGTATGTAGTTGCAGTGTTGGTTTTCTTTTCTAGATAACGGAATTTTCCGTGAATACCCGAATTTTGTCTGTTACGCTTTTCATAACATTCTTTCATTTAATAATTTCTCAGATTCGCGAGCAATAGTTCTCATTTGCCTCATTTGCCATTCTTAAACCCGAAATTTTGTCCTGGACTTTAGTTACTACATAGGATGACATTATTTTTTAATTTTCTATATTTCCACATCGAATTTTTCTTTAATATTATTGATTTTTTTCTTGCATGCTATTAAATTTTTTATTTAGGTAGTCAGTCTCTATTTTCATGTTTTTCATTTCATTAGTTATGATACCTGATTTGTAGTATACATTTTCGAGGTTCTGGTTAATTTTATCTCCTTGTTCGTTCGTATGTTTATCTTGTGGTTTAAATTGGTCATTTATATTACCAGTTTGTTTTTTTAAGCTGTTCATTCATAGTACTTCTGTGTGCTTGATGTTGGCTATTCATATCACTAGTTTGTGCTACTAAACTTTGCAGTACTCCATACATGTCTATGTATATGTGTGTGTTTTGTTCTGGACTGTTTTCTTCAATTGATTCTGCTTCCTCCTAATTTGAAGTTTCTTTCATGATCTGTGACGAGTTCAGTATATCAAAATATTTACTCCGATATTCAGTATGTCGTCCATACGCTTGCGCCTGTAAAATAGATTTCTCTGTCTACCTGTTAACATACCTACTTTCTGATGACGCTTCTGCCCCGTTTCTTGTTCTTGTAACCCCCTGTTCTGTTCTGAATGTTTTGCCTGCCTTTTCTTTTCCATATTTAAATACTGTTGGAACCACACGTACTAATTTAATTTCCTGCTCTATTTTCTTCCTAATTACTGTATTAGGTTTGTGTCACTGGACACTATCTATCACTACTGTGTTTGTACTGTGGTCAGTATCTTCTTATTAATTGTGCCATGTAATGATAGTTATCATTGATGAATGCTTTGAATAAATATATAGAAAATACCCACTAAAACCCACTGTCAAGGGACAAATATAGCATTTAACTCTTTTAGAGTATTCTGAGAACCGTCACAAAAAACACTCATGTGTAACATTAAAGCGTCCTCTAGATGTGAGCTCCTGCTGGAGTGTTTGGATCAGTACCTTCTCTAAGAATTCCTATAAAGCATATTACCAAAGTAAATTCTAGATCTTAGGCTTCATAAGTTAACGTTACCCATAATGGATACAAGTATCAGACTACTACTGCCTGTCCTGAAGGGATTCCAGTATAGGGCAATATCAGGAATCGAACCAGTAATCTTTTAGTTACAGACCTTTTATATGGTCAACTCTATATGTGGACGGTCAGCAGCCTAATTAGGCACGAAGTTACCTTCACTGGGTTATTCTAAAGTGTAATTGTGAGTTTCTATTTTGCATATACTGTGCCTTAATGTACTTGGGAAAGTAGAATCTGTTTCTCATGTGCAGGACAAGTACTAACCATTACTGTGACTATGTCAGATCCAGAGGAATTATACTACAGCACCCAGGTACATTAACACTTCCTCTGTTCTTTGTGTAAATAATATTATTCAAGTGCAGCAAAACAAATCTCTACAACTAAGATTTGACCAACAAGTTATTATTATTAGTTAGTTAAGGCAAATTTACATTACTATCGTACTAACACAATATTAACTCACACTTAGAATTTATTATTCTCAGTAATTAATCTAATGGTGGCACTTAAACTGTACTTCATTAAACACTGTTCCAAAAATAAGAAAAATCTGACTGATTAATTTCGATTTTCATTATAGTACCGAATTTAAGCAGTTTAATCTTTTATACAACAGTGTAGCATATTTTACTGTAACTATTTCAGTATGCTATTGTACTTTATATTATCAGAATATACTACACTCAAAGTTATTTATCAAACTAGCAAGATCATTTACTTATAAATAATTTTCTTTGCTATTTTTGTTTCACTAAGCAGTCTTTCCTTCATTTCATAACTAACGTGTGGACTTCGGCAACAGTGTAACTTCCATAAAATTACAAATTAAATTCAACAAAAAAATCTTTTTGTGATTATACAAAAAATTTCAAGATATTTTACTAGATTAAGTTTGCAGAATTATAGTTCTGCATCATTTCAGAATACTAAGAAGCATTTTCACTATGATAGCCACACTGGGTAGCCACTCGGTCTGGGGCGCTTTGTCACTGGTTCGCGCGGCTCTCCCCCGTCGGAGGTTCGAGTCCTCCCTCGGGCATGGTTATGTGTTTGACCAAGTGAGGTGGACTAGTGGTTAGCATACTGAACTCCCATTGGGGAGGAAGACGGTTAAATACCGCGTCCGGCCATCATGATTTAGGTTTACCGTGATTTCCCTAAATCGCTTCGGGCAAATATCCGGATGGTTCTTTTGAAAGGGCATGGCTGACTTCCTTCCCCATCCTTCCCTAATCCAATGAGAATGATGACCTCGCAGTTTGGTCTCCTCCCCAAAACAACCCAACCCTTAGTAGGTCTCCTTTCTAGGTATATATCAAGGGAAAATGATCCAAGATGCTACTCCAGGCGGGTGTAAAATGAAAGTGCGCAATGGCGAATACTGAACGCGAAAATGAAGATTTGGCTGTGTCTGACCACCTCCTGAAGAAGATCTTAGGATTTCTTAATAGTAATATTATTTCCTCCTTCTTATTCTTTAACATAAAAATTACAACATAAACATAAATGAATGATTAAGGGAACTGGTAACTACAAAATGATAAATGTCGTTTCAGCTTATACATTCACTGTAGATTAAAAAACCATTTACACATCACAAATGTTTATATACCAATGTCCAATGGACATAAAGAGACAGAAATGAATTTCCTAACTAGTATTACTGATAAATTGCCCAAATCTGACCTTTTTATTGATATGCGATCTTATATAAATAACATGAGATCACCGACATCAGTTAGGTACAAATACTAGAAGATACTACTTTCAAAGATGATCTACAGTAGTGTGCAACCTCAGTGGGAATAAAGTTACGTGGTCACAGCTGTTTAGATTTATAGCCCTAATAAGCCGAAGCGATTAGCAATATCACCGTTTGTACTGCGTCCAGTGCATCGGAGTGATGATTCTCGTACACGTCTGCAACGACGGAAGAACTCCAGCCATAAAATATTTTAAAAAACTCATTCAGACACTATGACGATAGAAGGCGGTCCTCTGACCGTCAGTCTTGGGCCACTTCCTGTGTTATGCAGTCGGGATGCCACATCGGCCATTTCCTGTCACTCAGCTTGTGTTAAGCTGGAGCAACACACCTGTGGGGCCTTTTGCACCCAGGGCATGAGTTATGCCTGCCGTTTCGTTTCCACTGGCGTTCCGATCTTTGCTAGTATAAGCAATCATTCATTACGCCATTTTGATAATAAAGACAGTCCATCACCTTTCATGCAATATGCGTTAACAGCTATTAAAAGGTATACGTGACAATGACAGTCATCTTTAAATATTCATATATACCATGCACTGCCTATCAAATGATACCTAATTCGATTGTAAATCACGCAAAGTAAGAAGATGAGTCCTTGTAAGTTGCGAAATTATAGCCACCTTTCAATGAACTTCTTTGAACCAGCGTATGGTAGCAACAAATTATTATTTCTAAAAACACAAAAAAAATTACTGGTTCAAGCTGTTATTACAGTGCGCCTGAATAGCATATCCCGTGTGAACAGTAAAACCATCACAGCCAGTCGTACTCTCACTTCCTTGCAAATAATGTCATATCTAATAATTGTTTGGAACTGTTAAATGGTTCAAATGGCTCTAAGCACTATGGGACTTAACATCTGTGGTCATCATTCCCCTAGACTTAGGACCACTTAAACCTAACTAACCTAAGGACATCACACACATCCATGCCCGAGGCAGGATTCGAACCTGCGACCGTAGCAGCAGCGCGGTTCCGGACTGAAGCGCGTAGATCCGCTCGGCCACAGCGGCTGCCTTGGAACCGTCCATTGCTGCCTTGATAAGCTAGTTCAGTCACAAACAGTTCTTCTGTCCACTCATCATCATCACGCATATTTGACTCGAAAATACTAATTCGAGCAGTTTTCAACAAAAAGGTTAGTATCGTAGGCTTGAGATGTCAAGTGTAGCGACTGAATGCATCCTGTTGCTTGTAAGCGTTATAGCATTATGGTTGTAAGTCAAAGAAGAAATGAATTGTGACCTATTTTTTTTCTCCCTCTCTCTCTGTCTCTTTCTCAGCAATATTCTATGTTATTTTTTCCATTCATTCCCAGATCACTTGTATGGCGACACAACAGACAGGCTCATGGGTGTAAGAATAGCATCACATATAGCAGCTGCCTGGTGCCAGACGACACACAATGTCACGTAGATGAGAAATTTATAAAATGAATACGAATAAAAACTACAGATACGCCACCAACTTGATATAAATTCGCAGCCACGCTGTTAATTAGTTAGTAAGCTAGATTTTCCATAGTTTATTTCCACTAGTCTTTGTACGAATGAAGTGGAATGAATCAGTGTACAGGCTATGCATACATAATTTATTTGTATGACTACTTGCTGACCACTTACAGATTACTACCGAGCGAGGTGGCGCAGTGGTTAGACACTGGACTCGCATTCGGGAGGACGACGGTTCAATCCCGCGTCCGGCCATCCTGATTTAGGTTTTCCGTGATTTCCGTAAATCGCTCCAGGCAAATGCCGGGATGGTTCCTTTCAAAGGGCACGGCCGACTTCCTTCCCCGTCCTTCCCTAATCTGATGAGACCGATGACCTCGCTGTCTGGTCTCCTTCCCCGAAACAACCAACCAACCAACCAACCAACAGATTACTACCCAGGACAATAGCAGAAATTGACATGAATCGACATATTGCTCTCAAATACTACTTATTTAACGAGTGATAAACTAAAATATAGTTATTTTAAACTGCACTTTCTGGCAGATTGTAACTAAACCAATTATCTATAAAAATAATTTTATTTTGGATAAAAAAATGTGCTATTTCAGGCATGTTGTGTTATTGAGCAAACAATTAATGACTTTTGTGGCTGAATACTGGACTCCTTTCTAAGAAAGTGACAACTGTAGTAACAACTAATAAAGGTCTTTTGTTCTTCTAGTGACGAAACCGTGGACTTCACTATTCTTGCTCAAATTGTAAGGAACTCTTTAAGACGAATTTAATTGGTGAAATTCCTTCTTGTGACGGAGATTTTAAAATTCCTAACTCTATGAAGAAAGGTGTATAAGATTATTGTTGGTGAACACTTATTATTCTCACAGCTAACTCCTGTGTAATCGACACCTTTTTCAGGTGATGAGCAACCACGGAAAATTATTTTACCCGACTCAGGACATAAGTAAAATGTGTTGTAAGCAAACCCTGTTACGACGGGGTTCTGTGCAAGACGGTGAGTGAGGTCTAGGATACTGCCTGCCGCTGCCTGAGAGGTCAGCCACGTGTTAGTCGCGCCCACGCGCCGAGGGGCAGCAGGGAGGAGGCTGGCTCGGCAGCGCTACACGTGGCGGGTGAAGTCCGTCTAGCACCTCTAGCTACACCCCAACTACCGGAATATAACAGGTTCGCTCGCGGATGCAAAGATGACACACGAGTGAAGTTTAATTCGCACACTGCACACATAGTTTACACTGTATGCGAATCGTAATCGTATGGACACACACTTAAAGACAGACTGCCGGTACCTCTGGTGCATTCACGCTAGCGGTCCGTAAGGCGTGCGGATTGCGCTCTTGCTCCTTGGTGTGTGGGCTGTGACAGCACTGAGCGGTCACTGCTATCAGATGCGTCCTGCAGTGACGTGTATGTCGTCAAATACGTCATGCTACGCAGAAGTTCTTTCTATCGCCGACAGCGGTTATAACCCTACCACTATAAATAACAGAAAATCCTGTTTATGTTTCCACGTATAGCTCTTACGAAATTTATTTTAGTTTCCAAATAATGTACAGTATGGGAGGATAGTCCCGTTAACAGGAAAAACTAATAACTGAGTTATCCTTTTTACAGGATTTGACCGTGTGTTGTGTGTAACGAATAAGTAAATCAGACTACTCAATTCTTTTCCTAAGATCTTTCCCAGCGGTTAGAAAGAAACGCAGTATGAATAGTACTATATTGAAGCTAGGACAACTTAGTTCCAAGTCCATTCAGTGGTTTAACATATGTACTAACGATCGCCAGCCTATTCCGGCAATGAAACAGTTAAGTATAGGAAAAGCAAAAGTATGAGTTTTGCCTACTTTCATGCTACTGTTTAAGTTGCTTCTTCAAATAAATGGTACTCCACTTAAACAATGTTGGACTACGTCCTTAGACATTACGTTCTTAAAAGAGCAAAAGGACAGAAGATAACATCAATGAAGCTAAAAAAAATTTTGCCATGGGGGGGGAGGGGGGGCCTTTAGAAAAGCATTTTCCGTAATCAACAGACTTAAATACTAAAATACCTAGATACTAAAGCACACTTTTATAGAGAACATTTCACGTCAAGCGAACCTCTTTCTTACTGTAATTTACTTTCAAAAGCTATTTCTCTTTGAACTAAATGTTTATATTCTTTTAATAGATTCTAGTAACTTTGCTTCACTCTGACTGAATTTTGCGTAAGCAAACTTTTACTATAACATTTTGCAGTAGTTAAGAAAACTTTCTCATTATTTACACGAAAACAATTTAAATGGCGCCTCTGTAGATTAACTTGGCACTTCATAGGTCTGTAAAACAGGATACTCAGATTAATCAAACGCCAGGAAGGAACCCTGTGTAGGTGAATGGTTGAGATGAAAGAACAGCTGAACCAGTTTCTTTTAAGTTCAAGAATGATTATTAAAACACAGTTTAAGTTAATGGTTAACGCTGTATTAAAGTAGAACACACAAAAATGTTACCTGGTGGCTGTAGGTTTGGGTCTGGCGAACAATTATGACGGCTACACTACCCACAGTTCGGCATGCAAATATCTTACTGTATGGGCTCAATTTCTCTTCTTGGCGTCGTTCAATTTTTTATACAGTAGCCCAAGAACTCGCAGCTATGCCGTAAGCCTTTTGCAGTCTTCATCCGAGGCATTTTTGTACAAATTTTAAGGCAAAACTTCTGCTCCAATAGGGTGTTGCCTCAATCGCTGCTGCCTACAGACTGTATGACTTACTTCCAGCACTTGCTCTAGGTAGCGCGCCAATCCGTCCTTGCCACCTTTTCCACTACTCAGAGCCACTTTCGTTTCAAAACAAAAGCACATTGGCTTTTACGTAACATCTACTTCATACATTGTTCCTAAGCGTGACCATTTCTTACAATTGTCAAATTTACATGAACATGAACAGTTTATACACACCAATATTTTAAATACAAAATGTCATCAGAAAATTATTTAACGTAATAAACAATTTACATAGTATTTTACATACATTTCTCACATACAATTCAAAGAACTTCAAACTCCAATACAGCACACTTTACTTTGCCGGCCGCGGTGGCCGGGCGGTTCTAGGCCCTTCAGTCCGGAACCGCGCGACTGCTACGGTCGCAGGTTAGAATCCTGCCTAGGGTATCGATGTGAATGATGTCCTTAGGTTAGTTAGGTTTAAGTAGTTCTAGGTTCTAGGGGACTGATGACCTCAGATGTTAAGTCCCATAGCGCTCAGAGCCATTTGTTTTGAACACTTTACTTTACATATACAGAAAACATAGCATCAATATGGGAACATTATAAAGCAAAATATTACAAAACTTTAGATGAACCACAAACAAATAGTGTTATACGGTGTTGTGAATTAGTGGATTCTGTTGCAGTCTGATGTGTAAAAAATAAGTAATATTTCTGGTGTCCAGTTCAAGACGCTGAAAATAATTACTTTCGTGTCCTGCTGTGTGCGCAGACTAATGTCAGTAGCTGCTGTAGAGATTTTGATCCGGTTTTCACTAATAATTGCACTGATTCATGAGGATGGTTTTTGTATGTTAGCTATAAATATTTTGTTTGAATTGTCTGAATTTTGATGAATTATATTTTAGTTGTGAAAGCGATGTCACTGCCACCTAGCGAGCAGCCGCTAAAATTCGAGAAAGACACAGTTCCTTAAGAGAGGGCATTACGTAACACAATTAGCGTATGATGTGGTTGTCTAGCGCTAGTTCAGCCTTGCGCATCGAGCGAGTTTGTGTTTGTGAGTGTGTCGCATTGTTCTTGCTTAACGCAGGTTATTGCTGGTGTGCTCTCTGGCGACAGACTTCTACGCCCTTGCATAGATCAGTCTGCCGAATCTCACAAAAATATTCTTTGTCGGTGTACCGTTGGTTTCAGTTTTGACAAGAATGCCCGTCCTGTTCATCCAGGCTGTATAAAATTCACGATTAGTTGGTCGATATGATTCACGTTACACCTGATCAGGTAGATACTGCTTATATCAATTCTCATCTATATGTATTTTTTGGGAAGTGTCAAGGTATTTCGCATGTGGACCTGCTTCTCTCTCGAGTTGGTTCTCAAGTAATGTTTACACATCGTAATGGTTCCATTAGTCCAGTCGTTCTTGCAAATCCATCGATCGAGTATATTCCAGTTAGAGGTCACGCTCTTCCACCCGAAGTGGACGACTTATTTCTTACGCCTGCGTTGCTTCTTTTAGGAGGCGTTCAACGTATCCGGCTGGAACATTGGTCAGTACAGCGTCGTTTGCAATTTTTGTAATATTTTTGGCTTTACAGCCATCATATTCGGCTACAAGAAGGTCATCTTATGAAGTTGAGAAGGCAGCTGTGGCAAGATGACGTAATTTGGTGTGAGCTACCGATGACAAACGGTTTGTTCCATCGTGATTGTCCGCGATTGGCTGTTTCATTCGAAAGTTGCGCGCCAAAATGATAACCTTCTGTTATTAATATTAGAAAAACTAAACAGTGTATTTACTTGCATTTCATGTAAAAGCATCTCTCAATAGTAGGATATCCTTCAGTTACTTGAAAAGTGTTAATTACCAACAGAATAGTAAACAATTGATAAACGAAAAGGCAGACGAAGCACTTCGGAGACTTTCGGATCGCGCCTAACTTGGTTGGGTTGTTTTTGGAGGAGGAGACCAGACAGCGAGGTCATCGGTCTCATCGGTTAGTGAAGGAAGTCTGCTGTGCCCTTTGAAAGGAACCATCCCTGCATTTTCCTGGAGCGATTACGCAAATACGCAGTTTGTTCTTTTGTTTTTATTAAAGTGTTAAGATTGGAGATTATTTGTGATTCATACAATGGAATATAGTTTTGTAGCTTCTCGTATTCTGCTAATAAAAAATGAGTGGCATCCAGTATAAAGAAGCTAACTGAAATTTTATTATCTGCCCAATATCAGTTCCTCGCTAAGACCTCAAGAGTTCTGCCATCTTAGTACAATTGAGATCAATGGCGCGTCATCTGTGGTAACACAGGGACAGGTACGAAAGAGAGAAATTTTCGAGAAATGTGTTTATCATTCACACGAATATGTCACCCTCTCTCTCCCTCTCTTTTTCAACACGCCGTATGTTACAGTGGTATCCGAACCGCAGAAAAATGTGTTCAACCGATTCATGTTACATACGTAGGGCGAGAAGGAACCTCCTTCCTTTGTAAAGAGGCAACCATCGTATATCCAACTGCCCGCGTCGTGTTACGGTTTTAAAGTCGTCCTGTGGAAAACATCTTCCGTTGACATTAGCTCAGTCAGTGTCTCCGCAGTCTGCTGTCAATAATTCTCCACCTTTAGATGACGCTGTGGAGACAGTACACCCCACTCAGAGCGACTGTCCGCCGTCACCGGTACGTTCAGATGCGGCCCCTGCTGCCGTTAAGGCGACGACACCGGAAGCAAAATTTAAAATCCAGCTGACTTAGGATGGTGAAGATCTTGATGTCATCCTCCCCAATCTTGCCTCTCCGAGAAGGTGATGGTGGAAGTTGTTTCTTCCCGTGGTGATGCTTTGAATACTGACGTTAACTGCGGTTCTTGTTCGGCAGAGATGATGTGGCTGGTTCTCCAGATTTTGAAATGAATTTCACATCTGCGTCCTCTCCTCCATCTGTAAAAACATCTGTTCCTGTGAGATCCGGTCATTTAACGGAGACATCGTTTGCTGTTTTGCTCTTACAGTGTTCTAATGCAATACTATCCTTTTCTCGTTCTGATATGGTGCAGCAACAGGTTACTTCGGATTCTCTTCCGGTTAGCTAGATGATGCAATGCCTGTCTCTCCATTATCTGATGATGATGATGATCGCTTCCGTTTCTTGCTCGCATTCCGTTGAGTGGAATAGGGATAGCTCCCCAATCCCCCCCCTCTCCACCACCCCCGCAGACCTCAATGAGCCCTCTACCCTTCCGCGTCAAGAAGTTATTTAGTCAAGGAGTGGTGTAAAACTACGACTTCAACCTGCAAAATCTTACGCTAGGAGCCCTCACGCAAACTGCCTAAAATGAAATGGATTTGGAACCTGGAGCACAGAATATTTAAAGTGTTAGAATTACAGATGTAATTCTAAAGGAATTACATTCACATACAAGACGAGAAAACAATAATTTGGACGGTACGAAACGGCTGCTGCTAGTGTAGTTGCTCTTCCAAACAGCATCTCATACAAGCAATCCAGTCGCCTCTTTACCTGCTATTACTCGTACTTGAGGTACTTGGGCCATGCGCGGCTTTGTTTAAAAAGGATAGCTCGATTTAGTCATAGGGGTGAGCTGCAGACGTCTGTTTTCATACCACACAGCTAATTCGCTGCAAACAATAACCTGTAGCTGTGATCCTACAGTCAAGTAGTCTTGGCATTGGGCGAGAAATGCGAGTTAATAAAATACATAGAAATATAAACTAAAAGTTAAATGAACTGTTTAATAACAACGGTTCTACTCCATCCTCTGTAGCTGATGTAGGCGACAGAGGATCATGATGAATAATTTTTATTCAAGAAAGATCATCTCAAATAAACGGGAAATGGTACTGTGATATTCAATTAAAATGAAGGAGAAAACACCCTTATCAAATTCAGTAAATTAACGTTTACAAATTAACGCACAAAAGATGACGAATAGTGTCCATCGTTATTGCTGTATTTTCTGAAATCGACATCTTGTAACATGATGTTCTGATGTGATGTGGTGTGGTGTGAAACGACGCTACGGTGATGTGAATAGGCTTGAAGAAGCGCCTGTAAGCCCCTAACCAGACGTCTGGAGGGTGGATCCTCTATCTCCTCCACGTTATGGAAGCCAAACGATTTAACGGCACACAACCCGTCATGCAGATACAAAAGCAGAAGCCCCAGAGCTGGAGCAGTGATAAAATCCAGAAAGAACGTTCGAGAGGCAGCGTTCTCAAATCCCATTCTATTTGGTTTGGTTTCAAATTTCCTCGGTAAACCTAAATTCTGAACAAACATAAATTCTCTACAGAGCCGGTATTGTTCCTCAATATATGTAAGAATAATTAAGTGATGTTCCCAGCTGATAATGACCACAGTTTCCTCTGGTATTACAAGTAAATTTGTAAAATGGTGTGTACCTGCGAAGTGTGTGTGTGACAGAGAGAGACAGGGAGGGAGGGAGGGTGGGAGGGAGGGAGGGGAGAGAGAGAGAGAGAGAGACTAAACTTTAAATCATATGTAAATTCCGAAGAAACCGTAAAAAAAGGACAAAACATGTTAGCCGCTGCATCTTCGTACCTGACCAGCTTTCTTCAGTATGATCTTTGGTATACTTATGCATAATGTACATGGAATACAAACCCCTAGACATCTAAATATGGCCTTCAGCTTGGTGCAGTACGACTTTTATGTAATATATCTTCTTCATTCTTTATTATTTTTTAAAAAGAAGTTATAGTCCAAACACCAAGAGCTGCTAACGAATAATTACTTATATTTACCGGATTCAATTTTCAGATTACCTTCCGGTATTATAAAGCTATTTACAACAATGTACATGGATACATTATTACTGCTGGAGTTAAATAAAATAAAAGCGACTCTGCAACACCTTGCACACTGGTACCTTCCGTCAATAGTAACAAACATTATACAGTCGGCAGATAAATGTACTAACACAGTTAAGCACATTTTGTATGTTGATGTTACTATGCTACACATTTCCTGTAGAGGCACACTGTTTTTTCTTTTCTCCCAATTAACTTTAAAGTCTCTGATTGATCGAATCAGTGTATGCAGAGCAAGGAGCAGTCTCCATCTTCGAATACGGTGCTCCAGCTCGTGATTGGCTTGTGCTAAAGTGGGAGTAGTCTAAGATGTAAATGTACTTTGCTACCGAGCTGGTGAGGAAAGCAGAGAGAAGGTGAAGAAATTACTCTTGTACTGGCACTTCGTTAGTAATGAACTGCAGGTCTGTACCTAAACGGTGAGACTTGTGTCCTTTGTTAGTGTGCCGCTTAGAGCCTGTACCAGTCACCTTCTGAACCATCAGAGGTACAGCTTCCAGCATCACGCACACAACGAGTTATGCGTGGGTGTACTTATTTGCCTTGAGTCGGCCGTCTAAAAATTTGACATATTCCGTCACGCATAGTCGTGGGACAGAGTCAAATTGGTTTGGCAGACCAGCAAACGGGTCCACCTGCACATTGGAATCCACCGGGGTTTCAGAGGCTCATAGGGAATTACATGCATTCCGAATTATCTGAACATGAGACCGCATATTTGCATTTTTGGAGGCACGCCGTTAATAAGAGATTGCTGCCATCGATGACTTCAGTCGCCAAAAGCATCGTGGTGTGCCGTCTGACCAGAAGAGGAGTAAAGTATTCGCTGCTACGGCGTAGGCCTCCAATATATCTTTCTCAGCACCCTGTTCTTTCGAACCATATTTTTATTTTTTTGTAATAGTAGAGTATAGATGCTTGACTGTGGGGTAGTTTTGTGCCATATCCTGGATTCACGTGTACGAAGTCAGATAGAGCGATTATTGTTCTGGTTAGTGTCGTGTGTCGATGCCCAGCTGATAATTTTGTCCACCATAGAGCCCATATTAGTGTAAGCGATTGCCAAATGAAAAATGTTTGTGTGACGTTTCTTTAGTCTTTTTTTGTCTTGTGATATTCAGAATGAATAAATCTATTGTGGTTTATATCACAACTTCTCCCTGTATTCTGATTAACATTACCTTTGCCATTTTTATTTAAGTCCCGATTATAAAGGAAAGTAGCAAGGTTGCAACTTGGAGGGCCATTAATTGTGTTAGTACAAGGGCGTGCTGGAAAGAAGGGCCACCGAATTTTAATGGAAATGTTTTTAAATAAAACTAACGTTTTTAACATTCTACATATTTATTCTTTATGTCTACAGTTTTCTGCAGGTAGAGGGCTCGGAATTGTGTGTGGCATGTAACATGGCGATGTGTAACGTAACTATTGAGGTTCCTGCTGTAATCTAATTTCGAAGCCCGCATCTCGTGGTCGTGCGGTAGCGTTCTCGCTTCCCACGCCCGGGTTCCCGGGTTCGACTCCCGGCGGGGTCAGGGATTTTCTCTGCCTCGTGATGGCTGGGTGTTGTGTGCTGTCCTTAGGTTAGTTAGGTTTAAGTAGTTCTAAGTTCTAGGGGACTGATGACCATAGATGTTAAGTCCCATAGTGCTCAGAGCCATTTGAACCATTTCTAATTTCGAACTCAAAGAGTTCGTCCACACATGGAGCACCCTCTGCGTCAACATAAAAATGTCAGTCCACAAACGAACCTTGCGATATCTGCAACAATCCGATGCCTTGGGCTCATTGTCATCGATCATCCTCCACACAGTCCAGACTTGGCCCATCCGATTTTCATCTGATTAAAAAACTTTCCTTCGAGGACGTCATTTTGATAGCGCCGAAGCGCTGCAGGCAGAGCTGAGGTCATGGCCCGGCAACAAAGTCAAACATTCTATAGTGACAGTATCTACAAACTGGTCTCTCATTGGGGAAATGTGTTCGTTGTATGGGTGATTATGCTGAGAAATAAACACAGAGACAAATGGTTCAAATGGCTCTGAGCACTATGGGACTCAACTGCTGAGGTCATTAGTCCCCTAGAACTTAGAACTAGTTAAACCTAACTAACCTAAGGACATCACAAACATCCATGCCCGAGGCAGGATTCGAACCTGCGACCGTAGCGGTCTTGCGGTTCCAGACTGCAGCGCCTTTTAACCGCACGGCCACTTCGGCCGGCAAACACAGAGACATGTGGAATAAAGATGTAGGATGTCAATAAAGTTTGTTTTGTTTAAAAAGCCTTAACAGTTTTCATGGAGGCATTACTATTCAGCCCGCTTTTTATAGATGCATTTACAACTGAAACTAAAACAGTTACGTTATTGGTTTCAGTATATAATAATTACCTTCTTGCACAGATGGGAAACAGGAAAAGTTTGTAGACTTATTTCTGTAATGTAGGTTTATAAATCACATAGGATAAAATAATCTCCACTAGATTATATTCGTATTCTCAGTTAGTCAAACGAATTATATCACATGCCTAATAGATGGGACACAAGAAACTATAAGAAACTATATACATTCTTCAAGTAGATATAAACCTGACCCGGTATACACACTTAAACAGGTCACGAGGTTACAGGTCTTGTATCCAGCCCTCGCGCGACGAAATCAGACGTACTAGCACACATAAAATTACATGGGCTGTTAAGCCCCTGCCCCAGATGCCATTCAGAACCGCGTCTTCCAGAAATTCACGAGCAAAGCTATAGAAAACCTAACACAGATTATGAAAGAAAATGACTAGTATTGGTACAGGATAGGCTACCCTTCGCCAGTTACCGTGCGGTGGCTTGAGGAGTATCTGTGTGGATGTGGATGTCGAATACTATCGTAAGAGTACCAGCCTGAAGGGGATCTCGCGCCGGCCACTCTGTAGGTGGTTTTTAAGCCGGTTTCACATCTGTCCCAGTGAATGCGGGCTGGTTTACCTTATTCCATCTCAGTTACACTATGTCGGCGATTGCTGCGCAAACACTGTCTCCACGTACACGTACACCTTAATTACTCTACCGGGCAAATATTTGGGATTACACTCGTCTGGTATTAGACGTTCCCGTGGGGGGGGGGGGGAGGTGGCACAAGGGGGGGGGGGCACAGGGTGCCGAACTGCGCAATAACCCTGGGTTCGGTATGGCGTGGCGGCGGCGGTGGGGTGGGTGGACTGCTGTGGCCTGTTGTAGGGTTGTGAACCACTGAGGGCTACTGTGGGACGAAGCCTCTCCGTTGTTTCTAGGTTTCTCGTTCAATACACACACACACTCACCATCCAAAGACACCAACAACACTTCCTCGCGTCGTGGAAGCCACCCAAAGTCCTGATTTTCAGGGAGACAGAGAACGACCATTCCAACCCACAAAATTACCGACTCAACAGCTTTCTGAGCTCCCTGAGAGAGATTGTCGAGAAGGGAGTCCTAAAACGACTCACTAGGCACTGCATAAGCAACAACACTCTGAGACCGGAGCAATTCGGCTTCAGGAATTACCACTCCAGAACAGAACAACGCCTTCGTGTCGTTGAACACCTAACAGACCGCTACAGTACCAACAAAAGAACAGGGGCTGTGTTCATAGACAACGAAAAGGCTTTCCGTCGTCTATGGCACGACGCAACCCCCCGGAGCTGCGATATTTCCGAACCGGGGCAGAAACTTGTTAGGGTGCCCTCCATCCAACTCCCACCACCTCCTGATAATCCCATTCGAGCGTTTCAGATAGGACGCCAAAAATTGAAAATAATCGATTTTTCGAAAATATTTTAATTTTCTAGCGCAAGTCTTTCTGGAGGGTTTGATATATAAAACATATACGTTCAAGAAAAGCAATACGTTATTTGGTCTTAAGTGTGCCAAACTGCAACGCCATGCCTCTTCACACAGCATTATGCTATCGCACGTCACTGTATATCGCTCTGCGGAATTCAAACGTGTATATTTTGTAATGGAAGGCATCAAACCTACATTCAGGACAGTGGAAATTAAAATGTCCTGTGGTGCCTCTCCTATTTCCAGTCGACAGGTTTCACATCCTACCCCCTTATAAAAACTCACAATTAAATGATATTGGTATTATTTGTGACCGGGAGAATAAGAACTCTTCCGAAAATTTGCACTCTTTATTAACTATTAACTAAAAATTTTCTCTTTCTGTGACATAAAATTAAATATAGAACACATAAAACCAGTGAAGACAAGAGACTAGCAAGACAGTACACATTTCTTCAATCCTTAGGTCCCAGCATTTTTTCTTTCTAACCTTGCGACAGCTTTACACGGCGTGCTTTCCTTTCTGCTAAAGAATCTAGTACCTCATCAAAGTGTCAAACGTTTTGCTACATGAAAAATCGAATTGTTATTGTCTAATACTGAAAAAACTGTTACCACAAATACTACCCAAGATTAGTGTGGTTTCTCGACATGATCACGTCTATTTTGTCACTGTGTGCTAGAGTAAGCGAGACTTTTCTGACACAAATGGTCATTTTTATGTACCTCATTTACATAAACAACACGACAGAATATAATTCACGAAGTACCCATCTCAAATGCCTATTAGACTTATTACAAGCAAAAAGTTTTATGTTAAGAAATAGTTTCACATTTCATTCCGATGCTCCGGTTTCTGAAGCATGAGATCTAAAAGTAGTAGTAGTACGAAATTTCTATAGAAATTTGAAATCATCATATTCTTCCATATAATTTGTGTGATGTCTCCGTTTCTTCTCCTTCCTCATTCTAACAACCAATCTTGTCGTCACTAATTCACTGTCAAAATTAATTCTGCGGTTAACTTCACTAACCCTGCCAGACTCACCGGTTTAGTTATCCCGTATTTATTCTCCAGTTACGCATTATGGCGTGTTCCTTACAACGCGTTTTCTGCGCTATTCAGAGAAAAGAACTTAAGCGTCTGCGAACTGAGGACTGTACAACTGGCCCTTAGCAGAGTAGCGATCTGACCAAACGTTTTGTGTCAAAATTTCATTTCCTTGGATACACCCAGAAGCTAATATGTAATCTTTCTTCCTTGTTATTCCTGATAGTCGTTTATTTCTACTCTGATAGTCTAAATCTACGAATTTCGCCAGTAATTATATCATTCGCACAACCAATCAACTACATAAACAAACAGCGATTGGTATTCACCCTTTCAGGTTTGTTCGGCTCAGCTCATATAGCCTCGTCCCCTTTTGTCTGCGGAAATGTTTTTTTTGTATTTTTTTATTTCTTGATGCAATGGAGATTCCCCTGACAGATGCATCTCGTATACTATGCATGCATTCAAAATTCAACTTATTATTCGTTCAGAAATCAATTGAGAATGTGTTAAAGAGTGTTCAAGAACCAACAGGGATGCGTTTCAAAATCACATGTATAATCGATAGACCAACGTGAGCTGAATGCTAGGCTCTATCTGAAACAAGATTTTTTTCTTCAAGAATATGAATTTTTCGCGTCCTGCAATTGCCGTCCGGGCAGATACCTCGGTTTGTCCCCCAGTCCCCAGATCCGGGCCTGGCACAACCACCTCATTCGCAGGCCCACAAGAAACAACCTCTAGGTGTCTGTAGAAGGAAAATTCATTTGATACCCACAGAAAATATATGAAACACAGATACACTTCAACAAAGAAGAAAGACACGAAAGTATAACTGAGAAGCATCTACAAACCTTGGAGTGAAACCAAAGAAATTACCAGTCAGCTTAGCGAATGAAACAATGTTCGTTAAGATGCGGCTACCAACGAGATGCAATGAAAATAACTGGCTCCTTCGTTTCACTCATCCCTAACTGCTTTCGTTCCATTCTTTACCAACTAAAAGCCAGTCATCTGTGAATTCAGAATTACGTACTCTAAAAGACACACATTTACGATTTGAAACAACAGAAACAGTAGACTCACTGTGGTGTCACCGCTAGACACCACACTTGCTAGGTTGTAACTTAAATCGGCCGCGGTCCTGTAGTACATGTCGGACCCGCGTGTCGCCACTGTGTAATCGCAACCTAGCGCCACCACATGGCAGGTCACAAGACACGGACTAGACCTCGCCCCAGTTGTACGGACTACATAGCTTGCGACCAGACGTACGAAGCTTTCCTCTCAATTGCCGAGAGACAGATCGAATAGCCTTCAGCTTAGTCCCTAACTACTACCTAGCAAGGCGCCATTTGTATCAGTGCTTATAGCTTCCTAATATTCAAGAGAGATGTATTCCAACAAGAGAATAAAAGTTAAGTAACCAACATCTACGTACTTTTCCTCTTATTCATTAATAAGTCTCATGTTCCAGAACTTCAAGCCCGTCTGTGTTAGTTTAGCGTGCACCTAGCTACCTCATTGTGTCTATGCTGTATGAAATAGACACAACATTATTTGGCGACGAGTAAAAGAGTTTGTATTAATTCGTTTGTGTCATGGCTTCGCCACAATCTCCAGATGTACTGTCCGAATTTTTTCGCTTGCAGAATCAGCAGACGCAGGCGTTATTGGAAGCCCTTGGACAGCTCGTCCAGGGTCAACGTGCGCTACAAAACGATGCGGCAGCCGCCGCTTCTTCGCTACCGCTGCTACAAAACGCTGTTGCACCTCCCTTTCGGCCATACGTGGCGGCCGATGAGACCTGGCAAGAGTGGTCTCGCCAGTTCAACTTTCACCTAGCAGCCTACAGAATTCAAGGTAATGAGCGGCAGCCGTTTTTGCTTTCTTGTGTCGGTGTGTCTACCTACCGTGTGATTGTGAAATTGTTTCCCCGACGCGACGTAGCAACTCTGTCCTACGAAGAAATTTTGTCTGCTTTAGATGCCTATTTCAAAGAAACAGTAAATGTAGTTGCAAAACGGTATATGTTTTTTCGTACAAAACGTACGGCCGGTCAGACTAATAGGGAGTGGGTAGCAACTTTGCAAGGACTTACTAGGGAGTGTGCCTTTGAATGTGACTGTGGACTTCCTTATTCAGATACTATGGTGCGTGATGCAATAGCACAGAACGTTTCTGATGTTCGCATACGGGAACAGATTTTGAAACTCGTAAATCCCTCCCTTCAACAAGTGATAGACATATTGGATAGGCAAGACACACTTGACTTTGCTCAGGCATCTTTTGAAACTTCGCCAGCAGTGTGTCACATTCACTGGCCTGCCGGGCCCGCTGCACGGGAAGCTAAGCGGCCCTCGCGCCCATCGCAGCAGCGGCAGCCTACCTTGCAAACACGTGCGCCGCGTAAGCCAGCAACTGCAGTGAAATCATGCCCGCGGTGTGCAACTAGACATTCGCGTGAAAATTGCCCGTCACGCCAAGCTATTTGCTTTTACTGCCAAAAGAAAGGACATGTTCAAAGTGTTTGCCAGAAAAAGCTTAGATCAGACAATCACAATAATTCCAGGCCCTTTGCTTTGCGCCGGAATCGAACCCAGGACAATCAGGCTCGTGGACCTTCGCCCATGGACATTCATGTAGTTCATTCCCACCCGTCCAGTGACACTTTAGCTAACAGTGACTGTGTTCGTCCCACAAAAAGTGTGCGTCGACGTCGCAGGAAATCCCGTAAAGTCGCAAGTGCTTCTGTACCTGTATCAGTTCAAATTGCACGTGACAGTCGCTCTTGTCGTCCGCAGGACAATAAACTTTTTGTGGACTTAGACTTTGAAGGCAAAGTGATCCCCTTCCAGCTCGATACCGGAGCTGCAGTTTCATTGCTCAATCACGACACGTACAAACAACTGGGCGCCCCGCCGTTGCGTGCCGCAAATGTTAAGTTAACTAGTTACTCAGGACAACAGATCCCTGTGTTAGGACAGTGCAGCCTTCTTGCCACATACAAGGGACAAACAAAACTTGTATCATTTTACGTTCTTCGTTCTTCTGGTGCAGTGAACTTGTTTGGTTTAGATTTGTTTCAATTGTTTAATTTGTCTATAGTAAATCAGGTCCTATCAGTGAATCAGACTGTGCCTTCCGCCAGTGTTTCTAGTCTTTGTGAAGAATTTGCAGACATTTTTGCACCGGGCCTTGGTTGCGCTAAGAACTATGCTGCACATTTGGAACTGAAAGACAACGCGCAACCGAAATTTTTCAGAGCGCGCAATGTTCCCCACGCATTGCGTGATGAGGTCGCAAGAACATTAGCCGATTTAGAATCTCAAGGTGTAATTGACCGTGTGCAGGCTTCTCTCTGGGCCTCACCCTTAGTGATTTTGCCAAAACCTTCCGGAAAACTGAGACTTTGTGTGGACTTCAAGGCAACTGTGAATCCACAACTTGTGACTGCTACTTTTCCTTTGCCCCGCCCGGAAGATCTTTTTGACAAACTGTGCCCGGGAAAATATTTTTCAAAATTGGACCTCGCAGATGCGTACTTGCAAATACCTGTGGACGAAGAATCCCAGCGCGTCTTGGTGGTAAACACGCATCTTGGCTTGTATCGCTTCAAAAGACTGCCATTCGGGTGTGCATCCGCCCCCGCTTTGTTTCAGCAATATTTACAAACTCTTTGTGCGTCGGTCCCTACTGCTGCGAACTATCTGGACGATATTGTGATCTCAGGAAAGACAGAAGCAGAACATTTGCAAAATCTCCGAACATTATTTCAGGTCTTGCGTCAAAATGGTCTTCGCTTGAGGAAGGACAAATGTGTGTTTTTTGCTCGGGACTTACCCTACCTGGGGCATGTCATAAATGCCCAAGGTATACATCCGAGTCCAGAGCACCTCCGTGCCATACAGGACTTACCTGCTCCGCAAGATTTGAAACAGCTACAGAGTGTGCTGGGTAAAATTCATTATTATGCAAAGTTTGTGCGCAATGCTTCTTCCATTTCAGCTCCGCTTCATCGCTTACGCCGTGAAGGTGTTCCGTTCGTCTGGACGACGGAATGCGAACGCGCCTTTCGCCAGTTGAAATCGGCGTTACTTTCAAATACTTGCCTTACGCCATTCGATCCCCAGAAACCCCTTTTGTTGATGGTAGATGCATCGGAATTCGGGATTGGTGCTGTGCTTGCGCACAAGGATGGCTCGCATGATCGCCCTATTGCCTTTGCGTCCAAATTGCTCTCATCTGCGCAAAGAAATTATTCACAGATAGAGAAAGAAGCTTTAGCTCTCGTGTTTGGTGTTACCAAGTTCCATGACTTCTTGTATGGTCGTCACTTTACCATCATCACGGGCCACAAACCTTTGACATCGCTTTTTCATCCGAACAAGCCTGTACCTCCACGTACAGCGCAGAAATTCATTCGCTGGTCGCTTTTTCTCTCGCAGTACCGCTACGATATCTTGTATCGGTCCACTGCTCAGCACGGCAACGCTGATGCGTTGTCCCGTTTGCCTGTTCCTGAGGATAAAGCATTCGATTCTTCCGAACTTGCTTGCATGGTCATTGATTCGGAAGCCGATGACGTGGTCGCATCGTTTCCGATTGATTTTCGTCGTGTAGCTACAGCCACAGCTTCTGATCCTGTCCTTGCTCCTGTTTTGCGTTTTGTTGCTACGCAATGGCCCTTGTCAAAGTCACGGATCGCGGATCCGTTGGTTCGCCGTTTTTTTGCTCACAAGGAGAGACTTTTTGTACGACGTGGTGTTTTGTTGTTGCGTTCCGATAATGATCAATCCCGAGTCGTGGTCCCACGATCGTTACAGTCCTCTGTCTTAAAGCTTCTTCACCAAGGACATTGGGGTATAGTGCGAACGAAACAACTTGCTCGTCAGCACTGTACTTGGTTCGGAATCGATGCTGCGATTACAAATATGTGCTCCTCTTGCGTGGCGTGTGCCGAACAACAATCCGCACCGCCGCGGAAACTCTTTGCATGGCCGAAAGCCACTTCCCCTTGGCAACGCTTGCACATCGATTTTGCTGGTCCATTCTGGAATGCTCGATGGTTGGTTGTGGTCGATGCTTTCAGTAATTTTCCTTTTGTTGTCCGGATGTCTTCCACGACGTCTTCTGCCACAATCCAAGCCTTGTCTGCTATCTTTTGCATTGAAGGTCTTCCGCAGACTATTGTTTCCGACAATGGTCCACAATTCATGTCCGCAGAATTTCAGTCATTCTGCAAGGCCAATGGTATTCAACATCTGACATCCGCGCCGTTTTCGCCTCAGTCCAACGGTGCCGCGGAACGCTTGGTCCGGAATTTCAAGTCACAGATGTTGAAGTTGAAAGAGTCGCATTCTCGGGAGGACGCTTTGTTGCTCTTTTTGTCTTCGTATCGCTCTCAGCCCCGCGATGGTCGCTCGCCGGCTGAATTGCTCCATGGTCGATCTCATCGCACCCTGATGTCTTTGCTGCATCCGCCACATCAGGTTCCTGTGCAGCGGCCGACTCCTGCTTTTGCTCCTGGCAACGTTGTCTATTATCGCAACTATCGCGGTTCACAGCGTTGGCTCGCAGGGCGCATTCTTCGCTGCCTCGGCCGCGCGATGTATTTGGTTTTGGGGGCCTCTGGTGAGGTGCGTCGGCATCTCAATCAGCTGCGCCTCTGTCGTCGCCTGGGTTCTGCCGCTCCCCGTCTGCTTTCAGCGACGGTGCCGTCAGGTCAGCGCCTTGGGGACCCATCTACTGGCTCGCCTCATCCCCAGGTGTTACCGACGCTGCCTTCCATTTTGCCTCATGGCGTCGCGCCGCCGCCGCAGCTGCCGCCGGCGCCGCCCGCAGTGGACGCTTCGCTGCAGCCGCCACACGCCTCCCTGGGTCACGCGCCGCCGCTCGCTTCCCGTGCCCAGCCGTCCTCCGCCATGGACCTCTTGCCCGCTCCGGACCAGATGTCGTCGTCGCGCGTCGGCTTCCCCGACGCAATGGAGGTCGACCCTTCGGCCCCTCCTGTCTCATTACGTGCGCATACACCTCATGTTGACGTGCACCCTGGACTAGGTTTGCAGGCGTTTCCTAGCTCCCCTCGGACCGAATGGCCGGGTGCGGGTGGCACAGCCTCGCCTGTTGTTAGGCTCCCCACCTCATCGCATACGTCAACATGGGGTCCTCCCCACGGCGGGCGGAAGCCTTATCTCACGACCGTTCGCCGATTTGCGGGGGAGGAATGTGGTGTCACCGCTAGACACCACACTTGCTAGGTGGTAGCCTTTAAATCGGCCGCGGTCCTGTAGTACATGTCGGACCCGCGTGTCGCCACTGTGTAATCGCAACCTAGCGCCACCACATGGCAGGTCACAAGACACGGACTAGACCTCGCCCCAGTTGTACGGACTACATAGCTTGCGACCAGACGTACGAAGCTTTCCTCTCAATTGCCGAGAGACAGATCGAATAGCCTTCAGCTTAGTCCCTAGCTACTACCTAGCAAGGCGCCATTTGTATCAGTGCTTATAGCTTCCTAATATTCAAGAGAGATGTATTCCAACAAGAGAATAAAAGTTAAGTAACCAACATCTACGTACTTTTCCTCTTATTCATTAATAAGTCTCATGTTCCAGAACTTCAAGCCCGTCTGCGTTAGTTTAGCGTGCACCTAGCTACCTCATTGTGTCTATGCTGTATGAAATAGACACAACACTCACAAATGTACACTATGTGCTGAAAAGTATACGGACACCCCCAAAAACATGCGTTTTTCATATTACATGCATTGTGCTGCCACCTACTGCCAGGTACTCCAGAATTCAGAATTACGTACTCTAAAAGACACACATTTACGATTTGAAACAACAGAAACAGTAGACTTACAAATGTACACTATGTGCTGAAAAGTATACGGACACCCCCAAGAACATGCGTTTTTCATATTACATGCATTGTGCTGCCACCTACTGCCAGGTACTCCATATCAGCGACCCCAGTAGTCATTAGACATCGCGAGAGAGCAGAATGGTGCGCTTCGCGGAACTCTCGGACTTCGAAGAATGTCAGGTGATTGAGTATTACTTATGTCATACGACTGTAAGCGAGATTTTCACACTCCTAAACATCCCTAGGTCCACTGTTTCCAATGCGATCGTGAAGTGGAAGCGTGATGGACAAGTACAGCACAAAAGCGTACAGGCAGACATCGTCTGTTGACTGAAAGAGAACGCCGACAATTGAAGAGGGTCGTGATGTGTAACAGACAGACATCTATCCAGACCATCACACAGGAATTCGAAACTGCATCAGGATGCACTGCAGGTACTATGACAGTTAGGCGGGAGGTGAGAAAACTTTGATTTCATGATCGAGCGGCTGCTCATAAGCCACACATCACGCCAGTAAATGTCAAACGACGCCTCGCTTGGTGTAAGGAGCGTAAATGTTGAACGATTGAACAGTGGACAAACGTTGTGTGCCCGGTGAACGTCATCTGTCAGCGTGTGTAGTGCCAATAGTAAAATTCTAAGGCGGCGATGTTATGGTGTGGTTGTGTTTTTCATGCACCCCTTGTTGTTTTGCGTGGCACTATGACACCACAGGCCAACATTGATGTTTTAAGCACCTTCTCGCTTCCCATTGTTGAAGAGCAATTCGTAGATGGCGACTGCATCTTTCAACAGGATCGATCACCTGTTCATAATGCACGACCTGTGGCGGAGTGGTTACAAGACAGTAACATCTCTGTAATGGACAGGCCTGTACAGAGTCCTGACCTAAGTCCTGGGATGTTTGGGAACGCCGATTTCGTGCCAGGCCACACCGACCGACATCGATACCTTTCCTCAGTGTAGCACTCCGTGAAGAATGGGCTGCCATTTCCCAAGAAACCTTCCAGCACCTGATTGAACGGATGCCTGCTGAGTGGAAGCTGTCATCAGGGCTAAGGTTGGGCCAACACCATATTGAATTCCAACATTACCGATGGAGCGCGCCACGAACTTGTAATTCACTTTCAGCCATGTGTTTCGATACTTCTGATCACATAGTGTAGCAGCAGCACTCTGACTATTTCTTCAAAATCATCTGGCAAGGTTCTTAAACAGTGGAATTGAATTCAATAATTTCTCATGCGTGAGTCTTGCAAAAACTTTTCTTCACAAAAAATGGCACTAAGCACTATGGGGCTTAACATCTGAGGTCATCACTTCACTAAACTTAGAACTACTTAAACCTAACTAACCTAAGGGCATCACACACATCCGTACCCGAGGCAGGATTCGAACCTGCGACCGTAGCGGTCGCGTGGTTCCAGACTGAAGCGCCTAGAACCGCTCGGCCACAGCAGCCGGCTTTCTTCACATATTCCTGTGTCTTGCGAGATTTATTCTTCTGTACAGTAGTTTGGTTCTGAGTTTTCTATGTAACTGATTTCATGTGTTCAATCTTCGCCACGTTTCTTCACTTCGCTAACCCCTGTATTCGTGTCTGATGAACATGACTGTGTCCATAAGCTGGAGGAAAGAGATAGGGATTACTTCCCTGTCATTAATTCAGACTACCAGTGTGTGAAAACAGAGGGACAAAACGTCGAATTTGTGTGTCTATATTTCCATATTAGGATTTCGTAACTCACTTGGTAATAAGGTAACACTTATAGGATCACTACATGTTTATTTGTCCGTCTATCCGTCTGACTGTTTAAAACTCTTTTTCTCGGGCTCAGAAACACGTAGATTTATGAGGCTGAGATTTATGTCGTATACTAAGGTCTATAGTGCCTCGGCGTTGTAATAAATGTGATTTTCAAAGGCAGTGAAGTCAAAAGGTACGGCCATTTATGTCACAAAGTTTATACTTGCACCCTCACTCATCAAAACCTATAGAGCACTTCTCGTTGCCCTAGAATCATGAAATCTGGTAAGAAGCGAGGTTTCGCGGCGCAAGTAAAGGAAAAATATCGTTAATTGAAAGTCTGTAATTATATCACACGAAAAAATAGTTTTTTGTCATTTGTTTTTCGACTGCCTGTTTGTCCTTCTATTAAGACCCCTTTTTCTCAGGAGTGGGTAAACGTATATCTTGCCTGTATCGATATCGACAAAAGCCAAAAATTGTCGAGATTCTCGATGGTGGATGAACTATCTATATACATAATGAAGTTGGTACGGAGCCCTCCGTGCATGAGTCCTCTCTTAACTTACCAGGATTTTAATTAAATAATTACAATAACCCAGTAACACAACGTTCGTGAGATAATCTGAATCAGATGAGTATACACACAATATTAGAGGATTTTATAGCTATTCACTTTAGTCACTGGCAAATTATTGGTCTTTGTAAGTGGATATTTGACGTACCCTATGCAATTTGATGCATCTGGCCAGCCCCAAAAACATGCGGTTTTCGCATTAGGTGCATTGTACAGCCACATACTGCCAGGCACTCCACATCAGCGACCTCAGTAGTCATTAGATATCGTGAGAGAGAAGGAGGGGGCCCTCCGCGGAACTCACGATCTTCGAACGTGGTCAGGTAATTGGGTGTCACTTGTGTCATACGTCTGTGCACCAGATTTCGTCACTGCTAAACATCCCAAGGTCCACTGATTTCGATGTGATAGTGAAGTCGAAACGTGAAGGGACACGTACAGCGGAAAAGCGTACAGGCCGACCTCATCTGTTTGACAGAGACCGCCAACAGTTGAAGAGGGTCGTAATGTGTAATAGACAGACATCTATCCAGACGACCACACAGGAATTCCAGACTCTACCAGGATCCATTACAAGGGCAGTGAAAGTTAGGCGAGAAGTGAGAAAACTTGGATCTAGTGGCCGAGCGGCTGCTCTTATGCCACAAATCACGCCGGTAAATGCCAAACGACGCCTCGCTTGGTGTAAAGACGAACATTGGACGATTGAACGTCATCTACCAACGTGTGTAGTGCCAACAGTAAAATTATGAGGCGGTGGTGTTATGGTGTGGTCGAATTTACATAGAGGGTACTTGCACCCCTTGTTGTTTTGCACTTTCACAGCACAACTCTACATAGATGTTTTAAGCACCTTCTTGCTTCCCACTGTTGAAGAGCAATTCGGGGATTGCGATTGCATCTTTCAACACGATCGAGCATCTGTTCATAATGTACGGCCTGTGGCGGAGTGGTTCCACGACAATAAAATCCCTGTAATGGACTGGCCTGCACAGAGTCCTGACCTGAATCCTATAGAACACATTTGGGATGTTTTGAAACTCCGACTTCGTGCCAGCCCTCACCGACCGACATCGATAGTTCTCCTCAGTGCAGTTAAGAATGGGCTGCTATTCGCCAAGAAACCTTCCAGCACCTAATTGGACGAATGCCTGCGACAGTGGAAGCTGTCATTAAGGCTAAGGTTGGGCCAGCACCATATTGAATGCCAGCATTACCGATGGAGGGAGCCACGAACTTGTCATTCTCAGCCGGGGGTTCGGATACTTTTGATCACATAGTGTATCATGAAACTACAGAAATTTCGGATAGAAGAGAACAGCGTCTCCGCGAGTGAGAAAACAAGAACAGCGGCAAACTTAGAACGTCGTTTGGCGCAACATCACTTTTTCATTAAAAATTGGTGCATAATGTGTACTCAGGAATCATTCTGCGAAACGTTCACTTTGCTGGCCCGTGGACTGGATTATGTTTGCTTTGAATAATTATTCATGTACCATGGAACATGAAGCGATCTGAGCGAATACGCCGTTTCATTCTATATTAAAAAAATGTTTCTTATGCTCATTCTAGGCATAACGAGGGAATCGGAATGTGCTGCCTAAAAAAATGGTTCAAATGGCTCTGAGCACTATGGGACTCAACTGCTGTGGTCATAAGTCCCCTAGAACTTAGAACTACTTAAACCTAACTAACCTAAGGACAGCACACAACACCCAGCCATCACGAGGCAGAGAAAATACCTGACCCCGCCGGGAATCGAACCCGGAAACACGGGCGTTGGAAGCGAGAACGCTACCGCACGACCACGAGATGCGGGCTGTGTTGCCTAAATTTTAAAACATTGTCAGCAACTGACTGCAAAATGCGTAGTAGATAATTCCACTTATATCGTGAGAAACTCGACTAACGTTTGAATTACATAGTGTCGCAGCTACAAGTTCTCAAGATTAAACCCTGGCTGGAAATTTAATGGCTGTATCAATATTTCTATAGGAAATCAGATGTATAGCCGGATATAAAATAAGCATTAAGTGAAATATCCGTAACTCTTAGGCCAAATAGTTTATTTTCTAGTAAGTACTGTGTCTTAATTGATTAATACTGTAAATAATTAAGAGTAAAGATCGATCAATATATTTGGATTAACGAAGTGTCTTGTCTCTTTTAAAATGCACCAAGTGAAGTGTTGGCAGAAGTCCCAACACCGTGTTGCTAGAGGAGGCCGAAATGCACGCGTTTAATTACACGCAGACTGGCGTGAGGTCTGGAACAGGACAATGTCTTGAGAATTGCAAATAAAGTACGTAGATGATGTAATACTTATCTTTAATCCATAATTGGAGTACATCGCTCTTGATGATACAAAAGTATAATAAGTTCAATATAACTGGTAATGGCGCCTTGCTAGGTCGTAGCAAATGACGTAGATGAAGGCTATGCCAACTATCGTCTCGGCAAATGAGAGCGTAATTTGTCAGTGAATCCCTGCTATGAACGTCGGCTGTACAACTGGGGCGAGTGCCAGGACGTCTCTCTAGACCTGCCGTGTGGTGGCGCTCGGTCTGCTATCACTGACAGTGGCGACACGCGGGTCCGACGTATACTAATGGACCGCGGCCGATTTAAAGGCTACCACCTAGCAAGTCTGGTGTCTGGTGGTGACACCACATTCCTCCCCCGCAAATCGGCGAACGGTTGTGTTATAAGGCTTCCGCCCTCCGTGGGGAGGACCCCATGTTGACGTATGCGACGAGGTGGGGAGCCTAACAACAGGCGAGGCTGTGCCACCCGCACTCGGCCATTCGGTCCGAGGGGACCTAGGAAACGCCTGAGAACCTAGTCCAGGGTGCACGCCAACATGCGGTGTATGCGCCCGTAATGAGACAGGAGGGGCCGAAGATTCGACCTCCATTGCGTCGGGGCAGCCGACGGGCGAAGACGACATATGGTCCGGAGCGGGCAAGAGTTCCATGGCGGAGGACAGCTGGTCACGGGAAGCGATCGGCGGTGCGTGACCCAGGGAGGCGCCGGGCGGCTGGAGCGAAGCGTCCACTGCGGGCGTCGCCGGCGGGAGAACAGGCGGCGGCGGCGGCGCGTCGCCATGGGGCAAAATGTAAGGCAGCGTCGGTAACACCTGGGGATGAGGCGAGCCAGTAGATGGGTCCCCAGGGCGCTGACGTGACGGCACCGTCGCTGAAAGCAGACGGGGAGCGGCAGAACCCGTGCGACGACAGAGGCGCAGCTGATTGAGATGCCGACGCACCTCACCAGAGGCCCCCAAAACCAGATACATAGCGTGGCCGAGGCAGCGAAGAATGCGCCCTGCAAGCCAACGCCGTGAACCGCGATAGTTGCGATAGTATACCACGTCGCCTGGAGCAAAAGCAGGTGGCTGCCGCTGCACAGGAACCTGATGCGGCGGATGTAGCAAAGATATCAAGGTTCGATGAGGACGACCGTGGAGCAATTCAGCCGGCGAGCGACCATCTCGGGGCTGAGAGCGATACGAAGACAAGAAGAGCAATAACGCGTCTTCCCGAGAATAAGACTCTTTCAACTTCAACATCTGTGACTTGAAAGTCCGGACCAATCGTTCAGCGGCACCGTTTGACTGAGGCGAAAACGGCGCGGATGTCAGATGTTGAATACCATTGTACTTGCAGAGTGACTGAAATTCTGCGGACATGAATTGTGGGCCATTGTCGGAAACAATAGTCTGTGGAAGACCTTCAATACAAAAGATAGCGGATAACGCTTGGATGGTGGCAGATGACGTCGTGGAAGACATCCGCACAACAAAAGGAAAATTACTGAATGAATCTACCACAACCAACCATCGAGCATTCCAGAATGGACCAGCAAAATCGATGTGCAAGCGTTGCCAAGGGGAAGTGGCTTTCGGCCATGCAAAGAATTTCCGCGGTGGGGTGGATTGTTGTTCGGCACACGCCATGCAAGAAGAGCACATATTCGTAATCGCAGCATCGATTCCGAACCAAGTACAGTGCTGACGAGCAAGATGTTTCGTTCGCACTATACCCCGATGTCCTTGGTGGAGAAGCCGTAAGACAGAGGACTGTAACGAACGTGGGACCACGACCCTGGACTGATCATTATCAGAACGCAACAGCAAAACACCACGTCGTACAAAAAGTCTCTCCTTGTGAGCAAACATTCGGCGAACCAACGGATCCTCGATCCGTGACTTCGACAAGGGCCATTGCGTAGCAACAAAACGCAGAACGGTAGCAAGGACAGGGTCAGCAGCTGTGGCTGTAGCTACACGACGAAAATTAATCGGAAACGGTTCGACCACGTCATCGGTTTCCGAGTCAATGAACATGCAAGCAAGTTCGGAAGAATCGAATGCTCTATCCTCAGCAACAGGCAAACGGGACAACGCATCGGTGTTTCCGTGCTTAGCAGTGGACCGATACAAGATATCGTAGCGGTACTGCGAGAGGAAAAGTGACCAGCGAATAAATTTTTGCACTGTACGTGGAGGTACAGGCTTGTTCAGATGAAAAAGCGATGTCAAAGGTTTGTGGTGTGTGATGATGGTAAAGTGACGACCATACAAGAAATCATGAAACTTAGTAACACCAAACACGAGAGCCAATGCTTCTTTCTCGATCTGAGAATAATTTCTTTGCACAGACGAGAGCAATTTGGACGCAAAGGCAATAGGGCGATCATGCGATCCATCTTTGTGCGCAAGCACAGCACCGATCCCGAAATCCGATGCATCTACCATCAACAAAAGGGGTTTCTGGGGATCGAATGGCGTAAGGCAAGTATTTGAAAGCAACGCCGATTTCAACTGGCGAAAGGCGCGTTCGCATTCCGTCGCCCAGACAAACGGAACACCTTTACGGCGTAAGTGATGAAGCGGAGCTGAAATGGAAGAGGCATGGGGAATATATTTATGATAATAGTTGATTTTTCCCAGCACACTCTGTAGCTGCTTCAAATTCTGCGGCGAAGGCAAGTCTTGTATGTCACGGAGGTGTTCTGGACTGGGATGTATGCCTTGGGCATTGATTACATGTCCCAGATAGGGTAAGTCACGAGCAAAAAACACATTGGTCCTTCCGCAAGCGACGACCATTTTGTCGCAAGACCTGATATAATGTTCTGAGATTGGCTAAATGTTCTTCTTCAGTCTTTCCGGAGATCACAATATCGTCCAGATAGTTTACTGCAGTAGGGACCGTGGCACAAACAGTTTGCAGATATTGCTGAAACAATGCATGGGTGGATGCACACCCGAATGGCAGTCTTTTGAATCGATACAAACCAAGATGCGTGTTAACAACCAAAACGTGCTGGGATTCGTCGTTCACTGGTATTTGCAAGTACGCATCTGCTAGGTCCAACTTCGAAAAATATTTACCCGGGCACAGTTTGTCAAAAAGATCTTCCGGGCGGGGTAAAGGAAAAGTTGCAATCACTAGTTGTGGATTCACCGTTGCCTTAAAGTCCACACAAAGTCTCAATTTTCCGGAAGGTTTTGGCAAAATTACTAAGGGTGAGGCCCAGAGAGAAGCCTGCACACGTTCAATCACACGTTGTGATTCCAAATCTTGTAAGGTTCTTGCGACCTCATCACGCAATGCGTGGGGAACATTGCGCGCTCTGAAAAATTTCGGTTGCGCGTTTACTTTCAGTTCCAAATGTGCTTCATAGTTCTTAGCGCAACCAAGGCTCGGTGCAAAAATGGCTGCAAATTCTTCACATAGACGAGAAACACTGTCTGAAGGCACAGTCTGGTTCACTGATAGGACCTGATTGACTATAGACAAGTTAAACAACTGAAATAAATCCAAACCAAACAAGTTCACTGCAGAAGAAGAACAAAGGACGTAAAATGACACAAGTTTTGTTTGTCCCTTGCATGTTGCAAGAAGGCTGCACTGTCCTAACACAGGGATTGCTTGTCCTGAATAACTATTTAACTGAACATTTGCGGCACGCAATGGAGGTTTGCCCAGCTGTTGGTACGTGTCGTGATTGATTAGTGAAACTGCAGTTCCGGTATCGAGCTGGAATGGGACCACGTTGCCATTAATGTCCATGTCTACAAAAAGTTTATTGTCCTGCTGACGACAAGAGCGACTGTCACGTGCAACGAGAACTGCCACTGTTACAGGATCAGATGCGACCGGACGGGATTTCCGTCGATGTCGACGCACTAGTTGCAAATAGCTTGGCGTGACGGGCAATTCTCACGCGAATGTCTAGTAGCACACCGCGGGCATGACTTTAGCACTGCATTTGCGTGCTTGCGCGGCAAACGTAGCGGAGAGCTTGGCGGCAGCTGCGCGGACGGGCGCGAGGGCTGTTTACTGTTCCGTGCAGCTCGCCCGGCGGGCCGGTTAATGTGACACACAGCTGGCGAAGTTTCAAATGATTCCTGGGCAAAGTCAAGTGTGTCTTGCCTATCCAATATGTCCACCACTTGTTGAAGGGAGGGATTGACTAGTTTCAAAATCTGTTCCTTTATATAAACATCAGAAACGTTCTGAGCAATTGCATCACGCACCATAGTATCAGAGTAAGGGAGTCCACATTCACACTCAAAAGCACAATCCCTAGTAAGGCCTTGCAAAGTTGCAACCCACTCCCGATTAGTCTGACCGGCCGTACGTTTGGTACGAAAGAAAGTATACCTTTTTGAAACTACATTGACAGATTCTTTGAAATATGCATCTAATGCCGACAAAATTTCTTCGTAGGACAGAGTTGCTATGTCGCGTCGAGGAAATAATTTCACTATCACACGGTACGTCTGGATGCCTACGGCGAAAAGAAGAAATGGCTGCCGCTCATTACCTTGAATTCTGTAGGCGGCGAGATGGAATCCAAATTGACGTGACCACTCCGTCCAGCTTCCCAGTGCCGCATCAAAAGGACAAAAAGGTGGTGCAACTGCATGTTGTGGCTGCGGTAGCGGTGAAGCGGCGGCGGCCGTATCGTTTTGTATTGCATGTTGACCCTTTACGAGCTGTCCAAGGGCATCCAATAACGCCTGCGTCTGCTGATTCTGCAAGCGATAAAATTCGGACAGTGCATCTGGAGATTGTGGCGAAGCCATGACACATGTAAATTAGAGCAAAACGACCGTTAAATCTTCGTCGCCATATGAAGTGTTGGCAGAAGTGCCAACACCGTGTTGCTAGAGGAGGCCGAAATGCACGCGTTTAATTACACGCACACTGGCGTGAGGTCTGGAACAGGACAATGTCATGAGAATTGCAAATAAAGTACGTAGATGATGTAATACTTAACTTTAATCCATAATTGGAGTACATCGCTCTTGATGATACAAAAGTATAATAAGTTCAATATAACTGGTAATGGCGCCTTGCTAGGTCGTAGCAAATGACGTAGCTGAAGGCTATGCTAACTATCGTCTCGGCAAATGAGAGCGTAATTTGTCAGTGAACCCCTGCTATGAACGTCGGCTGCACAACTGGTGCGAGTGCCAGGACGTCTCTCTAGACCTGCCGTGTGGTGGCGCTCGGTCTGCTATCACTGACAGTGGCGACACGCGGGTTCGACGTATACTAATGGACCGCGGCCGATTTAAAGGCTACCACCTAGCAAGTGTGGTGTCTGGCTGTGACACCACACCAAGAATCAGTCAGGTGAAACATTAACTATACCCAGGTGTGGCAGAATGCATAGAGTTAATAATGCAAGTATAACACCGTCTCCTTTGACGAAAGCTCAAATGTTTGGACAACACATACCCAAATGGTGGATAAACGATTTTAGTTACATGACGAAAAATAAAAGCTGGTAGTCTATTGTAACTCAGTAGCTCCCTCAAATGTTCAAATGTATATGAAACCTTATGGGAATTAACTGCTCGGGCCATCAGTCCCTAAGCTTACACACTACGTAACCTAAATTATCCTAAGAACAAACACACACTCCCATGCCCGAGGGAGGACTCGAACCACCACCGGGACCAGCCGCACAGTCCATGACTGCATCACGTTAGACCGATTGGCTTCCTCGCCTTCAACCTTTAGAGCTGTTGTTGAGATCAACTACATAACAACATTAGAGTGTTTACATCAAGTATTGCTCTTGGTAGCAAATGTAGTGATTCAGAAGGTCCTATGTGGATGAAGTAAGAGTCTCGCAGTGAACATGAAAAGAGTGACACAATAATACCTCTATTTGGCATTGATTTATGCCTGATAATGGATACAGACCAAAATACAGTACAAAATTAATTAGAACGAAACTAACCTCCTCCAGAACAGGACATGAAGGCCAAACGGTACCGACCGGCAGCCGTCTCATCCTCAGACCACAAGCATCACTGGATGAGGATATGGAAGGGCATGTGGTGAGCACACCGCTCTTCCGACCGTATGTGAGTTTCTAGGACCGGAGCTATTCAGCTTGCTCACAAGGGTTGAGTGCACCCCGCTTGCCAACAGCGCTCGGCAGACCGGATGGTCACCCATCCAAGTGGTAACTGGTCGTAGGTTGTGTTCCAAAAGTGAACAGCATAGAGACAGAAGTGCTGACACTTTCTGCAAGACCTGACCATCATTTTGCAGGACAATGCTCAAGCATGTACAATCCAAGCTGTTACTGATTTGCTTGACTGATGGGGGTGCTAAGTGCTATACCACCTACTGCACTCGCCTGACCTAAGCCCTAGTGAGTTCAACACAGTTTCTAAACTGAAGGAAACACTTCCCTGCATTCGCTTCAAACCTGCTAAATTCGGCGGGCGATAGACCGCGCCGCTCGAACTGTCAACAAAACTGGAACCGTTAAGAGTATCCTACGTTTTCCACATCGCTGATAACAGGTTGTACACAATGCTGGTGACTACTCTGAAGGTTATTAAAACTTTGAAACACGTATCTATTTTTTACGAGCTACAAATAAATAGTTGCCACTATTGAAGTTCCAACCCTCGTACCTACGGGAAGAGGTGGAAGGACAGTGAATCTACCACTAGATGCTAAATGGTTGGACATCATCGACTATTCGCGGAACGTGGGGTACGGAGGATTGTCTGCTCTGTAAAGTAGGATACACGGTAATCTGATCTGTGGCATCTCCGCCGAAAGAGCACAATGCTGGTGCACACATAAGTGCTTCGGAGCACACCGTTCATCGTACATTGTTGAACATGGAGTTCCGCAGCAGATTACCTCTATGTGTTCACATATTGACCCAACGACTTCAGCCGGCCGGTGTGGCCGAGCGTTTCTAGGCGCTTCAGTAGGAACCGCGTGACCGCTACGATCGCAGGTTCGAATCCTGCCTTGGGAATGGATGTGTGTGACGTCCTTAGGTTACTTAGGTTTAAGTAGAAATAAGTTCTAGGGGACTGATGACCTCTGATGTGAAGTCCCATAGTGCTCAGAGCCATTTTGAACCCAACGAATTCGGCAATTACGAATGCAGTTGGCTCGGGACCATCAGGACTCGATTATCGATCGACAGAGACATGTCGACTCTTCAGGTGAATCACGTTTTTGCTACACTATGTCGATGGTCTTGTCCACATCGAGGTCAACGGTGACTCAAAACGTGCGGCGCGCCAAGGATGCAGGCTGGTGGGAGCAGTATTATGCCATGGGAGACATTCTCCTGTGCTTGCTACCTATCGTAGTAATCGATGACACGCTGACAGCTGCGAACCTCCTGCATCCCGTCATGCTTGATGTCTTCCCCGACGGTGACGTCATCTTTCAGCAATACAATTGTCAGTCTCTCGGAGCCAGAACTATGCCACTGTGCTTTGAGGACCATTATAGTGAGCTCACGTTCATGTCTCGGTGAGCAAATTCACCCGATGTAAATCCAGTAGAACCCGTGTGGGTCGCTATTAGGCACCATCACTGTATGCACAAATCAGCGGCTCGTATTTCCCCTAATTAAATAACCTGTGCGTAGACATCTAATGCCATATATCTCCACAGACCTACCCACAAACCGTAGGATCCCTGATACGCAGAACCAACGATGTATTTAGTTCTAAAAACGGACGAACAAGCTGTTAAGCAGGTGGCTATAATGTCTAGGCTCATCACTGCACATAGCCCCAAAAGAAAAATATTTTAGAACACGATTTCCCGAACATGTGGATACTCCTCATTTGAAAAGTCTGAAAAACCGACTTTTGCCTTCCACGTTGCTGTAGACGGACATCAACTGACAGAAATCCTGCGCCTGGTCATCAAAGGCAAGAGAATGAATCTGCTTCGACGACAGTAATTTGTTCCCATAAGTGCAGATCTCAAATGGCATACTAATGGCTCAAACTCAGAAACCCATAAACATAGTCGTAAAATATTTTCATAAATGACTCGTAAAATCTACTCATCAAATACAGTCCTCGCAAAAACACATAATAAAAATGCCATAATTTTCTGTTCTTCTTCTAAAGTTGTTGTAGCTGTTGTCGTCATGAGTCAGAAGACTGCTCTGATGCTGCTCTCCACACTACGCTGTACAAGCGTCTTCATCTCCGAAAGTTCCCTTCGTCACAGTTCTACTCAGTACCACCTCATTGGTTACATGATTAACACGTCTTGTATTCTTAATTCTGAAGTTTTCAAATGGTGCAAATGGCTTTGAGCATTATGGGACTTAACTTCTGAGGTTGTCAGTCCCCTAGAACTTAGAACTACTTAAACCTAACTAACCTAAGGACATCAAACACAACCATGCCCGAGGCAGGATTCGAACCAGACTACAGCGCCTAGAAACCGCTCGGCCACCCCGGCCAGCCTCTGAAGTTTTTTCCAATATGTCAGTCCAATAATTGCACTCATATTGTATGATATTATTTGTTGTGTGTAAAATTTCCGTATCACTTTCTAAATGTTCAGTCAAAGTTATATGTCATTCTGTTAATGTCAGGCATACTATGCTAAACTACGGGGTGTTCAAATGGTCTCTCCGCAGTGCCGTATGATTGTTAGCCGCGCGTGCCGTATGCCGCAGTGAATATACCGAAATGAAATTCCGTGAAATACAAGTTATTAATTTATTGAATATTTATTTTTACTTACAAATTTCGCATTAAATGTTGAAAGTGCCCCCACTTTTGTTGTTTACCCAATTCAGTTTGTTTAATCATGTTTCCAAACTCAAGCTGTAACATTTCTTATGTAGCAGAAGCAGTGAAAATGGATATTGCAGTTTTCAATTCATCGATGGATTTTTGACGGTGTTTATAGACAGTTGCTTTCACTGCACCCCAGAAGAAAAAGTCAGGTGGTGTTAGGTCAGGCGATCGTGGAGGCCAAAGTCGCTGTAAAATTATACAGTCACCAAAAACATCAGTAAGCAGTGACATTGACATGTCACTTTGTATGGTAAAAGTTCTAATTTTTTGCTTACAGCTGTGTGGGCCGTTCCGGCACTAACATCGATTTCCTGGGCTAGTTTTCTTACTGACTTGTTGGGACTCATGGACATTTTATCGGAAATACCGAGTAGTCTATCCTCAGACAAAACGCTAGGACGACCACTTCTCGGTGCATTTGTCACTGAACCCGTACTTCGAAATTAGTTAATCAAATCTCACACAGTATCACGCTGTGGGAAAACTGAATTAAATGTTTGACGAGCTGAAACTGTGTATTTACCGCCAGCTTTGAACACTTGTTCCACTAAAAACACACGTTCATCAGTGGTTAGCATTTTAACAGTGACAAAGAGAAACAAGCAAACAAAGGAACTAAACTTAAAAGTTCACGTCAACACATAATGACACACACCAACGATACTACTGACACTGGCTAAGATAAACGAAACAGTGGAATGTTGACAGAGTCCACTTGAAGGGAAGTAACCCAAGCAGGCGAATATTCATAGGGCACGCGCTGCTAACAGTCATACCTCACAGCGGAGAGACTTTTTGAACACTCCGTAGTTAGATAACAATCCGTGTAAAATGCTAGTGTAGTCATTGCACATCATTAATGTGAAAAATTAAAAACTAACTGCAAATAGCGTAGCACTGCTCAATAAAGTATATGACAAAATGTCGTTTTTTAGTCATTTAGAGGCATGTATGAAGTTTTAAGTTCGGCAGTATTAATTCGATACGCACAAGTGACTTTAGAAACACTTGCAGAAAGTATAAGAAAGTTGTAACTTGATGTTAGGTGTAATTTCCAATATACGCAAATACATAAGTCGCCCACATGGGGAATACTACACACGATCCGTAAATCTAATGGTGTGTGCTATACAAGGAAATACGGAAATGACTCCTACTTAACGAATAAAATTAAGGCCATCAAATTATTAATTAGGCACAACTATCCAGCTAAATACTTAGGAATTACAGGTACAAACAAATTAAATTTCAACAAATCCATTACGTCAACAGTTGATAGGGAAAAGCATGAAATACGTCTTAGTTGAATCAACTGAATATGAAAAGTGTCTGGTTGCTGAATTCCTAGAAGTAACACAGTTTGGATTGCTGAAAGAGTCACTTACTTTTCTTAAAAAGAGTCTACTCCCCTAATGAAATAGCAGACTCATCACATGAGTGCAGTTTTTACAAAAATGGCTCTGAGCACTATGGGACTCAACTGCTGAGGTCATTAGTCCCCTAGAACTTAGAACTAGTTAAACCTAACTAACCTAAGGACATCACAAACATCCATGCCCGAGGCAGGATTCGAACCTGCGGCCGTAGCGGTCTTGCGGTTCCAGACTGCAGCGCCTTTAACCGCACGGCCACTTCGGCCGGCGCAGTTTTTACAATTAATCTGATTTTTATTGAGATTTTATAGTTTCTCTCTTGGAGAATAGGTGATCCTCCCAGACAACTATCAGAACTGTTATATGTAAAGTGTCAGTTGTGTGCAGTGGTTCAAGAAAGGCCGTCATCCTAGTTCTGGAGGCTACTGGTGTAAAGAATGGGCCGCCGCGTAAGGCGATCAGCCTTTCCTGGCCACACTGCGACCGCTACAGAAACTGAAACAAATATTGTTCGTAGAGTGACAGTTGAGAAGCGTGCCACTCACGAAAGCCTTCTTCCACACACCTTGACCAGGAAATTTATTGCTGTCGTGGCGACATTGGGCTCTTGTTCAGAAAGAAAGCGTTTGAAACTGTTTTCCGACCTTTTTGATTTATATTTTCTTCCACTGTCTCTAGAGTAGATTCCATCATACGTTTTGCAGCGTCAGGATCGATTCCTTTCCCAGTGCTTGGTGAGCTGAGTTACGTCTTGAAGCATGGGAGCTTTATTGTAAAGAAATTCGATTCACATCTCTACCCTCCTCGGTACTTTGTTTTTTTTTCTGTCGTTAACGCCTTGTATAAGACAAAAAGTGTCTGGCGCAGTTGTTAGATCGTTTACTGCTGGTACAATGGCAGGTTATCAAGATTTAAATGAGTTTGAACGTGGTGTTGTAGTTGGCGCACGAGCGATGGGACACAGCATCTCAGAGGTAGCGATGAAGTGGGGATTTTCGCGTACGAACACTTCTCGAGTGTTCCGTGAATATCAGGAATCCGGTAAAACATCAAATCTCCGACATCGCGGCAGGAAAGAGATCTTGTAAGAACGGGACCAACGACGACTGAAGAGAATCGTTGGTGATAGAAGGGCAACCCTTCCGAAAATTGCTGCAGATTTCAACGATCGGCCATCAATAAGTGTCAGCGTACGAACTATTCAAAGACATACATCGATATGGGCTGTCGGAGCCGAAGGTCCACTTGTGTACCCTTGATGACCACACGGCTCAAAGCTTTACGCCTCGCCTGGGCCGGTCAATACCGACATTGGGCTGTTGATGACTGGAAACATATTGCCTGGTCGGATGAGTCTCGTTTCAAACTGTATCGAGCGGATGGACGTGTACAAGTATGAATACAACCTCTTGAATTCATGGACCCCGCATGTCAGCAGGGGACTTTTCGAGCTGGTGGAGGCTCTGTAATGGTGTGCGGTGTGTGCAGTTGGAGTGATATGTGGGACCCCTGATACATACGTCTCTGACAGGGACCCCTGATACATACGTCTCTGACAGGTGACACGTACGTAAGCATCCTGTCTGATCACCAGCATCCACTCAAGTCCATTGTGCGTTCCCATTGACTTGGGCAATTCCAGCAGGACAATTCGATTCCCCACACGCTCAGAATTGCTACAGAGTGGCTCCAGGAAAACTCGCCTGAGTTTAAATACTTCCGCTGGCCACCAAACTCTCCAGACATGAACATTATTGAGCGTATCAGGGATGCCTTGCAACCTGCCGTTCAGAAGAGATCTCCATCCCCTTATACTCCTACAGATTTATGAACAGCCCTACAGGATTCATGGTGTCAGTTCCCTCCATCACTACTTCGGACATTAGTCGAGGCCATGCCACGTCGTTTTGCGGCAGTTCTGAGTGCCCGCGGGGGACCGTGCAGGATATTAGGCAGGTGTATCAGTTTCTTTGGCTCTTGAGTGTATAATAGCCCTAATAACCCCGCTGACAACGAGACGCTAATAACTAGCATTTCCTCCTCTCTGAAACCGCGGCACGTGTTACTGTGTAGTCTGCAAGAAATGCATTATAGCGCAGACGAGACCTTGTACAGAGCAAGATGAAGAGCTTTTAAAATTAATATAAAAAGTGAAGGATCTGCTATAGCACTGCAAAAGTAAGAGTAACTGAAATGCAAGTGATGCTGGCAGAATGTTGACGAAACGCTTCGAGGTAACAGATTTTAGAAAAAGTGACTGAGGTGGTAAGAATTATTCCATAAATTAGAAAATCTTTGCCGAGCCGAGCAATAGGTGTGCCAATCAGAAGTCACGGTATACGTCGGATGCTGTTCGTTTATCAACGCAAGAATAACCGCCTAACGAGCATGTATCTGCAAGGTTCATTTCACTCTCGAATTTTGCTTCCTCATCTGAATCGCAAGAGGATTTATGTCTGGTGCCTGATCAGACACTGATACTAAGAAACTTAAGATGAGCAGATTGCAAGGTTTCACCTGTTGATTTAGCGGACCAACAGTGGAAGAATGGGGTACCTGAGTATTCGACAAACCAGAAGCATATGCGTGGAGCTCTGCTAACACGACAGTTTTAATCTCGGAACATGGAATTGTCCGCAAAGTATTCATCACAAAGTTGTAGATCAAAAGGAAACACTTTATCTTCGAGAATGTTGAAATAAACGTCTTGTATCAGTGGGCCCAAATTACGGTACGAAAAGTATGCCAAAACATCATAGAACCATTCCCTTCGCTGAACTATACCATCAATGTACTGGGAGCTTAACGTCCTATTAGGCCGTCGGCGTAAGTCATGTCTTGCATCACTTGAAAGCAGGCAACATCGCCACTTGCTGGACCACGGTACTCGCCTCCAGTCGTCTACTGCCCTGTTTCTATGTAGATTGGTGCTTTGGAGACGTGGTGCTTTATATGGCTCTGTGAGCAATGACCTTATACGAGGTACCCGCCTCCTGTTATCCATTACATGTGGTTCCCTTTGGCTGCGACTGGTTCATCGGTCCTTGCGGATCCGTTGGTCTATCTCTGTTGACATACCAGCAAACCAGGTAACTTCTATCGCGGTGTGGCCATGAACACGTTCAATTACGATAGCTCCGTTCTTTGATTGTGTGACGTCCCCACGTCGACCATCCTATTACATTTATTCCAATACAACCGACTGGCACATTCACACCACATCATTGCCATGACTAACATCACCGGTACAGGGCCACTTGACTGCCTGGTACTAGTTCTAAACGACTTACAGCTTTCCAATGCCACGGTGTCTCCTTTGAGGGCTGAGTAATAATTTGTCCATTGGGCTTATATTTAAATACTTTTTGATTTGTACAGTTCTATTTTAGGACTTTTCCAACAGTCTCATTATGAACTATTAAATCCAGTGGTTTTTCCAGTGATTGGTGTTGATCGTCTTTGTTTTCCTCGCAAATTGTATCACATCCAAGATTTTGGAAATATTGTCCTATATGTAGCACCTATTGTGTTTAAAAGACTGACACCCACAATAAACAAACACGTAGATTCAGTGATTCAAAGTCAAGTTGTTAATTCTGTTATGCTAAGCAATATCGTCCACCCCGCTAGCGTAAAGTTGGAAGAAATGGCTTATAAATAAATGATTCTGTATTTATCTGACGCTAACGTATTTAACGAAAACGTTTTTAAGAGATTCAGGTCTTACAAATTATCTTGTCTGAATAACGGGGAAGCAAATATAGCAAATCAGCAACTATTAGAACGAATCCGGCAAGTCAAGCAAAAGCACCTGTGTTGAATGCAGCTTCCTTAACACTGCGTCGCACATGAATTAATGCAGAAGGCCCTGTTCTGCTACAAAATTCAAAATATATTCGTACAAACGATTTCTTTGTAGCTACTTCGTTTGACATTATTAATACTACTGTTACCATAGTTATCACTGTTTTCTGCCTTAGCAGTCAGAAAGAAGAAAAGAAAATTCGGGTTTGACGATGTATGGATGATGACGCAATTAGGGCCGGAAAGAAGCTCTGATACGTCAGTCATACGGGAGGAAATCAATCGTGGCCTTTCTACAGAAATCATTCACGGATCTGCCTTAATCTGTTTAGGTAAAACCTAAATCTAGATAGCCGGAGCGAGATCAAAACCCTTGTCTTCCCGAATGTGTGTCCAGTGACTTAACCACTGCCATAGGTCTCTCGGACTAGCGCACAGAACTTATTTCCTTGCTGTTACGGGAATTATAGGTGTGGTTAAAATTGGGAAAAGACCGCCCTTATGAAAATGCACTTGATTGGGTCCTTATAGCCGAATGCTGATCCATCAAGTGCAATTATGGAATTGCACGCGAATGCAAATTTTTCTTACCCTGTACACTATCTAATGAAAAGTACCCGGACATTAATATGGGGCGTGTCTACCCTTCGACTTAATGACGGCTTTAACTCTGTTGTGGACACTTTCAACGAGGTGACAGAATGTGACCATGGTTTTTTTGCAATATGTCAGTCTATTAACTGCATGCAAAGTAAGTGGTATTACTTGTTGTGTGTACAATTCCAATGTTACTTTCGAAACATTCAGTCTAATTTATTTGTCATTTTGTTAATGATAGTAATTCTCTACTACACTAGTTAGGTAACCGTTCGTGTCAAATGCTAGTGTAGTCATTGTACATAATTCATGTGAAAAAATTAGAAACCAAGTGTAAATAACACAGCACTACTCCATTCGGTATATACAGGGTGTTACAAAAAGGTACGGCCAAACTTTCAGGAAACATTCCTCACACACAAAGAAAGAAAATATGTTACGTGGACATGTGTCTGGAAACGCTTACTTTCCATGTTAGAGCTCATTTTATTACTTCTCTTCAAATCATATTAATCATGGAATGGAAACACACAGCAACAGAACGTACCAGCGTGACTTCAAACACTTCGTCACAGGAAATGTTCAAAATGTCCTCCGTTAGCGAGGATACATGCATCCACCCTCCGTCGCATGGAATCCCTGATGCGCTGATGCAGCCCTGGAGAATGGCGTATTGTATCACAGCCGTGCACAATACGAGCACGAAGAGTCTCTACATTTGGTACCGGGGTTGCGTAGACAAGAGCTTTCAAATGCCCCCATAAATGAAAGTCAAGAGGGTTGAGGTCAGGAGAGCGTGGAGGCCAAGGCATTGGTCCGCCTCTACCAATCCATCGGTCACCGAATCTATTGTTGAGAAGCGTACGAACACTTCGACTGAAATGTGCAGAAGCTCCATCGTGCATGAGCCACATGTTGTGTCGTACTTGTAAAGGCACATGTTCTAGCAGCACAAGTAGAGTGTCCCGCATGAAATCATGATAACGTGCTCCATTGAGCGTAGGTGGAAGAACGTGGGGCCCAATCGAGACATCACCAACAATGCCTGCCCAAACGTTCACAGAAAATCTGTGTTGATGACGTGATTGCACAACTGTGTGCGGATTCTCGTCAGCCCACATTTGCACTGAAATGAGGATTGACACATTGTTGGATGAACCATTCGCAGAAGTGTACCCGTGGAGGCCAATCAGCTGCTGATAGTGCCTGCATACGCTGTACATGGTACGGAAACAACTGGTTCTCCCGTAGCACTCTGCATACAGTGACGTGGTCAACGTTACCTTGTACAGCAGCAACATCTCTGACGCCGACATTAGGGTTATTGTCAACTGCACGAGGAATTGCCTCCTCCATTGCAGGTGTCCTCGTCGTTCTAGGTCTTCCCCAGTCGCGAGTCATAGGCTGGAATGTTCCGTGCTCCCTAAGACGCCGATCAGTTGCTTCGAACGTCTTCCTGTCGGGACACCTTCGTTCTGGAAATCTGTCTCGATACAAACGTACCGCGCCACGGCTATTGTCCCGTGCTAATCCATACATCAAATGGGCATCTGCCAACTCCGCGTTTGTAAACATTACACTGACTGCAAAACCACGTTCGTGATGAACACTAACCTGTTGATGCTACGTACTTATGTACTTCATGCCAGTACTGTAGAGCAATGAGTCGCGTGTCAACACAAGCACCGAAGTCTACATTACCTTCCTTCAATTGGGCCATCTGGCGGTGAATCGAGGAAGTACAGTACATGCTGACGAAACTAAAATGAACTCTAACATGGAAATTAAGCGTTTCCGGACACATGTCCACATAACATCTTTTCTTTATTTGTGTGTGAGGAATGGTTCCTGTAAGTTTGGCCGTACCTTTTTGTAACACCCTGTATATTAAACAATAATATGACACAACATCGTTTTTTAGTCATTCAGAGGCATGTATGAAGCTTTAAGGTCGGCAGTATGAAGTCGATAAGCACACCTGACTTCCAAAGTAATTCCGGAATGTATACGAGAGTTGTAACTTGAGTTGAGGTGTAATTTCCAATACAGACAAACTCATAAGTCGCCCACATGGTGAACGTTGCACACCATCAGTGACTCTAAAATTTGCACACAAATTGGAAAAAATGACTCCTTATTACATAAAAAGTTAAGTGCACTAATTAATTAAGCGTAATTATTCAACAAAATACCTAGGAGTTACATTTACGAACATTTTAAACTGCAAAATATGTATTACCCAGAACTAGATAGCGAAAAACCTGAGAGGTGTCAAATGAATACAAAAATAATTTCTGGTTGCTGACTGTCTTCAAGTAACGCAGTTTGACTTACTGTAAGAATGGTCTTTTTTTAAACATTTTACTGGCTTAAGGAACTGCAGACTCATCATATGAGTGCATTATGCTCAGAACTGAATTTTAACGGGATTTTACAGTTTATCTGTTGGAGAATCCGTGGTCCTCTCAAACAACTACCAGAACTGTCATATGTAAAGTGTCAGCTGTGTGCCAGTGGCCCAAAAAGATACATCGCCCTCGTTCCGTACCCCACAGGTGTACAAAATGGGCTTTTGCATCAGGTGATCAGCCTTTACTATCCACACTACTACCGCGACATACACAGAGCGACAGCTGAGAAGCGTGTCACAGGCAAAATCTTTCTCACACACCCCTTGACCAGAGATTTGTTCGCTCTTGTGGGGACACTGGGCTCTTGTTCTGAAAGAAAGTGTTTGAGGCGTTTTCCGGACATTATGATTTGCATTTTCCCTCAAGCATTTAGGGCAAATTCCATCACACGTCTCCAGAGCCAGGATCGATGCCGTTCCGAACGCTTAGTGGACTGAGCTACGTTTTTTGTGCGCTGACTTGTAGGTATGTATTTGTGTGTGTGTGGACGAGACGTGAAACTCCAACTACTTCCAAGCGTTACAGAGTTAGGTGGCTCGCTGATTAAAACACTGGACCCTAATTGTGGAGAAATTGCAGTCACTTCCCTCCCCTTCTCGACGCTTTAATTTTCTGTGGTTAACATAAAACTTTACTCTGGTGGGATTGAATGCAATTACTTCCAACATACTTCTCAAACTGAGTACATGAAATGGCCGTAAGGACCCTGTTTGCTTTCGAAGAGACACTGAACACCAGTATTCCTTCCTTTGACCCCTCGTCCTCTCTGAATCTTCAGAATGTGTTACTAATTAGTCCACAAAAAGTAATTTATAGCGCACATTCGCCCTGTCATGGAGCAAGATTATAGAGCATCTAAGTTTCACATAGCGGGCGAGGAAAGATTCTACCATACCGTTAGAACATATGTAACTGTAAAGCACCTGACGATAGCAGCACGCTGCTGAAACATGTTGTGCTAAGAGATTTTAGTAAAAAATGAGTGAAGTTTTAGAAACTATTTTGTAAGTTTATAAAGTATGTGCCGTGCCATGTGGCAGGAGTGCGAGTCAGAAATCGCGATACACAGGGCATGCCGCGCGGACGATCAATACTAAGGCAATCCGCCTGCTGAGGCTGCGCCTGCGCGTCTCTCGTCTTTCACTTCCTCTTCTGAAACGCCATACGATTCATATCTGGTGTCCGTTCAAAGACTGAAACGAAGAAGGTAAATACATTAACGTTGAGGCCAAGGAAGGTAGCAACACACCGGACAAATGTCACCCCGATAGCCATCACGCTAATACGAGGAACGTTCAACAAGTCATTCAAGGAATTTTTTTTCTCATCTAGTTTAGGTTGAAAGAATGCGAAATTTTGTGTGGGACATCGAGGAATATTCTCGCTTCAGCCCTTATAGTTTCACAAAGTTCCGATACATGGCGGCGCTATACGTAGCATTCTGAACGTTGCATGTAACAGAGGTGCGTTCCAAGCAGAGAGCTGCCGTTGAGTTTCTTTTGGGGGAAAACCAATGCATCGCAGATATTCGTGGGCACTTGCAGAATGTCAGAGCTCGCAGTGAACAAAAGTACGGTGAGTCGTTGAGTGAGGCGTCTGTCATGACTGCAAACCTTCCTCACCAACCCTAGAGCCCGGATCTCGCCGCCTCGGACTTCCATCTGTCTGCCCCAATGAAGGATGTACTCTGCGGAAAGCAATACGTGGATGATGGGGAGTTTATTGATTCAGAAAGACGTATGTGTCGGGGGAGACAATATCTAGTTAAAATACATAATACGTTATAGTGTTCGTCGTCATATACTGTAACGAAATTAGAATCTTAACTAATCTTAAAGTTGAGGAACAAGTTTTTACTTTTATTTTTAGCTGTTTATTTATTTATTGCAAACTAGACATCCCGCTGGTTGCTTTGTCCATTTCTCACTGCTTATGTGGTTAAGGAAGTTCTAATACAAATACATTGTGTGGTTTTTCCCCATATCACTAATTACCTTTTTATTAGTTACCCTGATTGCTTTCAAAAATTACATCTCTCATTGAAAAACTACACCTCACACCGATCAGACTGACCCCGTTTTTCCATTTCCTTCTGAGAGGATATTGAGACTAGACTCTATTGCCAGTGGCTGATTAGGGGAAAAGGACACACAATTAAGGTACCTAAAATTTATTTTTAATGACTATAAAAATTTTTATTCTTCCTTCGGAATTCTACAACGCTTGCTGAATTTTCCATATTCCTTTTACCATATTACATTAACAATACATCTTGTTACCAGAAATTTGCCAGAATTAAATTTTAAAACTCAAGGAACTCTGCTGAAATTTAACCATTGTTATCTTTATAATCAACAGTTGAGATCCTTTAAAATGAAAAACAAGGTAAGTCACCCACATAAATTTATAACCAAGATAATTACACTTACCAAGGCCTTTTAAATTAAAGCCTTTTGAAAAGAAATATATACATGCAGTATTTTAAATTTCTTCACTTTTACCTGCCATTTTAAATTTTCCATACACTCTTTCTTTCTGTCGGATGCCAAAGAGCTCTTTATCGCTCGGGATATTGCGATGTTGTTCCGATCGCCCCAGTTTAGTTAAGCACGTGGCAATACTTCTTTCGCACCGGGAAGTGGTTTACATAACAGGTTCTCGCCTAGCTTAACGGGTACTGCGTTCACTTACGAATCTTGGATCAAACGCAACGGAAAACAACCCTTGGTCTGGTGTGCAGAAACCCAATATTGTTTTTTAGCAGTTTGCGAAGATCATTGAGGCAAATGCCTCTCGGTTTTCGCCCTATAAAACATTATACACTAACAGTTAAATTCGATAAAGCACACAACCGAGTTCAGACGACTCACAATCGACTTTCCGTTTTCGCGAAGTTTTTTTTTTCAGTTTTAATAGATTTCGTGAAGTGCGTTAACAGTGGCAGCATGAAGACCATTCAGCTGCAAAGTTATAAATACTAATAACTAAAACCGTGAAATAAAAGTAAAGTGAGCCACACGACTAAGGGCCACGATAGGCAGAACAAATGGCTGATATAGCGCGAGGTAACCTAAGGACATCACACAACACCCAGTCATCACGAGGCAGAGAAAATACCTGACCCTGCCGGGAATCGAACCCGGGAACCCGGGCCAAGGATGCTTACGTACGTGTCACTTGTCAGAGTCTTATCTAGACGTATCAGGGGTCCCATATCATTGCTACTGCACACGCGCCATAACATTACAGAGCCTCCACCAGCTGACATGCAGGATCCATGGATTCATGAGGTTATCTCCATACCCGTACACGTCCATCTGCTCAACATAACTTTAAACGAGACTCATCAGACCAGGCAACATGTTTTTAGTCGTCCTCAGTCCAATGTCGGTGTTGACGGGCCCAGGCAACGCGTAAAGCTTTGTCATGCAATGATGAAGGGTACACAAGTGGGCCTTCGGCTGCGAAAGTCCATATCGACCATGTTTCGCTGAATGGTTTGCACACTGATAATTGTTGGTGGCCCATCATTGAACTCTGCAGCAATTTGCCAAAGGGTTGCGCTTCTGTCACGTTGAACGATTCTCTTCAGTCGTCGTTGGTTCCATTCCTGCAGGATCTTTCTCCGGCTGCAGCGATGTCGAAGATTCGGTGTTTTAGCGGATTCCTGATATTCACGGTACACTCTGTAATATTTCTGGCTTATTCAGCCATCATATTAGGCTCCAGGAAGCTATTCCCAAGGCAGTGGAGATGTAAGAAGCATAGAGATGACGCAATGTGGGATGAGGTACCGGTGACAGATATCAGATTCGGTACCATTCCCGTGAGAAAGACCGCCTGCATGATGCTGCTGCTCCGTGATTGGCTGCTGTGTTCGGTGGCAGGGCGCCAGAACGTTAAACTTTAGTTGCTATTATTAATGAAACCTGTCATACAAATTACTTCATTTTTTAAATAAACATGTCTCAACAGCCAGCTGTCAATCAGTCATTTCAAAATTATTAAAATCAAAGTATTACTAAAACAAAAGACTGACGATAACACTGCCGACGCACTTCGGTGGCGTTCGGGTCACGCGTTGCTGGATTGGCGGGCGAAGTGTCTCGGGCAGTCCGGATCTCTAGTTCTGACCGTTCCAGTAGACAGACATGTTGTCTGTTATAGCAGTATTTGTTTCATGCAATTTTATTTACTACAGTTCCGTCCGTCGCTAGGTACAGACATGTTGTCTGTAATAGTAGTATTTGATTTATGTAATTTTATTCTCCAGTTCTGACGGTTTCAGTAGACAGACATGTTGTCTGTGGCAGGATGTATTTCATGTTATTTTAGCCAGATATAATGACTGTGGAAATATATGTTCAATACGTTGTAAATTATATTAAGTGTAAAATGTCTGACAAAACTGAAAAAAGATATCATCTTAGAAGTAGGGAAAGGGATCAAGTAGATATTGATGGCAATGATCCTTCAGATCAGCCACATAACTTGCAAATAGATAACATTGTTGATGATCTACCAGATAATTTGCAAAGTTTAGATAATGAAACTGAAAATGTTTCGGAAAATGCTGATTCTGTGTTAAATGATCGTACGGAAAATGTAGACACTGTCGCTCCTGACCAAAACGACGTATGTAGGTTTGGATGATGACGTCAGACACACTGAATCTGACGTCAACATTGCAAATGAGCCAACAGTGGAGTCACACAGATTAAGTCATGGCACTGCTTCAGCTGAAACATTGCCAACAGTAGATAATGGGGAGATAGAAATCAGCAAGGAGGAAAATACGTTATCTACGTTATTATTACTTTTAAAACAAACTAACGAAAACATACATAAAATAGATAAAGGGCAAAATGACACTAAAGAAGAGATAAAAGCCGAGTGAAGAGAAACAATAGGTGATGTCAGGAAAGCATATGCAGTAATGACTCAAATCAATAGCAATTTTAAGGCTTTAGAACAAAAGGTATCAAAATTTGAAGCTAAAACTGAGGCTTGTTCCAGAAAAATAGATCGAGAAACAAAAGAATGGGGTAAGAAATTAGAATTATGTAAGCTTGAGATAAATCAGAAGTTTGATTGTAGAATTAAAAAGCTGAATGATGATATGGGGGCTCAGGATTTTGTAATATCAACAATAAGTAGTAATGTTAGCCAAGTAATAAACGAGCAAAGCAAGGCTGCTAAAGAATGTAATGATAAACATGAACAGCAGTTAAGTGAGTTAGAAAACATCAAAGATGAGCAGCTGGTACTTAGTAATTAAACCTGTCATCCAAATTACTTCATTTTTTAAATAAACATCTCTCAACAGCCAGCTATTAATCAGTTCTGACCGTTGCAGTAGACAGACATGTTGTCTGTTATAGCAGTATTTGTTTCATACAATTTTATTTACTACAGTTCCGACCGTCGCTAGGTTCAGACATGTTGTCTGTAATAGTAGTATTTGATTCATGTAATTTTATTCTCCAGTTCTGACGGTTCCAGTAGACAGATATGTGGTCTTTGGCAGGATGTATTTCATGTTATTTTAGCCGGATATAATGACTGTGGAAATATATGTTCAATACGTTGAGATCAAGAATAGTTTCTCGTGTCTATATCAATAGAAACGCGAGTGGCATCCCAAATGAGTTATAGTTTATTCGTAGCAGCAGTTCCTTGCGAAGTTAATTTCAGTCTCAAGAAAAAGAATCCATGACCTGCGTGCTGTTTTCTGCGCTGCGGACATCATCATCATGAAGACAGCAGGTTAGTGAAGTGTACAAGAACTTATGCATTCCACACAGGGCAGTGGAAACAACTAGGCACCTCACGTGTACTGCATGCAGAGTACAAATGTTCTCAGTGACACATCATCTGCAGTAGTGCAGAGGAGGTAAAGAAGGATGAAAGTATGAACGCTATCTTACTTTTATTCCTTTTTCCTTGCCGTAACTCTTGAAATAGTCGTACGTGAAACTCCCCACTTCATCGCTACCTCGGACACACTGTGTCCCACGGCTCGTGCTGCGACTAAAATACCACGCTCAGACTAACTTACCTCATGATAAACTGCCATTGTAGGAGATGTAAGCGGCCTAACGGCGTCAGACACTTTTTGTCTTATATAGGCGTATTCTGTCTGTTTACATATCTCTGTATTTGAATACTCAGCCTAAACCAGTTTCTTTGCGGCTTCAGTGTAATGAACTTAGGACAACAGTTTCAAATTACTCTGATTCGTCTGATTTATCTTTATCGGTGGCTGCAAACGGAACTAATGTCGGGAGCTGTTAAGGTAAGGTAGGGCGATTGAAGTACTAAGAGCAACAAGTAAAGACAGTCCAGTCAGTATGACACATCACATCTACTGTTTGCTACACAGTTACTCATATAAGGAGAAAGAAACGCAAGGGTTTAATGTTATTGAGGTTACGTTTTTGAAAACTTGCTCAGATTGGACAAATATGTCAAAAGAGATCGGTCGTCTCATTTTCGAAGGAATTATATGGGCATTTCCCTTAAGTAAATAAGGGAAATTACGGACAACCTAAATCCAGATAGATGCAAGAGGATACATTCCCCTTTTCTGACAGAATGCGATTCCTATGTGTCAATCACTGTGCCACCTCACTCGCCAGAAATTAAAATTCAGTGTATTCAGTTAGAAGAATTGTTTGTAAATCACACATTCCCGACAGTGACAGGAAAAAATTAAATTTTCGCTTATAACTCAGCAAGTCCAAACAATGTTACAAATTGTAGATCCAGTTTACACTCACTGCACATTCGCATCGTTTTTGAACATTCTGCATGGTATCTGTTTGTTCTATATCGTGTCTCCCTACCACTTTCGCGCAACGACGCTCTGAGCGTGTTTTTTAGGGAATTGACTAGTTTGAACCTGGGACCTGTTGCTGGTAAGGAGACGTCAGACCACACATGAAATGTAGACTTCAGAAGAGTTCAGTGAGGCTAGCGATGATATAACCAAATACTTAATGATTTCAACGTCAGCTCCACTGCACTCCCTGTAAAAGAATCTTAATACTAACTAAATTTAGTGCAAGGGGTTCAAGGCTTTCCTATTTTTAGTTAACTGGTAAAATAACGTCGAAAAAGCAGTTAAATTTACCATTGGAAATTTTATTCTACTCACAAAACATTGTTTACAAAAAATGGTTCAAATGGCTCTGAGCACTATGGGACTCAACTGCTGAGGTCATAAGTCCCCTAGAACTTAGAACTACTTAAACCGAACTAACCTAAGGACAACACACACATCCACGCCCGAGGCAGGATTCGAACCTGTGACCGTAGCGGTCGCGCGGTTCCAGACTGAAGCGCCAGAACCGCTCGGCCACCAGCGGCCGGCATTGTTTATAAATTGCACTATTGAAAAGAGGAAATGTTTTAATACAGGATGGTAAAAACCAACTGCATTCAACAAAAATGTGAAGGAATATTCCCTGAATGGGTTTCCAAGTTCTACAATGGATCGAAGGATGACCTATGCCATATCACATCTATAATCTAGGTTTAAATTAAGTTTCACAAAAGAGAAAACTATCGAAATGGTCTACAGTGACCCTCAATTATCTTTAATTACTTATCTAATTTGTCGTAAATTACAGTGGCCGATGTGGCTTCTCGTTAACTATATAACAGAAAAATCATCGCGTTTGAGATTTTTACTCCAAGTGGCAAATGTGAACACCATGAGCTTAAATTGACGATCGACACTAGTATTACGCAAAAAGGGGGTGTAACAGATGAGACTTCTGCAGTTCTGAGTGAAGCTTTATGCGCTGTTATGCGGCATCGCGTGCGTTCATTACCTTGTCGGTGTTCGTCAGGGGGCGGCGAGCAGCACAGCTCCGCTCACCTCGTCGTCTCGGAAGCAACTCTCTCCTAACTTCTCCTTACTACAGTTTACCGAAGTTGGTTTAAAAAAACTATTTGGCTGTGTTTTCATCTGACCAGTCAGGGTCTCAATGTTAACCTTAAGCTCCGCCTACAAAAATTCTGTCTATCCAATGAGAAATGTTATACTTTTCGTGGTGGGGCAATGTTTTTAAAGTTTGCAACGTAACAGAGACGCGAAAAAGTCTCACGCTAAAACTTGCAGCTGGTGTGGTCCTTTCAGTGTTATCGTAAGATCTATACTGTTCTTCTGGAGGGCTCTATCTTTTAACATGGGCTGGGGGGTGATCCTGACGTAACAGAGACAAGAAAAAGTCTCACGCTAAAACATGCGGCTGGGGTGGCCCTTTTAGTGTTATCGTAAGATCTACACTGTTCTTCTGGAGGGCTCTAGCTTTTAACATGGGCTGGGTGGTGGTCCTATCGGTTAGCTGGCGACGTGAGTGTCTGTCCCTTATCGTAGGGCCTTCTAGCTTAACACGGTTCTGCTCTCGGCTTCTGTTCTCGTTTCTCCCCTCGGAACTGCGTCTGTCTCACGGTGGGAAGGTATGACATGCATTTAGGCATTCTTGTGTTAGTCTGTGGTATTCCATTTGCTCACTCGTTACTCGTATTACTTTGGTTAATTTAATGTCATGATTTATTCGGAGCTATGTGACATACTACTGGATTCGCTTATCATGTCAAGATCTACACTGTTCTTCTGGAGGGCTCTAGCTTTTAACATGGGCTGGGTGGTGGTCCTATCGGTTAGCTGGCGACGTGAGTGTCTGTCCCTTATCGTAGGGCCTTCTAGCTTAACACGGTTCTGCTCTCGGCTTCTGTTCTCGTTTCTCCCCTCGGAACTGCGTCTGTCTCACGGTGGGAAGGTATGACATGCATTTAGGAATTCTTGTGTTAGTCTGTGGTATTCCATTTGCTCACTCGTTACTCGTATTACTTTGGTTAATTTAATGTCATGATTTATTCGGAGCTATGTGACATACTACTGGATTCGCTTATCATGTCAAGATCTACACTGTTCTTCTGGAGGGCTCTAGCTTTTAACATGGGCTGGGTGGTGGTCCTATCGGTTAGCTGGCGACGTGAGTGTCTGTCCCTTGTTTGTGAGCTCTTCTAAGTTTGGTTTTTGGAGAGCGGCTCCCGAAATTTATTCAGTGTTATAATTGTGACCCCAGATGTGTTAGAAGCATAAGAGGTGAATAAAACATTTTGAAAGACCAGACAGCATTGTAGCCGGCGCCTGATTGCTAAAGCTTTGGAAAAGTACAGTATGCCCATTAAATATGATAATATTACGGAGAAGTATTATTGCGATATTAATTTAGTAGCACGGATAGTCCAAAGGGTGGATAGTCACGAGCTGGATAGTCGGGAGTCCACTGTACACCGAGCGAGGTGGAGCAGCAGTTAGCACTCTGGACTCGCATTCTGGTGGACGACTGTTCAAAACCTACGTCTGGCCATCCTGATTTAGGTTTTCCGTGATTTCCCTAAATTGATCCAGGCAAATTTCGAGATGGTTCCATTGAAAGGGCACAGCCCAATTCGTTCTCCATCCTTCTCTAATCCATTGGGACCGATGACCTCGTTGTATGGTCCCCTCCTCCGAATCAACCAACTACTGTACTTTGATTATATCAAATACAACAGAAAGAACTTCACTATGACCAGTTAGTACTCGAATGAATTAGCTTAGTTTTAAGTTTAGAGGCAGGACAGTCTTGTATTGCCGCTCCGTCAAATGTGTCAGCAGGGTATCATGTTGTTTTACTCATACTACTCGCTACCTATCGTTACGCGGTCTGCAGTCAGCTGTGTGGTTCGAGTCCTGTTGTAGGCTACTTTACTTTTCGTTGTGTTTCTGTGCCTTATTATACAGTACTGTCAACCCTGGGTACGTATTATGGTGTTTTACCGTCTTCCAAACACGAATTCACTTATGCGTTTAGTGTTTTGCGCTGTTTGTACTTAAAATGGTGTAATACATTTACATTTTCTCTCTTCCAGTACTTGTTACCAATGGAAGCCTACAACTCGACAAGTGAAAAGGCAGATATGATATTCTGCTACGGTTTAGCAAATTGACTTAGCCTGAGAGCCCGTTTCCTCTACTTCTTGAACAATTTCTGTGCCCATTTATCTACAGGACGTTCAGGCCATAAGGCCACAGGATCATCATTTCAGACGGCGGTTCTGTCAGTGGCTGTTGGAGAAGTGTATAGCAGATCCACTTTTCACATTCAAGATTTTATTTACCAATGAGGCAGGGTTCCCAAGACATGATGTGAATTTTCATAGCATGTATAGGTACATGAAAATCCCAAGCAATTCAGGAAACAGGGCATCAACACCGCTCTCAATCAACGAGTGGGTACGCGTACTTGGTGATACATTAATAGGGAGATACGTCCCACCACAAAGGTTAACTTTCTCATTAATGTGTTGCCTACCTTGCTGGAGGCTGTGCCATTGCAGCAAAGAATACATATGTAGTTCATGCATGATGGCGCCCCAGCACACTTTCGTCATAGTGTGCGCGAAGATCTGACCCCAGACGTATCAGGACTGCTGGATTGGTCGAGAAGGAGGGTGGCGTGGAGGAGGGGGCGGGGGGGAAGAGGGGAAGCACACCTGGGCCTGCTCATTCCCAAGCCTCAACCCCCTACACTTACGGTTATGAGGACACTTGCAGGATTTGGTCTACATCACGCCAGTCGACCACATGCGGACAGAACACGGTCGCGTCTTCAATGTGTGCCAGTAAGTACAACACCATCCGGGTATACTTCAAAGGATACGTCATTCCTTACGTAGAAGGGCTGAGGAGTCCATTGTCATGAATGGACACCACATTGAACACCTCCTGCACACACGTGTTTATCACATAAAGTATGCATTTCTGTACCCATGTTTACTGGAATTATCTAAGGAAGTATGCATTTTCAGATCTATTTTTATTGGAATTAGTTTTCTTGCTTCGATAAGTACTTCCACCTCTAAAAGTACTCGACACTTTCTTCTGAACACCCTGTATATATGCAAGCAAAATTTCATTTTTTATGTTCCTGCCGCCATAATGGCACACTTGCCTGCAGTTAACTTTATAGAAAATCACAAGCTACTAGCTGCAGCCAACGGCGGTGTAGCGCGGGCGCCTCCTGTTTGACAGGGATGATGTCATAGCAGCCTTAATGCACCCATACGTGGGAGATGTTATACATGTGGACTAGCAGCAGTAGTAAAATACGAGTTTAATGAAAGATACAAATATTTGTCAATACTTTGCAAATAAATTATTGAATGGCTGAATTCTGGTACAATGCACACAAAAAAAACTGAAGTAAACTCCGTCCGAACAGGCCTTGGAAGTCCCAACGGTTCCGACCGGCCACCCTGTCATCCTCAGCCCACAGGCGTCACTGCAGATATTGGGGGCGCGTGGTCAGCACACCGCTCTCCTGGTCGTATGTCAGTTTACGAGGCCAGAGCCGCTACGTCTCAATCAAGTAGCTCATCAGTTTGCCTGACAAGGGCTAAGTGCACCCCGCTTATCAACAACACTTGGCAGACCGAATGGCCATGCATCGAAGTGCTAGCCCAGAACGACAGCTGTGTTACCACTGACACCAAAACTACACTTAAATTATTTTTTTCCAGTGCAAAGTTTTACCGCCCCAGTATTTTGTCGCCCTGTGCACCTGCTCACGTTCCACCTGCCTAAATACGGCACCCTCAATCACTACCTGTGAAAGATCCCCTTAGAAAAATTTTATAAATGACAGTGCTGGAAAACCTCTACGTTATTTGATTTTCAGACATCTACACAGAACTGAACGTACTCAGACATTTCTCTCTTCACTTATTCTGATCAACACGAAACAAACACACAATATTTATAGCGCAATGCAATCTGACCTTCAACAATCCATACAAAAGAATGGCTCTGACTAACAATAACCTATAACTTTCATGAATCACTTACCTCACAAAAATCTTCGTTACTCGAACTACTTTAATACAGTGAGCGCCAATACTGCCAGCTAAATAAATGATTCTAACTACTGAGGGCACTAACTAGTGATAGGCATAGTTAGCAAATGAAAGATTTTGATAGAGAGCAAACAATGTATTTACCTTAATAATATTCAAAAGTCCTCATATATATATCAGTTCATGATATCCAATATTACAAATTTACTCTTTCTGGTGGACACACGACCAGATCGTCCTCTCTCAAAATTCTGCCATCTCTCGCCCCACATCCACCACTGCTGGTGGCTCACCTCCAACTGCACAACGCTACACGCTTTTCTCATCCAACTGCCCAACACTACCATAGCGAATATTCCAACAATACCAACCAGCCACAGACTGCACACAGCACAGCCAGTGATATTCATACAGAGTGCTACGTGGCGTTACCAACATAAAAATCTAAACAGCCTACTTAGATAACCCACATGCTCCCCACAAAAAATTTTACAAATTCTTTTGGGCACTGGCTGATACATATTTGTTAAAAAAATTTATATTGCCGCTAACAAATATATCAAATGCAAACACTTATCGATAGAATGTTGGTCAAAAGCTAAAATTTTCTCACAGTCCATAAAAACATTCCTGATCAATCACACAGCATTAATTGCAGTTTTTTTTCCCTCAAAGTCTGAGCAGTAAAAGAAGATGGACACGCAAGTAGTGGATTTACATGCAGTCTTGAAGAAGTAGTGTTATCCTTCCAACGGAAAGACAATGCTGACTCTTGGCATGCAGAATGGTAATGGGCCACAACAGAGCAAACCCACAGCAGAGTCACACAAAGTTTTGAAGAATATTGGTAGGTAGGTCATCACAGAGCAGACCCACGGTAGTCCTGGTAGAGAGTATGGTATTGGTGGGCCATCAAAGGTGCAGACACACTATAGTTCTTGTAGAGACGGCCAGCAGCCATCTGTTGCGACTGTGCAGGTGCACAATCACCATCAAAGAGTTTTGCGGACAATATAGCAAGTCCATAAACTACCACTTGTATACTCACAAAGCTTTTGGAATTGTCCTTAGAACCAGCAATGCTGTTAACCAGTCCCTTGCTGAATAATTAACACACATGCAAACAGTAACAGTCCCAACTTCTCATATATTGTGCATATACTATGACCAACAGAGACGTGTGCATTGAAATGAAACTTAATTTGAAGAACTGGTGTCTGTACAAATATAAAATTACAACATAAAAATACAATTACAAAGGTACAAAATACATAATTAAATAACATAATAATACAGATAACGTTTGTAATAATACAGGCTTTACAAAAGAATAGAAATAAACATATACATCAGTGTTACAGGAATTATAACATAAGTAAATAAATAAAAAAATGAGAATAGTTTTCAAAACACTAATTTCACACATGAGCATTGAAACAGAACAGAATTAATAATGTCTAAGCATCTTTACAAAGTAAATAATATAGTATTAGAAAAATTCTACAACATAACTCATATCAGACAGGAAGAACAAAAATACACAAGGGTTCACAAACACATAGCAGAATAACACACAAGGAAAGGACATCTCCCTGAGTTCATCATTATTCCCAAAAAGTCCTATCTATACCTGTTGTCCCTAAACCCTACTGTTTGGTTCATATCCTCATTTAAAATAATTATTTCTCATTGTACAATACTCATTTAGGCCCAAGTCTTTTTCATATAACTTCTCAATGCATTTCTTCCATTTCATCGCAACTCATTCTCTTATATAGCCTACCCCATCTTAGGCTAACTTAAATCTACTGAGCTCAGATATATATACTAAGGGATGAGGCAATGCAGCAACACATAACAAACAGCAATGACAAAAAAATGCAGATTGGCAAAGCGAGGAGCAGCATATCTAAATTAGCAAAGCTAATGCAACATTGCAACTAATATGAGCCAACGTTCAGCAACAAGAAACATAAATCAGTAATAAAACTGGCTTAACAAAGCAATACAAAGTGAAGTTCAGTAGCACTATGCCTGGCAAACAGCAGCATCAAATGGAGTAACTTATACCTAAATATGACAGAGCTCAAGCAGAAAAAATAGTACACTAAAGACAATATTGCAGATAAGGGAAATGTCTATTTACATCTTCATGTCTATGTCATTAAAGTGGTGCACCACAGCAACTTATTCTACAAAAGAAAATTACCAAGTACTTGAAAAGAAAATTATCTGTGCAGTTACTGTTATTAGTCCCTTCTTATTGTTCTTTCCTTTCCAAGTGCTCTTTTTCGAAGAATGTGGATCATAAAATTATTATTTAATACATCTGTTGACAGAAAGTGTCCAAATTAGCAAATGCATTTAATTTTATTTTATAAAACCAATGCTGCAACACAGCTGGAACCCAGATATCAAATGAAATAAGTAACTATGTGCATCAGGTGTGCAGATGTAAGAATATTTCCCATTGGTTCATAAGCATTTTAGTAAGTAGCACAAAGTATGAGCTCCACAGTATAATCATATGTTTCCAAGTAAAAGCGTGTCATATTTGCGATGCTTTCTACAAAGGAATGTCAATAGCGAGGTTAATGGCCTCTTTTTTTGTTGTGCCTCTGAAAGGCTCCGTTTTTTTTCCAGGTGACTGTCGCATAGCTGGGCGCTTACAGCACATTATGTCAAGGTCACTTAGCTTTCTTACCGAAATATTTACGACAGCAGGTTCCGCTACAGTGATATCTCACATAAAAAAATTTCACAGGTCGAAGAATTACAGTAGAAATGCGTAGAAACGAAATCTCATGAATAGCAGTGTTGTGATACATTCATGCGTGGACAAACATGTCATAAGTCTTAAAGAATGATTCTTGGTTTCCAACATCCTTTTTCACAAACCAGATTACCTAACTTCTACTCATCATTTATATACATATACACACGTAATCACATTCCTCATATAGCATCAGCTTATTGATCATAAACATACCTCAACAGCATAATACACATCATCATCATAATAATAACATCATAACACCCCAGTCAAAACTCAAAAACGTCGTAGCTTTCTGCAATAATTTCAAAACCTACAAAAAATTCTCTGCTGATTTCAATAGTGTCATCTAACTCAAACATACTTTAAAAATCATGATCCCATACCAAATACACCATTCCAAGCTCTCATAGTATCACAATGGTTCCGAAAAAATATGAACAGTTCACAAAGTAAAGACAAAATACAATTTAATAAATGTGAAGTTATCCAACTGTGTTACTGACATAGTAAAAAAAATGTTTGTCTCTCTCAGTTAAATGATCAGATAGCTGTGTAATTCTGTGTTAGAGAAATATGGTACCGATGTGTAAAGTTGTATAAGCAAGTACCATATTAGCTAGGGCTCCTAGCGCTTGCCACACACTTAGTACACAAAGTAGGAGTGTACCCCCGGAGGATTAATGTAATTATACCCTCAGGTGTTACAGATTACAGCAATGGAATGAAATGTATCACGGAAAACCTTTGTATCTTTGCAATTCAAAAATTTTTAAAAAATAGATGTTTTAAGTAGAAAATCACTCAAATACGTGTACTGTAGCGCTAAACTGTGCGTCTTGTTGTAAGATAATCTCTGTCATTACTTAAGGGTAAAAAATGTGCCATGTGTCGTAATTATCGTCGTCCGTAAGCGAAGTTCTGTAGAAGTCAATGTATTCTCCCCATAATAAACAAAAGTGAAATGCTATGCGTATAGATATCGTAGTTATTACGCACATTACTGTGATCAAGAAAATACTATACTTTAACGTATTTTTGTGCTATGGAAAAGGCTGTCTCATTGTAGCTATACCACAATAGTTACTACTAAAACATGTTTTACTTTCCAGAAGAATTCAGAAAAACTGTGCTGATATGAAACAGATACAGCGCAGAAGCAATCATATAAATTGTGTCACTCATTAGTAGCGTCGTGATATAATCGTCAAATAAACTAACCACTGTGTTATCTGGTATCTCAGAACGTACTTTAAATCTAGATCGTATTTTCAAGTAAACCAAAATGTTGCAGTAAAATCTCATTAGCAGTACCAGTACATGTTCTAAGTATGTAAGCCTTATAGTCGTTACGTAATCGTGCAACGAACAAGGAAGAATGTACACACAATAACACCGTGTTGTCTGTTCACTACAAAAATGCATTCGTAATTACTGTCTAAATAAGTTCCCTAGGTTCTTGACTGCATAGTTAACTTTAAAACATAGGCGCATGTTAACCGTTTCTATGTGTGACAAAGCGTACTAGTAACGCGAAGTAGGCGCGCAGTCCGGAACCGCGCGGCTGCTACGGTCGCAGGTTCGAATCCTGCCTCGGGCATGGATGTGTGTGATGTCCTTAGGTTAGTTAGGTTTAAGTAGTTCTAAGTTCTAGGGGACTGATGACCACAGATGTTAAGTCCCATAGTGCTCAGAGCCATTTGAAGTAACGCGAAGTGAAAGATTTTATGTCAAAGACTAAGTTAAAAAGCAGATTATCTCTCAATAAACGGTTTTAGATGTGAAATGTTGTGCAATCCTTTACTCTTCCTAGTACACAGAGTTTCAACTTCAATGCAATTATCATGTGGTATACAATGGTAAAGAATGCTCAAATTTTTCTCAAGGTTAGTGTCTATGTTATTTTTCGCTGAGCCAGCCGGCGCACGTGGTTGCCTGCGGTGCGAGTCATTGTCTGTTACCTTTGTTGTCACGCATCGTTACTGGGATTTGGAGATCTAACTTCTACAAATTCACATTGTCGAGAGGGCCCTGCCCTGTTTGAAACGAACCAGTTCTGATTAAATTCTGGTCTGTTGTTAAGATTATATCGACTGTCGTCATGTCGGTAGTTTCTGCAATTTTTTTCTTGTCGGTCACGTGGTGGAGAATTTCTCCACGAGTCGTAACTGCGTGGTGGCCCATTGCATCTGAAGTTATTCTGTCTCCCTTGATGATTCATTATGTTGTTTCCCATATTGCCTGTTTCTCTGTCTCTGCCATAGTCATTACCGTGGAGAGATGATCTTTGCCTGTAATTATTGCTACTCTGCCAACAGTTGTCATACGGGTGGTGTCTGTTTTGGTCACGATTTGCGTTGTAGGGGTAGCCTTGTCGCATCCAGTTATTATTTCTGTTATCGCGGAATTGCGACGGATGTGACCTGTAATTGTTGTGTTCCTGTTTTCGTGTCCAGCGATTGTCAGCGTCAATTTCCAATTCTTGTAATAGTCCCTGAAAAGCTTCGATGTCATCTTTGCAGCGTCCTGCCAAATTAATATGTCGGAAATGTTCAGGCAATTTGAATGAGCAAATGCGAATAAGTTCTGAGGGGCTGTATGGGTTTGACAGATACCGATTCTTGTGCCCAATGTCTTCAAAATATTTCACTAGACTGGAAAATTCAGATTGTTCGAAATGTTTCATCATTATGATGCTATGTTTTACGCGATCTTGAATAGCTTGTGACCAATATGCTGAGAGGAAGGCATGATAAAATTCTCCTTCACTGTGACAATCGTGAATGACCGATTGCATTCTTAGAGCTGGCTCATTCTCTAAGTAGCCACACATAAATTCTGACCTGTGCTCTAATGACCAGTTGGGAGGAAAACAATGAGGGAATTGACGAAGCCATGCTTGTGGATGAATGTCGTTGCCAGAATTCTTAAATGATTTGAATTTACGTGTAGTAATGAACAGCTTACAGTGAAAATCATCATGTCGGCGAGTCGCATGTCGATCACTGTTACTTCGGTTCGGCGGTTCCATCTCAAAATTCGGTGCACCTTGCCTATTTCTTTCATAATTTCCGAAGTGCCCTGTGTTATTATTTTGTGGCTGTTCCGTATTTCTATGTCCCTCTTCCCGTATTGGAGCGCGAGTGTCCTTTGAAAAATGTAATTCTTGTATTACCTGTGTCAACTGATCTTGTACTTCCCGGATTTCTCTTTTGTACTGTGTATTTGATTTGATTTTGATTTTCTTTGAATTTTTTAATTTGTTCATACTCTTCTGTGTCAGTGAAGGCAACCGGTCTTGTGTCATTCAGATCATCATCTACCTTTGTAGATAAGTTAGTGAACTGATCCGAAAGTTCGGCTACTTTTTCCGATAATGAACTGATTTCCTCAGTGTGTTTTTCTGAACCAAGTTTCAGAGTGCCCATTTGTGTTGAAAGCGCATCTATCATGTCCTTTATGTTTCTCTGAGTTTATCAAGTTGCGTAACCGAATCGGTAGATGCAACTGAGTCAGTTTCAGCTTACAAGGTGTCGTGATTTTAATGAACAATAGTTTGCAGTTCTTTTATGGCTGCTTAGTGATTCTGTAATGCATATCCATGACGCGAAAAAATAGGTTAGAAATGCTCACAAATATGTGTTTTTACGTCATTACAGACTTTTTGACATTTCTATTCGATTTTAAGTAATTCAGCACTTAAACATACACGCGTCTGTGCAAGCGTGGTGTCTAACTTTTGAAGATTTTGTTCCAATGTGTCTAACTTTTGAAGGTTTTGATCCATTGTGTCTAACTTTTGAAGCTTTACTTCCATTTGTTGCATTAATTGTAATAACAATGCACTGGTGTCTGAAACATGTTCCTCAGTTCTCTTCGGCAGTGCATTTGAACCGGCAATATTCGCATTTTGAAAAGCAGAAAATGTGTCTAGATTTATTTGAGAAAACTGTGAGGACGCAAAACCTGAATTTACAGTATTTGCAAGATTGTGTCCTGTCATTTCCGATTCCTGAGGCGAGCTGTTGCCGACCGATCGATCGATAATGCTTCCCTGTTCACTAATTGTTTCACTGTCTACACCATTATTTGCCGCCTGGTCCATTTCCCTATGCACAGTTACCAAATTACTATGTTGAACATTACTTCATTACACGGTGGCGCTAACACACTTTCTTCGTCTTCACTGTCATTTCTCACATTACTTTGGAGCCTAGTATTACGTTTCCACACGCGGTAATTGTCACAATATTTCACACGATAACACAGAAAAGCACAATTTGAAGAGTAAAATAAGAAAACACATTAACATAGCACTGAAAATAATATCTAGTTAATTGCAAGCGCAGATGCGAAATACTTGATGCAAATCTACAAGCACGCCACAACTGTTTTACAGTACAACAGTGCAAAACTAAAACTACAAGGAAGATTCTCCCTACAATTACGCGCTAGCAATGAACAACACCTACACTAATTACATAAACTACAAGAGACAATCAGAAGATTCCAGTGAGGTATCCTCGGCTAAGGGACGACATATGAAACATCCTCTTAGAAAAATTTTATAAATGACACTGCTGGAAAACCTCTACGTTATTTTATTTCAAACAGCTGGGCAGAACTGAACGTACTCAAACATTTCTCTCTTTACTTATTCTGATGAACACTAAACCGACACACAATACTTTTAGCGCAACGCAATCTGACTTTCAATAATCCCTACAAAAGAATGGCCCTGACTAACAATAACGTATACCTTTCATGAATCAGTTACCTCACAAAAATCTTCGTTACTCGAACCACTTTAATACAGCGAGCGCCAATACTGCCAGCTAAATAAAAGATTCTAACTACTGAAGGCACTAACTACTGATAGGCATAGTTAGCAAATGAAAGAGTTTGATAGAGGACAAACAATGTATTTACCTTAATAATATTCAAAAGTCATAATATATATATATATATATATATATATATATCTCAGTTCATGATATCAAATATTACAAATTTACATTTTCTGATGGACACACGTCCTGATCGTCCGCTCTCAAAATTTTTCCATCTCTCTCCCCACATCCACCACTGCTGGCGGCTCACCTCCAACTGCACAACGCTACGCGCTGTTCACATCCAACTGCCCAACACTACAATAGTGAATATTCCAACAATGCCAAAAGGCCACAGACTGCACACAGCACAGCCAGTGATTTTCATACAGAGCGCTACGTGACGTTACCAACAAAAAAACCTAAACAGCCTACTTACACCAGCCATGACCTGAAGTCATACCCGAAGCTCCCGTACACCATAACGCCTTAAGTAACACAGATGTGCTTCTCCAAAACATTAGAAGAATGGTAAATGTTTCCGGTCGCCACAGAACTCGCCGATGACTGTCATACGCGATTCGTGGTTGAAGACATGCGACACCATTCATCAGTAGTCCTTGCTTCCCAGTCACGGTACCACTTCATGCGTAGTCGTTTGTGTTGAGGTGTTAAAGATAGCAGGGATCCAGTAGTCCAGTTGCTTTCAGTCTCCGACTAGTGATGCGGGATGACACAGAATGTTGCAGAGAATCCATAACCTGATCTCGAATGGCAGAAGCGGATGCGCCGGGTCTACGACGTTCTTAATGCACAATTCGGATATTCTCCCTCGTGGCGGTCAGACTTCGTCGGCTGGAATCTTGACGACGAGGATGCTTGCCCACACGTTCCCGTGCGGTCCAACATCGGACCACTGTCGCAGACCACTGTCGCACCCGAATGCCCCACAAATCTGAATTCTGTACTGTTCGACCAGCCAGCCAAACGGATACCCACAACGAGGCCACTTTCAAATTCTGACAGCTGCTGTGACGCTCTCTTGCACGAATAAACGGCATCTCCGTGTCCTTCATAGTAATCTCTCAAATCATGATACAGTTCACGCCCCTTATACAGGGTGATTCACGGAGATATGCAAATATCTTAAAACATTACTCTACAAGCAAAACTAAACAAAAAAGTTCATAAAAACATAGGTCCGCAAATGTTTAGTGACGGAATTACGGCTAATAAAAGGTTTTAACTGAATCTAATGAAACATGTCCCAGACGTGTAACTGCAGTGGTTTTCCAGAACATCCAGAGAAGCAAAGATTATTATACACTAGGTGATCAAAAATATCCGGACACCTGGGAGAAAATGACTTCCAAATTCGTGGCACCCTCCATCAGTAATGCTGGAATTCAATATGGTGTTGATCCCTCCTTAGCCGTGATGACAGCTTCCACTCTTGCAGGCACACGTTACATCAGGTGCTGGAAGGTTTCTTCGGGAAGACAACCCATTCTTCTTGAGTGCTGCACTGAGGAAAGGTACCGATGGCGGTCGGTGAGGCCTCGCACGAAGTCGGTGTTCCAAAACAGCCCAAAGGTGTTCTATAGGATTTAGGTCAGGACTCTGTGCAGGCCTGTCCATTACAGAGATGTTACCGTCGTGTAACCACTCCGCCACAGGCCGTGCATTACGAACAGGTGCTCGATCGTGTTGAAAATTGCAATCGCCATGAACGAATTGCTCTTCAACAGTGTGAAGGAAGCAGGTGCTTAAAACATCAGTGTAAGCCTGTGCTGTGATAGTGCCACGCAAAACAGCAAGGGGTTCAAGCCTCCTCCACGAAAAACACGACCATACCGTAACACCACCGCCTCCGAATATTACTGTTGGCACTACACACGCTGGATGGTGACTTACACCGGGTATTCGTCATACCCACACACTGCCATCGGATCGCCACATTGTGTACCGTGATTCGTCACTAAACACAACATTTTTCCACCGTCACACTCCTTACACCAAGCGAGGAGTCGTTTGGCATTTACCAGCGTGATATGTGGCTTATGAGCAGCTGCTCGACCATGAAATCCACTTTTTTTTCACCTCCTGCTTAACTGTCATAGTACTTGCAGGGGATCCTGATGCAGTTTCGAATTCCTGTGTGAATGTCTGGATAGATGTCTGCCTATTACACATTACGACATTCTTCAACTGTCGGCGGTCTCTGTCAGTCAACAGACGAGGTCGGCCTGTACGCTTTCTGTCTGCACGTGCCCCTTCACGTTTCTACTTCACTATCACATCGGAAACAGTAGACGTACAGATGTTTAGGAATATGTAAATCTTGCGTACGGACATATGACACAAGTGACACCCAATCACCGGACCACGTTCGAAGGCCGTGATTCCGCGGAGCGTCCAGTTCTGCTCTCCCACGACGTCTAATGACTACTGAGGTCGCTGATACGGAGTACCTAGCAGCAGATGGCAGCACAATGCACCTAATATGGAAAACGTATGTTTTTAGATGTGTCCGAATACTTATGATCACGTAGTGTACGCCATGCCCTAGCGCTCTTTCCTGACGCACCTTGTAGTGGATGTGATACAGCGTTGTACACAATGGTTCCGTATTCGAATCGAGAACCTGCGGAAAGGGAAATGGCAATGGGCGGCGAGCAGCGAGGTTGTACCAAGAGACTAATCCCCGCTGACAACAACCACAGCATTCTATGTTTGCAAGAGTCTTTCGCCGTTTCTCGGAGACAGGGTCGTTTCAGGAAGCAGGAAACGATGAAGGACATACCCTAAATGTTCGGACACCAGACTTGGAGGAAAAGGTGATTAACACCAAGGAATGCGACTGCCGAGTCAGTGGCAGGCAGTTGCCCCGTCAGTACAGGATAAGCCAGACGACAGTGTGGAACATTAACCATGACAATTGTTGCTACCTTATCGCTTACAGTGTGTGTAGTGCTTACTAGCGACAGACTTACCACATCTGAAGCAGTTTTGTCACTGGTTTCTTCGCTAGGTAACCATGATTCCGTGATTTGTGTCATCCATTCTATTCACACAGGCCAAATTTACGCGGAGTGGTATCTTTGACTGTCATAACAGGCAGTTGTGGAATAGTATGCAGAACCTCCATGGTATGGTGACAGCGAATCATCAGCAAAGGTGCAGCCGGAACGTGTGGGCCGAGATAATTGGCGACCGTATTTTGGGACCAGTCTCCCATCCACGTCACCTAACAGGCCGGAGCCGGCCGATGTTGTCGAGCGGTTCTAGGTGCTTCAGTCCGGAACCTCGCCGCTGCTACGGTCGCAGGTTCGAATCCTGCCTCGGGAATGGATGTGTGTGATGTTCTTAGGTTAGTTAGGTTTAATTAGTTCTAAGAATAGGGGACTGATGACCTCAGATGTTAAGTCGCACAGTGCTTAGAGCCATTTGAACCATTTTGAACAGGCGCGAACTATGGGCGTTCTTGCGTGTGACTTTGCCTCCCATGCTGGAAGAAGTACCATTGATGATTTGAAGGGTTATGTGGGTGCTACATGATGGTTCTCCAGCCCACCTCGCCGTTAACGTCCGGACGCATATTAATCTGGTCTTCCCTGGTCGATGGATCGTACGAGGGATTCCAGTTACACAGCCTGCCCGTTCAGCTGCTCTCAACCCGCGCGATTTCTGGTTATGGGGCCATCTGAAAAGTATCGCGTCTGCAGAGACTGTTGCAGATATGGAGACACTGGGGCCGCGTATTCATGCTGCCTTTGAAACTGTTCGGATGCAGCCTGGACGATGTGAACGTGTGAGACAGAACTTGCTTCGGCGCGTACATGTATGCATTGAGGCACACGGAAACCATTTTCAACACATGCTGAAACTGTGGCTGCATGGACGAGCGTATATTAGACCGCAGTCTCTGTAATAATGTATGATTAAATATATTGTCTCTAGCATGGGAACCATGCATTTCTGGACGTAAGTTCATTAGACCTATTTTGCTCCGTGTCCTCTCATGGATCAATCCCTAGAGTTAGTACACTGTGGAAAAAAACACCCCGTAGAAACGTAGCGCAGGGCGTCTCAGACGTCAGCAGGGGGGCTGGTGCAGACCGCGCGTGGCACCATCCAGCTGAGCGGGGTTGACGTAAAGATCGTGCGAAGGGAATTGGCGAGGAAGGAGAGGTATCGCAATCGGTGCTTCATTTCATTATGGGCGGTTCGTAAGTACTGCCAGAGGTCAATGCGTGATTTATCGCCATCATTATGCAGGTACGAGATAGTCCATCCGTTGACCCATACAATAGCGTGAGTTTTTCTGGCGGGGAAATACGTGTCCTCAGGATGGATGAAAGCCCATGGCTCAATCGAGTCCGACGAAATGCGCAGTTAGCAGGCACCGAACTGTCGACCCAGTTTACAGACGTCATTGGCGGCAGTACAAATAAGGTGGCAATCATCATCGTCCACGAGGTGGTACCCGACAATCCGATTGCGTGAAGACATTGATTTGTGGCGCATTTTGTACATACAACATGATAACATGTTGGAGGCAAGTAAAGGCTGGTTGACATGGCGCCAAAGCTTGGACCACCGCGTCGATGGATGTGTGAGTTCTACGTTGTTGAGGGATGTACAGCACAGTAGTGGAGTGTGAAAACCTTTGGTTCGAGGAAGGCGCGTCTTAACTAAGTGACTGAAGTCAGTGATGAAATGAGAAATATGTGCCATATGGGGCGTGATGTGTCCTGCTGATACCGGTGGTGATATGGTTGTGGGCATAAGGATGTCCACTAAGCTGCACGTAAGGGAGGCGCCCCGGCCCAAACCTTGTGCATGGTGGTCATGTACATAGACGCCTCTCGGAGTGGCACTTTGGGAAGACCGAGGCTCCCAGCTCTCATGGGGGAGGATGAGCGTCTCGTAACGAACCTTAAAGAGGGTACCGGATGTAAGAAAGTAGCCGAACGCGACCTGGATGCTGCGTCCAGTATCTGATGGCAGTGGAATGTGGACCATCTTGGACGCCATATGTTGATTGAGGTATTCCATTCTTTATAAAGAATTGGGTCGGCGGAGGAGACTTTGTCGCGCAGATAAATTAAAAACTACGCTGAAAATTAGTGGCAACGGAGCGGCGCACGGTGGGGTTGAAAATAATACCAAAGTATCGTAGGTTCTGCACGCACTGGAGGGGTGCTAAGTTGTCGTGTGAGAGGCCGCGTCCAATGGACATCGCCGAGGCTTTAGCGACATGCCTGGCACTGCTTGCTGCTGCTACGTACACTGCTATCAAATCGGCTACTATTTGCGTTTTGATCGGCGAGCGGACTAAGAGGAGAAGCATGTCCTCATAAGTAGGACAGCAAAAATTCTGCTATCGCAACGTGAGACCAGATAGGTACTTCAGCTAAGGAGATGGGTAATCGCTCTATTCCCGCTGAGAGAGTACTTGCGCTCGGTATTCTGCATTATTTTCCCATCCTTATAACACATGCCGATCAAATAAGGTCTTCTGTAACAGTTTAAATTTCGTGTTCATTTTTGACCTGTTATAAGTTTGTAGCACACATCTGATTCTCTCAGTAAATGCTCTGTTCTCTTCAGCATGAGCTACCCTTACACTCGTCGAATCTACACGGAACCTCACACACCCCTCAGATAGTAAGAGAGAGTTGCTGGGAATAGTGAGTGGATGTCATAGGGACATACAACAATCAATACTTCCAGTATGGCTGATACGTAGCACTTCACCTGGCCTCGGCCGGAGGGTTGAGCGTGGGTGGAGCACCTGGCTGTTTCCATGGTTACGGCCGGCGCGGACAGCTATTGAGCGAGCGGCAGCGCCGGCGGGGGGAAATGCTGTCTTTCATATAATGAGTAACTTAACCGTTTACGAACTGCGCTGGCTTGCAACGTGGATGTCCTAGTCTTGAGTCCCTACCTGAACTAAGTTTGTGTTTTAAAATTCATTTTACTGAGTGAATCAATCAGACTGACAGAAAGCATTCACGGAAATGGTTGCAGATATATTTCAGTAACGAATATAAGATTATGCAAGTAAATAATCAGGATTATAAGGCAGTGAATAAATTTATGATGAGTGTATCAATAAATGTACTGTTCGCATGGCCGAATGGCCGAAAAGCGAGAACTCAGTACAAAACAAAATTAATTTTAGAAGAGACTACGTGCAAACGAGAAAGATAAGCCAAGGGCATCTAACTCGTTATTGTAATTTTCTGAACAGACAACTTACAGGTACATAATTACTTGCTGGTGCTGAAATTTATATTTCGAAGTATGTCATTTTGGAAAAATTTCAGTTCACGGTGCGAGATCTTTCAGATTAAAATTATGTTCGCCTTCTTCCTCTTGTTTGTTCTGTGACGTAATCCATGCAAAATGAGCTGTAAAATTGCAAAATTTATCGTTTTCCATCATAAGGTAACGTACTACTCACCAGAGATACAGCGTGTTCTGTTTTGTTGACTTTTAGCAGCAACACTAGTACAGTATAAACAAAAATAACGCCTTTCCTTACAAATATATACCTCTCTTCTTGAAGAAATGCAAACAGGAAACGTTTCACACAATAAATTCTTGTTTTAAGTAAAAAAGTATTTCTGTCATCACTCTGTCCCTTAAAAAATGCAAACAGCATACACTTCATGTAATGAATATTCACTATTAGAGTAAAATAAATTGTTTGTTCCTCATGGGACTCACTGCTGAATACAGCGATAATGAGAACATTTTCATAAATTACAAATCGCAGATAATGTTACATACCGAATATAAGACACAATTATTGTTGTTCATAGACGTTCACATGCTGTTAGCTAAATTTATATTCCACGGCTGTGTGAAACATGATCCGTTAACAATTTTCCTAGTTCCTAATAGGTTCTCACTAAAAGCAAGACTGAGTTTAGGCTGCAGAACATGCAGATATTTATTCACATAATTGATTACAGTTGATAAGGTGTAAGATGAACTTCGAAACAAACAAACAGGATGCAAAAATAATAATTTCTAAATTCACAAACCCTCTAAGCTATTACTTTTATAGAAGAAGCACAGAACTTAGGGTCATGCGTTATAATTGGCCTTGGAATAAGAGAGAAACATAGAAAAGACATGGTGACAAGAGCCAGTATGACAGAAGAATTCAACAGCCTACGCAATTTGAAAATTAAATGGACAGCACTTGAGCAGTACATCAAGCAGAAGAAAGGGAAGCTGAAACCACAACCTCTCAAAAATTACGTGTCAAATCAGTCTCGTTGACTTCTTCGTCAAAGGAGTGATAAACTGATTCCAATTTATTACACTAATCAGAATACTAGAAGAAGATGCACGACTCTTTCATCAAAATACCCATTGCTATTCGATATTCTCCCACGAAAGTGGAAGAAAGAATTAGTCCCATGTGTGTGTGTGTGTGTGTGTGTGTGTGTGTGTGTGTGTGTGTTTGCGTGGGTGTGGGTGTGTGTGAGTTTGAAGACATTGGAGAGGGAAGGACCACGGCGGTGGGGGTAGTGGAGCTCGGTGCGAGGCGGAAGGAGGGATCTAGAGTCATGTTCAAAAATAAGTGTCCAATCAAAATGTCAAAAGGATTTCTGTTGAAGAATATACAAGGGAGGAATAAGAGAATCGTGGATATTGCCTAAAGGATGGGCAGTCAAGGCGCTATTACGAAAGTATTATTAGTGGACGTTATAGGGTGTGTCCATCCTTCACCTTTGTCGTGAAAAGACAGTTCTGAGCAGTGAGTTTCATTCTAAAACACTCTTTAGTTACAAGTCACAGAAAATTTATAACAAAAATTGTTTACAGAGTAGATTAGATCAGTACTTGTCCCATAGATCATGAATACGACACTTCGTAATGATGTGGAACGTGTCAGGTTAAAAAAGGTGTCTATACAAGATATTAAGTTACATAAAATATTACATGACACTTAATATTTTTAATCTTTTGTTTGGGTTTGGGGTGGGGAAATTACCCACTTACTGTATCCAAAAATTCATCTAATGAGTAGAAGGAGTTGCCATTCAGAAATTCTTTTAATTTCCTTTTAAATGCTATATTGCTATCTGTCAGACTTTTGGTGCTATTACGTAAGTGACCAAAGACTTTTGTGGCAGCATAATTTACCTCCTTCTGAGCCAAAGTTAGATTTAACCTTGAGTAGTGAAGATCATCCTTTCTCCTAGTGTTGCAACCATGTACACTGCCATTACTTTTGACTTCGTTCGGATTGTTAATAACAAATTTCATAAGTGAATATATATATATTGTGAGGCTACAGTGAAAATCTCTAGCTCTTTAAATAAGTGTCTGCAGGATGATCTTAGATGAGCTCCAGCAATTATTCTCATTACACGCTTTTGTGCAATGAATACTCTTTTACTCAATGATGAGTTACCCCAGAATATGATGCCATACGAAAGCAGAGAATGAAAATAGGCGTGGTAAGCTAATTTACTGAGATGTATATCGCCAAAATTTGCAATGACCCTAATAGCATAAGTAGCAGAAGTCAAACGTTTCAGCAGATCTTCAGTGTGATTTTTCCATTTCAACTCCTCATCAAGGCATACACCTAGATATTTAGAATATTCTACCTTAGCTACCGATTTCTGAACGAAGTCTATATTTATTAATGGTGTTATTACATTTACTGTGTGGAATGTATATACTGTGTTTTGTCTAAGTTTAATGAGAGCCCATCTGCAGAGGACCACTTAACGATTTTCTGAAAAACATCGATTACAATTTCATTAGTTAATTCTTGTGTATTGGGTGTGATAGCTATATTTGTATCATCGGCAAAAGGTACCAGCTTTGCATCTTCGTCACTGTAGAATGGCAAGTCAATAATGTACGTTAAGAACTGCAGAGGACCCAAGACAGAACCTTGCGGCAACCCATACTTGAATGTTCCCCAGTTTGAGAAATCACAAGTTCTTTGCATATTATGCGAACTGCTTATTTCAACTTTCTGCACCCCTCCAGTTAGGTATGATTTAAACCATTGGAACATTGTCCCATTCATACCACAGTGCTTGAGCTTATCTAGAAGTATTCCAGGATTTACACAATCAAAAGCCTTTGAGAGATCACAAAAAGTCCCAACGAGTGACTTCCGGTTAGTCAGAGCATTTAATATTTCATTAGTGAAAGTAAATATAGCATTTTCCGTTGAGAAACCTTTCTGGAAACCAAACTGACATTCTGTTAAAACTTCATTCTTACAAAGGTGTGAAGCTACTGTACAACACATTATTTTTCAAGAATTTTTGGTAAGGCAGTCAGAAGAGACATTGTGTGGTAGTTGCTGACATCAGACGTATCCCATTTTTATCCAGTGGTTTAACAATGGCATACTTCAGTCTATCTGGGAAAATACCCTGCTTCAGAGAGCTATTACATATGTGGCTAAGAGTCCCACTTATCTCTTGGGAAGAAGCTTTTATTATGCTGATGGAAATGCCATCAATTCCATGTGAGCTTTTATTCTTGAGAGAGTTTATTATATTTCTAATTTCAGAAGGAGAGGTGGGTGGAATTTCAATTGTATCAAATTGTGTGGGTAAGTCCTCTTCCATTAACTGCCTTGCTTCTTCTAATGAACATTTAGATCCTATTTTCTCTACAACATTTAAAAAAATGATTATTCAAAATGTTTTCGACTTCCAGCTAGTTGTTTGTCAAGTTTCCATTCGCTTTGATGGTAATGCCATCATCCTGTACTCTAGGTTGACCTGTCTCTCTTGTAATAATATTCAAAATTGTTTTGATTTTGTTATCAGAGCTATTAATCTCAGACATGATTCACATGATTCTGGACTTTTTAATAACATTTCTTAATGTAGCACAGTAGTTTTTTTATAATATTTGGCTGTTTCTTGGTCATTACTCTTTCTTGTTGTTGGATACAGTTCCCTTTTGTGGTTACAAGATATTTTTATTCCTTTAGTAAGCCAAGGTTTTTTGCGTGGTTTCTTATAATTAGATTTAACTACTTTCTTGGAGAAACAGTTTTCAAATTCTCTTACAAGTTTATCATGAAACAAGTTATATTTTAAATTAGCATTGGGTTCCTTGTACGCCTTGTCCCAGTCTAACTACTGCAGATTCTCCCTGAAATTTCTAATTGTTGAGTCATTAACTGAACACACAACTCTGGAGGGTAGTTTTGAATTACGGAATGGAGCTGTGTGATATACTATAACTAGCTGAGCACCATGATAAGAAAGGCCATTCTCAAAAGGACAAGAGTTTATGTTTTTAAACTTATCTTGTTCTATAAAAGTGTTATCTATCAATGTGGTACTGTCCCTTACTACCCGAGTAGGAAAATAAATGACAGATGTCAAATTGAAAGAACCGAGAAAGACTTCCGGGTCATTCTTCGTATAACACTCTTTCAGTGAATCAATATTGAAGTCCCCACAAATAATAATTTGCTCTCCCGTATCTGACAGATAGTACAACAAGGCATCCAAGTTTTCCAGGAATAAATTAAATTTTCGAGAAGGGGACCTATATACTGTTACAATTATAAAAGAGCCCTCCTTCAGTTTAAGTTGACAGGCACATGCTTGTATATGTTGCTCTAGATAAAACTTTTTTGTATCTAAGCTTTTAACAGAGTGATAACTTTTGACATATATGGCAACTCCTCCTCTCATCTTATTCTCTCTACTCTTATGTGCAGCTAGTTTATAACCACTGATATTTACCTTTTCCATATTAGACACAATGTGATGCTCAGACAGGCATAGTATATCTATTACGTTATCAGATTTAATGTCATCTAAACAAATCAGCAGCTCATGTACTTTATTCTTCAATCCCGGAATATTTCGGTGAAAAATGATAACAATTTTTTTTCCGGCCGCTGTGGTCGTGCGGTTCTAGGCGCTTCAGTCTAGAACCACGTGACCGCTACGGTCGCAGGTTCGAATCCTGCCTCCGGCATGGATGTGTGTGAAGTCCTTAGGTTAGTTAGGTTTAAGTATTTCTAAGTCTATGGGACTGATGACCTCAGATGTTAGTTCCCATAGTGCTCAGAGCCATTATTTTTTACTTTACTTGTGTGAGAATCTTATTTTTTCTTTAATCCACAAATAATTTGGTTAAATATGGTAACATTGCATAACTTAATCATACTTAACACTTGGTTCAAGAATCATAAAAGGAGGATGTATACATGGAAGAAGTCTGGAGATACTGGAAGGTCTCAGATAAATTATATAGTGATAAGACAGAGATTCAGGAACCAGGTTTTAAATTGTAAGACATTTCCAAGGGCAGATGTGGACTGTGATCACAATTTATTGGTTATGAAGTGTAGATTAAAACTGAAGAAACTGCAAAAAGGTAGGAATTTGAGGAGATGGGACCTGGATAAACTGAAAGAACCAGAGGTTGTGGAGAGCTTCAGGGAGAACATTAGGGAACGACTGACAAGATTGGGGGAAAGTAATACAGTAGAAGAAGAATGGGTAGCTTTGAGAGATGAAATAATGAAGGTATCAGTGAATCAAGTAGGCACAAAGACGAGGGCTAATAGAAATCCTCGGGTAACAGAAGAGACATTGAATTTAATTGATGAAAGCAGAAAATATAAAAATGCAGTAAATGAAGCGGGCAAAAAGGAATACAAACGTCTCAAAAATGAGATCGACAGGAAGTGTAAAATGGCTAAGCAGAGATGGCTAGAGGACAAATGTAAGGATGTAGAGGCGCATATCACTAGGGGTAAGATAGATACTGCGTAGAGGAAAATTAAAGAGACCTTTGGAGAAAAGAGAACCACTTGCATGAATATGAAGAGCTCAAATGGAAACTCAGTTCTAAGCAAAGAAGGGAAAGCAGAAAGGTGGAAGGAGTATATAGAGGGTCTATACAAGGGCGATGTTCTTGAGGACAATATTATAGAAATGGAAGAGAATGGAGATGAAGATGAAATAGGAGAAATGATACTGCGTGAAGAGTTTGTCAGAGCACTGAAAGACCTAAGTCGAAACAAGGCCCCGGGAGTAGACAACATTCCATTAGAACTACTGACAGCCTTGGGAGATCCAGGCCTAACTAAACTCTACAATCTGGTGAGCAAGATGTATGAAATTACAACGAAAGGACACCCTTAGCCGCTTACAGGCGTTGACATACGTCAACGGGGCAGATAAAAATGTGTGCCCCGACAGGGACGTGTCCGAAAGAACAGATACCTTCTTAGTATATATATAGTTAAGGCTAACCGGCCACTTGACCATCTTCTTCTTATGTGCGAATGCACAAACAGTGCCCGAACTCACGGGAATCGGCAACGCGCCGCGAGTAATGAGTATAATGGGCGGGGGCACTACGAATGTTGTGCGGGACAATACGTTGAGAATGTGGGTTTCGCGGGAGGCGTGCCAGAGATAAATCCCTTCAGTCTCGGTTTCTTCGGTGTCATCGGTGGCTCAGATGGATAGAGCGTCTGCCATCATAGTATATACAAGATGTATGAGACAGGCGAAATACCCTCAGACTTCCAGAAGAATATAATAATTCCAATCCCAAAGAAAGCAAGTGTTGACAGATGTTAAAATTACCGAACTATCAGTTTAATAAGCCACGGTTGCAAAATACTAACACGAATTCTTTACAGACGAAAGGAAAAACTGGTAGAAGCCGACCTCGGGGAAGATCAGTTTGGATTCCGTAGAAATGTTGGAACACGTGAGGCAATACCGACCCTACGACTTATCTTAGAAAATAGATTAAGGAAAGGCAAACCTACGATTCTCGCATTTGTAGACTTAGAGAAAGCTTTTGACAAAGTTGACTGGAATACTCTCTTTCAAATTCCGAAGGTGGCAGGGGTAAAATACAGGGAGCGAAAGGCTATTTGCAATTTGTACAGAAACCAGATGGCAGTTATAAGAGTCAAGGGGCATAAAAGGGAAGCAGTGGTTATGAAGGGAGTGAGACAGGGTTGTAGCCTTTCCCCGATGTTATTCAATCTGTAAACTTTGAGGTTCGCCGATGACACTGTAATTCTGTCAGAGACAGGAAAGGACCCGGAAGAGCAGCTGAACGGAATGGACAGTGTCTTGAAAGGAGGGTGTAAGATGAACATTAACAAAAGCAAAACGAGGATACTGAAATGTAGTCGAATTAAATCGGGTGATGCTGCGGGAATTAGATTTGGAAATGAGAAACTTGAAGTATTAAATGAGTTTTCCTATTTGGGGAGCAAAATAACTGATGATGGTCGAAGTAGAGAGGATATAAAATGTAGACTGGCAATGGAAAGGAAAGCGTTTCTGAAGAAGAGAAATTTGTTAACATCGAGTATAGATTTAAGTGTCAGGAAGTAGTTTTTGAAAGTATTTGTATGGAGTGTAGCCATGTATGGTAGTGAAACGTGGACGATAAACAGTTTAGACAAAAATAGAATAGAAGCTTTCAAAATATGGTGCTACAGAAGAATGCTGAAGCTTAGATGGGTAAATCACATATCTAATGAGGAGGTATTGAATATAATTGGAAAGAAGAGAAATTTATGGCGCATCTTAACTAGAAGAAGGGATCGGTTGGTAGGGCATATTCTGAGGCATCAAGGGATCACCAATTTAGTATTGGAGGGCAGCGTGGAGGGTAAAAATCGTAGAGGGAGACCAAGAGATGAATACACTAAACAGATTCAGAAGTTTGTAGGTTGCAGTAGGTACTGGGAGATGAAGAAGCTTGCACAGGATAGAGTAGCATGGAGAGCTGCATGAAACCAGTCTTTGAACTGAAGACCACAACAACATGGTAACATTATTATTTACTTTACTGTTGTGAGAATCTTGTGAGTTTTGGAACTCTTTAAAACCTGCTTTCCTGAACTTCTCATGGGACACTGATATTAGTCTAAAAAGAGGTACATCCATGAGTACTAGTGTCCCCCCTTACGGATTTCGCTAACAACCCTGCCAGTTTACCCTTCCCTTTCCTATTAAGGTGTAGGCCATGCCTTTTGAAATCCCTCCTATCAAAAGAATCGACAGGAACGAATCCAATGTCTGACAGAGTGGCCGCCCTACGCAACTGATCCAACTCCATATTTACCCTCCTGACAGAACAGTTCAACTGGGGCTGATCATGTCGCACGAAAGCAGGCACCAGCCCAACATTGGTATGGGTCGTTGCAGAGGCTATTTTCGCCAGGTCACACTCAATACTGTAGCCTTGGTCCCTATGAATACTGTTTCCCACTCCACCCATTATCATCACATGATCCTGCTTTGAGAAACCCTTGCACAAGGAACCTATATCCTCTACCACCAGACTAACACATGTACTTGGCTTGAAAAAGTTTGTGACCTGGTACCTGTCGCCCAATTTTTCCTGCAAAATCTGGCCCACACCTCTTCCAAGGCTGGTACCTAGCAACAGAACTTTCTTCTTACTTTCTACTTTTTTTGAAACAGTTGGTTTCCTAGTGAGATTCTGTTGCATCTTACCTACATCTGCTTCTACTGGAGCCTCTTCACTACTTAACTGTGGTAGCAAGGCCAATCTATTGAGTGTGCCAATTAGGAAACTGTCAGACACTGTTCTCTTTCTGTGGCCCCTGTTCCCAGCTACCACTTCCCACCGCTGTTTATCCTCCTCCCCCCTTAACCTCTTCAGTTCCTCCCTCACTCTATCCAAATCAGCCTGAAGGGCTCTAATTTTCTCCTACTCTTCAGCTATAATCCTATCTGTTGAGCAAACCCTGCAAAAGAAGGGAAGAGTCTTGTTTGCTTCCCCGATTCCCACGCCGCTACAATTTCCTCAATGAAACCACCTGTCACAACAGCTGTACAAAACCCCTGAACTAACTTTCCTACTGCAGCTCACACACTAAGTATCCATGGTAGTTTGGAAATTAGTTAAGAGATTTACTAAGTGCTAACGATAATATATTAAATACAGATGTAGAAGGACACTAAATATGTTTTGGGAACAAATATGTAAGTGAACTATTAGCAAATGCACTTAAATTTGTGGTATAACGCTAAGTATGCACGTTCAAACATTAGGCCTAAACAGCCGAATGTAAACAAAACGAACTTTTTGCGATTACTGGAAGAATACGCAAATAAAAGAAAAGCCTTTAATGGCAAACTTGAAGAGCACACTAATGAACGTATTTAATCAGTTAATCTATAGCAGATGCACTTAGGATTGCGGTATAAGGCTAAGTATGCACACTCGGAAAGTAAGGCAAGGCCGCGAAATGTAAACAAAGGTCATGTCATGTCATGTCTGTGAAAATTAGTATTGCAAATGAGAGATATAAATGTGATGAACACCTCAGTTTCCAGCATCCCACCTACCCTCGTCAACCTCCAGGGTAGGACGACCAGCTTAACCGAACGTACTGTCTGCTGTCCTCTCCTCTATACACAGCTTTCTATTTCCTCCACATGTGTCTTGGGCGTCCGTCCTCTTGAACGAGAGCCAGGAGAGCCAGATCACGTGGTCGGAAGGCAACAGATCTAGCAATGTGCCTCTAACTTCGTGGAATCTCCTACGCTCCTGGTCCACCTTTGCCAGAAGTCGCCTTCCAGTTTTTGCCGTAGTTTACATCCCTTAGTCAGATTGTTGGGGACAGTAGGTTGTGGTCCAGTGGGCAGTTTTAACAAGCCCTCACCAACCAGAAATTGTGCTGGCGTCAGAGATTCCGTATCGTCACCCAGAGAGATTGGCCTCGAGTTTGCTGCGGCTTCAGTGATGGCCTGAATGGTACAGAGTTGTTCCTTAGTTAATCAGTTAATCTTGATCGTCCGAACACCCCCTGTAAGCTTCGCTTGACGGCGCCCTTCATCCTCTCCCACCATCTTCGCCACCAAGACGCTTGTGACGCAATGAATTTCCAAGTGATCCCGTTCTTCGCGAAGAAGCGATGGGTCTCTCAGGCGGTCAGTGAGTTTCATAGTTCCAACAATTCTTTGTTGGTAGAGTAAAAAGTCTTTGCGTTGTCGGTGTAGATTGTGTACCGCAGTCGACGTCTACTGGAAAATCTCTGTGAAACCATCAAAAATGTGCCGATGTTCATATTAGGGCAAAGTTCTAAATGTATTGCACATTTTGCTGCATTAGCGAAGAGAGCTGTACAGGCCGTTTCCATGGTCATGCGTATCTTGAAGTAGAGAGGCCCTGCAAAGTCTATGCCAGTGACAGTAAAGAGCTTAGATTGTCTCATTCGACCTGCAGGAGGAGGTGCTTCAGTTTTTTGTCCTCTTGGATTCTTCATGATCCTGTATGGTAAGCATGTATACAGGACCCCTCTAATGGTGTGAGGACCTTTAAGTATCCACAATTCTTTCCTAAGTTCGAATAACACTATTCTAACACCAAGATGATGAAGATCAACGTGTTTGTTAAATGTGAGGTGTCTCGCAAAGTGATGTAACCAGTCTATAAGTGTTGGATGTCGTTGTTCCCAGACGGATGAGTCCATCTTCAATGAGCAGATGAAAGCGACCAATTTTAGATTCTTGCAGGGTCGGTTCACCGTTCTGGAGAACATGAAATTCCAGCGTGAAACGTTGGTGTTAGACTGTCGTAATCCAGTAAGCGCTAGTATTCCTAAGCTCGATTGTTGTGAATTCTTCAGCAAGTTTTCCTTTGTGACGAATATCATGTGTGAAGCGAGGGATCCAACCCGTCGTACGATTTAATTTTCAGCAGGAACTGAATTAGGAAATGTCTATGATGCCAAGAGGTGTAGCAATGCCATCACACGTTTTTTACATTCTTCTTTTCTTACGGTAGATCATTACTCATGTTTGGAGTACCAGATGGCCAACTGCCTCTTGGCGTGTAAGCCATGGTCGTCCCTGCCACCAAACATGTGCAGATTGTATTTGATTACCAGTAAGGCCCAGTATCAGGTGATCCGCTGGGTTTTTACGTCCAGAACAATGCCTCCACTGACTGGGCGACGTGTATTGAGGAATATCTGTCACTCTATTGCAGATGGAAGTCTTCCATCGATTCGCGTAACTGCGTATCCAGCCCAAGGTCACCGTGACGCCCGTCCACAAAGTCGCCTGGGTAATGTCGTACCTTGCAGCTGTGTAGAAATAACTTAGTAATAGTGCTCCCACAAGTTCACCTAGACGTTTCAGACTTGACAATATAATCCTTATGACAGGTACAGGTCTGTTCTTGCTAAAGTCTAAGTGAATCATTGTGTTGTCGTGTAGAACGCTGTGGCTGAACAGAACTGCTACGTACTGTCGTTCCGAAGACTCACAAAATACTTGAATTAGAACAGCGTGATCCTTAGTAGTTAATGTCCATTGCGGGATACGGAGAGATATAGAGGTACAATGGACACCCAAGAATTCCATCGTGTTGCCAGATTGTTGGACAGCAATTATTCCAATCAGTTCCCCTACACCATGTTTCTTGGAATAATAGTTTTGCTATGATTCATACCTGACAGAATAATCCTAGTCGTAAAATGTAGTTGTAGTCTGTTACAGTTTGCTTTTTGTAGTAGGTCTATCAGATAAATTTTTCTGTGACAACATCCGTGTTAATGTACAAACTGTCGATTGCTGTGTCCCAGTACACGCCTGAAACTTGAGTAGCTGCAATGATCTCTCGCCCTTCGGTTTTTCGTATGTTCTGTAATAATTTGAAGAAGTGGCCCATTGCGCTAATACACTGAAGCGCCAAAGAAACTTGTATAGGCATGCGTATTAAAATACAGAGATATGTAAACAGGCAGAGCATGGCGGTGCGGGCGGCAACGCCTATATAAAACAAGTGTCTGTCGCAGTTGGTAGATCGGCTACTGCTGTTACATTGGCAGGTTATCATGATTTAAGCGAGTCTGAACGTGGTGTTATAGTCGGCGCACGAGCGATGGGACACAGCCTCTCCGAGGTAGCAATATGTACTGTGAATATCAGGAATCTACTAAAACATCAAATCTCCGACATCGCTGCGGCCGGAAAAAGATCCTGCAAGAACAGGACCAGCGACGACTGAAGAGAATCTTTCAACGTGACAGAAGTACAGCCATTCCGCAAACTGCTGCAGATTTCAGTGCTGGGCCATCAACAAATATCAGTGTGCGAACCATTCAACGAAACGTCATCGATATGGGCTTTCGGAGCCGAAGGCCTACTCGTGTAGCCTTGACGACTGCACGACACAAAGCTTTACGCCTCGCCTGGGCCCGTTCAAATGGTTCAAATGGCTCTGAGCACTATGGGACTCAATTGCTGAGGTCATAAGTCCCCCAGAACTTAGAACTACTTAAACCTAACTAACCTAAGGACAACACACACATCCATGCCCCAGGCAGGATTCGAACCTGCGACCGTAGCGGTCGTGCGGTTCCAGACTGTAGCGCCAGAACCGCTCGGCCACCAACGGCCGGCCGCCTGGGCCCGTCAACACTGACACTGGTCTGCTGATGACTGGGAACACATTATCTGGTCGGACGAGTCTCGTTTCAAATTGTCGCTAGCGGATGGACGTGTACGGGTATGGAGACAATCTCATGAAACCATGACCCTGCTTGTCAGCGTGGGACTGTTCAAGTTGGTGCAGGCTCTGTAATGATGTGGGGCATGTGCAGTTGGAGTGGCACCCCTGATACGTCTAGATACGACTCTGAAAGATGACACGCAAGTAAGCATCCTGTCTGATCATCTGCATCCATTCATGTCCATTGTGCATTCCGACGGGCTTGGGCAATTCCAGCAGGAAAGTCTGACATTCCACACGTCCAGAATTGCTACAGAGTGGCTCCAGGAACACTATTCTTCGGTTAAACCATTCCGCTGGCCACCAAACTCCCCACACACGAACGTTATTGAGCATATCTGGGATGCCTTGCAACGTGCTGTTCGGAAGAGACCTGCACCCCCAAGTACTGTAATTGATTTATAGGCAAGCCTACAGGATTCATGGTGTCACTTCCCTCCAGCACTACTTCAGACATTAGTCGAGTCCATGCCATGTCGTGTTGCGGCACTTCTGCGTGCTCGAGAGGCCCCTACACGATGTTAGGCAGGTGTTCCAATTTCTTTGGCTATTCAATGTAGAAAGTTCAATATTTTCATGAGGGCTGTTAGTTCATAATACATAATACGGCTGATGAATATGGATTTTGCTAAACTGAGAAAATCACGAAACAATAGCTTTGAATTTTAAACTTTTGATTTCAAAAACTGACATCATAAATAAAGAATGGATACGAATTATGTGTAATGAGAATAACAAAGTAATATTTCGCCTATGTAACGAGTAAGGAATATCACACGACTAATGGACAGTTATGGTGTGTAGACGTTCCTGCGTTTGGTTCGAGGGGCATTTAACACAATTGTTATTGTTAATGGATAACTCCAGAAAATGTATTACGCAGGTACAAGCCAGAGGATTGAATATTATTACAGTTATGAGTCAGTATTCTTAACTCATGGTTAAAATAGAACTTTCAGACAGTACAATGTCTTGTTTGAGCAATGCATGTGAAGCATATGTTTGTAAACTGGTAATATGAAATAAAAATTAATACTCGGAGCATCAACATTGGAGGAGCTGCTTTGTAAAACAATAAAGAACCATCTATTACGTATCCATGGCGAAGGTTACAAATATTTACAGTTCATGACTAATCTTCATAGGTAGTACGGTACTTGCAACATGAAATTCGTAGTCACACATTCAAAACATGGTGCAACAAGATGTGACCACAAAGGCAAATACATATAGTGTGTTCAGATATTCCAGTTACAAGTTTCTAGGACTTTTAGAGGGGAGTGAGTACATAATATTTTGAAGAGAAAACCCTGTCCACAGAAGTACTGTTTCCGTTCCAGGACGGTTTTCATTCAGACGCTTAACTCATCCACTTCTGTTCGACAACATGAATTAGGAGTGACGCAGTACAATTATTAGGTGGCAGCTGGAAAGAAACGCAACGAAACATCCACTTACAACTTAAGCATATTTTTTTGTGTGAACACTTAAACAGTAAGTGTTTACGTTATTTCAAAACAAAAATAACCCACCGTACCGTACGTGCAGAACAGTAATGAAGCATTACAACAGCGGCTCGATGTGGCGACCACCTACGTTGTTACAGACACTGTGCCCTACGAAGTACGTTCAGTTACACACTCTCTCCATCCCACTTGGTGTCTCTTCAGTTTCTAGTGCAGCAGCCAGAACTTGTGCCAGCAGGTGTTTCTCTGTCTCTACAACAGTCTCGTAGCAAGGCAGATGTTAAGTGACATCAGGTGATCGTCTGACGCAGTAGACGTCATCCCGTCTACCCTACTTCATACCAGGATAAGTGACTCTGAGAATTTTCTCTTCCCGCAGCAGACTTGGTCACGTTACACATCTGAAATGAACCCCTCGTAGAACAGAAACGGTACGTTTCTGGACATGGATTCCTATTCAAAATATTATTTACTCGCACCCCTCTACAAGTGTGTAATTGTAATTTCCGAACTCCCTGTAACAGATGAAACGTTGCAATGAATCGCCTTAATTGAAACAAATTTATAATTTTGGAGGAAAACGAGAGCGAAGGAAGATTGTTCAAAACCAAAGAGAGTTGGAAAAAGGTCCTCGACAAAGAATTGTTCACAGTGCAGAGTTTGAGGAGATGTCCTTGGATCGTGTGGGAGAGGACTTATCAATAACTGCTCGTCAACTTGTCGGTGAATAGCAAATGTCGAAGAATATAGTGTGCAGTATGTGTCTGAAGCAGCAATTACACGTCATCATAAACAATGTGTTGAAGCAAGGGGACCAAATGATTTTTATTGGCTTTCGGGACATCTCCATATAACCATCTCAGTAGTGGAATGTCACTTATGACGATATGAACGTTAGGACAACACAACAACCAGTCTCCGGCGTACAAATTCTCCTGACCTGCTAAGAATCGAACCCTGACCCTTTCGCTTATCAGTTCGCCTCGCTGATCCTACAGCTACCAAGGCGGACCACCAAATAGTTCCAAACACAAACTTCAGTGTGTCAACGGATTATCGATAACGACACTTCAGTGCTGAACCTCCTACTGTCTGTATTATTTCCATCAATTTCATGGGATTTCAACTGCCACAATAGCCATATCTGGAATGATATAAATTCATGTGCTGCACTCGTATCACCAGTAAAGATTCTCTGTCAGCTAGTGGATTGGTGCAGCATAAAATTATCTGACAGGACTTTATTTGTTGCCACCCAGTTTGACAGTACTCATTATCTGGTGTTCCTTTGAGATGTGATGCCAAAGTTGTTTGAGACTGTGCCTATTGTTGTCCATGAGAGAATATTATTTCACGATAATACTTGCACGATCCCACTTCGATATTATTCTCCATGACCACTGGCATAGTTCTCCCATCGCTGGATTGAATGGGGCAGTACAGCCCAATGGAAGATTTTTTGATATTGTGTTACACGAAGTTATCAGTTTACGAAGCCCAGTAGAAACTAAAGAGAATTTTTTTTATTTTTTTATTTTCCATTGAATTCTCAAGAGGAACTAAAAAGTAAATGCTTATTTCTAACCCTAGTTCCTTATCGCAGAGTACTCAATGTAGGACCTTTCAGCACCTATATAATCTAGGCTCTAAAGATGTGGAATAGCTCTTCTTTGACAAAAGTAGCATACGAAAAACTGTGAGAAATCCAACTAGTAGCATCTTAGCAATATACTGGATTATACTGAGCCATGTAACTGATTCCTGAGAGGAATTTAATTTCAGCATCTTCATTTTTCACCATCTTGACAGTGATCTATTCTCCTAAACTCACTCTGACAAGTGTTACACATTCACTATAATTCTGCATCTCCTTCCCTACTTATGTGTTCATTACTGCCACCGAAACTGTTTTACATTTCTCGTATGGCAGGAATATCCCTCAGTAATCAAACACCGATGGTTTTGGCTTTTTTCTCTGTTTGTCTTTCATATAGACACTCAAAACGTAATCCGTGAAGTTGCTGGCAGTTGTTCAGATGATCACAGAGTTGACTATCCTATAATATCCATGATTAGTAGCATGCAGAAATAAATGCTATGAGCTTTATGAGTTTTCTTCGTAATGTTGTTATACTGTTTACAGCATCAAACGAACATTTAAGAAGTGTTATGCTCATAGTAAAAACAAAAAATGAAAGGTGGAATTTTGTGTTAATGTAAGATTATAGTCTGCTTTCATTTCCATGTTCTCGCGGTCGTTACAAGATACGTATTGGATGACAATAGAATTGTTCTGCAATCAGTCGCAAATGACGGTTATCTAAATTTTCTCAGTAGTATTCTGCGAAAAAAAGGGTATCTTTCCTGAAGAGCTTCCGGTTTGTGTTCACGAAGCGCTACTCAAGAACGAGACGCACTGTTGTTCTGTATGTGGTCTCCTTTATAGACAGGCTACACATTTCTAAAATTCTCCCAATAAACCGAAGCCGCAGACCCTAAGTTCTCACTCCATTTCACATTCACTGGTTTCAGAGATTAATTTTTATTAATGAGGAAATATGAATAATCATACATAAAATTAATTATTATTAATTAATCAGTATCGTTCTCATTAACAATAACAATAAAAACATACCTTTATGTACAACGGGGCTGTCAGTCAAAGATCCTCTATTAACGTATTTACAAATCTTTCCAAAGGGAACGCACGAGGCAATACTGACGTTGCGACACAGATTGAAGGAAGACAAAGTCATGTTTATAGTATTATACATTTAGAGGCAACATTGACTAGAACACACTTTTCGGAACCGTGAAGGTTATCTACAACATTCACAGAAACCAGACTGCATTTATATGAGTCGAATGGGATGAAACTCCCTCTTTCCGAACAGGCCTTGGAAGGCCCAGTGGTACGACCGACCAAGGTGTCATCCACAGCTCAATGACATCATTCGAGAAGGGTGGGGTCAGCACCCCGCTCTCCCGGCCGTTGACAGTTTTCGTGACCTGGAGGCGCTACTACCAGACCAAGTAGCTCCTCAATTGATATCACGATGCTGAGTGGCAGGGCAAGAGCGCATGGTGGCCCGGATGGTCTCCCATCCAAGTGCCAAACACGCCCGCTGGTGCTAAACTTCGGCCATCTGATGGAACGCGGTCATCCACTGCGGCACCGTCATTGACCGAATGAAATCAAAGGGAAGCAATAATTGAGAAGGGAGTGAGACAGGGCTGTAGCCTATCCCCGATGTTATTCAACCTATACATTCAGCAAGCAGTAAAGAAGACCTAGGAGAAATCTGGAAAGGGAATCAATGATCAGGGAGAAGAAACAAAAACTTTGAGGTTTGTGGTTGAACAGATTGCATAGTGTCTCGAAAACAGATTATAAAATGAGCAGCAATAAAAATAAAACTAGGATAATGGAATGTAATCGAATTCAGCCAGGAGATGTTGAGTGAATTAGATTAGGAAATGAAACACAAAAAGTAGTAAATGAGTTTTGCTATTTGGGCACCAAAGTAATTGCTAATAGATAAAGAAGACAGGACATGAAATTCAGATTGGCTGTAGCAAGGAAACCGTTTCTGAATATGAGAGATTTGTTAACATCGAATGTAAATTTAAGTAACTTCTGAATTTATTTGTCTGGAGTGTAGGCTTGAACGGAAGTTAAACGTGGGCAGTAACTGTTCAGACGATAAGAGAACAAAAGCGTTTGAAATTTGAAGCTACGGAAGAATGCCGAAGATCAAATGGATGGTTTGTATCATTAATGAGGAAGTACCTAATTGAAATGAGAGGAAAGGAGAAAAGAAATCTAAAGCAGAACTTTACTGCTGGAAGGAATTGGTTGATAGGACAGACCGTCATCCATCAAGCAACTGACTGTTTGGTGTGCACTGGAAGGGAGCGTGTGTGTGTGTGTGTGTGTGTGTGTGTGTGTGTGTGTGTGTGTGTGTGTGTGTGCGTGTAGTGCGGACGAGGCGAAGCGGAGTGGGAGGGTCTAGTCAAGTCTCATAGTCAAATTGTGCTATACTTTTCTTTTCTCCCCGCTTCGATTGACTACCTCTGTGGTTTCACCGCCAGACACCACACTTGCTAGGTGGTAGCCCTTAAATCGGCCGCGGTCCGTTAGTATACGTCGGACCCACGTGTCGCCACTATCAGAGATTGCAGACCGAGCGCCGCCACACGACAGGTCTAGAGACATTTCCTAGCACTCGCCCCAGTTGTACAACTGACTTTGCTAGCAATGGTTCACTGACAAAATACGCTCTCATTTGCCGAGACGATAGTTCGCATAGCCTTCAGCTACGTCATTTGCTACGACCTAGCAAGGAACCATTATCAGTTGCTATTGATATTGTAAATAATGTTCAGACAAGAGCTACGTTCAACATTAATGGATTAAAGTTAAGTATCCCACCAAGTACCCCCTTTTTTCTGAAGTCTACATAACTTGTCCTGTTCCAGACCTCACGCCAGCCTGCGTGAGCTTAAACGCATGCATTTCGGCTTCCTCCAAACCCCGTGGGTTGGCTCCTGCCAATCCACAACATTTTGGCGACGAGGTTTTCTGCGTTCTTAACTATACTGCCCTGATTTACTTGTGTAAATGCCGGCCGCGGTGGTCTCGCGGTTAAGGCGCTCAGTCCGGAACCGCACGACTGCTACGGTCGCAGGTTCGAATCCTGCCTCGGGCATGGGTGTGTGTGATGTCCTTAGGTTAGTTAGGTTTAAGTAGTTCTAAGTTCTAGGGGACTGATGACCACAGATGTTAAGTCCCATAGTGCTCAGAGCCATTTGAACTTGTGTAATGGCTTCGCCACAATCTCTAGATGTACTGTCCGAATTTTATCGCTTACAGAATCAGCCGACGCAGGCCTTACTGGATGCCCTTGGACAGCTCGTCCAGGGTCAACGTGCAATGCAAAACGATGCGGCAGCCGCCGCTCCACCGCTAACGCAGCCACAACACGCTGTTGCACCAACTTTTCGTCCTTTTGATGCTGCACTGGAATGCTGGACGGAGTGGTCACGCCAATTTGGATTCCATCTCGCCGCCTACAGAATTCAAGGTAATGAGCGGCAGCCTTTTCTGCTTTCCTCCATTGGCGTCCAAACGTACCGTGTGATAGTGAAATAATTTCCCCGACGCGATGTAGCAACTCTGTCCTACGACGAAATTTTGTCTGCATTAGATGCATATTTCAAAGAATCAGTCAATGTAGTTGCAGGTATACCTTCTTTCGTACAAAACGTACGGCCGGTCAAACTAATCGGGAGTGGGTTGCAACCTTGCAAGGCCTTACTAGGGATTGTGCTTTTGAGTGTCAATGTGGACTCCTTTATTCAGATACTATGGTACGTGATGCAATTGCACAGAACGTTTCTGATGTTCGTATAAGGGAACAGATTTTGAAACTAGTCAATCCCTCCCTTCAACAAGTGATGGACATATTGGAGCGGCAGGACACACTTGACTTTGCTCAGGAATCATTTGAAAGTTCCCCAGCCGTGTGTCACGTTATCCGTTCCGCCGGGCGAGCTGCACGGAGCAGTAAACAGCCCTCTCGCCCAGCCGCGCAACGGCCGCCTGGCTCTCAGCCACGTGTGCCTCGTAGGCAAGCAAATGCAGTGCTAAAATCATGCCCGCTGTGTGCTACTAGACATTCGCGTGAGAATTGCCCGTCACGCCAGGCTATTTGCTTTTTCTGTAATAAAAAAGGACATGTTCAAAGTGTTTGCCAGAAAGAACTCAGATCGGACACTCACAACCATTCCAGGCCCTTTGCTTCGCGCCGGTATCGGAATCGAACCAAGAATACTCAGGCTCGTGACCCTTCGCCCATGGAAATTCATGTAGATCATTCCACTCCGCCCAGTGCCACTCTCTCTAACAGTGACTGTGTTCGACCCACAAATAGTGTGCGTCGACATCGCCGGGAATCCCGTCAAGTCGCAAGTGGTTCTGTACCAGTGTCAGTTCACGTTGCACGTGACAGTCGCTCTTGTCGTCAACAGGACAATAAACTTTTTGTAGATTTGGACATTAACGGCAAAGTGATACCATTCCAGCTCGATACCGCAGCTGCAGTTTCACTTATCAATCAAGACACGTACAAACAGCTGGGCACACCTCCGTTGCGTGCCACAAATGTTAAGCTAACTACATATTCAGGTCACGGGCTCCCTGTGTTAGGACAGTGCAGCCTTCTTGCGACATACAAGGGACTAACAAAACTAGTGTCATTGTACGTCCTTCGTTCTTCTTCTGCAGTGAACTTGTTTGGTTTAGATTTATTTCAGTTGTTTAACTTGTCTATAGTTAATCAGGTCCTATCAGTGAACCAGACTGTGCCTTCAGACAGTGTTTCTCGTCTAAGTGAAGAATTTGCAGACATTTTTGCACCGGGCCTTGGTTGGGCTAAGAACTATAAAGTAAATTTGGAACTGAAAGTAAACGCGCAACCGAAATTTTTCAGAGCGCGCAATGTTCCCCACGCATTGCGTGATGAGGTCGCAAGAACATTACACGATTTGGAATCACAAGGTGTGATCGAACGTGTGCAGGCTTCTCTCTGGGCATCACCGTTAGTAACTTTGCCAAAACCTTTCGGAAAATTGAGACTGTGTGGACTTCAAGGCAACAGTGAATCCACAACTAGTGATTGCAACTTTTCCTTTACCCCGCCCGGAAGATCTTTTTGACAAACTGTGCCCGGGTAAATATTTTTCGAAGTTGGACCTAGCAGATGCGTACTTGCAAATACCGGTGGACGATGAATTCCAGCGCGTTTTGGTGGTTAACACGCATCTTGGTTTGTATCGATTCAAACGACTGCCATTCAGGGGTGCATCTGCCCCTGCATTGTTTCAGCAATATCTACAAACCGTTTGTGCGTCGGTCCCTACTGCAGCAAACTATCTGGACGATATTGTGATCTCCGGACAGACGGAAGAAGGACATCTAGCCAATCTCAGAACATTATTTCAGGTCTTGCGACCAAATGGTCTTCGCTTGCGGAAGGACAAATGTGTGTTTTTTGCTCGTGACTTATCCTACCTGGGACGTGTCCTCAATGCCAAAGGCATACATCCCAGTCCCGAGCACCTCCATGCCATACAAGCCTTGCCTTCGCCGCAGAATTTGAAGCTGCTACAGAGTGTGCTGGGAAAGATTAATTATTATCATCGCTATGTGCTTCACGCCTCTTCCATTTCAGCTCCGCTTCATCGCTTACGCCGTAAAGGTGTTCCGTTCGTCTGGACGACGGAATGCGAACGCGCCTTTCTCCAGTTGAAATCGGCGTTGCTTTCCAATACTTGCCTTACGCCATTCGATCCCCAGAAACCCCTTTTGTTGATGGTAGATGCATCGGATTTCGGGATCGGTGCTGTGCTTGCGCACAAAGATGGATCGCACGATCGCCCGCCTTTCTCCAGTTGAAATCGGCGTTGCTTTCCAATACTTGCCTTACGCCATTCGATCCCCAGAAACCCCATTTGTTGATGGTAGATGCATCGGATTTCGGGATCGGTGCTGTGCTTGCGCACAAAGATGGATCGCACGATCGCCCTATTGCCTTTGCGTCCAAATTGCTCTCGTCTGCTCAAAGAAATTATTCACAGATCGAGAAAGAATCATTGGCTCTCGTATTTGGTGTTACTAAGTTTCATGATTTCTTGTATGGTCGTCACTTTACCATCATCACAGACCACAAACCTTTCACATCGCTTTTTCATCCGAACAAGCCTGTACCTACGCGTACAGCACAGAAATTCATTCGCTGGTCTAGTTTCCACTCGCAGTACCGCTACGATAACTTGTATCGGTCCATTGCTAAGCACGGAAACGCCGATGCGTTGTCCCGTTTGCCTGTTGCTGAGGATAGAGCATTCGAATCTTCCGAACTTGCTTGCATGTTCATTGATGCGGAAACCGATGACGTGGTCGAATCGTTTCCGATTGATTTTCTACGTGTAGCTACAGGCACAGCTGCCGACCCTGTCCTTGCTACCGTTCTGCGTTTTGTTGCCACGCAATGGCCCTTGTCAAAGTCACGGATCGAGGATCCGTTGGTTCGCCGATTTTTTGCTTATAAGGAGAGACTTTTGGTTCGACGTGGTGTTTCGCTGTTGCGTTCTGATAATGATCAGTCCAGGGTTGTGGTCCCACGTTCGTTACAGTCCTCTGTCTTACGGCTTCTCCACCAAGGACATTGGGGTATAGTGCGAACGAAACAACTTGCTCGTCAGCACTGTACTTGGTTCGGAATCGGTGCTGCGATTACGAATATGTGCTCCTCTTGCTTGGCGTGTGCCGAACAACAATCCGCACCGCTGCGGAAATTCTTTGCATGGCCAACAGCCACTTCCTCTTGGCAACGCTTACACATCGATTTTGCTGGTCCATTCTGGAATGCTCGATGGTTGGTTGTGGTAGATTCATTCAGTAATTTTCCTTTTGTTGTCCAGATGTCTTCCACGACGTCATCTGCCACCATCCAAGCGTTATCTGTTATCTTTTGCATTGAAGGTCTTCCGCAGACTATTGTTTCCGACAATGGCTCACAATTCATGTCCGCAGAATTTCAGTCATTCTGCAACGCCAATGGTATTCAACATCTGACATCCGCTCCGTTTTCGCCTCAGTCAAACGGTGCTGCTGAACGATTGGTCAGGACTTTCAAGTCCCAGATGTTGAAGTTGAAAGAGTCGCATTCTCGGGAGGACGCGTTATTGCTCTTTTTTTCCTCGTATCGCTCTCAGTCCCACGATGGTCGCTCGCCGGCTGAGTTGCTCCACGGTCGTCCTCATCGAATCTTGATGTCTTTGCTACATCCGCCGCATCAGGTTCCTGTGCAGCGGCAGAAACCTGCTTTTGCTCCAGGCGACGTTGTCTACTATCGCCACTATCGAGGTTCACGGCGTTGGCTCGCAGGGCGCATTCTTCGCTGCCTCGGCCGCGCTATGTATCTGGTTTTGGGGGCCTCTGGTGAGGTGTGTCGGCATCTCCATCAGCTGCACCTCTGCCGTCGCATGGGATCTGCCGCTCCCCATCTGCTTTCAGCGACGGTGCCGTCAGGTCAGCGCCCTGGGGACCCATCTACTGGCTCGCCTCAGCCCCAGGTGTTACCGACGCTGCCTTCCATTTTGCCCCATGGCGACGCGCCGTCGCCGCCGCCTGTTCTTCCGCCGGCGACGCCCGCAGTGGACGCGTCGCTGCAACCGCCTGGCGCCTCCCTGGGTCACGCGCCGCCGCTCGCTTCCTGTGACCGGTTGTCCTCCGCCATGGAACTCCTGCCCGCGCCGGACCATATGTCGTCTTCGACCGTCGGGTGACCCGGCCCGACGGAGGTGGACCCTTCGTCCCCTCCTGTCTCTCTGCGGGCGCATACACCGCATGTTGGCGTGCACCCTGGAGCAGGTTTTCAGGCGTTTCCTAGCTCCCCTCGGACCGAATGGCAGGGTGCGGGTGGCACAGCCTCGCCTGTTGTTAGGCTCCCCACCTCGTCGCATACGTCTACATGGGGTCCTTCCCACGGCGGGCGGAAACTTTATAACACCACCGTTCGCCGATTTGCGGGGGAGGAATGTGGTGTCACCGCCAGACACCAGACTTGCTAGGTGGTAGCCTTTAAATCGGCCGCGGTCCGTTAGTATACGTCGGACCCGCGTGTCGCCACTATCAGAGATTGCAGACCGAGCGCCGCCACACGGCAGGTCTAGAGACAAAATGGTTCAAATGGCTCTGAGCACTATGGGACTCAACTGCTGAGGTCATTAGTCCCCTAGAACTCAGAACTAGGTAAACCTAACTAACCTAAGGACATCAAAAACATCCATGCCCGTGGCAGGATTCGAACCTGCGACCGTAGCGGTCTTGCGGTTCCAGACTGCAGCGCCTTTAACCCCACGGCCACTTCGGCCGGCCTGTCTAGAGACATTTCCTAGCACTCGCCCCAGTTGTACAACCGACTTTGCTAGCGATGGTTCACTGACAAAATACGCTCTCATTTGCCGAGACGATAGTTAGCATAGCCTTCAGCTACGTCATTTGCTACGACCTAGCAAGGCGCCATTATCAGTTGCTATTGAGATTGTAAATAATGTACAGACAAGAGCTACGTTCAACATTAATGGATTAAAGTTAAGTATTCCACCAAGTACCCCCTTTTTTCTGACGTCGACATACCTTGTCCTGTTCCAGACCTCACGCCAGCCTGCGTGAGCTTAAACGCGTGCATTTCGGCTTCCTCCAAACCCCGTGGGTTGGCTCCTGCCAATCCACAACAACCTCCTCATACATTATATAAAACTGAAGAGGAAAATCCAAGACTTGAGTACAGTGAACAGGCCAAAATAAATGTAGGGTGCAGAGGTGAAGAGACTTGTGGAGAGCCATATCAAACCATTTTTGACAACGGCCCACAGGAACTATACCACCTCCCGTAAACAAACGAAATACATGAACTTTTATTTTATGTAAAGCTTCAGTGTGACGCAAATAATACAGTAAATGATGGAAATTATGAGTTAATGAATTAAATGTGTGTGTTTAATCTTATTTGTGATAATGCTGTCTTTTATAAGTAAGAATTCTTGACCCAAAATAGTTAACAGTTTCTGTGCTCACTTAACACACAATAATAAGAATGGTCAGACAGAATTATTGTAAAACGTTTGGTGAAAAGAGATCTTGATAAACTGTTAACAACGTCTGATAAGGTTAATCTTTCTGTTGATAACTGTGGTAATCAGCTGGAATGACTCCAGATGAGGTTCTACTTCCAAGATATGCAATATTCTTTCTCTCATTACATCAGTCTTAACGGTACTGTTCTTTACTAATTATTATTCCATGTGCTGCCATTTAAGACTTAGGGACCTACAGAAAGGATAGCTTCTTAGACATTTAGTTTACTGTATTACTACTGATAACGACTGTAACAGTCTCGATGCCTTCCGATTCTCCGAGCCAGGCCAGGACAGGGAAGCGATGAGCCACGTGCCGTGCCGCCAGAGCTGACTCTGCTGCTTTAGCGCTGATGGTGCTGCCTACACAGCCGACCAGTCAGCTTCTGCGCAGTCAGATCAGGCGAGGTTTACCTGTAGCGGGCCTGCGAGGCTGCTCCTTCTACAGATTCCTACCCTCGACCCACCAGGTCGTGACGGACTCACTAAAAATAATGAAACCCAAGAGACTGACGTTTTCCTTATGCCTGCCCTACGCAGAGCCCATTCACCCCGTTTTGAATAAACCAGTTGTGTGTAAAGTATACATTCTTATTAATACTAAATCCTCTACATTCTGACACCCACTGCCAATCTTGGCCATCCTATACACTGGTGTGCTGAAGAGCAATCACTTAAGCCTATTCGTGCCTACCCCAAAAGACTTCCAGAAAACAAGTGTGAACAGGAATAGCGCTCTGACTGTAAAAAAAAATTTAATATATTTAAGATAGTTCATTTATAGGTTTTGGTGAGTGAGTTTGCGAGTAACAAAATATACGACGTAAATGGCCGTATCTTTTGACTGAAGTGATTTAGAAATTTTTTAAAACGCCAAGGGACCATAGACTTTAGTACAAATTTCAGTTCGATGCTTCTACACGTTCCTGAGAAAAACAGGTCTCAACAGACGGACAGACAACCAGACGAACAAAAGACGGTCCTATAAGGGTTCTGTTTTCACCGATTGCGGTAAGGAACCCTAATAGCATTTTCTCGCGGAATAGAAACCTCAGAATTTCTGCAGATGATGCTGTTATCAATAACAAAGTATCGTCTGAAAGAAGCTGAACAAGTATTCAGTCAGGTATTGTTAAGATTTCAGAGATTGACAACTTTCCTTAAATACTCAGAAATGTAAAAAGGTGCATTTCACAAAACGAAGTAAATGTAGTATCGTATGATTATATCAATGAGTCACAATCGCAATCCGTCACCTCAAACAAATACGTGGCTGTAACAATTCGTTGGGACATGAAATGGATCGACCACTAAGTCTCCGTCTCAGGTAAAGCAGTTGACAAACTTTCCGTTCCTTCGTAGACTACTGGGGAAATGCAATCCGTCTACAAAGGAGACTCCATTCAAAGGAGACTCATCCTGGAATAATGCTCAAGCATGTGGGACACGTACCAAATATGCCTAACAGGAGACACTGAACGAATACAGTGAAGTGTAGCACGATTCATTCGGTCCTTAGGAGAATGTCACAAAGATACGGAAAGGCCTGAACCGGAGTGGCCAAGCGGTTCTAGGCGCTACAGTCTGGAGTCGCGCAACCGCTACGGTCACAGGTTCGAATCCTGCCTCGGGCATGGATGTGTGTGATGTCCTTAGGTTAGTTAGGTTTCAGTAGTTCTAAGTTCAAGGGTACTGATGACCTCAGAAGTTAAGTCCCATAGTGCTCAGGGCCATTTGAACCATTTAACTTGACAATTTAATGGCCGCTCGGCATTAGCCTAGCGGTCTCAGGCGCTACAGTCATGGACTGTGCGGGTGGTCCCGGCGGAGGTTCGTGTCCTCCCTCTGTCATGGGTGTGTGTGTGTTTGTCCTCGGGATAATTTATGTTAACTAGTGTGTAAGCTTAGGGACTGATAACCTTAGCAGTTAAGTCTCGTAAGATTTCACACACACACAATTTAATGGACGGGCATCAACAGCGAAACTTGTGCATTTCAAATAAAAACCGTTTCACCTCCTGTATATCCTTTATTTAAGGCACGGCCAGTTTCGTAAGTTACATTGCGTCATCAGGTGCAAATCTGAATAGAAACGAGAAAGAGCCGGTACATAAGGTTACACAAAGACCTTATCAGAGTGTTAAAGTGTGCCAATAATACAAAAGTAAACATATTAGTGAAGATAGCAAATGTCAAGTTAATAACTCATAGACTATGAGATAAGAGCCTGGAACCTGTTGTGGGCTGTATATAAACGTAATATTTTGAATTTAAAATGTAAAATTTCTTACAGCTTTTAAAAAACTAAAGAAAGTTTAAATTTTCATAATCGAGAATCGTTCTAGCAAAAGGCACGAAGGAAGAGGAGGTAAGGGGGAAAGAGCGAATGAACCAGGCTATTCATTTAAGTGATCAAAGCTAGCCAACATGGATATATGCCTTAAACATAACTTCCTAGGTCCTTCCAGTTTGACACATATTTCTACTGACAATCATCGCTGCTGATGTAAACACCTGACGACTCGTGAGGCTCGCCTTTCGTCCCTGCTCTGTGTTTTAAAAAATAGTTCAAATGGCTCTGTGCACTATGGGACTTAACATCTGAGGTCGTAAGTCCCCTAGAACTTAGAACTAATTAAACCTAACTAACCTAAGGACGTCACACACACCCACGCCCGAAGCAGGATTCGAACCTGTGACTGTAGCGCTCGCGCGGTTGCAGACTGAAGCGCCTAGAACCGCTCTGTCACGGAAGCCGGCTCAGTGTTTAAACTTCAGTCCATAATTTCTAAGAATGAATTGTGCTTGGTCAATATCTTTTTTAGCCAACTGTACACTCATTCTGTTTGGAACCGTTCAATTGCACAGAATACTATGATAAGAGAAGATCCTAGGGCCATTCTCCTCCACGGGGAGTTGTGAAGATGAAACATCCTGTTGATCCTGGGCCGAAGCAGTTCTACGGCTCTTTCTCTTTTCCTGTTTTAAAAGGCTCTTGTTAATACTCGGGGCAAAATGAGCGTGGTTCACATTAGAACCTGCTACGAACTGGATTGCCCTATATTAGCGTCCATAAGCTACTTTATGTAACGGGGCGTTACGTAATCCATGAAACACTGACAAGAAACCTGTCTTTTTATACTCCAGATGGTAGGAGGAAGAGCTGTGAATAGCCAAATCCGTGGTTGCTGTTTTCCTATGAATGTCGTTTCTCAAAAGGATTCCCTGACATAGTGACTGACATGTCCAAAAATGGTAACGTCCTAATTCTGGACGCTACGTTAGAGAATTCTTTAGAGAACGGCTAGGAACCAGTAACCACGAATTTGGTTCTTCACAGCTCTTTCTATCACCCTCTAGAGTGCATAAAGGCAGCTTTCCGGTCAATGATTTATAGATTATATAACACCTCATTACGTAAACTAGCATATGAACGCGAATATAGGGCCATCTAGTTCATAGGACGTTCTCATGGAAACCACGTACATTTTGTCCCGAGTAATGGCAAAAGCCTTCTAAAAAAGAAATAAAGGAAAGAGCCGTAGGACTGCTCCGGCCCAGGATCAACAGGGTATTTCATCTTCATTACTCCCCGGGAAGGAGAGTGGCCCTAGGGTCATTTCTTATCATAGTATTCAGTACTATGGCACTGTTTCAAATGCAATGGGTATGCAGTTGACTAGGAAGATATTGTTCCCACACATTTCATTCCTAGGAATAATGCGCCAAGATTTAAATACAGGGAAAGGACGAAACGTGAACAACAGACGTCGTCAGGTGCTTACAACATCACAAGTTCTGATTCAGTCGAAATATATGGATCAAACTGGAAGGTAGTTGGAAGTTATGTTTATGGAACAAATTTCTGGTTGGTATTCCAGTTATGCCTTGCGTTCAAATTTATCCGAAACGTGCCACTCAGCATCTGGTATTACATGTCGTTTTTCAGTTTTGCGTACGGGACGCGAGGGTAATGTTTTCAATATCTTCGAACACTAGATCTACCGTGCATTAAGATAATCTTCAAATCAGTCACTTAATTTTCAAAATGAATTAAGTCATAAAGTAATTTTGGCTAGCTTTGGTTACTTAAATGAATGGTGTGATTCCGTTTCGCTGACCCCTTACCTCCTCTTCCTTGGTGCCTTTGCTGAACGATTCTCGATTATTGAAAATTTTTGAGAATCGTTCAAATTTATTTTTTTGTTTTTTTTTTTAAATTGTAAGAAATTTTAAGAATTTAAATTCGAAATGTTATGTTTGTAAATAGCCCACAACAGGTTCTAGGCTTTTATCCCTATGGCTATGAGTTATTAATATGTTTATTTTTGTACGCTCGATTCCCAACTGTTTCCTTAAAGTTCAATATAGCTCTGTGCACTATGGGACTTAACATCTATTCTCATCAATCTCCTAGAACTTAGAACTACTTAAACCTAACTAACCTAAGGACATCACACAACACCCAGTCATCACGAGGCAAAGAAAATCCATGACCCCGCCGGGAATCGAACCCGGGAACCCGGGCGCGGGAAGCGAGAACGCTACCGCACGAACACGAGCTGCGGACCCTTAAAGTTCATCGGATGATATTTACGCATCCGCGTATGCGCCGCGTCTCTCGGGGCTATGTTTTCATAAGCTGCTAGTTCATGTATGGCAATCGCAGCATTCCGTTCCGGCGCGGCTTCGGCAGATGTACCGTTTACTCTATACTTTGTCTTTGCCCCTCCTTCATTTTCTTTTCGGTGTTTTTTATAATCTACTCTCTCGTTTCATTTGTTAACAGGTTCGTGTTTCCCGCCACATTTTTAATCCATGACTATCGGTTTATGTTAAACTTCCCGAATTTTAAAGAAAGGGTTGGGATCGGTCTGTAAAAGAGGCTTGACTACTATAAGTCTTGCGGCCACTTTTTATTACTGTGATATGGTCTTTGCGTAACACTGTCCACCGTCTCTTTCTTGTTTTTACTCAGATTTGCATCTGAGGATGTATTTTAAATTACGAAACCGGCAGTGCCTTTAATAAAGTATTTAGAACAGCTGCGGCGGATTTTATTCAATACGCTTCTGTTTTTATTGTCTGAACGGCTTATCGCCACGTTTCACTCGCGTACAGGCCTGCATTTAAGATAAATCCGAACTGAAAGGACTTCCTAACATTTAAATTTATTGTCAGTGTAAGCAACTTCATAGCACACTTCATAGTAGTTTGCGTAATATGAATGTAGAGGGAATGCTCTGTTTTATCTTGCGTATCAAGAGCTGGCTGGACAGTCCTGGTGATCTGTGCTGTCGTATGTCCTCCGAGTTCACTACGTCGTGCGCGACGGTGTCAGCCTTGACAGGCTGTAAACAGTTTCTGGTTTCCGCATCGCTGAGCGCCGCCTGGCGGGGTAAGGCGCTGCTATCCGCTCACATTGCCCGGGTGCGACACTGCGTACAGGGAAGCATCAGGTGCGCGCGCCTTGTGGACGAGCGTTCTGGACAGCTGCCTGCCTGCCCGTTCCTCGTAGCGGACGGTCGTGGAATCGGATCCTGCTCCGTCACACGGCGCCCACGCATCGCCAGCCGGCTTTGTTCCGCCGCGACATCATCCTCATCGCAGCGTGAAGATGGAGGCAGTGAGTGTTGAACTGTTATTGTTCTAGGCCACCGCGAGACTGCTGAACCGGAAAACGTAATAAGAAGACCCGAGAATATCTATTTTAAGTTTAGCTTTATTTGCAGCTTAACAGTGTCACGAGATGGTGCCTGGCTACTCTACTTTCATTGATGCTGCATTTGCCAACAATATCTACATCTACATACTTACTCCGCAGCCCATTGTACGGTAAACATGATGTGTTGGCAGAAGAGCCAACACCGTGTTGCTAGAGGAGGCCGAAATGCACGCGTTTAAGCTCACGCAGACTGGCGTAACGTCTGGAACAGTTAAAGGAGTTGAGTCTAATAAATAAAGCACGAAGCTCTTGGAATACTTAACTTTAATCCACAATTGGAGAACATCGCTCTTGTTGATACATGAATTATAATCTCAATATAAACTGGTAACGGCGCCTGGCTAGGTCGTAGCAAATGACGTAGCTGAAGGCTATGCTAACTATCGTCTCGGCAAATGAGAGCGTAATTGTCAGTGATCCATCTCTGGCAAAGTCTGCTGTACTACTGGGGAGAGTGCTAGGACGTCTCACTAGACCTGCCGTGTGGTGGCGCTCGGTCTGCAATCACTGACAGTGGCGACACGCGGGTCCGACGTATACTAATGGACCGCGGCCGATTTGAAGACTACCACCTAGCAAGTGTGGTGTCTGGCGGTGACACCACAAAACATGGCGGAAGGTACCTTCTAGTACTGTTATTCCCTCTCCTGTACCACTCACAAATGGAGAGAGGGAAAATTTACTGTCTATACGCCTCTGTACGAGCCCTAATTTCTTTTATCTTGTCTTCGTGGTCCTTAAGGGAAATGTACGTAGGTGGCAGTAGAATTGTACTGTAGTCATCCAGAAATGCCGCAAATCTAAATTTTCTCAATATTCTTTCGCGAAAAGAATGTCTTCTTACATGCAGGGATTCCCATTTGAGTTAACGAAATACCTCCGTAATGGTCGCGTGTTGATCGAACCTACCGGTAACAAATCTGCAGCACGCCACTGAACTGTTTTTAGGTCTTCCATTAATCCGACGTGGCGGGGATCACAAACATTCTCTCAATAATCCGAAGACGACCATTCGCCCTCCCTACTACCGACCTTACGCTTTGCGACGTTGTGCCTGTATATTTAATCGATGTTACTGTGTCAAGCAGAAAATCACTAACACTGTATTTGATAATTAGTGCATTTTTTTGCCAATTCATCCACATCAACTTCCAGTTTTCTAAATTCAGAGCATACACCAAATAGATGTTGTGTCTAAGTCATTATGTATTCCTCTGTACTTTCCGCTACAGGTATACGACAGAATCATCAGCAAACAGTCGCAGATTGCTGCCCACCGTATCCGTCAGGTTGTTTATGTATAAAGCTGAGTTTCGCACGACCTATGCTTTCTAAACCGTTGCTGATTTGGGGACGGAAGCTTTTGGCTCAAGAAACTTTATTATGTTTGATCTTAGAACATGCATAAGAATTCTGCTGTAGACAGATCTTCGGGATATTGGTATGGAGTTTTGCTGGTCCGTTCATTTTCCTTTCTTATATACGATAGTCACCTGTGGTCTTTTTCCGTCGCTTGGAACTTCGCGCTGGATTTGAGTTTGGCCTTAAATGCAAAAATACTTTGTATAAATCGGAATTGGGAATCCATTCGAACTTGGCGAGTTTCCTGTTTTTAATTGTATCAGTTGCTTCTCAACACCAGGGATTATTTCTGTATGTTGTGCGACGGTTAAACGATGGTATGACTGTATGATCCTCCTCCGTGAATGATGTTTTAACCGTGATATTTAAACCTTCAGCTTTCTTTTTTCTGTCTTCTATCACCACACCATTTTGTTTAGACGAGTGGCTGCATAGAATCCTTCCACAAACATAATAATTTAACTTCGGACAGAATTTTCTCGGATTCTCGCCAAGATCATTTGTTAAGGTATGACGGGGCAAGTTGTATGCTTCACGCAAGTCTTTTTTTACATGCCAGATTTTCTATTAACTGTTGCCTGTTGCCACTTGTTTGTTTTTTGACCGAGAATGTAACAATTTCTGCTTTCTCAGCATTTTCCTGATATTGTTATTAAATCAGAGCGGGTAGTTTCCGCCTCGGCACATACGTCTCCAGAGCACGATTTACAGTCGGATTAAATCTGGCCACACTTCCTCTACGTCCGTCGTATCGGAACTAAATGATGTCCATTCACTGCTTAGTAGGATGCTAACAACTGCTAATCTGCTCTTTCTAGTATAAAAACTCTCCCAGTATTCTTGATAGATCTGTTACCTTTGGAAATCGTCGTTATGATGTCATGACCACTGATACCTGTCTCTCTACTGACACTATCGATAAGGTCCGACTTCTTTGCACCTAGAAGGTACAGAATATTTCCATTGGGTGTGGGTTGTCTAACTAGCTGCTGAAGACAATTTTCGAAAATGTGCTCAGAACTAAACTTTCTGTCCATTCCACCTGCAATGAATCTACAGAGGTCAAGGCTATATTCTATAAGTTAAAATCGCATTTCCGCGCTGTTGAGTGCAGACTTCCTTTGAATGATTCTATTACTGTTACGGCGGAATCGCGTGGCCGGTAAAGGCATACGATGATTATCTTGAGTTCACCTGCGCCGGTTACACACATCCACATGAATTTCGCAGTCAGACCTCTATGGGCACAATATTTTAGTCCGCTGCCGTGTCCAGTCCCTCACCTCTGGTGTCTAACCTGACTTTTCGATGTACGTTCCACGCCTCGCTAAATATTTCACTGTTTTATATTTTGGGTTTCATCCAGCTTTCGGTTCCGAGTGTAATTTCAACGCAACAACTTCCCTGTAGAGCGTTAAATTCAGGTACTTTGTTACAAATACTCCGGTAAAACTTACCGTTAAATCTTTGATAGTCAAAGTGTCAATATTTTGTACGCTGTCTGATTTAGCCCCACGCGGTCGGCGAACGAGCATTCATCAGAAGACCTCAAACTATCGCATAGCCTTTTTCCTTAAAGAAGAAAAGGAATGTAGGCTCCGCACGTACTCTGCTATCCTACCCGACAAGTTGCTTGCTCTATATAGTGCAGTACAACACTGACTTGTAATGGCAAGTCCTTCAACTCTCCACCCCATAACCCAAGTCCATAAATCTTCAGCTAAGATTTTCACAGAATCGACAGAGCCTCTGGTTCAGACGCTCCACTCGGCTCCATAGTAAAGGACCCGATCAATTCTAGCTAAATTATGAACTCTGTTTGAACCCCGTGAGAGAAGCCAGCAGTCTTCATCACTTCCGCGAGCTTCACCCATGAACGAGGGATGCCCTCAGAACCCATGCTACAGGCATCACTGATGTCGACATGAGCCTCAGCTTAAAGATGACAGCACCCGGTACCCTCGATATTTAGTTTTGGGTCGACAGAAGCGTCCGATTCCACGCGTCGGCTTCGACCCGTGACGTAAGGGTGTTGTCGTGTGTGACGTCATGACGGCGAGGAGTTTGGTTTGAGTGTGGCTGTCTCCAGTTCTGTTTTATCTTATTTTATTTACTTTTCTGATCTGCTCGTTCTATCTCGTGAGATTTTTTTAAATTTAAAAACAGTTATTACTTATTTTAATTATCTGTTTCCTCCAATTTCTGTTTTAGTTTATTATATTTATCTTTCTGATCTGTTCGTTCTATCCCGTGAGATTTTTTTTAAAGACAAAAAACACTAATCAGCTATTGAAGCATGCTTATCTTCTATGGGTTGTCTTCACTTACACGTTGTTGCTACGCAAGGCGTCTAAATTTGTTTATATTTAGTTTGCCCCCCACCCAAAACACCCCATTCCCCGCGCTTGTCCCGTTAGTGTCATTAGGCTTCTTGTGGAAAGTGTGTGTATTTGTTTTTGTTTCCGCCATATTTGTGACGTCATGGGTCAAAGCAGACGGGCGGGATCGGACGCTTCCGTATTTCCTTAGTTTTTACTATTTATTTGTTGACTTGTTTAAATGTAGTGTGGCGCTATGCTATTTCTGTTATTAGTTTACTATTTCTGTGAAATGGGGGAAAATTTTTAGAATATAGGTTGAGACAAGGAATGGTTATGACTAGCAGGTGTGATAGTAAATTGAGCAACACAGGTGTTACTAGTTGCCAGAGTGGCTACTATTTCTAATGTTATTTAATTAATGATTAAAATATACGATACTGACTTTAAACACTGATCCACGAGTAAGATTTTTGTATATAATTTTAAACGTTCTGTACAAATTGTCGGAATTAAAATTAATTGAAATGAAGTTATGAAAACGAAGCCACTGCCACCTACCGGACAGAGGCCGTAACTTGAGAGAGCAACAGTGCCTTGACTTGGCAGAAAGAGTGGCCAAGTTTGAATCAGGTGTTAAGGTTCTGCCTGTTCCCGCCTCTATCGTAACGCTGCGAGAGTTTCCTTGTTTGCCCTCAGTTCTGCGTGAGTAGTCGTTGTCCACGTCACATCGTGGTTTGTCTCTCGCCGTCTCGTGTTTGTTATTCCATTTTGACGCGGCGTTGTCTTGGTTCGTGTTGACGTCCATGGTTCCCAGGAACGTTCCACGCAGTTTTAGTTCTGACAAGTCCACGCATCATGTGCCTCCCAGTTTGTTAGAAATTCATGATTGATTGGCTTGTAGATACGATCAAGGTCACTTCCGACCAGTTTCACACGTCTTACTTAGATTCTGAATCGTATGCGTTTTTAGTCAAGATTCTAGACCCGCTTCAGATTAACGGGCTCGCTTTGCAGCACGGACAAGAAGTCCCTTTGATTCGTCGCGATGACTCTAATAGTTTGGTTATTCTGGCGAACGTGGAGGTAGAATACACGAATGACTGACGACAGTTTCCTCAAGACAGTTCTGCTTCCGTTTGGGGATATACGGAATATATGGATCGAACGCTGGTCCGCTCAACATCGTTTGCAATTTTATAGCGGAGTTCGATCCGTGGACATGGGTGTCAAACTGAATATTTGAAGGTACATATAATTTACACAGGACAAGAAGATATTTGTCTTATATGTAAGGAGAGTGGACACTTCCGAACAAATTGCTCGTGTCGTGTTACGGTCTTAAAATCCACTTACTAACAACGTAAGAAGCTAACTTTAACGGACCTGGATTCCCTAGTGTCAGCCACTGTGCCTAACAGAGTTTCTGAGGGGCGAAACGAGTCATTTCGTGATGGTCCTAGCGCATTTCCGCCGTTACCTCCCGTAGGCACTTTGCCACTGTAGCTTCCGCGCCGGCACCAACTCCACTTCAAAACAAGCGTAGACGGATGCAAGATGTTGAGTCAGATGATTCCTCTTCGCTGCTCCGTTCGATGAAAATATTCCAGTGAGGAAGCCTCATCTCCCTGAGTTTAGACCGGATGATAACATGTCGGTTACTGTTCAAGATTCGAAAGCTTCCCGCAATCCCTCCGACCTGACTCCCTAGACCGAGAGCGCCCATTCGGAATCACGCGAGGACAGACATGTTCCGGAGCTCCGTAATATGTCTATGGACGTGCCAGACATCGCTGAGTCTGTAATGTATTCCTACAATCCTTCTGCGGCCCCGTATGGGGAAAGTACGCCACAAGCCGCTGCTGTTTAGAACCTGATCGGTCCAAGTGTGCAAGCGGGACATGTGATGGTAAAAGACGAACCGTCAGTTTTCTTTTTCATTGATTTCTAGGAGCCGAACCACCCACCTGTGAAAGAGTGGGGTGTATCCTCTGTACCTGATGTTGAATTTGCGCACGATTCCTCCACCCCCCCCCCTCCAAATCCCCTTCTCCAATCACATTGCCCCATGAGGCAGTCGCCTTCCCCAACAGCCTCGTCAGTGTTTTCTACCTGAGCGCGCGGCATCGCGGAAAAGCAAAAGCAGAAAGAGGGTGGGAGAGAGGGATCCTCCTCTCTCTACTCAGATTCATTCGTTGACTCTGCCATGCCGGCCGTGGTGGTCTCGTGGTTCTAGGCGCGCAGACCCGGAACCGCGGGACTGCTACGGTCGCAGGTTCGAATCCTGCCTCGGGCATGGGTGTGTGTGATGTCCTTAGGTTAGTTCGGTTTAAGTAGTTCTAAGTTCTAGGGGACTGATGACCACAGCAGTTGAGTCCCATAGTGCTCAGAGCCATTTTTTTGACTCTGCCATGGATTGTTAGCGGTCATTTGCAAGTAATAAATTGCATAGTTTTTGTAGTAAATAGATGCGTGCCTATACCTTTCTTACTTTGAGTGTGAACAGAATTAGTTCGAAGCTTAGACTTACGGTGTTGCGACAGTTCATTTACGATTCGCCGGCCGTTGTGGCCGAGCGGTTCTAGGCGCTTCAGTCGAGAACAGCGCTGCTGCTAAGATCGCAGGTTCGAATCCTGCCTCGGGCATGGATGTGTATGATGTCCTTAGGTTAGTTACGTGCAAGTAGATTTAAATTGGCTCTAAGCACTATGGGACTTAACATCTGGGGTCGCCATTCCCCTCAAGTGGTTCTAAGTCTTGCGGACTGATGACCTCGGATGTGAAGTCCCATAGTCCACAGAGCCATTTGAACCATTTTACTTAAGATTCAAGTGAAGACGTGGTATTTTTTGCAAGAAGCGTTATTTGACAATTTTTCTATTTCCAGTTTTTCTACTTTCTTTAATGTGGCTCCTGAACTATCTACTGGTACAGCGTTATTTTATATACAGAAAATACCACTGACTGATTTCTAAGTTCTTGATATTCGTCGAAGAATAAGCTGCATTTCTTGTAACCTTAATTTATATCTTATTTATTCCCCTTAGGAATATGGTCGTTCCACAGATCACGCGCGTTTTTATAAAAAGGATGTACTTTATTTATTTCGTAAAACTCCGCAGAAACTTCTGTTACGTGAAGATTTTAATTGTTTTGCGTCCTGTGGATGAAACCCATAATTTTAATTTCAGGAAAGAACTAGACTGTTTGGTCCGTTCTTCGCTAATACGAAATGGGTGGATCTGTCAACATTCCACTCTCGTATACGCACTTTACAGCTACTTCCCGCAGCCGATTCGATGGCTTTTTTCTTTCTGACACTTCATGTGGACAGCTGTTAGCGATAGACGTGATATCAGCTTGTTTCACTGATCACTGTGCCGAAGCTTCAACTTTAAATCATGTGCTGCAACCAGTAAAACTATATGGCCTGCTCTTCATGCTGAACACATCCATCTTAAAGACCCCTTCCATCGAGATTATCGTTAGAGAGGTTTGAGCTCGTAGCTTTCGTTCGCAGGACCCTTACCCTTGTCTTACGGAATGGTGGTCATGGCATGCCAAACTTTTGCTCCGGAAAGCATTAATGCATTACGGCGCTGAGAGAGCGAGGTATCTCCGTCGGACGCAGGAATTTTATTACTCCGTCTTGCGTCAACTTTATGACGGTGCCAGGCCAACTCCCTTACGGATTATGAAAGTCCTCCATGTTAAGGCGAAGCATTTTCAGTTAAATAGACAACAACTGGAAGGACTCAGGGTGCGATCAAAATCCCGCTCCTTCCCACAGGATGAGCTGACCACCTTATATCACCTTATCCGGTGGCGGAAGCGTCGAAAACGAGCATATATCACATCCCTTACAAAAATTGTCACATACTGACATCCCGATGTAACATTTCTAAAGCGATCTTTAATTTCTTAAGACTTTTATGATATCCGCGCTACTGATGCGATTCTCCCTGATAGATTTAGTCCTCTCCTGGACTGTGTGGTTACTATCGCATTAAATGATGATTTTCTAAGTAATTTTACTTGTGTGGTGTCCAAAATTAAAGCGACAAACGGAAATTTTACAAGGTTTCGTTTATTTTCCCACAAAACAGTGTAAACATGTGATAGAAAAGTAGAAAAAATGTAACGAATACAGAACATAAACACCTGCAACATGCAGAGTAGACGAAAATATCAAAAAATGGTTCAAATGGCTCTGAGCACTATGGGACTTAACATCTGAGGTCATCAGTCACCTAGAACTTAGAACTACTTAAACCTAACTAACCTAAAGACATCACATACATCCACGCCTGAGGCAGGATTCGAACCTGCGACCGTAGCGGTCGCGCAGTTCCGGACTGAAGCGCTTAGAACCGCTCGGCCACAGAGGCTGGCACGAAAATTTCTTCATTTTCTCGAACTTAACAGATTGGCACACACATCCCGTCAACTGGGTAACGTGCTCAGTATGGGTAGTGACGACCTCTGACAGCAATACAGACTTGGCAACTACGGAACATGCTGTGAATAACGTCATCAATGTCATGTTGAGCCAATAATACCCATTCTTCCTGTGGAGCTGCCGACAAGTCTTGGAGAGTGGTTGGTGGATGTTGACGTGATGCAGCCCGCCTCCCTAGTGCATCCCAGACATGATCTATGGGATTCATATCGGGAGAGCAAGCAGACAATACCACGCGTGCAGTATCTTCAGTTTCAAAGAAAACATCAACCACTCGTGTTCTATGAGGGCGAGCATTATCGTCCATCAGAAAGAAGTCTGGGAGCACAGCATCTCACAGCAACCATACGTGAGGTCCTAAGCCCTCGTCACGACACCTGATGGCAGTTAACCTTTCCGATTCACCCGTACAATTTCATGAAGCGATGTTCGAGTGATCAACATAATCCCTGCCCACATCATTAGCGATCCTCCTCGATATTGGTCTCTTTCCACAATGTTTTGGTTTCGAAATCGTGTTCCACATTCACTTCAGATACGAATACGTCGGCAACTACTTTCCAGACCAAACCTGGCCTCATCTGTGAAAAGAACTACGGCCCACTGTTGGACTGTCCATGTATCCAATTAGCATGTTGACGACTCTGCTTCCCTTCGGTGAAGACGCGTCCGAGGCACACATACGGCAGGTCTCTGACAGTAAAGGACAATCTGTCGAAGCCTGCTCTACACCGTTTGCCTTGATACAACACGTCCAGTGTATGCTGAGAGGGCAGATGCCAGTTGCCACGCCCAACTAAGGCGGTTCCGTCGTGCCCTTACAGCCAAATAAGTCCCCCACGGGGTCCACAACTCTTTTGTGGATACGTGCGTAGCGAGCACGGGACCCCGAGCTAATGTGGCTCTCCTTCCTTTCTGGGCTGCTTACCTTCCTTTTCCGCATCCTTCCCTATCCCCCATCTTCGCCCCCCCTCCCCTTACCTCTGGCACTTTCCTTCCCTTTCTCCATCTCTGGGAGTATGGTTTGTGCCTACGTTCGGAGATGGACGCTCGTAAATGTAACGAATTCTTCGCCTTCTCTGCTTGTATGTCTTCATCCTTCCTTTGTCCTTCTCTTTTCCTTACCTCTTCTCTTTACCCTTTTCTCTGCTGCGGCGTGTGAGACCTCTCTTCTTTCCTTTCCCTTTCTTTGTTTTTCCCTTTCTCTTTCTTCCTACCTGTGCGTGTCTGAAGGCCGACCCACGTATTTTCGTGCGTAGCCGGTGACGGGGTAACGCGTAATTCCCCGCCCCGGGTAGACAGGTGGGACACGTACGTACCCCCTGGTAATGGCCAGGCTCAGGGAGGGGTGATTACCCGAGCTGATACCTTCCGAAAGTGCCGATTGGTCCCTCCATCCGTTTGTCGGGAGGTGTGACCTGAGGTGTGAACAATCACCTAAGGCGGGAGTGCCCTCAGCGAGGACCCCCACAAGGGAGGAGCGCGCCATCAGAGACGCCGGTAATCATGGGGGATTCTTCCACAATGGTTTCTTCATCTTCCACTATGTCTGCTCACAAGCGTAAGTTCACTGAGTCTCAGCCACAGACAGTTCTTCCATCTTTGCCACAGTTCCTTGTTGTTTCTCGGTCTGACGAAGGTCACGACTTCTCCATGGTCAACCCTTTCATTATTCAGAAAGGTGTCGACGCAATTGCAGGTCCTGTAAAGTCTAGTTCCAGATTACGGAATGGCACATGGTTGTTAGAAACAGTCAGTGCCCTCCAGGCACAAAAATTGCTGCAACTTCACTGCTGCACACCATCCCTGTCCAGGTTGAAGCGAACCGCACTTTAAATTCCTCGCATGGAGTCGTTTATACACGCTCCCTCGATGGATCATCTGACGAAGAAATTCAGCACTACCTGTTTGACCAGGGCGTAATGGCTGTTCATAGAGTTATGAAAAGGGTTGACACGAACATCATTCCAACCCGCACTGTCTTCTTGACATTCGACAAAGTTCAACTCCCAACGAAAATCAAAGCAGGCTATGAGATAATTTCCGTTCGCCCTTACGTCCCTGACCCTACGCGTTGCTATCGGTGTCAGCGGTTCAATCACACCAGCCGGTCCTGTTCCAATCCGGCCAAATGTGTTACGTGTGGCAAAGATGCCCATAAGGGTGCTTGTCCACCTCCATCCCCTCGTTGCATCAACTGTATGGGTGACCACGCTGCTTCCTCTCGAGATTGCCCCATTTTTAAAGACGAAAAGCTCATTCAGGAAATCAGAGTGAAGGAAAAGGTGTCGACCTTTGCTGCTCGAAAATTATTCGCCAGTCTACAGCCCACCGTGCCTCAGACAACGAAAATACAACACTGTCCTTGATTCTCCTCGGCCAACAAAGGAGGCGGCCACGCAGACTTCCAACCTCACCTTTAGTGCCACAGTCGTCAGATCGGCCAGCGCAAAGATCGCCCGTTCAACCTCACCACTTTCGCCTGCCCACTCTATGGCTCACCCTTCATCGGGTTCTGCTAAATCTCGAGCCCAAAAGTCAGACACCAAGACTTCGAAAAAGGAGCATACTCGTGAAGATTTTTTATGTACCCCAACTTCACAACCATCGGTTCCTCCTTCATCTAAACATCATGTTTCCAAGAAGGCTAGTAAGAAACCCAGTTCATCTCCTCCTCCGCTAAGGCGTGTCTCATCTACAGAACCACCTGGCGGTAATAGCCCTCGGCCGTCTTTTGGTCGCCGAGGTGCACTGCTGGCGGCCGATCAACCGGCCGATCGCTGGTGGCAGGAGCTGCTCCTGAACAACCTATGGATCAGGATCTTCTGCCTTCGGCTGAATGCCATTCCATGCTGTCGGTCGCAAGCGCTAAGCAGTCGCTGAGTTGACGGCAACCTTGGTCACATTCCTCCATTTTATGTTCACCCTATGTCCATTATCCACTGGAATATCCGCGGCCTTCGAGCCAATCGGGATGAATTGTCGATCCTCTTACGATCCTACTCGCTGGTCATCTTCTGTCTTCAGGAAACAAAGCTGCGTCTCCATGACCGCTTTGTTCTCCCCCATTTTCAGTCCGTCCGATTTGATCTCCCCTCTGTTGAAGGCACTCCAGCACATGGGGGACTCATGATTCTTCTCCATGATACTCTCCATTATCACCCAATCCACTTAAACACTTCCTTCCAAGCTGTCGCTGTCCGTCTTTCCCTTTCTGGATATACCTTTTCTCTTTGTACTGTAAACATTCCATCGTCCACACCAATGGCACGAGCTGATCTCCTTCATCTTCTTGGTCAGCTTCCACCCCCCTATTTGCTGGTTGGGGACTTCAATGCCCACCACCCGCTTTGGGGATCTCCACATCCTTGTCCACGTGGATCACTATTGCTAGACGTCTTCCACCAAGCGGATCTAATTTGCCTCAACACTGGGGACCCTACATTTTTGTCTGCCTCCACGACAAATTTCTCTGATTGGGACCTTTCGGTCGGTACTGTTCCGGTAGCTCGGCGCTTCGAATGGTTTGTCCTTGATGATACACACTCGAGTGACCACTTTCCATGTGTCCTTAGACTGCAGCCTCAACAGCCATATATGCACCCGCGACGCTGGAAGTTTGGCGAAGCCGATTGGACACTTTTTTCGTCTCTAGCGACATTCGAAGACCGTCACTTTCCTAGCGTCGACGATGAGGTCACACATATTACAGACGTTATTCTTACAGCTGCGGAACGTTCAATACCACGCACCTCCGCATTGCCACGGCGCCCCCCAGTTCCTTGGTGGGACGAGGCATGCCGTGAAGCAATACGTGAGCGGCGACATGCTCTTCGCGTTTTCCGCCACCATCCTACTTTGGACAACTGTATCCGCTATAAAGAGTTCCGAGCGCGATGCAGTCGCGTCATCCGCGATAGCAAGAAGGTAAGCTGGAAATTCTTTACTAGGTCATTTAACACCTTCACTCCCTCCTCGGAAGTTTGGAGTCGAATTTGACGTTTCTCAGGCGCGCCTAGTTTCTCCCCGGTCTCTGGGCTCACTGTCGCGCATGATACGTTAGTGGACCCCGTCACAATTTCTAACTCATTGGGTCAACACTTTGCTGAGATTTCGAGCTCTTCAAATTACCAGCCAGCGTTTCTCCCGAAGAAACGTGCAGCGGAAGTGCGACCTCTTGCTTTCTCCTCTCAAAATCGCGAAAGCTACAATACTGTTTTCTCCATTCGGGAACTCCTACATGCACTCTATTCTTCTCGCTCCTCCGCCCCGGGACCGGATGGTATCCACATCCAAATGTTGCTGCATTTATCATACCATAGTCTGCGTTACCTCCTTCGCCTTTATAGTCGAATTAGGACCGATAGTACTTTTCCCAGACGATGGCGGGAAGCTATCGTCGTTCCTGTTCCGAAACCTGGAAAGGACAAACATCTCATTTTTGGCTATCGCCCCATTTCTCTCACGAGTATTGTATGTAAGGTTTTGGAGCGTATGGTGAATTGCCGTTTAGCTTGGTGGCTGGAGTCCCGCAGTCTTTTAACACCTGCCCAATGCGGTTTCCGAAAGCATCGTTCTGCAGTTGACCATCTTGTTGCTCTCTCCACTTGTATCATGAACAATTTTCTCCGAAAACGCCAAACAGTAGCAATATTTTTTGATCTGGAGAGAGGATACGGTACCTGTTGGAGGACAGGCATCCTCCATACACTTTTCTCTTGGGGCTTTTGAGGTCGGCTGCCCCGTTTTCTTCACGAATTTATGGCAGAGCGTACATTTTGAGTGCGGTGAACACCACTCTCTCCCTTACTTTCTCCCAAGAAAACGGGGTACACCAGGGCTCCGTGCTAAGTGTTGTACTGTTTGCCATTGCCATAAATCCTATTATGGATTGTCTCCTTCCTGATGTCTCGGGCTCCCTCTTTGTGGACGATTTTGCGATCTACTACAGCTCTCAACGGACCAGCCTTCTTGAGCGACGTCTTCAAGGATGTCTCGATCGCCTCCACTCTTGCAGCATCGAAACCGGCTTCCGTTTTTCTCCCAGTAAGACCGTTTGTGTTAATTTTTGGCGACGTAAGGAGTTCCTTCCACCCAGTCAACCTTCCGTTTTCGGACGTCGCTAAATTCTTGGGTCTTATGTGTGACAGAAAACTGTGCTGGTCCTCTCACGTTTCCTATCTTTCGGCTCGCTGTCTGCGATCCCTCAACACCCTCCGTGTCCTGAATGGTACCTCCTGGGGAGCGGACCGAGTGGTCCTTCTCCGCCTCTATCGCGCCTTAGTGCGCTCGAAATTGGACTATGGAAGCATAGTTTACTCCTCTGCTCGGCCGTCTATTCTTCGGCAACTCGACTCTATCCACCACCGTGGATTACGTTTAGTGTCTGGAGCTATTTACACCAGCCCTGTGGAAAGCCTCTATGCTGAGACTGCTGAACCTCCGCTGTCCAATCGGCGAGCTGTCCTTCTGAGTCGTTATGCTAGCCATCTGTCTTCCATGCCTGCTAATCCGGCCCATGACATTTTTTTCGACGCCGCCTTGGATGTAGGGTATGCAGGCCGCCCTTCCTCCCTACTACCACCGGGAGTCCGCTTCCGTCACGTGCTCCATTCTCTTTCCTTCCGCTTTCCTAAAACCTTCTTCACAACTTGGGGCACAGCACCGCCTTGGCTCCGTCCCCGGATCTGCCTGCTACGTGACCTTTGTCAATTCCCCAAGTATGGTAACCCTTCACTTGTTTATCGTCGGGCATTTGCTGCTCTATGTGCACAACTGAAGGAAGCCACATTTATTTACACCGATGGCTCGAAAACATCGTTAGGTGTAGGGAGTGCCTATATAGTTGGCGACACCCCAAATCGATTTCGGCTTCCCGACCAGTGTTAGGTTTATACTGCGGAGCTTTACGCTGTTCTCCAGGCTGTCCACTACATCCGCCGCCATCAGCGGATACAGTTTGTTATCTGTTCAGATTCTCTCAGCTCTCTCCTCAGTCTCCAAGCTCTGTACCCTGTCCACCCTCTGGTCCACCGGATTCAGGACTGTCTGCGCTTGCTCTATTTGGGGGGCGTCTTCGTGGCGTTCTTCTGGCTCCCAGGACACGTTGGTATCTGTTGCAATGAGGCGGCCGATATAGCGGCCAAGGCTACAGTCTCTCTTCTTCTGCCAGCTATTCGATCGATTCCCTTCGCCGATCTACGGAGCGTTTTATGTCGTCGTGTTGTTCTTTTATGGCACGCACATTGGTCGACACTTCCCCATAATAAATTGCGGGACGTGAAAACTCTTCCCTGTGCTTGGACCTCTTCCTCCCGAACGCGTTGTCGGGAGGAGGTAATTTTAACTAGACTCCGGATAGGGCACTGTCTTTTTAGCCATCGACATCTTTTAAGCGGCGATCCTCCCCCACTCTGTCCCCACTGCTCTCAGCTATGGACGGTATGACACCTTTTAATTGAGTGCCCTTGTTTTACTCCGTTACGCACCCGTCTACAGCTGTCGCCTGATATATTCGTCCATTTTAGCAGATGACACGCGCTCGGCCGATCGCGTTCTCGAGTTCATTAGTGCCAGTGAGATGACGTCAGTCATTTGAAGCTCTTGTTGGTGACAACCAACCCCTTTCTGTTGTGGATTTTTAAGCTTTCCTTCTGCTTTTAGTTTCTCCAATTTTGTGAGGTTCGTTCCCATTGCTGCTGCCTTCCATTTTCGTTTTTACCGTTTCCTAAGTCACAGACCGGGCGCTAATGACCATAGCAGTTTTGCGCCCTAAAACCAAAACAAAACCAAAAAATCCAAATAAGTCCTCTCTTTCTGATGTCTCACGTGGTCGATGCCTACCACACAGAGGCCGCGCAACTCTAGTTGAAACTCACTTCCTGAAAGTTTCTGATTCAAAAGTCGCGCGTTATGGGTATCCAGTCTACTTGGAGAAAAGCGTTTAAAATTAGATTAACTCTGATTTTTATACCGAAATTAGCTCACTAGTTCCTCATCTTAGAGCATTTTTAAGGAGTGATGTGATATCATGTTATCCATAGACCTGATAGCAAGCGACTCCTCTCGAGGTACTCTCCTATATGCCCACCCCGCTTTTCGCACGGGAGCAGCTTAATTCTGATTGGCTGTTGATCTAAACGACCAATCAAAACGTTTTTTCCAAATCATTCTTGTGACAAATCTTGCCGTATCCAATCACTAATTTGATAGTAATTAATATCAGCAAAACATCAATTTCTTGTATTTTGTGTAGTAAAAAAACGAAGTGCGGAACATTCATCAAATTGATAAATAAACTTATTCCGCCTCTCACTTCCATTCTGGCCACTTTTATATACAAGCAAGCACACACCGACATACGTCACCTGAATCCTGGTTGCAACATAACTTCCCCACAGGCGTGCCTTACTGCAACGAATGTCATCTCTTAATAACTTGTTGCGTTACAGTACTTCAAAATCTAATTCAAGGGCAAGCCTTATTTGGTGCAAGGTGTCTATTATGGAATCAATCGAAATGATAATATAAAAAGTATATAGACGGCTACAATAAAATTAAAAATATGATTGGGTCGTAGTACTGCGTATGTGGATAGGGCAAATCCATGCCCTGCGTCAAAGGTTACTGTAAACAGGGGCTGTAACAATGATGAAAATACAGTAAATGGGCTGAGTACGAGGTCCATATTTAGTATAATGGCTAAGGGATGAGACGGAATACGTTACATCTGCAACTCCTGAGGGTGTACACTGACCAAGCTTCAGATTAATGCACGAGACGTTTAAATACTAAATGACTGCCAAATGAGACCTGCTAAGTGCTGGATCCAACATACAGTGTGAAGATTGCCTGTGGGACAGGTTACGTATGAGATTTGGGAGTAATGCCATGGTACACTCAGACTGTTTTACTATAAGCGCCTGCATATCCGTAAACACACACTTTAGTCATAAACCAACCAATTCAGTAACATACAGTCTCTTCTACTAGCTTACCTAAACATAATATACGATCAAAAATGCTAAAAAAATTATGGTCAGCTGACTCTAACTGGTCGTTTAGAAAGTGATCTGGATGTCTCTCTCTCTCTGTCTATCTATCTTTCCTTTAAGTCGTCTGGCCGTATATACTTAATGCTAACCATGAGCAGCCGACCGGTTCATCAGTTACATAACATATAAATATTCATCCTGCGTATGTTAGTGCTCGCAAAACTCGAAAATTTTGACACAAAGTTGCATTCGAAAAAGAGCTTGTTTTCGTGTACCCATTTTTTAAATATATACTATATATAAAAAACACGTAATACATAAAATTGAAACGTCGTAACCAAAAATCTCTAAAATTCCTTGACCGATTTACTTCAAACAAATTTTGCAAACAAATTTTTACACGATATTCTAATGAACATTCAGACGGGCACAGGCTAATATAGGGGAAACACTGTTCCCAAAAATCTCAAAACGTTCTCGATAGCCGGCCACCGTGACCAAGCGTTTCTAGGCGCTTCAGTCTGGAACCGCGCGACTGCTACGGTCGCTGGTTCGAATCCTGCCTCGGGCATGGATGTGTTCGATGTCCTTCGGTTAGTTAGATTTCTTACTGCTGTTAACGTCAAACCTTGCAATATCCTTTACATAGAGCTATTTTTAAAAAGGGTTTTTTACTGTTGTCTTTATAATGTGTGTGTGTGTGTGTGTGTGTGTGTGTGTGTGTGTGTGTGTGTGGGTGTTTTAAGTTAAAATCTCATTATTGGCAAGTGGCTAATATCATACCTGGTAATCTTTTCATAATGAAAACTGTCAAGCTATTTGAAATTATTTTTTTTAAACAAGTGCCAGACTTAAAATTTTATTATTGAGAAAGTTTAAAATAAACAGGTATCTTCAGCAGTGTGTGTTATTTCACCAGCACCTCCTGGTCCCTACTTCCACGATAACGTTTTGGAATAAAACGTGTACTCTAGTTGTTGTTTGTGAACCGCCCTAATTGACGGTTCATTACTGGTAGCAGAGCGTGGTTGTACGTTCGCTACCTGATCCTCTTGACTTGCTGGTGGAAAGTTTTTTTAGTTAGTATTTATTACTATTTTGTTTTATTTTGTTTGTTCACATTTACTTAAAGTGTATATTCCAGGGTGTGATGGCGGTGAGGGAGTGCCCGGGCTTAGGATTGCTCCGGCTCGAGCAGATTTTGTACGAAATTAAAATTTGTGGGATTGACAAGGAGGGCACGGTTCCAGAGCTGGCCGCATGTTTACGAGATTCCTTGCAGCGGCCTGTTGTTACTAAGAAAGTCATTGGTCTGCCGGCCGGCGTAGCCGCGGCCGTTGAGGCGATGGGTGAGTTGGAAAAGTCTCTTAGTTGGTATTCAGTAGATCAGCCTAGCTAGAAACAACTTACTAGATTACGTGCACATTTGGTGCATAATTCTAACTGGATTTCTGACTTAGAGCAAATAGTTTCGAGTGACGCTGATCGTAAGATCGTTTCGGAATTGCAGCAGAAGGTGGCTACGTTGCAGCTAAGCTTAGCTTATTTAGAGTTTGATTCTGAGGAATTCAGTGGGCAGGTCTAACCGGATCGGGCCCAGGCGGGGATCTTGCCTAGTGTTCAAAACCAGAAGATGGAAGGTAGTTTGGAACCTTCTGCTAAATTACCTAACCCGAGTGGACTTCTTTTGAAGGATATAGGAGAGTTAACTGTTGATTCTTTGAGTAAGATCAAGGAGCTACTTTGGTTGCTGGTTCACTTTGAACAGCACGCCCACTCCTCTGCGGTAGCGCACTCCACCCTTCTAGCTTTACTCTACCCTTTAGCCAAAGGGGGTCTTAGAGATCTTTCCTCCAGAGCTCTCACTGAACAGATGTCCTTGCTTCAGCTTAGGTAGAAGATTATTAGTGAGAGACTTACTGCGGGCTTAGGAAGCATTTAGTATCACTACATTTGGAGGGTACAGGGAGAGTGCGAGAGCCTACAGCAGTATGTGGAGAGGGTGAAAGTTGCCAACAAGCGCTCTTGGTCGATATGTCTGAGGACCAGTTGGTTTCTGTGATTTTGGAAGCGATGGCTGCTGAAGATAAATTGCATTTTATCTTCAAATCCCCTCCGGTTACATGGGAGAATTTGCGTGGAGGAATAGTCACTGCGTATGCGTTAAAGTTGCTAGAGGAAACACGGGGCGCTAGGGTTTCTAGGCCCGTAATAGAACTTGGGGTGGCCGAGGAGCGCGGTCGGGGTAGAACCACCGGGGTTGAGACAAGGCGATGTTTCCGTTGGGTGAGGGTGGTCATTTAGTTCGGGATTGTCCTGTTCCCCGTTGTAGTAGGAGTAACAAATGACATAAGGGAAAGCGGCGTACCTTGTTTGGTAAATTTACAGCTTGTTGTGGGCGTGCCGTCGTAGCAGAGTCCAGATCGCGTCTTCCCTATATTTGTGTTCAACTTAACCACGAACCCATTTGCGCCTTGTTGGCTTCTGGTAGCACGTACTCCTTACTTAGTGAGGCTTGGTTTTTGGAGTTCGGACACCTTGCTAAACTTAAACCCGAGAAGACCCCGCTTCGGAGATGTCGTGTCGCTAATAGTCATGTGTTGACTCTAGTGGGGTGGGTTAAGGGTAGTGTTTCGGTAGGGCATTTTTCTTGGCCAATCACCTTCGCTCTCGTGACGCGTTTGCAAGTGAACCTGGTACTTGGCTGTGACTTTAGTTCTAAAACGCAGCTGGTGTTGGGTTATTTTGGTAGGCTTTTCATCTTTAAGTTTGCTCCTCTGCAGAAGTTTGGTCTCTGTGAATGTTGGGAGGCGTTGTCGTCGGTGGTCCATGCCTTTCCGGTAGCTTCTGTTGATGAAGGGGATATTAGCCACCTTTCGCCCCAGCAAGGTCGGCAGGTGCGTGAGTTATTAGGAGAGCTTCCGGATTTACTGAGATACAAACTGGGGGTGACTAACATTCTGGAATATGACATTCATTTGACCGATGACGTTTGTTAGGCAGTCTCCGTACCGGTTGTCTCCTCCCAAAATGAAAATACTACGAGGGAAGGTACGTAAAATGTTAGACCAGGGGGTTATTCGTCCCTCCACATCTCCGTATGCCTCCCCGATATTTCTGGTCCCCAAAACTAAAGGGGGGGGGGGGATTTCCGGCCAGTAGTAGACTACCGACGTTATAATGAGAAAGTCATTTTGGAATCAGTACTCTTTCCCGACCTCCACAACTCCTTTACTTGGTTTGCTGGCGCGATTTGGTTTACTGTACTTGATTTGAATCAGGCCTATTATCAGATTCCTTTGACTGAAAATTTTAAGCATGTTACTGCCTTCTGTACCGATTGGAATCTGTGTGAATTCAATCGCGTTCCCTTCGGTCTTGCTACTGGGGCTGATGTTTTGACTCGTTTATTAGATAATGTGTTGGGCGATTTAGAGTTACATTGCGTCTGCAATTATTTAGGCGATCTAGTTATAGTAGGTCATTTGAAGAACATTTGCTTCAGGTCCTGGCTAGGCTCCAGACGGCCGGTCTAACAGTCAATCCATCTAAGGTTACGCAGGCGAAACCACAAATTTCCTTTTTGGGCCATATCGTTTCGGGGCAGTCAGTCCGGATCGATCAGGATCGCACGAAACCCTTGCGCGCCTTGTCCGCCTCATAGGGATAAGCGGGGAGTGGCAAAGTTCATTGGTATGGTGAACTATTTTAGGCGTTTCGTACCGAATTTTGCCTCCTTAGCCACACCCTTGAATCAACTCCGTAAGAAAGGTATTCGTTTTGTTTGGGGTCCCACTCAGCAGGCTGCCTTTTACCAGATTAAAACGGTTATTGCCAACCGCTGGTCCTTTGGGTTCCCGACTTTGAAAAACCCTTTGTTGTGCAAACGGACGCGTCAAATGCTGGAGTTCTGGCTGTTCTTTCACAAGAGTCGGATGACTATAGACAGCGTTGGGCTTGTGCATCTCGCAGGCTAAATGACGCTGAGTCGAAGTACTCAGTGTACGAGTGCGAGGCGTTACTTCTCTTTGCTTTGGAGAAATTTCGTTTTTATCTGGAGCATAAACCTTTCCAGCTCGAGACATAAACAGGCTTTAAGTTGGGTCCTGGCCAGACCACGCAAGACGGGGCGGATCGCCGGGTGGGCTGTGAGGATCTCGGCTTTTAAGATCACGGTCAAACATATTAGGCGTACCGAGAATGTGGTGGCGGACGCCCTTAGTCGAATGTTTGACCAGCAGCACGAGGGTTCGGGTGTCGGACAAGATTACTCACAAGAAAATGGTTCAAATGGCTCTGAGCACTATGGGACTCAACATCTTAGGTCATAAGTCCCCTAGAACTTAGAACTACTTAAACCTAACTAACCTAAGGACATCACACACACCCATGCCTGAGGCAGGATTCGAACCTGCAACCGTAGCAGTCCCGCGGTTCCGGACTGCAGCGCCAGAACCGCACGGCCACCGCGGCCGGCTTCTCACAAGAAGTTCAGGCAATGGTCTTGGGCAAGGTACACCAGCTGTTCGGGGATCTTGCCGTGAATCAGGATCAGGATTCCCAGATAGCACCAATAAAGCAACGGGTGAAGTCGGGCGAGTTAGTTCGGGAATATAGTGTTGGAAAGCAATTTTATGTAAAGAAGTGGGTCGAGATCGTCATCCCAGGATCTGCTTGCCCTAAGTGTTTATTCAACCCTTGTTTCGGTATTACCATTGTTTGTTGGGAGGGGGGGGCGGGGGGGGGGGGGGTGTCATTTGGGCACGTATAAAACTATTCAAAGGATTAAGCTGTATGTTACGTGGCCTCACCTTGAACGGGATGTTGAACAGCTGGTAGCTAAGTGTCACTTTTGTCGGGCTGCTAAACGTAACAGTGCCGTGCGGCTGGGTCTATTGTCCTCCGTGCGTGAGAACAACCCTATGGATCGTTTATATGTTGAGTATGTGGGTCCGTTGCTCGGTCCAAGAGAGGTAATCTATATATATTAGTCATTGATGCTTTCTCTCGATTTACGTAGCTGGTTCCTAGCCGGTACGTTACTACCGAAGTCACCATCTCGCATCTCACCAACATCTTCTGTTTTCGGTCCACCATAGAGTTTGGTCAGTGATAATGCCGCCGTCTCTGTTTCGGCGACGTTTAAGGCCTTTTGTTTTGGAAATGGTGTTAAACTTATAACCACTACCCCATACTACCCTCAGGGATCTTTTGCAGAGAGGGCGAATGGGAACTTTAAATCAGCCCTCATAATTTACCATCAAGGTAGTCCGAGTAGGTGGGACTCCAATTTACCGTGGATCAACTTTTCGCACTTAATACGGCGGTACACGAGGCGTTGAAAGTTTCTTCAGCTTCTTTATTGTTCGCCTATCTGGTCAATTCCCTCTTGTCAAACTTGTGGCGGATTCAAGACCTAATTCCCGAGCGGGTAACCCCATGCCTGGTTAAGAAGAATTGTAATGGGGCGCGCCGAAATATTGCTGCCGCTCATGGTAGATAAGCATTGAGATGTAATCGCAATTGGCGGCAGGTTAAGTCTGGTTAAGTTTGCTTTCGGTTACCAGTGCGTGGTCACCTATGGTGGGGCGGGGGTGGGGGTGGGGGGGTGGGGGGGTTTGGGGGGGGGATGTGGTTGAGGTGTACTTGTATCCGGCTCTTCGAAAAGTGCGCCAGGCAGAGTGCTTTCGCTTCGCATCTAGTGTTTGCGGTGGCGCTTTCGGTTTGGCGCTTACATGGCCTGTCCATGAATTTATTCCAGATTATTTTCGTCATATTGGATACGCTATTTTGAATTTTTCAATTTTGATATAAAAATCGTTATCAGAAGGGTCAAAACCCCATCATGCCCATATTGGAGCAGATTTTAAACTTTTGCCTAAGTTTTCAGGATTCTTGCACTCTGTGCATCACGTAACTTACTCCGCGCGCTGTACGTTAGGAGTGCGGGTATTCTGGCAGCGGCCGTGCGTGAGAGTCAGCGCGACGCTGCGGAAACTAAGAGGCACGGTCGAAAGGAACGTTTTAAGTGTAACAGACATAAAAGTACGCTACAACAGTGACTCAAACTGTAAAGTGAGGCACGGAGAAGCACACGCAAATTTCAACGACAATCGCGGGCTTCTGACAGCGGTCCAGTTATGCTCGCTCCCGGCGGGGCTTAACGGAAGAGGCGGGGCGACACGCTTGGCTTCCGACTTGCACTTACACGTGCAAAATCGCCTTACCGATAAGCAGAGTGCCATGTTAGCCCGGCGCCGTGGCCGACCCTTGCACCTGCTCTTACCGAAAGAACGCGTCTATTTCCGGCTAATGTCTAAGGGCTCCGCAGCGCCGGGAAGTCACGATCGCTGACAACATTGTTAATACGGCTGCTGGGAGTTAGCAAAGGACATAGCGGTTAGGTTTCCTTTGCGCGCTGAACAAATACGAAATTGTGGATCTTGGCAGGATGGTGTACAAACTTGCAATTTTTAATGCAAGTCTTGTCCTGTTACTCGTATATGCAGACATTGTCTACTTAAAGAATCTGAAAAAAGGTGGCAGCTCATTGCAGGAGACAAGGAAAAGTGGTGTGCTTAGTTACTGCATTAAGGAGGCCGACGCCCCCCAGGGGGTCCACAACTCTTTTGTGGATACGTGCGTAGCGAGCACGGAACCCCGAGCTAATGTGGCCCTCCTTCCTTTCCGGGCTGCATACCTTCCTTTTCCGCATCCTTCCCTATCCCCAATCTTCGCCACCTCTCCCCTCACCTCTGGCTCTTTCCTTCCCTTTCTCCTCCTCTGGGAGTATGGTTTGTGCCTACGCTCAGAGATGGATGCTCGTGAATGTAACGCATTCTTCGCCTTCTCTGCTTGTATGTCTTCATCCTTCCTTTGTCCTTCTCTTTTCCTTACCTCTTCTCTTTACCCTTTTCTCCGCTGCGGCGTTTGAGACCTCTCTTCTTTCCTTTCCCTTTCTTTGTTTTTCCCTTTCTCTTTCTTCCTCCCTGTGCGTGTCTGAAGGCCGACCCCCGCATTTTCGTGCATAGCCGGTGACGGGGTAACGCGTGATTGCCCGCCCCGGGTAGACAGGTAGGACACGTACGTACCCCCTGGTAATGGTCAGGCCCAGGGAGGGGTGATTACCCGAGCTGATACCTTCCGAAAGTGCCGATTGGTCCCTCCGTCCGTTTGTCGGGAGGTGTGACCTGAGGTGCAAACAATCACGTAAGGTGTGAGTGCCCTCAGAGAGGGCCCCCACAAGGGAGGAGCGCGCTATCAGAGACGCCGGTAATCATGGGGGATTCTTCCACAATGGTTTCCTCACATTCCACTATGTCTGCTCACAAGCGTAAGTTCACTAAGTCTCAGCCACAGACAGTTCTTCCTTCGTTGCGACAGTTCCTTGTTGTTTCTCGGTCTGATGAATGTCACGACTTCTCCACGGTCAACCCTTTCATTATTCAGAAAGGTGTCGACGCAATTGCAGGTCCTGTAAAGTCTTGTTCCAGATTATGGAATGGCACCTTGTTGTTAGAAACAGTCAGTGCCCTCCACGCACAAAAATTTCTGTGTACTTAACTTCTCCACACCTTCCCTGTCCGGGTGGAACCGCGCCGTACTTTAAATTCCTCACGTGGAGTCGTTTATACACGCTCCCTCGATGGATTGTCTGACGATGAAATTCAGCACTACCTGTCTGACCAGGGCGTAACGGCTGTTCATAGAGTTATGAAAAGGGTTGACATGAACATCATTCCAACCTGCACCGTCTTCTTCACATTTGACAAAGTTTAACTCCCATTCAAAAGCCCTTACGTGCCAAAACCTACGCGTTGCTATCGGTGTCAGAGGTTCAACCACACCAGCCAGTCCTGTTCCAATACGGCCAAGTGTGTTATATGTGGCAAGGATGCCCATGAGGGTGCTTGTCCACCTCCATCCCCTCGCTGCATAAACTGTATGGGAGACCACGCTGCTTCCTCTCGAGATGGCCCCATTTTTAAATACGAAAAGCTCATCCAGGAAATCAGAGTGGAGGAAAAGGTGTCGACCTTTGCTGCTCGAAAATTATTCGCCAGTCGACAGCCCACCGTGCCTCAGACGGGAAAATACAGCACTGTACTTGCTTCTACTCGGCCAACAAAGGAGGCAGCCATGCAGACTTGCGACCTCACCTTTAGTGCCACGGTCGTCAGATCGGCCAGCGCGACGATCGCCCGTTCAACCTCACCACTTTCGCCTGCCCACTCTACGGCTCACCCTTAATCGGGTTCTGCTAAATCTCGAGCCCAAAAGTCAGACACCAAGACTTCGAAAAAAGAGCATACTCGTGAAGATTTTTTACGTACCCCAACTTCACAACCATCGGTTCCTCCTTCATCTAAACATCATATTTCCAAGAAGGCTAATAAGAAACCCAGTTCATCTCCACCTCCGCCAAGGCGTGTCTCATCTACAGCACCGCCTGGCGGAAATCGCCCTCGGCCGTCTTCTCTGTCGCCGAGGCGCACTGCTGGCGGCCGATCAACCGGCCGATCGCTGGTGGCAGGAGCTGCTCCTGAACAACCTATGGATCAGAATCTTCTGCCTTCGGCTGAATGCCATTCCATACTGTCGGTCGCAAGCTCTGAGCAGTCGTTGAGTTGACGGCAACCTTGGTCACATTCCTCCATTTTATGTTCACCCTATGTCCATTATCCACTGGAATATCCGCGGCCTTCGAGCCAATCGGGATGAATTGTCGATCCTCTTACGATCCTACTCGCCGGTCATCTTCTGTCCTCAGGAAACAAAGCTGCGTCCCCATGACTACTTTGTTCTCCCCCATTTTCGGTCCATCCGATTTGATCTCCCCTCTGTTGAAGGCACTCCAGCACATTGGAGGACTCATGATTCTTCTCCATGATACTCTCCATTATTACCCCATCCACTTAAACGCTTCCTTCCAAGCTGTCGCTGTCCGTCTTTCCCTTTCTGGATATACCTTTTCTCTTTGTACTGTATACATTCCATCGTCCACACCAATGGCACGAGCTGATCTCCTTCATCTTCTTGGTCAGCTTCCACCCCCCTATTTGCTGGTTGGGGACTTCAATGCCCACCACCCGCTTTGGGGATCTCCACATCCTTGTCCACGTGGATCACTATTGCTAGACGTGTTCCACCAAGCGGATCTAGTTTGCCTCAACACTGGGGTCCCTACATTTTTGTCTGCCTCCACGACAAATTTCTCTCATTTAGACCTTTCGGTCGGTACTGGCCCGCTAGCTCGGCGCTTCGAATGGTTCGCCCTTGATGATACACACTCGAGTGATCACTTTCCATGTGTCCTTAGACTGCAGCCTCAACCTCCCTATAAGCGCCCGCGACGCTGGAAGTTTGTCCAAGCCTATTGGACACTTTTTTCGTCTCTAGCGACATTCGATGACCGTCACTTTCCTAGCGTCGACGATGAGGTCACACATATTACAGACGTTATTCTTACAGCTGCGGAACGTTCAATACCACGCACCTCCGCATTGCCACGGCGCCCCCCAGTTCCTTGGTGGGACGAGGCATGCCGTGAAGCAATACGTGAGCGGCGACACGCTCTTCGCGTTTTCCGCCTCCATCCTACTTTGGACAACTGTATCCGCTATAAGCAGTTCCGAGCGCAATGCCGTCGCGTCTTCCGCGATAGCAAGAAGGTAAGCTGGAAATTCTTTACTACCTCATTTAACACCTTCACTCCCTCCTCGGAAGTTGGGAGTCGGCTTCGATGGTTCTCAGGCGCGCCTAGTTTCTCCCCGGTCTCTGGGCTCACTGTCGCGCATGATACGTTAGTGGACCCCGTCACAATTTCTAACTCATTGGGTCAACTCTTTGCTGAGATTTCGAGCTCTTCAAATTACCCGCCAGCGTTTCTCCCAAAGAAAAGTGCTGCGGAAGTGCGAACTCTTGCTTTCTTCTCTCAAAATCGCGAAAGCTATAATACTGTTTTTTCCATGCGGGAACTCCAACATGCACTCTATTCTTCTCGCTCCTCCGCCCCAGGACCGGATGGTATCCACATCCAAATGTTGCTGCATTTATCAACCCATAGTCTGCGTTACCTCCTTCGCATTTATAATCGAATTTGGACCGACAGTACTTTTCCCAGACGATGGCGGGAAGCTATCGTCGTTCCTGTTCCGAAACCTGGAAAGGACAAACATCTCATTTTTGGCTATCGCCCCATTTCTCTCACGAGTAGTGTCTGTAAGGTTTTGGAGCGTATGGTGAATTGCCGTTTAGCTTGGTGGCTGCAGTCCCGCAGTCTTTTAACACCTGCCCAATGCGGCTTCCGAAAGCATCGTTCTGCAGTTGACCATCTTGTTGCTCTCTCCACTTGTATCATGAACAATTTTCTCCGGAAACGCCAAACAGTAGCAATATTTTTTGATCTGGAGAGAGGATACGGTACCTGTTGGAGGACTGGCATCCTCCGCACACTGTTCTCTTGGGGCTTTTGAGGTCGACTGCCCTTTTTTCTTCGCGAATTTATCGCAGAGCGTACATTTAGAGTGCGGGTGAACACTACTCTCCCCCGTACTGTCTCCCAAGAAAACCGGGTACCCCAGGGCTCCGTGCTAAGTGTTGTGCTGTTTGCTATTGCCATAAATCCTATTATGGATTGTCTCCTTCCTGATGTCTCGGGCTCCCTCTTTGTGGACGATTTTGCGATCTACTACAGCTCTCAACGGACCAGCCTTCTTGAACGACGTCTTCAAGGATGTCACGATCGCCTCTACTCTTGGAGCACCGAAACCGGCTTCCGTTTTTCTCCCAGTAAGACCGTTTGTGTTAATTTTTGGCGAGTTTCTTCCACCCTCCTTACATCTAGGACCTATCAACCTTCCGTTTTCGGACGTCGCTAGATTCTTGGGTCTTATGTTTGACAGAAAACTGTGCTGGTCCTCCCACGTTTCCTATCTTTCGGCTCGCTGTCTGCGATCGCTCAACACCCTCCGTGTCCTGAATGGTACCTCCTGGGGAGCGGACCGAGTGGTCCTTCTCCGCCTCTATCGCGCCTTAGTGCGCTCGAAATTGGACTATGGAAGCATAGTTTACTCCTGCTCGGCCGTCTATTCTTCGTCGTCTCGACTCTATCCAACACCGTGGATTACGTTTAGTGTCTGGAGCTTTTTACACCACCCCTGTGGAAAGCATTTATGCTGAGACTGCTGAACCTCCGCTGTCCAATCGGCGAGCTGTCCTTCTGAGTCGTTATGCTAGCCAACTGTCTTCCATGCCTGCTAATCCGGCCCATGACCTTTTTTTCGACGCCTCCTTTGATGTAGGGTATGCAGGCCGCCCCTCCTCCCTACTACCACTGGGAGTCCGCTTCCGTCAACTGCTCCATTCTCTTTCCTTCCGCTTTCCTAAAACCTTTTTGACAACTTGGGGTACAGCACCGCCTTGGCTCCGTCCCCGGATCTGCCTGCTCCGTGACCTTTGTCAATTTCCCAAGGATGGTAGCCCTTTCACTTGTTTATCGTCGGGCATTTGCTGCTCTATGTGCACAAATGAAGGAAGCCACATTTATTGACACCGATGGCTCGAAAACATCGTTAGGTGTAGGGAGTGCCTATATTGTTGGCGACACCCCAAATCAATTTCGGCTTCCCGACCAGTGTTCGGTTTATACTGCGGAGGTTTACGCTGTTCTCCAGGCTGTCCACTACATCCGCCGCCATCAGCGGATACAGTATGTTTTCTGCTCAGATTCTCTCAGCTCTCTCCTCAGTCTGCAAGCTCTTTACCATGTGCACCCTCTGGTCCACCGGATTCAGGACTGTCTGCGCTTGCTCCACCTGGGGGCGTCTCGGTGGCGTTCTTCTGGCTCCCGGGACGCGTTGGTATCTGTGGAAACGAGGCGGCTGATACTGCGGCCAAGGCTGCAGTCTCTCCTCTTCGGCCAGCTATTCAATCGATTCCCTTCGCCGATATACGGAGCGTTTTACGTCGTCGTGTCGTTCTTTTATGGCACGCACATTGGTCGACACTTCCCCATAATAAATTGCGGGACGTGAAAGCTCTTCCTTGTGCTTGGACCTCTTCCTCCCGAACGCGTCGTCGGGAGGAGGTAATTTTAACTAGACTCCGGATAGGGCACTGTCTTTTTAGCCATCGACATCTTTTAAGCGGCGATCCTCCCCCACTCTGTCCCCACTGCTCCCAGCTGTGGACGGTAAGACACCTTTTAATTGAGTGGCCCTATTTTACTCCGTTACGCGCCCGTCTACAGTTGTCGCCTGATATATCGTCAATTTTAGCAGATGACACGCGCTCGGCCGATCGCGTTCTCGAGTTTATTAGTGCCAGTGAGATGACGTCAGTCATTTGAAGCTTTTTTTGGGGACAATCAACCCCTTTCTGTAGTGGATTTTTAAGCCTTCCTTCTGCTTTTAGTTTCTCCAATTTTTTGAGTTTCTTTCCCATTGCTGCTGGTTTCCATTTTCGGTTTTTACTGTTTCCTAAATCACTGACCGGGCGCTAATGACCATAGCGGTTTTGCGCCCTAAAATCAAAACAAAGAAAAAGGAGGCTGACGGTTCAAATCAATGTCTGGCCATCCTGTACAGATTTTCCATGGTTTCTCTATGTTGCTCCAGGCAAATGCTGGGATGATGCCGCTACGTTAAACATTCCGTACTTGTGCTCCATCTCAAATGACCAGGATGCCAACGGATTTAAAAACACAATTTTTCTTCCTATTTGCATTTACCTACTGTAATATAGAGCAGAGCAGAAATTGTAGCGTCTTCGTTATCCACATTAGCGTGAAGCTACTAGTTGTTACCAGAGTAAATTAGATATGTGCCAGGATGGGTGAAAAAATTATGGTAACTGATGCTGGTTGAAGTACCGCTGAAATCTTACGAATTGTCAGGTGAATTACGGTATCGCAGGAGAGAGTTAAATTTTGTTGTTGTGACCAAAGTCCTCTTGGGGAGATGGTGATTTCACCGTTGTATAGCTGTCGTAAGCTGTTCTGTATTGTCCTGCATATCTTTGTCTATGTCGTAGTTAGCTGTGTATGGTTGTGTTGTACGTTAGTAATGGTTTAGTGGGTGGTGGAGGTCGCTAATAGTACAGGCCGCTCTTCCAGTGGCAGTTGCTTCTCTCTGTTATTCGGTGTGATTCTATGAACCCATTCCTACAGTTATTACTTCTGATAATAGTTCTCTTTTGTTGAAATATAGTTGTAAAGTCATTTGGGCAGAATTAGATTGTTTAAGAAATAGTTGGATTTGCCTGAAACAGATATTTTTATTGTTATACTGTATTTTATCTTATAATTTGAATAAGAACTTTTACTGTATGTGCATTTGGACGAGATATTATTTAATTCCAGCTTTTTTGTGATTCGTATGCGCCCGGCCGCCGGGAGGGGCCCGGCCGACGGAAAGATAACGATCACTACAAAAATAGCTCACCGTCGGGAAATGTCGATGTCTCGAAAAGTAAAAGGCATATTACTATATACATAACTAGGTCTAGACTGGGACTTAGCATCTATTCCACAATGCCAGGTCTTGTAACTGATGACATCTCGGTCGGTAAATGATTGCTGAGCATGGAACTCTAATTGGTGATGTAACCCTGTGTAAGTAGGCTGTTTAGGTTTTTTTATTGGTAATGCCACGTAGCGCTCTGTATGAAAATCACTGGCTGTGCTCTGTGCAGTCTGTGGTTGGTTGGATTGTTGTTCGCTATTGTAGTGTTGGGCTGTTGGCTGTTAACAGCGCGTAGCGTTGAGCAGTTGGAGGTAGGCCGCCAGCAGTGGTGGATGTGGGGAAGTGAGATGGCGGATTTTTGAGAGCGGATGACCTGGACGTGTGTCCATCAGAAACAGTACATTTGTAAGAATGGATGTCATGAACTGCTATTTATATTATCACTTTTGAACACTATTAAGGTAAATACATTGTTTGTTCTCTATCAAAATCTTTCATTTGCTAACTATGCCTATCACTAGTTAGTGCCTTCAGTAGTTCGAATCTTTTATTTAACTGGCAGCAGTGGCGCTCGCTGTATTGCAGTAGTTAGAGTAACGAAGATTTTTGTGAGGTAAGTGATTTGTGAAACGTATAGGTTAATGTTAGTCAGGGCCATCCTTTTGTAGGAATTTTTGAAAGTCAGATTGCGTTTCGCTAAATATATTGTGTGTCAGTTTAGTGTTGATCAGAACAGGTAAAGAGCGAAATGTCTGAGTACGTTCAGTTCTGCTCAGCTGTTTGAAAATCAAATAATGTAAGAGGTTTATCAGCACAGTAATTCATTAATTTTTCTAAGGGGACGTTTCAGGGCACATTTCCCCGAGGGGTCGGGCACTTTTGCCCTGGAGGTGGGGTTTGGCTCTTTGCCCCCCCCCCCCCCCCCGGGAGTGTGTGGCTCTTTTCCCCTGTTGCCCGCTCAGCGCCTTTTTTTTAATTTTTCTTTAATAAAATTCTTTATTAACCATCAATGATAATTATACAATGAAACCCACTTCCTTATATGATTAGTGCGTGTTAATTTTTAAGTTTGTTAGATATAATTTGCAGCTAATTACAATTTAGTGGATTGTGAGCTACAGCTATACTCTAATTACAATGGGCAGCAAAATTCTTACAAGTATTAGGATTTAATTCCTAAGATCTTAACTAACTCTACTACCTGCAGCGTCCCAAATGTGTCAGAGGTCAGAGATATATATAAACCTATTTTATTGACTTGCCCATCGAGCTAATCCTGATGGGCGTGCCCCTGACTCTGGGCAGGCCAGGATGTTATTCGTTTCAGGTTCCTAATACTAATTTCCTAATCTAATTCCTACTAACTAATTCTAACCTAAGTCAATTCTGGTGCCTCGTCTAGTCCGTCATATTATTCCTCACTCCACCTAGTCCCTCACGTGGCGGATTCCAGACTACTAAGGTCGGCCTATCCACGCGCAGGCGGTATAGGAGTAGGGCGCGTGTTTGGTATTAGAATTTCTTTAGTTTTATTTTAATTTATGTTAATTTATTTCCCTCAGGTATTCCTTTAGCACTTTTCGTGATACCTCATCTGCTAGTTTATTTAGAGTTTGAAAAGTGTCTTGTTGTCTTATGAGATGGTATGTGTCATGGTCAGGTAGTTGGTCACGTAGAGTGGAAGGAACATCATTGAAGAGGGGGCACTCGTAAATCACATGATCAGGATTGCCCTCTGGTTCACCACATTCACACGCGGGTGTGGCCCTTTTCCCGAACTGACATAAGTATGTAGGGTAAGGCCCATGTCCAGTGAGAAAATGGATTAGTCCTCTGGTGGGTTCAAAGTATTCCATTTTTAATCATTCCCTAATGTTTGGAATAAGTTCATATGACCTACGCCCTGTTTCATCCGTCTCCCATGGTTCTTGCCATTGTCCCATATGTCCTACACCCTGTTTCATCCGTCTCCCATAGTTCTTGCCATTGTTATTCACCCCTTTGCCGAATCTCACCCTTGTCCCTAGCCCCAGTGCCTAAAATTTCTTCTAACTTTGTAACATTTCCTTTCTTAACCCAGAACCACGCAGCCTGCTATCTAATTTTGATGTCCAAGGGGCAGAGCCCCATTATGACCAATAGTGCTCCCCCTGGTGATGTTCTATAAACCCCCACAGATCTGAGTATCATGTTCCTTTGAACCCTTCTCACTGTCATGGGGGACACAACCCTCGTGAGCCTCTGTGCCCAGACTCCCGAGCCGTAACCCACTATTGATGTTAATATGCCATTATGGTATAGTTTTATGAGATGTGGAGGGAGATGATATCTTTTATGTCCGATGGATATAAGATTGTTTAATGTTCAAAAGGCTTTCTGAGTTACGGTTTCAATGTGTTTCCCGAAGTTCCACTTCTCATCAATGATGATTCCCAGGTATCGTGTGTCACGTCGCCGAAGAACCGGCGAGTGCTCGATTCGGACAGTCGGATTTCGGATTAATTGTCTCTTTAATAGCGAGTAGGTTGACTTGCTTGGTGATATCATCATCTTAGTGTAGTTTGTTTAGGGCACTTTCTATTTTGGGTTCTATGTCTTGGCGGCTACGGCTGCCGACCAACAGAAGGAGGTCATCTGCATAGTCTATCACCTCTAGCACTTCTTCACTTTGTTGTAAGGTGTCTAGTAATGGCTACATGTGGATGTCCCAAAACAGGGGCCCTAACACGGAACCCTGGGGACAGCCCTTTGTTGCCGGCCGCGGTGGCCGTGCGGTTCTAGGCGCTCCAGTCCGGAACCGCGCTGCTGCTACGGTCGCAGGTTCAAATCCTGCCTCGGGCATGGGTGTGTGTGATGTCCTTAAGTTAGTTAGGTTTAAGTAGTTCTAAGTTCTAGGGGACTGATGACCACAGCAGTTGAGTCCCATAGTGCTCAGAGCCATTTGAACCATTTTGAACAGCCCTTTGTTATAGATTTTCCAATTCTCCCGCTAGGGGATGATAGCCAGACCTCCTGCTCCTCGCAATAGCATCAGATGCCGATAGCCCAGGCCTGAAGCCAAACTGCTTGTCGCTCATCCCACACAGCACTCGGTGTGCGGCCAGTCTGTCAGCTAGTAGCTTTTCTAGTATTTTCCCGAGTATGTTGAGCAAGCAAATTGGTCTATAGGGTTTTGTGTTTGTTGGGTCTTTATCTCGTCCTTTTCGGACAATAACTACGCCCGCTGTCTTCCACAGATTTGGAAATTTTCGCTGTCTAGGACACTCATTGTACAGGTGAGTGAGTGGTGCAGTTAGCTGTGGAGCTAGAAACTGCAACACCTCAGCCACAATGCCATCTGGCCTGGGAGCTTTACCCCTTTTAAGTGACTTTGAAAGGTCTCTGTTGGATTCCTTTCATGTTAATTTTTTAAATCTGTTGTCATTTACGGCACAAATTCCTCTTCTAAATTTACTGTGGCGTTTCTTACTATCTGGGAGGAGACTGAGTAGTGGAACGTGTTACTTTTACACATAAATAAGAACGATCTGTCACACTACTACACTTTAAAACACAGTTTATATGTAATTCATGTCACACAGTCTCATACGGAACCTACGTCCGCTTTCTTTTATATACTGTATATGATAAGTCACTGTCATCCTCCTTCCCTTCTGTGTGAGAGGATGAATGAGCAAATGTATTTTTAGTTGCATGCTTGAGGGTAGCAGACAAGCCTGTCTGCTAGACAACAGTAGGACCAACGTCGGAACAGGTAGCTAAGCTTTCTAAAAGCAGAGAGGTTTCTATTCTTAGTATGGTCCTGTCCGTCCCTTGTCATGTTGGTATAGGAAGGTGCCTCCCTGTTCACTTCCGATTGTATCTGTTAGCACGCTCGGTAGAAGCCCAGGTCAGCCTGTCAGCGGCGAGCGTCTTAAGTGGTAAGATCTCCGGCTAAGCGCGTGTCTGCTAAGTCCGTAGGACAATGGATTTCTTAAGTTCAGCCTAACTGAAAATTTAATCACCTTTATTTCAGGTTTAGCTCCAAAATATTCTAATGTTATCTTAAATTGCAACGCAGTGAATTTCGAGTGTGAAGTTCAGAATATCTTCCAGTAGTTGGTTTGTCACTACTTCGTGAGTAAAGTGGAACCACATGTTGATCAGTAACTCTTAGATCATCAATCTTGAATGCGAATGTACATGAGATTATAACATCTCGTCTTGACAATATGTTTCAATATAGCAACTTTTCTTTATGTTCAACCCACGTGGGGTGTACTTTGTGAGACCAGTACCACGTGCTTATACAATTGTTTGACCCATCAGGTTAATAGTAAGACGATAGTAACCAGTTGGAGGTTTTTCTTTTGTGAATTGAGTTTCGATGTAATTTATTTTAATTATCAAAATGATTGTGGAGTTACACTCTTTGTGTAAACCAAGTTGACCACGTGAAACATGTCGTGTAAGCATCAAAGTAGCCCTCAGCTATTATTTTCGGGAAGATTTCACAGAGAGTTAGTATGAATTTAGTATACCAGTGTGTGGTAATTTCATGACGGACAGGATTGCGCTACGAACGTAACTTCTTTGGGTGAAAATTGAATCGGTTGGTTGTGGTTAATTTCCTCTTGCATATGTTTCAAAGTTCTTCGTGTGTTATTTTATGAAAAATGGTTCAAATGGCTCTGAGCACTATGGGACTTAACATCTATGGTCATCAGTCCCCTAGAACTTAGAACTACTTAAACCTAACTAACCTAAGGACATCACACAACACCCAGCCATCACGAGGCAGAGAAAAACCCTGACCCCGCCGGGAATCGAACCCGGGAACCCGGTCGTGGGAAGCGAGAACGCTACCGCACGACCGCGAGATGCGGGCTGTTATTTTATGAATGCAGTGTTGTATGTAGTCTCCTAATCTTGGCTCCCTATTTGATGTGTTCCGTAAGATTACAAACTCACATTTACACAATCCGAAATAAGGCACCAGTTTAGTTATGAATCAATGCTGAAATTTTAACGGGACAATGATCAATGTTAAAATAAATGTCCAAATATAAACTGATGTATTTCTTTTTATTTAAATTGTCTTTTCATATATATATATATGTTGGCTTGTTAGCCACCACTAGTTGTGAGGCCATGATGAAGTCATAGACTTTCTCCCCGTTTGTGTCCCTTGTGCCGCTGTACCACAGGGGGACTTTCCGTTAATATCAGCAGTAATTATGATTCTTCGTCCTTGCAATGCCGTGGTTACTACAGCTAGATGGTCAAGATGGATTTCAATGTTGTCACCATACTGGAAGTACATGTTGACTAGTATTATTGCTCCGCCGGGAGATGACAGCTCCACGACACTGCAGTGACTGTTAGTATATTGCGATAATGTCTTTACTTTCAGGGCTTTATTTGTGATTATTAACGCCGCTTTCGGATTTTCTCCTTGGCTGATGACCTGCCAGGTCGCGGCTACAAATGCTATTTTTCCAGCTTGGGAATACGGCTCTTGTAGACAGAGCACATCCAGCCTTCTCTCCTCCACTTCCTTGCACAGCTCCTGCATCACAAGTCGACCGTTATGTGTGTTGAGTTGGCCGATGGTAATTTTAGTCATTTAAGGAAAGTAAGTATGTATGCGGTCGTCTGGCCATGTCTGACTCCAGTCAAAAGTAATGCGTCCATTAGCCAAGACAGACTGTTCGTAAATGTCATCTAGGCCAAATTTTTCTCCTCGTCTCTCGAATACTTTCTTTAGTAAGTCTCGCAGGGCTCCGAAGTCGGTGGGGAGATTCACCAACTTCAGCTGTATCCTGTCCACAGCCTCCATTACCGAGAAGGTGACTTTTCTTCCGTTTTCGTGTCCCACGCGAACCACATGTAAGGCTGGGGTCAGGGTAGCCGGCTCCTCCAATCTTGCCAGTTGCATCGTGAATTCTATATTTGGGTAAATCCGAACCGGGTCTACTGGCGCTAACCTTACTACCGGGGTGTCGGGTGAGCTCGTTATTGTGCTTTCTCGCACAGGCCTCTGTTGTTTCTGGTTGCTTCCATCTTTAAGGACCTCAGGCACAGGATGCCCTTGCCGTTGCTGGTGTTTAATCGGCTTTGCTCCCCGGCTGAGGGAGGAGGGAGTTGTGGCCACAGGGGTAAATTCCGTCTGGATACTTTTATCGATCTTCGGGGGATCAGTTTGGACACTTCTGTCAGCTGTCTCAATTTTCGGGTCTCTCGAAAGAGACTTCAGGTATTCTTAAACTTATTTGCCCTGATGGCATCCCTCCTTTTGCTTAGGGATTTTCGCTTTGGCATCCTGTTTTGTTTGACGTACTCAGCCATAGTCAGTTCTGGAAATCAGTTTTTGTTCCAACATACGGTGCGTAGGGCAATTTCGTCCTGAAGTTCCGCAGCTTTTCTTCCCGCGTCTCTTGCAAGGTATGCAGACACTTGCAGCTTTGCATTCTTTCCGGGTGTGACCATCTTCGCCGCACTTGGAGCGCGCCGACCCCCTGGTGCAATGCCTAAGAATGTGGTCCAAGTCTCAGCAGTTGTGGCAGCGAGGTACCACGAGATAATCTCTAACATTTATGGCATGGAAGCCAACATACAGTCTGCCCACTGTTATCATCTGCTTCCACATTTGTGCTGTGACCTCGGCAACGTAGTGTACGACATCACGATCCCGAGGCAAAAAAAAAAAAAAAAAAAAAAAATGGTTCAAATGGGTCTGAGCACCATGGGACTTAACAGCTATGGTCATCAGTCCCCTAGCACTTAGAACTACTTACACCTAACTAACCTAAGGACATCACACAACACACAGTCATCACGAGGCAGAGAAAATCCCTGACCCCGCCGGGAATCGAACCCGGGAACCCGGGCGCGGGAAGCGAGAACGCTACCGCACGACCAAGCACGATCACGAGGCCCCGCTTTAAATCTCAGCTTGAATGAGTCTTTGAAAACGTTGTTGTTCATTTGGTCAAAGTTCTGGTCCTTGATAGTTTAATAGAATTCTTCGTTTGTCATTGTTCAAATGGCTCGGAGCACTATGGGACTCAACTGCTGTGGTCATAAGTCCCCTAGAACTTAGAACTACGTAAACCTAACTAACCTAAGGACATCACACACATCCATGCCCGAGGCAGGATTCGAACCTGCGACCGTCGCGGTCGTGCGGTTCCAGACTGTAGCGCCTTTAACCGCTCGGCCACTTCGGCCGGCTTGTCATTGTTGTGGGTGTTGTTGTGGTCTTCAGTCCTGAGACTGGTTTGATGCAGGCCTCCATACTACTCTATCCTGTGCAAGCTTCTTCATCCCCCGGTACCTACAGCAGCCTACATCCTTCTGAATCTGCTTAGTGTACTCATCTCTTGGCCTCCCTTAACGATTTTTACCCTCCACGCTGCCCTCCAATACTAAATTGGTGATCCCACGATGTCTCAGAACATGTCCCACCAACCGATCCCTTCTTTTAGTCAAGTTGTGCCACAAGCTCCTCTTCTCCCCAATTCTATCCAATATCTCCTCATTAGTTACGTGATCTACCCATCTAATCTTCAGCATTCTTCTGTAGCACCACATTTCGAAAGCTTCTATTCTCTTCTTGTCTAAGCTATTTATCGTCCACGTTTCACTTCCATACATGGCTACACTACATACAAATACTTTCAGAAATGACTTCCTGACATTTAAATCTATACTCGATGTTAACAAATTTTTCTTCTTCACAAATGCTTTCCTTGCCATTGCCAGTCTACATTTTATATCCTCTCTAATTCGACTATCATCAGTTAGTTTGCTCCCCAAATAGCAAAACTCAATTACTACTTTACGTGTCTCATTTCCTAATCTAATTCCCTCAGCATCACCCAACTTAATTCGACTACATTCCATTATCCTCGTTTTGCTTTTGTTGATGTTCATCTTATACCCTCCTTTCAAGACACTGTCCATTCCGTTCAACTGATCTTCCAAGTCCTTTGCTGTCTATGACAGAATTACAATGTCATCGGCGAACCTCAAAGTTTTTATTTCTTCTCCATGGGATTAAATATCTACCCCGAACTTTTCTTTTGTTTCTTATGTTGCTTGCTCAATATGCAGATTGAATAACATCGGGGAGAGGCTACAACCCTGTCTCACTCCCTTCTCAACCACTGCTTCCCTTTCATACCCCCCGACATTTATAACTACCATCTGGTTTCTGTACGAATTGTAAATAGCCTTTCGCTCTCTGTATTTTACACCTGCCACCCTCAGAATTTGAAAGAGAGTATTCCAATCAACATTGTCAAAAGCTTTCTCTAAGTCTACAAAAGCTAAAAACGTAGGTTTGCCTTTCCCTAATCTTTCTTCTAAGATAAGTCGTAGGGTCAGTATTGCCTCACGTGTTCCAATATTTCTACGGAATCCCAACTGATCTTCCCCGAGGTAGGCTTCTATCAGTTTTTCCATTCGTCTGTAAAGAATTCGCGTTAGTATTTTGCAGCTGTGACTTATTAAACTGATAGTTCGGTAATTTTCACATCTGTCAACACCTGCTTTCTTTGGGATTGGGATTATTATATTCTTCTTGAAGTCTGAGGGATTTTCGCCTGTCTCATACATCTTGCTCACCAGATGGTTGAGTTTTCTCAGGACTGGCTCTCCCAAGGCTGTCAGTAGTTCTAATGGAATGTTGTCTACTCCCGGGGCCTTGTTTCGACTTAGGTCTTTCAGTGCTCTGTCAAACTCTTCACGCAATATCATATCTCCCATTTCATCTTCATCCTCTTCCATTTCCATAATATTGTCGTCAAGTACATCGCCCTTGTATAGACCCTCTTTAGACTCATTCCACCTTTCTGCTTTCCCTTCTTTGCTTAGAACTGGGTTTCCATCTGAGCCCTTGATATTCATGCAAGTGGTTCTCTTTTTTCCAAAGGTGTCTCTAATTTTCCTGAAGGCACTTTGTCCTCTAGCCATCCCTGCTTAGCCATTTTGCACTTCCTGTCGATATTTTTGAGACGTTTGTATTCCTTTTTCCCCGATTCATTTACTGCCTTTTTATATTTTCTCATTTCATCAATTAAATTCAATTTTTCTTCTGTTATCCAAGGGTTTCTACTAGCCCTCGTCTTTTTACGTGTTTGATCCTCTTCTGCCTTCACTATTTCATCCCTCAAAGTTACCCATTTTTTTTCTACTGTATTTCTTTCCCCCATTCCTGTTTCCTTACGCTTTCCTTGAAACTCTGTACAACCTCTGGTTCTTTCAGTTTATCCAGGTCCCAGCTCCATAAATTCCCACCTTTTTGCAGTTTCTTCAGTTTTAATCTACAGTTCATAACCAATGGATTGTGGTCAGAGTCCACATATGCCCCTGGAAATGTCTTATAATTTAAAACCTGGTTTCTAAATCTCTGTCTTACCATTATATAATCTATCTGATACCTTTTAGCATCCCCAGGGTTCTTCCATGTATACAACCTTCTTTCATGATTCTTAAAACAAGTGTTAGCTATGATTAAGTGATGCTCTGTACAAAATTCTATCAGGCGTCTTTCTCTTTCTTTTCTTAGCCCCAATCCATATTCACCTACTGTATTTCCTTCTCTCCCTTTTCCGACTCTTGAATTCCAGTCACACATGACTATTAAATTTTCGCCTCCCTTCACTACCTGAATAACTTTTTTTATCTCATAATACATTTCATCAGTTTCTTCGTCATCTGCAGAGCTAGTTGGCATATAAACTTGCACTACTGTAGTAGGCTTGCTCTTCGTGTCCATCTTGGCCACAATAATACGTTCACTATGCTGTTTGTAGTAACTTACCCGCAATCCTATTTTTTTATTCATTCTTAATCCTACTCCTGCATTACCCCTATTTGATTTTGTATTTATAGCCCTGTATTCACCTGACCCAAAGTCTTGTTCCTCCTGTCACCGAACTTCACTAATTCCCACTATATCTAACCTTAACCTATCCATTTCCCTTTTTCAATTTTCTAACCTACCTGCCAGATTAAGGGATCTGACATTCCACACTCCGATCCGTAGAACGCCAGTTTTCCTTCTCCTGATAACAACGTCCTCTTGAGTAGTCCCCGCCCAGAGATCCGAATGGGAGACTATATTACCCCGGAATATTTTACCCAAGAGGACACCATCATCATTTAATCATACAGTAAAGCTGCATGCCCTCGGGAAAAATGACGGCCGTTGTTTCCCCTTGCTTTCAGCTGTTCGCAGTACCAGAACAGCAAGGCCATTTTGGTTAGTGTTACAAGGGCAGATCAATCATCCAGACTGTTGCCCCTGCAACTACCGAAAAGGCTGCTGCCCCTCTTGAGGAACCACACGTTTCTCTGGCCTCTCAACACCCCTCCGTTGTGGTTGCACCTACGGTACGGCTATCTGTATCATTGAGGCACACAAGCCTCTCCACCAACGGCAAGGTCCATGGTTCATGTGGGGTTACATTGTACAAAATGACCAAAGGTTTCCTTTTTCTCGGTCGTTCACACTTGACCACCGAGTTCAGCTTAGGGTTATTTACGAGTTTTTCTTTGTCCTCCTTGGTGGCCACCTCTACGATCAGAGTTCCTGCTGGGTTTGACTTTGTTTATTCTAATTTTATCTTTTGCCGGATCAGCAGTTGTGGTCAACAGCTCTTGCATCTTTTTCACACTTGTGTTTTGGCCAGGTAGAGTTCTGAGGACGACTGCCGTGTCTGACCGCTTGGTCATCTTGGAGATCGTCTCTTTTGTGGTTTGTGGCTTGGGTGGCGCTTGCGCAATCACTCCAGCCCAGGTCTTTGTTGGTTGCCTTCTTAATCTTTCATTTTCCTTTTCTAATTCCTCCACGCGGCCTTCGAGTTTGGCGTGGGCAAAGGCCCATGCAGCCAGCTAGTTCTTGATGATGGACAGTGCTGCCTGACTAATCTTTCCATTTTTAATGTTCTACTCCAGGAGCAGCGTAACTCGTGCATCTCATTGAGTTACAGTTTCGTCTTCTGCCAGTCCCATCTCGTCCTGAGGAGAGGGATCAAGCATCGTAGATGCTCGCTTGAGCGTACTCGAATCACTCGTCTCTATTGTAGCCATGTTTAGTTAACGAGTGAAAAAAAGGTGGGAGCCCATCTCTTACTCCAGACCGGCTACTCTGGCATGGGGGTTGGGGGGGGACAAGGAGGCAGCTCACCCACCAGCCTCGCCCCAAGGCCAAGGGCATTCTGGAACTGCAGGGTTCAGCACGCCGTTGCCAGCGCACTGGTCCCCATCGGTGGCTCCATCATCGTAGATTTCACCCGACGCTCCTTGGCAAGTGCACCCCGCACTCCAGAGAGGCGGATGCACCTCTCCCCCTTCGCCGCTTACTAGCCCGAGCTTCCACCTCTTGGCCAAGGACGCACTCCTACTCAGGTGGTGGGCCAGTCACCCAGTCGTTCAGCAGTCTGGACCCATCTAACCTAGCCCAGTCGATGTCACCACCTCCTGGGTTTGGCTGAACACGCCGCGGTTACCCAGGGGCGTGGCGAAGCACCCTTGCCGAATCGCGCTGCAATCCCACGCCGACAAACGAGGATGCCGGCACGCAGAGCACCAGCTGGTCTGTGCCCTGTGAACAGAAAGGGACTGATGTTCGGTCCCTCGACACAGCTCCCCCTTTGCCATGCACCCTTCGCTTTCGCATCGGGTTGGTTTGCAGCTCTTCCTTTTGTCGCAAGGCAAAATGCCGAGCTTAACGTCTGACACCACGGGAAGGCGGAAAGAGCCACTTGGGAAGGAGAGGCTATGAGAGACGCATCACTTCCCCTTGTGAGGACTGGCGCGGCACGCCCGACTACAATCGATATGCCCTACTGCGAGCCTCCATGCCTTACGGCGCGCAGGCAACGGGCAGCGACGCGCCGAACGCGCCTTCAAGCGACCGACCTCACGCCAGACATGCTCGGCGCCTTTACCCCATGGCCGTGGCGCGCTCGGCGCCTTTACCCCGTGGCCGTAGCACGCTCGGCGCCTTACCCCGAAAGTTTGGTTCTTTTCCCAGGCGGTCGGTACTTTCCGAGAGATGCATATTTTTGACAGATACATATTTTTCCAGTGTTCGATATATTCTCGCGTTTGATCTTTTCTATATATTCGACTTTTTCGGTGTTTACAGGTGATTGATAATTTTCTATACGTCTTGATTTTTCTAAAGATGATTCATTATCGGGAGAATAATACCTTGGTAAGGACGATAGTTTTTTAATGATCGATAATTCACTGGTGATCGATATTCCCAGGTGATCGAATTTTACTTGTGATCGATATTTCACTGGTAATTGATATTTCACTGGTGAACATACTTCACTGGCGAACGATACTTCACTGGCGAACGATACTTCACTGGCGAACGATACTTCACTGGCGAACGATACTTCACTGGTGAACGATACATCACTGGCGACCGATACTTCACTGGCGACCAATACTTCACTGGCGACCGATACTTCACTGGCGACCGATACTTCACTGGCGACCGATACTTCACTGGCTACCGATACTTCACTGGCGACCGATACTTCACTGCCAACCGGTACTTCACTGGCGACCGATACTTCACTGGCGACCGATACTTCACTGGCGACCGATACTTCACTGGCGACCGATACTTCACTGGCGACCGATACTTCACTGGTGAACGATACTTCACTGGCGACCGATACTTCACTGGCGACCGATACTTCACTGGCGATCGATACTTCACTGGCGACCGATACTTCAATGGCGATCGATACTTCACTGGCGATCGATACTTCACTGGCGATCGATACTTCACTGGCGAACGATACTTCACTGGCGATCGATACATCACTGGCGATCGATAGTGCACTGGCGATCGATACTTCACTGGCGATCGATATTTCACTGGCGATCATACTTCAATGGCGATCGATACTTCACAGGCGATCGATACTTTACTGGCGTTCGACACTTTACTGGCGTTCTATACTTTACTGGCGATCGATACATCACTGGCGATTGATACTTCATTGGCGATCGATACTTGAGTGACGATCGATACTTCACTTGCGATCGGCACTCCGCTGGCTATCGATATTCCACTGTCGATCGATACTTCACGGGCTATCGTTACTCCACTGGCGATCGATACTTCACTGGTGATCGATACTTGGCTGGCGGTCGATACTTTTTTGGCTATCGATACTATATTGGCGATCGATACTTCATAGGCGATCGATAGTTCACTGGCGTTCTATACTTCACTGGCGTTCTATACTTCACTGGCGAGCGATACTTCACTGGGGAGCGAAACTTCACTGGGGAGCGAAACTTCACTGGCGAGCGATACTTCACTGGCGAGCGATACTTCACTGGCAAGCGATACTTCACTGGCGAGCGATACTTCACTGGCGAGCGATACTTCACTGGCGAGCGATACTTCACTGGCGAGCGATTCTTCACTGGCGAGCGATACTTCACTGGCGGTCGATACTTCACTGGCGGTCGATACTTCACTGGCGATAGATACATCACTGGCGATAGATACTTCACTGGCGATAGATACTTCACTGGCGATAGATGCTTTACTGGCGATAGATGCTTTACTGGCGATAGATGCTTTACTGGCGATAGATGCTTTACTGGCGATAGATGCTTTACTGGCGATAGATGCTTTACTGGCGATAGATGCTTTACTGGCGATAGATGCTTTACTGGCGATAGATGCTTTACTGGCGATAGATGCTTTACTGGCGATAGATACTTTGCTGGTGATAGATACTTCGCTGGCGATCGATACTCTACTGGTGATAGATACTTCGCAGGCGATCGATACTTCACTGGCGATCGATACTTCTTTGGCGATCGATAGATCACTGGCGATCGATACTCCAGGAGCACAAGATTTTTTGATGGGTAGAGTCATTAGGTGCAGATAGAATGGTGGGGCTTGAGAAAGGTTTCGTTCAAGAGGAAGGCGTCGACCTGGTGGCGGGAGAGGGTGTGCACGAGTAGGTATTTGTTGGAACGAGCGAATATTCTGAAAGAGGATGCAATACTCATGGCACGCATAGAGGGAAGAGAGTGGGGAAAGAGAGGGAAGGGAAGAGTCTTAAACTAGGGTGTCGAGGCGCGTGAAGGTGAAGTGGGCTTGGTTGTGGGAGTAAGTGGCTAAGGTGTTCAGGTGAGAAACGGAGCGGGTGGCAAGGGAGATATGTTGGAAGGTGTGGGGGCGTTGAAAAGGGTGAATTTTTTAGAGTACAACGGTAAGGAACCGGATGATGTCCTCGGCCGTGGGGGTGGACGGAGGGAATTGTTAGGTTGGACAGGGGGATCAATGGGACAGACAAGGACTGTAAGCTCAGGGTTGGCTGGAGGGGGTTTGGCTTTACACTTGTGGGAGTAGGTGGGATGGGGGCCATCGCAGGTGTTACGGGAAGGAGGAGCAGCGAGTTTGGCGCAGTTTTTAAGGAAGTGGGTGGCCTTGCAATGGGGACAGGTGGGGGGGGGGGGGGTTTGCAGTTGGGGGTCAGTTGGTCATTGTACATGAGGTATCACTGGCAGCAGTAGGACTGGGGAGGGGATTTGAAGGATTCAACAGGGTGGTGATGGTGGTAAATCAGGGCACCCTGGGTGTGGAGATGGTCAATGGAGGGGGCGGTCTGTGTGAAAGGAGGGGATAGTGACTTGATAAGGACTGAGTCCTTGTGGGGAATGAGTTGGGAGATGGGAGCACTGGGTAAATACTTTCGTATCTCCATGATGAAGGTACGGGCATCAAGGAACTTAAGATTGGGATTTGACGGGACAGAGATGTGGAGGGTGGGGGCTGGGGTATAGGTGGCTGGAGGAGGGGTGGTGTCCATGGAGACGACAGGAGGAGGGGGAGGTGGTGTTGACTTTTTGTGAGAAGTGGCGAGGGCAGAGTCGGTAGTGACGTGGTTTTGGGGTTTTTTGGAGACTAGAGACTGGAGACTGGAGTCTGGGAGGAGGGGAGAGGGATGGGGAGGAGAGGGAGGTGGCAGGTGGCAGATCCCTGTGGTATAGTGGAGGTGCTGGGAGAAACAGCTGGTTCAGTGGTGGTGATGGTGGCTCGGCATTGCATGATGTGAAGCGTGCGGGGCATGCAGATAATGAAGTGACTTAGTGAGAGAGGGGAAGCTGACGATCTAAGGGGTGGCAGCAGCAGTATAGTGGGAGCTGTTGAGGGTGTGGAGGCTGGAGGAAGAGTGTATTGGTGAGGGTATACAGCAGGGGAGGAGATAGGAGATAGGGGAATGGTAAGTGGGGGAAGGGGAGGAGAGTTGTAAGGAGGGAGGCCAGGGCTGGCACTCCAGGAAGTGACTGTGGAAGAGGGGGAGGCTGAGGTGTAGATGACAGAGGAGGTGGGAGTGTTGATGGTGGACGAACGGCGACAGACGGACAGCAGCCGGCGGCGGCGACGATGGACGATGCCAGTCGGATGGCGATGGACGGATGGCTAGCAGCGGCGGCGATGGACGGCGACGAACAGACGGACGGACAGCAGGCAGCGGCGACGACGATGGATGGCGAGCAGGGAGGCAGGCAGGCACGCGGATGGACAGACAGCAACAGCAGCAGGCGACAGACAGACAGACACCAAACATAACAGCAGCACCAACTAGCGCTTGGAAGACGTAGACCACACCCTGAGGGTAACACAGGGTCTGGAATCTTGTGCCTTCGAAGGAGGGAATCCAATCCCCTAGATCCTGGCTGAGTTTTTTTTTCTTTATTGTGATTTTACACTTTATACAAAAGGTGGGCTGGCAGCGGCAACATTACGCCGCTCTTCAGCCACAGGCAGTACAAAGAGACACAGTGAGGACACCGAATAACAGATTATAATGGTGGACAAAAAACAGTAGACACAGTGAGGACACAGAATAACAGAACAAAATGGTGGACAAAAAACAGTAGACACAGTAATTAAAAAACACGAAGCTGCCTGCGTTTTGGTCAGCGAGCGGACTAAGAGGAGAAGCACGTCCGCATACGCACGACAACGAAAATTCTGCTATCGCAATGTGAGACCAGAAAGGTACCCCGGCTAAAGAGAGGGGTACTCGCTCTATCCACCACTGAGAGAGTACTTGCTCTCGATAAACTGCATTATTTTCCAATCCTTATAACACATGCCGATCAAATACGGTCTTCTGTAACAGTTTAAATTTTGGGTACATTTATGACCTATTTATGACTCGTCTATTAATGGTAGTTGTGATCACTGAAGCACCAGTTTCACATTGAATCTGTGACAATGATTAATTTGCCGCCATGAGCTTCCCCACTGACGATTGCTCGTTCCTCACGTTCTGTCGCCTCTCTAGGTCGACTGCTTGTTGCTTGACGCTGTGTTCTTCTATGGTTCATTCTCTACTGCCAACATCGTCCAGTATTGGCATAGCTCCTATTCTAATATCGAACGAATCGTCCATTACTCCAGCCATTTTCTTTGAGCCCAAATACACGCCCTCACTCAACTGCTGACATCTGCGTAAATTGCTCACGAGCCTGTCTGCAAGGCATAGTTACTGTCCAGCTGAGTACATGGAATGACCAAGAATTGGTGCCCTGGTGTCGATATGTCCCTTGTTTATCATCCTAGCCGGACGCTGTGGCCGAGCGGTTATAGGAGCTTCAGTCCGGAACCACGCTGCTGCTACGGTCACAGGTTCGAATCCTGCCTCGGGCATGGATGTGTGTGATGTCCTTAGGTGAGTTAGATTTGGGAAGTAGTTATAAGTTTAGGGCACTGATGACCTCAGATGTTAAGTCCCATAGTGCTTAGAGCCATTTGAACAACTTTATCATCCTTCGCAGCTCCGCGGAGCTAGGTTGATAAACGAGGGACATATCGATAACAGGGCACCAATTATTTGCGAATTTCATTCCATGTACTCAGCTAGTAACGAGTCAGATGCCCTGCCCTTGGCTTATCTTTCTTGTGTACACGTAGTCTCTTCTAAAATCACTTTCATCTTATGCTGCGTTTTCATTATTCGGCCATTCGGACAGTATATCTTTTGATACACTCATCACAAATTTATTCACTATCTTATAATCTTGATTATTTTCTTGCATTTACGGTTTGTAGCAGACATCTGACTCTCTCAGTAAATGCTCTGTTCTCTTCAGCATGAGCTACACTGACACTCCTCGATTCTGTACGGAACCGAACACACCCCTCAAATGGTAGGAGAGAGTTGCTGGAGTGAATGTCATACGGACGCACAGCAATCAATACTTCCAGTATGGCTGATACATAGCACAGCACCTGGCCTCGGCCGGAGGGTTGAGCGTGGGTGGAGCACGTGGCTGTCTCCATGGTTACGGCCGGCGCGGACAGCTATTGAGCGGGCGGCAGCGCCGGCGGGAGGAAATGCTGTCTTTCATATAATGAGTAACTTCACGTTTGCGAACTTCGCTGGCTTGCAACGTGGAGGTCCTAGACTGGAGTCCATACTTGAACATATGTTTGTGTTTTAAAATTCTCATTTCTGAGTGAATCCTTCAGACTGACAGAAAGCATTCACGGAAATGATTGCAGATATATTTCAGTAACGAATATAAGATTATGCAAGTAAATAATCAAGATTATAAGATAGTGAATAAATTTGTGATGAGTGTATCAAAAGATGTACTGTCCGAATGACCGAATAATGAAAACACAGCATAAGATGAAAGTGATTTTAGAAGAGACTACGTGTACACAAGAAAGATAAGCCAAGGGCATCTGACTCGTTATTGTAATTTTCTGAACAGCCAACATATAGGTACATAACTACTTGCTGGTGCTGAAATTTATATTTCGAAGTATGTCGTTTTGGAAAAAATTCAGTTCACGGTGCGAAAACTTTCAGATCTAAATTATGTTGGCCTTCTTCCTCTTGTTTGTTCTGTGAAGCAATCCATGCAAAATGAGCTGTAAATTGCAAAATTAATCGTTTTCATTCGTAAGGTAACGTGCTGCTCACCAGATACCCAGCACGTGGAGTTTTGTTGACTCTCAGCAGCAACACTAGTACACGATAAAGGAAAATAGCGTCTTTCCTTACAAATATAACTCTCTTCTTGAAGAAATACAAGCAGGAAACGTTTCATACAATAAATTCTTGTTTTAAGTAAAATGTATTTCTGTCATCACACTCCATTAAGAAATGCAAACAGCAAACACTTCATCTAATGAATATTCTCTATTAGAGTAAAACAAATTGTTTGTTAGTTATGGGACTCACTGCTGAATACAACGATAATGAGAAAATTTTCTTCAATTAAGAATCGCAGTTAGTGTTAAATACCGAATACAAAACACAATTATTGTTGCTCGTAATCGTTCACATGCTGTTAGCTAAATTTATATTCCATGGCTGTGTGAAACAGGATGCGCTAAAAAATTTCCTGGTTACTAATAGGTTATCAGTAAAAGCAAGACTAAGTTTAGGCTACATAACATAACTGATTACAGTTGATAAGGTGTAAGATGAACTTCGAAACAAACAGGATGCAAGAAGAATTATTACTAAATTCTCAAACCCTGTAAGCTTTTGGTTGAAGATACTTTTATAGACGAAGCAGAGAACTTACGGTCAAGCGTTATAATAGGCCTTGGAATAAGAGAGAAACATAAAAAAGACATGGTGACCAGGGCCAGTATGACGGAAGAATCCAACAGCCTACGTTATTTGAAAATTAAATGGACAGCAGAAGGAAGGGAAGCTGGAACCCACAATCTTTATAAAATTACGTGTCAAATCAGTCTCGTTGATTTCTTCGTCAAAAGAGTGGTAAACTGATTCCATTTTGTTAAACTAATAAGAATACGAGAAGAAGATAAACGACTATTTCATCAAAATACGAGTGTGTGTGTGTGTTTTTGTGTGTGTGTGTGTGTGTGTGTGTGTGTGTGTGTGTGTGTGTGTGTGTGTGTGTGTGTGTGTGTGTGTGTGTAGAGGTTGGAGAGGGAAGGAGCACGGCGGTGGCGGAAGTGAAGCTAGGTGAGAGGCGGAAGGAGGGATCTAGAATCATGTTCAAAATTGTCAAATTAAAATGTCAAATGGATTCCTGTTGAAGAATCTACAAGGGAAGAATAAGAGAGTCGTGGATAATGCCCAAAGGATGGGATGTGAAGGCGCTAGTACGAAAGAATTATTAGCGGACATTATGGGGTGTGTCCACCCTTCACCTTTGTCGTGAAAAGACAGTTGTGAGCAGCGAGTTTCATTCTACCACACTCTTTAGTTAAGTCACAGAACGTTTACAACAAAAGAATTTACAACAAGTTGTCTGCAAAAGTGAGCGTTGCAAATTAGAGATATAAATGTGCTGAACAGCTCAATTTCCCGCATCCCACCCACCCTCGTCAACTATCAGGGTGGGATGACCAGGTGAACCAGACGTACTGTCTTCTGTCCTTTCCGCTATACACAGCTTTCTATTTTCTCTTTCCTCCACATGTGTCTCGGGCGTCCGTCCTCTTGAACCAACGCCAGATCACCCAGTCGGAAGGCAACAGATCTAGCAATGTGCCTCTAAATACGTGGGATCTCCTAAGCTCCTGGTCCACCTTTGCCAGGAGTCGTCAGCCAGTTTCTATCGTAGTTTACATCCTTTGGGCAGATTGAGGGTGACAGTAGGTTCTGACCGAGCGGGGTGGCGCAGTGGTTAGCACACTGGACTCGCATTCGGGAGGACGACGGTTCAATCCCGTCTCCGGCCATCCTGATTTAGGTTTTCCGTGATTTCCCTAAATCGTTTCAGGCAAATGCCGGGATGGTTCCTTTGAAAGGGCACGGCCAATTTCCTTCCCCATCCTTCCCTGACCCGAGCTTGCCCTCCGTCTCTAATGACCTCGTTGTCGACGGGACGTTAAACACCACTAGCCTAACCTAACCTAAGTAGGTTCTGGTCCAGTGGGCAGTTTTAACAAGCCATCACCAACCAGAAATGGTGCTGGCGTCAGAGGTTCTGTATCATCACCCAGAGAGATTGGCCTCGAGTTTGCTGCGGCTTCAGTGATGGCCAGAGTCGTCAGAGTTTTTCTGCAGTTAATCTTGATCGTCCCAACACCCTCTGTAAGCTTCGCTTGACCGCGACCTTCATCCTCTCCCACCATCTTCCCCAACAACACGCTTGTGACGCAATGAATTTCCAAGTAATTTGTTCTTGACGAAGAAGCGATGGTTCTCTCAGGCGGTCAGTGAGTTTCATAGATCCAACAATTCTTTGTTGGTAGAGTAAAAGGTCTTTGCGTTGTCGGTGTAGATACTGTGCAGCAGTGGATGTCTACTAGCAAATCTCTGTGAAACCATCTAAAATGTGTCGATGTTCATATTAGAGCAAAGTTCTAAAGGTATTGCACATGTTGCCGCGTTAGCGAAGAGAGTCGTACAGGCCGTTTCAATTGTCATGCATATGTTGATGTGGAGAGGCCCTGAAAAGTCTATACCAGCGACAGTAAAGAGCTTAGATGGTCTCATTCGATCTGCAGGCGTAGGTGCTTCAATTTTTTGTCCTCTTGGATTCTTCATGATCTTGCATGGTAAGCACGTATACAGGACCCCTTTAATGGTGTGAGAACCTTTAAGTATCCAAAATTCACTCCAAAGGTTTGATAACACAATTCTGACACCAAGATGGCGATCAACGTGTTTGTTAAATGTGAGGTGTCCCGTAAAGTGATGTAACCACTCGGAGTATCGGATGTCGTTGTTCCGAGACGGATGAGTCCATCATCAATGAACAGATGAAAGCGTCCAATTTTAGATTCTTGGGGGATCGGTTAACCGTTCTGGAGTGCACGAAATTCCCACGTGAAACATTTGTGTTAGGCTGTTTTAATCCAGTAAGTGCTTGCACTTGTAAGCTCTGTTGTTGTAAACTCTTCAGCAAGATTTACTTTGTGACGAATGTTATGTGTGAATCGAAGGATCCAACCCATCGTGCGATTTAATCTTCAGCAGGAAGTGAATTAGGAAATGTTTATGATGCCAAGAGGTTTTCTACATTTTTCCTTTCTTGCGGGAGATCATGACTCATGTTTGGAGTACCAGATGGCCAACTTCTTCAGGGCGTGTAAGCCATGGTGGTCCCTTCCACCAAACATGTGAAGATTGGATTTGATTACCAATAAGGCCCCGCTTTAGGTGATCCGCTGCGTTGTCAGGTCCAGAACAATGTCTCCACTGACTAGGAGACGTGTGTTTATGAATATCTGTCACTCTATTGCAGATGAAAGTCTTCCATCGATTCGCGTAACTGCGTATCCAGCCCAAGGTCATTGTGGGTCCCGTCCACAAAGTTACCTGAGTAATGTCGTACACTGCAGCTTAGTAATAGTCCTCCCACAAGTTCACCTAGACGTTTCAGACGTGGTAACATTATCCTTTTGGCAGGTACAAGTCTGTTCTTGTTAGAGTCTCAGTGAATCATTGTGTTGTCGTGTAGAACATTGTGGATGAACAGAACTGCCCTGTACTGTCGTACCGAAGCTTCAAAAATACTTGAATTAGAACAGCGTGATCTTTAGTAGTTAATATCCATTGCGGGATACGGAGAGATAGCGGTACAATGGACACCCAAGTATTCCATCGTGTTGCCAGATCGTTGGACAGCAATTATTCCAATCAGTTCCCCTACACCATTTTTCTTGGAATAATAGTTTTGCCATGATTCATACTTGACAGAATAACCCTAGTCGTAATATTTAGTTGTAGTCTGTTTTACTTTGCTTTTTGTAGTAGGTGTATCAAATAAATTTTCTGTGACATCATCCGTGTTAATGTATAAGCTGTCGATTGCTGTGTCCCAGTACACGCCTAAAGCTTGAGTAGCTGCAATGATCTCTCACTCTTCGGTTTTTCGTATGTTCTGTAACTAATTTGAAGAAGTGGCCCATTGCGCTAATACACTGAAGCGCCAAAGAAACTTGTACAGGCATGCGTATTCAAATACAGAGATATGTAAACAGGCAGAGTATGGCGCTGCGGGCGGCAACGCCTATATAAAACAAGTGTCTGGCGCAGTTGTTAGATCGGCTACTGCTGCTACATTGGCAGGTTAACATGACTTACGTGAGCCTGAACGTGGTGGTATAGTCGGCGCACGAGCGATGGGACACTGCCTCTCCGAGGCAGCGATGATGTGCACCGTGAATTTCAGGAATCCCGTGAAACATCGAATTTCCGACATCGCTGCGACCGGAAAAAGATCCTGCATGAATGGGATCAACGACGACTGAAGAGAATCGTTCAAGGTGACAGAAGTGCAACGCTTACGCATACTGCTGCAGATATCAATGATGGACCATCAACAAGTGTCAGCGGGCGAACCATTCAACGAAACATCATCGATACGGGCTTTCGTGTACTCTTGATAACTGCACGACACAAAGCTTTACGCGACGCCTGGTCCAGTCGACTGGAAACATGTTGCCTGGTCGGACGAGTCTCGTTTCCAATTGTATCGAGCCGATGGACGTGTACGGGTAAGGCCACAGCTTCACGAATCCTTGGACCCTGTATATCAGCAGGGGACTGTTCAGGCTGGTGGAGACACTGTAATGGAGTGGGGCGTGTGCAGTTGGAGTGCTATGGGACCCCTGATTCGTCCATACAGGGTGTTACAAAAAGGTACGGTCCAACTTTCAGGAAACGTTCCTCACATACAAATAAAGAAAATATGTTATGTGGACATGTGTCCGTAAACGCTTGATTTCCATGTTAGAGATCATTTTAGTTTCTTCAGTATGTACTGTACTTCCTCGATTCACCGCCAGTTGGCCCAATTGAAGGAAGGTAATGTTGACTTCGGTGCTTGTGTTGACATGCGACTCATTGCTCTACAGTACTAGCATCAAGAACATCAGTACGTAGCATCAACGGGTTAGTGTTCATCATGAACGTGGTTTTGCAGTCAGTGAATGTTTACAAATGCGGAGTTGGCATGTATGGATTAGCACGGGGCAATAGCAGTGGTGCGGTACGTCTGTATCGAGACACATTTCCAGAAAGAAGGTGTCCCGACAGGAAGACGTTCGAAGCAATTGATCGGCGTCTTAGGGAGCACGGAACATTCCAACCTATGACTCGCGACTGGGGATGACCTAGAACGACGAGGACACCTGCAATGGACGAGGCAATTCTTCGTGCAGTTGACGATAACCCTAATGCCAGCGTCAGAGAAGTTGCTGCTGTACAAGGTAACGTTGACCACGCCACTGTATAGTGAGTGCTACGGGAGAACCAGTTGTTTCCGTACCATGTACAGCGTGTGCAGGCACTATCAGCAGCTGATCGGCCTCCACGGGTACACTTCTGCGAATGGTTCATCCAACCATGTGTCAATCCACATTTCACTGCAACTGTTCTCTTTACGGATGAGGCTTCATTCCAACGTGATCAAATTGTAAATTTGCACAATCAACATGTGTGGGCTGATGAGAATCCGCACGCAATTGTGCAATCACGTCATCAACACATATTTTCTGTGAACGTTTGGGCAGGCATTGTTGGTGATGTCTTGATTTTGCTCCATGTTCTTCCACGTTATCATGAATTCATACGGGATACTCTACCTGTGCTGGTAGAACAAGAGCCTTTACAAGTACGACACAACATGTGGTTCATGCACGATGGATCTCCTTCCCATTTCAGTCGAAGTGTTCGTACGCTTCTCAACAACAGATTCGGTGACCGATGGATTGGTAGAGGCGGACCAATTCCATGGCCTCCACGTTCTCCTGACGTCAACTCTGTCGACTTCCATTTATGCGGGCATTTAAAAGCTCTTCTCTACGCATCCCCGGTACCAAATGTAGAGACTCTTCGTGCTCGTATTGTGGACGGCTGTGATACAATACGCCATTCTCCAGGGCTGCATCAGCGCATCAGTGATTCCATGCGACGGAGGGTGGATGCATGTATCCTCGCTAACGGCGTACATTTTGCACATTTCCTGTAAGAAAGTGTTTGAAGTCACGCTGGTACGTTCTGTTGCTGTGTGTTTCCATTCCATGATTAATGTGATTTGAAGAGAAGTAATAAAATGAGCTCCAACATGGAAAGCAAGCGTTTCCGGACACATGTCCACATAACTTATTTTCTTTCTTTGTGTGTAAGGAATGTTTCCTGAAAGTTTGGCCGTAGCTTTTTATAACACCCTGTATACGTCTCTGACAGGTGACACCTACGTAAGCATCCTGTCTGATCACCCGCATCCATTCATGTCCATTGTGTATTCCGACGGACTTGGGCAGCTGCAACAGGACAATGCGGCACCCCACACGTCCAGATTGATACAGAGTGGCTTCAGGAACACTCTTCTGAGTTTAAACACTTCCGCTGGCCACCAAACACCCCAGACATGAACATGATTGAGCATATCTGGGATGCCTTGTAACGTGCTGTTCGGAAGAATCTCCACTCCTTCGTACTATAACTGATTTATTGACAGGCCTAAAGAGAAACAGGTTAAATGTGCAGGTGAAAAAACAGAGCAATGTGAGGTGCCCATTGGTTTGAAAGATGTACGAGCAGAATTTATTGCATATCAGAAAACATTTATTTGGGAAATACTGTACACTTGCAAAGAAGGTAAAGAAAGAATCTGATGGTTTTTTGAAATACAACATCCGCAGTACGATATTCAAATAAATAATGTGCACATATAATCTCAAACTTTGCTTGTGTTTAATTTCATATCACTGTCATTATAGTCCAAGTATTACACTTATTAATATCATTACCTCCAATGCTGCGCCTGTAATCATGTAGCAGCAGAAAATTTCCTAAGACACTAACTCACCTGTCGTAATCAAACTGAATGATAATGTTCTATTTCATGGGGATATATTTGGCTTGTCAGTACCTCACATAGTCCGTATCATGGCAGGGTGGGTGAAATATCTTCTTCAGAATGTCTTTGTTGAAGGTAATTTGTCCCGTGAAGACGCAAAAGAAAAACTGAAGAAGAAGAAGAAGAAGAAGAAGAAGAATGGAATACTCCTTCCTGACAATATATGAATAATTATTGTACGTCCATGCAATTCTGGCAAGAATAATGTTCTCATGACGCTGCTAACACGCATAGATGGAGTCCGATTTGAACATGTTTGTGTATTTTCGAAGACACCGTTTCAGCCCAATTATCGGCCATTTCAGGAGATACTGCGTATTGAAAAATGCGTTACGCACCTGAGAAAGTAAAGCCAAATTCTGCGTTCATATTTGACGATATTGCTGTGGAAAACCAAGACCAAATTCGAAAATATTTATGTTTTGGTTGTCATATGGGTGCTGATGTATTTCATCTAAGCCAAACATATTCCGTAATCCCAAAACTGTTAGTTAGGGAAAATGGAAACCTCATTATAACCTTCAAACGAGACAATGTGAATTTAAAACACATTTACGAAGTGAATGTAGGAACTGACATGTCATCAAATGATTCTGTAAAGATATGTGCCGACTGGTGGAATCATTCACAGTATGGGTTTATCGTCATTGATAAAACCAGAAAACTGGATGATGATAGGTATAGGCGAAACTTCCAAGAGTTTCTGTATATATAGACTGGTAAGAGAGGTGAGTGCAGCAGTATACGCTCACCATGGACAAATTCGTGCTCGTATCTGGCTCTCAACCTGAGAGAACGAGTGTGCATAGACATATCATTCGCTTGTACATCGATGCAAAAATGCAGACTATCGTGCATAAAGTTGGAGGTGTGCGCAGCGAGCTACAGGCGTATTACAAGACTCTTCTGAGAATCATCAATGCGTTAAATGAGTTAGTTAATGAAATCGGTAGGAAAGTAACCGATTTAACTCAAAAGGTTGAGGTTATTGCGGGCAAAATAGATGTAGAAGCCCTTGTTATTGAGAAGGGAGAGCAGGCACATACCAAGAGGAAGAAGAGCGGATATATAAAGCCTCACACAGCAGATAAGTCTGATTAGTACACCGAGATGTCAACAAAGCAGGAAGTTATTCAGGCTTGGAATGCTGTTCGAGAGAAATTACGGTTGCTACGGTTAGGGCATATGGATCGACAGGGAACGCTAAGAGAGACCTTTAAGCTGGTTACTGAATCTCTCAGGTGACTCTCAGCAAAAACAAAACCACACGATAACGATGGTGTTGCCACCCGTCAGGCCCCAAGCCAAATACACTCCTGGAAATGGAAAAAAGAACACATTGACACCGGTGTGTCAGACCCACCATACTTGCTCCGGACACTGCGAGAGGGCTGTACAAGCAATGATCACACGCACGGCACAGCGGACACACCAGGAACCGCGGTGTTGGCCGTCGAATGGCGCTAGCGGCGCAGCATTTGTGCACCGCCGTCGTCAGTGTCAGCCAGTTTGCCGTGGCATACGGAGCTCCATCGCAGTCTTTAACACTGGTAGCATGCCGCGACAGCGTGGACGTGAACCGTATGTGCAGTTGACGGACTTTGAGCGAGGGCGTATAGTGGGCATGCGGGAGGCCGGGTGGACGTACCGCCGAATTGCTCAACACGTGGGGCGTGAGGTCTCCACAGTACATCGATGTTGTCGCCAGTGGTCGGCGGAAGGTGCACGTGCCCGTCGACCTGGGACCGGACCGCAGCGACGCACGGATGCACGCCAAGACCGTAGGATCCTACGCAGTGCCGTAGGGGACCGCACCGCCACTTCCCAGCAAATTAGGGACACTGTTGCTCCTGGGGTATCGGCGAGGACCATTCACAACCGTCTCCATGAAGCTGGGCTACGGTCCCGCACACCGTTAGGCCGTCTTCCGCTCCCGCCCCAACATCGTGCAGCCCGCCTCCAGTGGTGTCGCGACAGGCGTGAATGGAGGGACGAATGGAGACGTGTCGTCTTCAGCGATGAGAGTCGCTTCTGCCTTGGTGCCAATGATGGTCGTAGGCGTGTTTGGCGCCGTGCAGGTGAGCGCCACAATCAGGACTGCATACGACCGAGGCACACAGGGCCAACACCCGGCATCATGGTGTGGGGAGCGATCTCCTACACTGGCCGTACACCACTGGTGATCGTCGAGGGGACACTGAATAGTGCACGGTACATCCAAACCGTCATCGAACCCATCGTTCTACCATTCCTAGACCGGCAAGGGAACTTGCTGTTCCAACAGGACAATGCACGTCCGCATGTGTCCCGTGCCACCCAACGTGCTCTAGAAGGTGTAAGTCTACTACCCTGGCCAGCAAGATCTCCGGATCTGTCCCCCATTGAGCATGTTTGGGACTGGATGAAGCGTCGTCTCACGCGGTCTGCACGTCCAGCACGAACGCTGGTCCAACTGAGGCGCCAGGTGGAAATGGCATGGCAAGCCGTTCCACAGGACTACATCCAGCATCTCTACGATCGTCTCCATGGGAGAATAGCAGCCTGCATTGCTGCGAAAGGGGGATATACACTGTACTAGTGCCGACATTGTGTATGCTCTGTTGCCTGTGTCTATGTGCCCGTGGTTCTGTCAGTGTGATCATGTGATGTATCTGACCCCAGGAATGTGTCAATAAAGTTTCCCCTTCCTGGGACAATGAATTCACGGTGTTCTTATTTCAATTTCCAGGAGTGTAGATAGAACATTCGGCGTCAACAGGGGAAGACCGTACATGCTGGGTATGCAGCCTATAAATGTAACTGATGGCACAATACAGATTGGTGATACGCAGTTTGAGAGAACACCAGGCTTATTGAATCTTTCTTTCCTAATATCCACAAGAAACCCATAAATGACTTAGTTACTGACAGGGGAAAGTACCGTGAAATATTGGCTCAAATGGCTCTGAGCACTATGGGACTTTACATCTGTGGTCATCAGTCCCCTAGAACTTAGAACTAGTTAAACCCAACTAACCTAAGGACATCACACACATCTATGCCCGAGGCAGGATTCGAACCTGCGACCGTAGCGGTCACGCGGTTCCAGACTGAAGCACCTAGAACCGCACGGCCACACCGGCCGGCCGTGAAATATTTCATTTGACTGATGTACATAAGATCGCAAAGAGCTAGAGCAAAAATAAATATAAAACCATTTTAGAAACAGTACTTGGTGGTGAAAACAACTACAGCAGCAGCGGTGATGGTATTGACATTGAGCATAAAGCAGTAAAAATCGAATCCCGTAGTACATATATTTTGATGTCCTCAACATGTCGTGGGCTTTTTATAAATAAAATATTTTGAATTTAAAATCTTAAAAATTCTTACAGCTTTTAAAGAACTATAAAAGTTTAAACGATGTTTAAAAATTTTCATAATCGAGAATCATTCTAGCAAAGGCGCCAAGAAGAGGAGGTAAGGGGGACAGGGCGAATGAATCGGGCTATTCATTTAAGAAATCAAAGCTAGCCTAAATGGCTATATGCCTTAACTTTCTTAACGTACGGTTGATCTCCCGTTGTTCGAAGATGTTAAGAACTTTCCCTTTGCGCTCCGGAAGCAAAATTGTAAAACCACATCTAATACCAAAAACTGAGTAACCTGTTCCGGATAAACGTGAACTCAAGTCAGAGCTGGAATCCGAACCAGAAATACGTTTCTTAAACATAAATTCCTAGGACCTTCCAGTTTGACCCACATATTTCGACTGACAATCACTGTTGATGTTGTAAACACCTGACGACTCGTTAACCTCGCGTTTTGTCCTCGATCTGTGTTTAAAATTCAGTCCATAATTCCTAGGAATGAAATATGCTGGGTCAGTACCTTCTGTAGCCAACTGTACACCCATTCTGTTTGAAACCGTTCCATAGCACAGAATACTAGGATAAGAAAAAATCCTAGGGCCATTCTCCTCCACGGGGAGTATTGAAGATGAAACATCCTGTTGATCCTGAGCCGGAGCAGTTCTACGGCTCTTTCCATTTTCCTTTTTTAGAAGGCTCTTGTTAATACTCGGGGCAAAATCAGCGTGGTAGACATTAGAACCTGCTACGAACTGGATGGCCCGATATTAGCGTTCATAAGCTACTTTATGTAATGGGGCGTTACGTAATCCATGAAGCACTGACCGGAAACCTGCCTTTTTATACTCCAGAGGGTAGGAGGAAAAGCTGTGAATAGCCAAATCCGTGGTTGCTCTTTTCTTATAAATGTCGTTTCTCAAAACGATTCACTGACATAGTGACTGACATGTCCAAAATTGGTAACATTCCATTTCTGGACACTACGTTAGGGGAATTGTTTAGAGAATTACATTTATAGCAACCAATAACCACTAATTTGGTTCTTCACAGCTCTTCCTATCACCCTCTAGAGTACAAAAAGGCAGCTTTCCGGTCAATGCTGTTTATAGATTACGTAATGCCTCATTACGTAAACTAGCACATGAAAGCGAATGTAGGGCCATCCACTTCATAGCACGTTCTGATCGATACCATGTATATTTTGTCCCGATGACAAGAGCCTTCTAAAAAAAGGAAATAGCCGTAGGACTTCTCTGGCACAGGATCAACAGGATATTTCATCTTCATTACTTAGCGTGGAGGAGAATGGCCCTAGGGTCTTTTCTTATCATTGTATTCAGTACTATGGAACGGTTTCAAATAGAGTGGGTATACAGTTGGCTACAAAAGATATTGTCCCCGCACATTTCATACCTAGGAATAACACGCTGAGGTTTAAACACAGGTAAAGGATGAAACGAGAACCCCAGAAGGCGTCAGGTGTTTACAACATCACAAGTGGTGATTTTCAGACGAAATATATGGGCCAAACTGGAAGGTCGTTGGAAGTTAGGTTTAAGGAACGCATTTCTGGTTCGGATTCCAGTTGTGCCTTGCGTTCACATTTATCCAGAACGTGTCACTCAGCTTCTGGTATTACATGTCGTTTTAAAATCTTGCATACGGGACGCAAGGGTAACGTTGTTAATATCTTCGACCTGTAGGAGATATGCCGTGCATTAAGATAATCTTCAAACCAAGGCATAATTAAGGCACAAAGCCATTTTGGCTAGCTTTGCTTACTTAAATGAATGGTGTGATTCATTTTCGCTGCCCTCTTACCTCCTCTTCCTTGGTGCCTTTGCTGGAACGATTCTCGACTATGAAAATTTTTAAGAATCGTTCAAATTTCTTTTTTTAGTTTTTTAAATATTGTAAGAAATTTTAAGATTTTAAATTCGAAACGTTATGTCTGTAAATGGCCCACAACAGGTTCTAGGCTTTTATCCCTATGTCTGTGAGTTATTAATATGTGAATCTTCAGGTTTTCGCGGCGCAATGACTGCTCCATTAAGTTTCGGGAATGCAGCCGCATGTATTCTGCTTCTTCTTCTAATATTTCGGCTGTATACCTTTCAGCCATCTCTCTCTGAAGATGGCTGAAAGGTATACAGCCGAAATATTAGAAGAAGAAGCAGAATACATGCGGCTGCATTCCCGAAACTTAATGGAGCAGTTATTAATATGTTTATTTTTGTACGCTCGATTCCCAACTGTTTCCTTAATGTTCATCGGATGATATTTACGCTTCCGCGCATACGCCGCGTCTCTCGGGGCTATGTTTTCATAACCTGCTAGTTCATGTATGGCAGTTGCAGCATTCCGTTACGGCGCGGCTTCGGCTGATGTACCGTTTATTCTATACTGCGTCTTTGCCCCTCCTCCATTTCTTTTCGGTGCTTTTTATAACTTACTCTCTCGTCCCATTTGTTAATAGGTTCGAGTTTCACGCCGAATTTTTAACCCTTGACTATCGGTTTATGTGCAACTTCCCGAATTTTAAAGAAAGGGTTGGGCTCGGTCTGTAAAATAGGCTTGACTACCATAAGTCTTGGGGATACTTGTTATCACCGTGATATGGTCTTTGCGTAACACTGCCCACAGTATCTTTCTTGTTTTTTACTCAGATTTGCACCTAATGATGTAATTTAAAATAAGAAACCGCCGTGGCTTTAATAAAGGATTTAGAATAGCTGCGGCGGATTTTATTCAATACGCTTTTGTTTTTCATTATCTGAACGGCTTATCGCCACGTTTCACTCGCGTGCAAACCTGCACTAACGAAAAATGCGGTCTGCAAAGGCTTCCTAAAATTTTAATTTCTTGTTAGTGTAAGCAACTTCACAGTACACTTCAGAGTGGTTTGCTTAATATGGATGTAGAGGAAATGCGCTGTTCTATGTTGCGTTTCAAGAGCTGGCTGGACAGTCCTGGCGATACGTGCTGTCATATGCCCTCCGATTTCACTACGTCATGCGCGACGGTGTCAGCGTTGGCAGGCTGTAAACAGTTTCTGGTTTCCGCATGGCTGGGCGCCGCCTGGCGGGGTAACGCGTTGCTATCCGCTCACATTGGCCGTGTGCGACAATGCGTACAGGGAAGCATCAGGTGCGCGCGCCTTGTGGACGCGCATATCTGACCATCTGGACAGCTGCCTGCCTGCCCGTTGCTCGTAGCGCAGGGTCGCGGAATCGGATCCTGTTCCGTCACACGGCGCCCACGCATCGCCAGCCGGCTTTGTTCCGCCGCGACATCATCCTCATCGCAGCCTGAAGATGGAGGCAGTGAGTGTTCAACTGTTATTGCTCTAGGCCACCGCGAGACTACTCAGCCGGAAAACGAAATAAAAAGACCCGAGAATATCTACTTTAAATTTAGTTTTATTTGCAGCTTAACAGTGTCGCGAAATGGAGCCTGGCAACTCCACTTTCATTGAAGCAGCATTTGCCAAACAATATCTACATCTACATACTTTCTCCGCAAGCCACTGTACGATAAACATGGCGGAAGATACCTTTCACTACTGTTATTCCCTCTCCGGTACCACTCACAAATGGAGAGAGAGGGAAAGGTTACTGTCTATACACCTCTGTACAAGCCGTAATTTCTTTTATATTGTCTTCGTGGTCCTTACGGGAAATGTACGTTGGCGGCAGTACAATTGTACCGTAGTGAGCCACAAATTCCTCATCCCCAAATTTTCTCAGTAGTGTTTAGCGAAAATAATGTCGTCTTCCATCCAGGGATACCCATTTGAGCCAACGAAACATCTCCGTAATGGTCGCGTATCGATCGAACCAACCGGTAACAAATTTACAACACGCCACTGAACTGCTTCCAGATCTTCCTTTAATCCGACGTGGCGGGAATCCCAAGCATTCTCTCAATAATCCGAAGACGACCATTCGCTCTCCCTCCTACCGACCTTACGCTTTGCAACGTTGCGCCTGTATATTTAATCGATGTTACTGTACCAAGCAGGAAGTCACTAATACTGTATTTGATAATTAGAGCATTGTTTTGCCACATCATCCACATCAACTTACAGTTCTCTACATTCAGAGCACACAACAAATAGATGTGTCTAAGTAATTATGTATCCCTCTGTACTTTCCAGTACAGGTATACGACAGAATCATCAGCAAACAGTCTCAGATTGCTGCCCACCGTATCCGTCAAGTCGCTTATGTATAAAGGTGAGTTTCGCACGACCTATGCTTTCTAAACCGTTGCCAATTTGAGGACTGAAGCTTCTGACTCAAGAAACTTTATTATGTTTGATCTTAGAACATGCTTAAGAATTCTGCAGTGGACAGATGTTAGGGATATTGGTCAGTAATTTTGCTGGTCCGTTCGTTTGCCATTCTTATATGCGAAAGTCACCTGTGGCCTTTTTCCGTCGCTTGGAACTTCGCGCTGGATTTGAGATTGACGATAAATGCAAGCTAAGTAAGGGTCCAATGACGAAGAGTAATTAGTATATATTGGAATTGAGAATCCATCCGAACTTGGCGACTTTCCTGTTTTCAATTGTATCAGTTGCTTCTCAACACCAGGGAATATTTCTATATCTTTCGCAACGGTTAAACGATGGTATGACTGTAGGATCCTCCGTGAATGGAGATTTAACCTTGATATTTAAAACTTCAGCTTTATTTTTGCTCTATACTGTTACCACACCATTTCTTTTCCGACGAGTCACTGGATAGAATCCTTCGACCAACATACTAATTTAACTTTGGACAGAATTTTCTCGGATTCTCGCCAAGATCTTTCGGTAAGATATGACGGGGGACGTTGTATGCTTCACGCAACAGTCTTTTTATACACGTCAGATTTTCTAATATTGCCACTTCTTTGTTTTTTGGACCGGGAATGAAACAATATCTGCTTCCTCAGCATTTTCCTGATTTTGTTATTAAATCATAGTGGGTCATTTCCGCCTCGGCACATACGACTCCAGAGCGCGATTTACAGTCGGGTTAAATCTGGCCACAGTTCCTCTACGCCCGTCATATCGGAACTAAATGATGTCCATTCACTGTGTTAGTAGGATGCTAACAACTGCTAATCTGCTCTTTCTAGCATAAAAATTCTCCCAATATTCTTGATGGATCTGTTAACTTTGAAAATCATCGTCGCTCTGATATCATGATCACTGATACCTGTCTCTCTACTGACACTTCTTTGTAGCTAGAAGGTAAAGAATATTTCCATTGGGTGTGGGTTGGTTCAAATGGCTCTGAGCACTTTGGGACTTACCTTCTGAGGTAATCAGTCCCTTAGAACTGAGAACTACTTAAACCTAACTAACCTAAGGACATCACACACATCCATACCCAAGGCAGGATTCTAACCTGCGACCGTTGTAGTCGCGCGGTTCCAGACTGTAGCGCCTAGAGCCGCTTGGACACCCCGGCCGGCGGTGTGGGTTGTCGAACTAGCTGTTCAAGAAAATTTTCGTAAAATCTGCTCAGATCCACAATACAAAACTGCCTGTCTGTACCACCTGCAATGAATCTACAGAGGTCCCAGGCTATATTCTGTAAGTTAAAGTCGCATTTCCGCGCTGTTGAGTGCAGACTTTCTTTGAACGATTCTACCACTGTTACGGCGGAATCGCGTGGCCAGTAAAAACATACGATGATTATCTTGTTCACTTGAGCCGGTTACACACATCCACATGAATTTCGCAGTCAGACCTGTATAGGCACAATACTTTTGTCCGCTGCCGTTAACAGTCCCCCATCTATGGTGTCTAACCTGACTTTTCGATATACATTCCACGCCTCGCTTAGTATTTCACTGCTTTCTATTTTGGGTTTCATCCAGCTTTCGGTTCCGAGTGTAATTTGAACGATACAACTTTTTTGTAGAGCGCTAAATTCAGGTAATTTGTTACGAATGCTCCGATAAAACAAGCCGTTATAATTTTGATAGTCGAAGTGTCAGTATTTTGTACGCGGTCTGATTTAGCCCTACGCGGTCGGCGAAAGAGCATTCAACAGAAGACCTCAAACTATCGCATAGCCTTTTTCCTTAAAGAAAAAAGAAATGTACGCTCCGCACGTATTCTGCTATCCTAGCCGACTAGCTGCTGTCTCTATATAGTGCAGTACAACACTGACTTGTCGTGGCGAGTCCTACAACTCTCCACCCCATAACGCAAGTCTACAAATCTTCTAACATTCTGCGTGGTGTCTGTTTGTTCTATATCGTGTCTCCCTACCACTTTCGCGCAACGACACTCTGAGCGTGTTTTTTAGGGAATTGACTAGTTTGAACCTGGGACCTGTTGCTGGTAAGGAGACGTCAGACCACACATGACATTTAGAGTTTAGAAGAGTTCAGTGAGACTAGCGATGATATAACCAAATACTTAATGATTTCAGTGTCAGCTCCACTGCACTCCGCCGGCCGAAGTGGCCGTGCGGTTAAAGGCGCTGCAGTCTGGAACCGCAAGACCGCTACGGTCGCAGGTTCGAATCCCGCCTCGGGCATGGATGTTTGTGGTGTCCTTAGGTTAGTTAGGTTTAACTAGTTCTAAGTTCTAGGGGACTAATGACCTCAGCAGTTGAGTCCCATAGTGCTCAGAGCCATTTGAACCATTCCACTGCACTCCCTGTAAAAGAATCTTAATACTAACTAAATTTAGTGGAAGGTGTTCAAGGCTTTCCTACTTTTAGTTAGCTGGTAAAATAACGTCGAAAAAGCAGTTAAATTTACCATTGGAAATTTTATTCTACTCACAAAACATTGTTTATAAATTGTACTATTGATAAAAGGAAGTGTTTTAATACAGGATGATAGAAACCAACTGCGTTCAACAAAAATGTGAACGAATATTCCCTGAGTGGGTTTTCAAGTTCTACAATGGATCGAAGGATGACCTATGCCATATCACATCTATAATCTAGGTTTAAATTAAGTTTCACAAGAGAGAAAACTATCAATGGTCAACAGTGACCCTCAATTATCTTTAATTACTTAACTAACTTGTCGTAAATTACAGTGGCTGATGTGGCTTCTTGTTAACTATATAACAGAAAAATTATCGCGTTTTAGATTTTTACTTCAAGTGGCAAATGTGAACACCATGAGCTTTAATTGACGATCGACACTAGTATTACGCAAAAAGGGGGTGTAACAGATGAGACTTCTGCAGTTCTGAGTGAAGCTTTATGCGCTGTTATGCGGCATCGCGTGCGGTCATTACCTTGTCGGTGTTCGTCAGGGGGCAGCGGGCAGCACAGCTCCGCTCACCTCGCCGTCTCTGAAGCAACTCTCGTCCTAACTTCTCCTTACTACAATTTACCGACGCTGGTTTAAAAAAAACTATCCGGCTGTGTTTTCATCTGACCAGTCAGGGTCTCAATGTTAACCTTAAGCTCCGCCTACAAAAATTCTGTCAATCCAATGAGAAACATTATACTTTTCGTGGTGGGGCAATGTTTTTAAAGTTTGCAACGTAACAGAGACGCGAAAAAGTCTCACGCTAAAACTTGCAGCTGGTGTGGTCCTTTTAGTGTTATCGTAAGATCTATACTGTTCTTCTGGAGGGCTCTATCTTTTTACATGTCCTGGGGGGTGGTCCTGAGGTAACAGAGACGCGAAAAAGTCTCACGCTAAAACTTGCGGCTGGGCTAGCCCTTTTTGTGTTATCGTAAGATCTATACTGTTCTTCTGGAGGGCACTAGCTTTTAACATGGGCTGGGGGGTGGTCCTAGTGGTTAGCTGGCGACGTGGGTGTCAGTCCCTTATCGTAGGGCCTTCCAGCTTAACATGGTTCTGCTCTCGGCTTCTGTTCTCGCTTCTCCCCTGGGAACTGCGTCTGTCTCACGGTGGGAAGGTATAACATGCATTTAGGCATTCTTGAGTTAGTCTGTGGTATTCCATTTGCTCACTCGTTACTCGTGTTACTTTGGTTAATTTAATGTCATGATTTATTCGGAGCTATGTGACATACTACTGGATTTGCTTATCATGTCAGGGTTTTCATGGAAGGTGTTGGATTTGCCTGACACCTTACAGTGGTTAGGAGCTTCCCTTGAAGTAACCAATTTGCAACAGTTCGCTGTGTCACAATGGTGCCAACTGCTGCGCAGATTGCTGCTGCTGATGCAGTACAATGTGCCAGAGCCATACAGCGTACACGGTGGTCTTCCCTCTCGGCTATGCGACGTGGACCTCCGGAGCCCGGTCATCTCGCCACCGTGCACTCTCGTGACCACAGCTACCAGCAATCGTGTACAGTGGTTATATTCCTGCCAAATCTTTCTGCAGTATCGCAGAAGAAACATCCAGCTTCTTGTAGTCCTATTGCACTACCTCGTTCAAACTCAATGAGATGCTGATAATGGTGTCTTTGTCGCCTTAAAGGCATTCTTGGCTAACATCAACTCACCCCGTCCGGTGTCATAGGTAAATAACGCTCACGACCCTTACAGCGTGTATTTAAAGCAAACCTAATTTTCATCCTCATAGTGGCTCTACTAGCGACATTCCTACGCGACTGGGGCAAAATTTAAATAACCATCTTTCAAATGTAGAACACGCCTAGCAACTTTCATTTATGTCGCTCAACTCGTTCTTGGTGTTGTGACTTTTTTTACCATCAGTGTATTTGTTGCAAATAGTCAGTAGCTAAGAAGAAATAAATTAAAATGTCATCCATGATGTGAAAGTTTTTCACGCATCACAATTTTTGTGAAGTCATATCTTCTGGACTGTGTGTTGTACAATGAGACATGTTTGCATGTACAGTCGTGCTCAAAAGTATCTGAACGACCTGAATTGCATTTCGCCTGATTCGCATGGAACCCAAATAACGCAGCTGTCTAGCAGGTCCTCTAATCGCTCCTTGGTACAGTCGTTTGACTATTGAAAATGGTTCCAACAAGTCACCACTAGAAAACTCTGCTCTGTATCGCAATAACTCAAGATGTCAAGTAATACCACGATACTAGAAATATCAGGGAACACCTTATCACAGATAAGACTGTCCTTAAGGCTTGTAAGCTCACATTTATTGCAATAAATGACATACCTGAAATGTTACCACTCTCAATATTACGTCAGATAGGTAATGCACGTAGTAAGTTCGTCGTATTCATGATTTCCTCTTCAAAGTAACATACCGAACTTGTTATTTAACACAAAATGGCATTAAATATTTAAGTTATTCACGAGTACCTAGTTGAGAATATGCATGAACTTCAAATGACACGAGGAACCGCCTCGTTCTGCACATTGATTCAAACCCAGGTCATGCAGACTAAGATTTCGTGACTAACGAAAACTAACAGTCATTCCTGACTAGGCATACAGAGAGTGATATACCTCGATTTTAGACAGTATAAGGTAGCAAATATCAACTTTAAATTACATAACGTAAACATTCTTAACGGACGCGAATTCCTACCCAGCACCTACTGTCCCCGTTAACGAACTACGAGAGATGTTAAATATTGCTTCTTCACAAGTAACTTACTTGAAATGCCGTGAGGTAAAGCTTTGTGTTGGACATGGATTCGAACCCAGAACCTAATAGGATTGATATCGAAGCACAATCAACTGTGACATATCGGATTTTTTCGGCAGTAGGTAGACGTTTTAACTGAAATGACGAGACGAGACAATTTTTTTCCTTCCCACGGCTCCAACCCGGCACCTATCGCTGTTATATTCTAGAGAAAACGAACGTTAAATATGGGTTTGCTACACTAGCAGCGGCGTGTGAGCATTTTTGAACTAGAAATAATACGACGAAGAGTTCAGTGTTAACTGGAAATCGAACCCCACAAATATCGTTGTTGACTACACACCAAGAGACGTCGGCTACCAAAGCTACCACCAGCAGCTCGGAATAACATCCTTGAACTTATTGTGATCTCTCAAATAGTTCTGTGTCTCATTGGGAGTCAAAATCGTCGGATTTCGTTAGTGTTGACAAAGAATGAAAATGCATTAAAAATCCAAACTATTATCTACCGACCTTGCCGTTGGTGGGGAGGCTTGCGGGCCTCAGCGATACAGATGGCCGTATCGTAGGTGCAACCACAACGGAGGGCTATCTGTTGAGAGGCCAGACAATCGTGTGGTTCCTGAAGAGGGGCAGCAGCCTTTTCAGTAGTTGCAGGGGCAACAGTCTGGATGATTGACTGATCTGGCCTTGTAACACTAACCAAAACAGCCTTGCTGTGCTGGTACTGAAAGAAAGGGGAAACTACAGCCGTAATTTTTCCCGAGGGCATGCAGCCTTACTGTATGGTTAAATGATGATGGAGTCCTCTTGGGTAAAATATTCCGGAGGTAAAATAGTCCCCCATTCGGATCTCCGGGCGGGGACTACTCAAGAGGACATCGTTATCAGGAGAAAGAAAACTGGCGTTCTGCGGATCGGAGCGTGGAATGTCAGGTCCCTTAATCGGGCAGTTAGGTTAGAAAATTTGAAAAGGGAAATGGAGAGGTTAAAGTTAGATATAGTGGGAATTAGTGAAGTTCGGTGGCAGGAGGAACAATACTTCTGGTCAGGTGACTACAGGGTTATAAACACAAAGTCAAATAGGGGTAATGCAGGAGTATGTTTAATAATGAATAGGAAAAAAGGAACGCGGGTAAGCTTCTACAAACAGCTTAGTGAACGCATTATTGTGGCCAAGATAGACCCGAAGCCCACACCTACTACAATAGTACAAGTCTATATGCCAACTAGCTCTGCAGATGATGAAGAAATTGATGAAATGTACGGTGAGATAAAAGAAATTATTCCGGTAGTGAAGGGAGACGAAAATGTAATAGTCATGGGTGACTGGAATTCGAGAGTAGGAAAAGGGAGGGAAGGAAACATAGTAGGTGAATATGGATAGGGGGAAAGAAATGAAAGAGGAAGCCGTCTGGTAGAATTTTGCACAGTGCATAACTGAAACATATCTAACACTTGGTTCAAGAATGATAATAGAAGGTTGTACGCGTGGAAGAATCCTGGAAATACTAGAAGGTATCAGATAGATTATATAATGGTAAGACAGAGATTTAGGAACCAGGTATTAAATTGTAAGACATTTCCAGGGGCAGATGTGGACTCTGACAACAATCTATTGGTTGTGAGCTGTAGATTAAAACTGAAGAAACTGCAAAAAGATGGGAATTTAAGGAGATGGGATCTGGACAAACTGATTAATCCAGAGGTTGTACAGAGTTTCAGGGAGAGCATAAGGGAACAATTGTCACAAATGGGGAAAGAAATACAGTGGAAGAAGAATGGGTAGCTCTGAGGGATGAAGTGGTGAAGGCAGCAGAGGATCAAATAGGTAAAAAGACGAGGGCTAGTAGAAATCCTTGGGTAACAGAAGAAATATTGAATTTAATTGATGAAAGGAGAAGATATACAAATGCAGTAAATGAAGCAGACAAAAAGAAATACAAACGTCTCAAAAATGGGATCGACAGGAAGTTCAACATGGCTAAGAAGGGATGGCTAGAGGACAAATGTAAGGATGTAGAGGCTTATCTCACTAGGGGTAAGATGGATGCTGCCTACAGGAAAATTAAAGAGACCTTTGGAGAAAAGAGAACCACTTCTAGGAATATCAAGAGCTCAGATGGGAACCCAGTTCTAAGCAAAGAAGGGAAAGCAGAAAGGTGGAAGGAGTATATAGAGGGTCTATACAAGGGCGACGTGCTTGAGGACAATATTCTGGAAATGGAAGAGGATGTAGATGAAGATGAAATGGTATATACGATACTGCGTGAAGAGTTTGACAGAGCACTGAAAGACCTGAGTCGAAACAAGGCCCCGGGAGTAGACAACATTCCATTAGAACTACTGACGGCCTCGGGAGAGCCAGTCATGACAAAACTCTACCATTTGGTGAGCAAGATGTATGAGACAGGCGAAATACCCTCAGACTTCAAGAAGAATACGATAATTCCAATCCCAAAGAAAGCAGGTGTTGATAGATGTGAAAATTACCGAACAATCAGTTTAATAAGCCGCAGCTGCAAAATACTAACGCGAATTCTTTACAGACGAATGGAAAAACTTGTAGAAGCCCACCTTGGGGAATACCAGTCTGGATTCCATAGAAATATTGGAACACTTTAGGCAACACTGACCTTACGACATCCCTTAGAATAAAGATTAAGGAAAGGCAAACCTACGTTTCTAGCCTTTGTCGGCTTAGAGAAAACATTTGACAATGTTGACTGGAATACTCTCTTTCAAATTCTAAAGGTGGCAGGGATAAAGTAGAGGGAGCGAAAGGCTATTTACAATTTGTACAGAAACCAGATGGCAGTTATAAGAGTCGAGGGACATGAAAAGGAAGCAGCGGTTGGGAAGGGAGTGAGACAGGGTAGTAGCCGCTCCCCGATGTTACGTAATCTGTATATTGAGCAACCAGTAAAGGAAACAAAAGAAAAATTCGGAGTAGGTATTAAAATCCATGGAGAAGGAATAAAAACTTTGAGGTTCGCCGATGAAATTGTAGTTCTGTCAGAGACAGCAAAGGACTTGGAAGGGCAGTTGAACAGAATGGACAGTGTCGTGAAGGGAGGGTATAAGATGAACATCAACAAAAGCAAACAAGGATAATGGAATGTAGTCGAATTAAGTAGGGTGATGCTGAGGGAATTAGATTAGGAAATGAGACACTTAAAGAAGTAAACGAGTTTTGCTATTTGGGGAGCAAAGTAACTGATGATGGTCGAAGTAGAGAGAATATAAAATGTAGACTGGCAGTGGCAAGGAAAGCATTTCTTAAGAAGAGAAATTTGTTAACATCGAGTATAAATTTAAGTGTCTGGAAGTCGTTTCTGAAAGTATTTCTAAGGAGTGTAGCCATGTATGGAAGTGAAACATGGACGATAAATAGTTTGGACAAGACGAGAATAGAAGCTTTCGAAATGTGGTGCTACAGAAGAATGCTGAAGATCAGATGGGTAGATCACATAACTAATGAGGAGTTATTGAATAGAATTGGGGAGGAGAGGAGTTTGTGGTACAACTTGACAAGAAGAAGGGACCGGTTGGTAGGACATGTTCTGAGGCATCAAGGGATCACAAATTTAGCATTGGAGGGCAGTGTGGAGGGTAAAAATCATAAGACTTGAATACACTAAGGAGATTCAGAAGCATGTAAGTTTCAGTAAGTACTGGGAGATGAAGAAGCTTGCTCAGGATAGAGTAGCATGGAGAGCTGCATCAAACCAGTGTCAGGACTGAAGACCACCACCACAACAACAACAACAACAACAACAACATGTGATTCTTGAGTTTCTCCCGGCGTATTTGATAGTCAAAATATCCACGGGTGTACTGCCGGTCTACAGTGTCCAACGGGCACAATATTTCGGCGATCATACATGTCGCCATCATCAGGTGAACTGACGGACTGAGCTCCTGTGAACGTGCCGGCACGGAGATCCGTACACTATGGCTGCTCAGGTGGAACTGGGTTCGGTCGCGGCGGCGGCGGATTTAAATACCCTCCGCCCGCGGCGCGCTCACTCCGCAGTCCGCGCCCCGCGCCACGGTCGCGCGGTGGAACAGATTGCGACGGCGTCTGAGATGACGTCGGTGTGATGGCTCCGTCCGCCGTGGTCGTCACAACTATACATTTGCTCGATTTACTCTTGATTAACCCAGTCGCTGGTTCCCAAGCCTTGCTAAGATCATAGCCACAGTCACGATTTATGAGGTCGTCATTGGTGCGAATTTCGATGGCCTCTCTAACAACGCTGTCCCAGTATCTCGACGTCTGTACCAGAATCCTCGTGCGTTCATACTCCATAGCGTGATTTTCCGACAAACAATGTTCAGCGACCGCCGACTTGCTCGGATACATCAGTCGAGTGTGCCTCTGGTGTTCACGGCATCGATCCTCGACGGTACGCATCGTCTGACCAATATACGACTTGCCTCATTGACACGGAATCTGGTACACGCCGGCCTTCCTCAAACCGAGGTCATCTTTGGCGCTCCCCACCAGTGCACGAGTTTTATTCGGAGGACAAAACACCGTTCCGACCCGGTGTTTCTTCAAAATGCACGCGATCTTTCCCGAGAGTGCGCCTGTATATGGGATAAACGCAGTGCCTACCTCCTCCCTCGTGATTTCATCCATATCCACAGGTTGTCCTGTAGTGGTTGGGCGGAGAGCACGTTGAATCTGCCACTCTGAGTACCCATTTTTTCGAAATACAGTTCTCAGATGTTCCAATTCCTGGGGTAGACTCTCTGCGTCAGAGATAGTGCGCGCCCTATGTACTAGAGTTTTAAGTACCCCATTCCTCTGTGAAGGGTGGTGGCAGCTGTCTGCGTGCAAATACAGATCAGTGTGCGTTGTCTTCCGATACACCCCATGACCTAGGGTGCCGTCAGGCCTTCTCTTGACCAAGACGTCAAGAAAAGGTAGTTTACCCTCCGTTTCAGTCTCCATAGTGAATTTGATGTTGGGGTGTATGGAGTTTAGATGTGTAAGGAAGTCAAGGTGTTTATCCATACCATGTGGCCAGATGACGAAGGTGTCGTCCACGTAACGGAAAAAGCAAGTAGGTTTCCATTCGGATGACGACAGGGCTTCCTCCTCGAAGTTCTCCATGTACAAATTCGCTACCACCGGTGAGAGTGGGCTACCCATGGCGACTCCCTCCGTCTGTTCGTAGTATTCTCCATTAAAAAGAAAATACGTGGAAGTCAAGACATGCCTAAAAAGTTCAGTGGTCTTCTCGTCAAACTTCTGACTAATCAATTCTAGTGACTCTCGCAGGGGTACCCTCGTGAACAAGGAAACGACGTCAAAACTCACCATGATATCTGACTCACCCAACGTGAAGCTATCAAGGCGTTTAACAAAATCCACGGAATTACGGATGTGATGAGGGCATTTACCCTTGTAAGGACTTAATATTCCCGTCAGGTATTTGGCCAACAAATATGTAGGTGCCCTGATGTTGCTGACAATGGGGCGTAATGGTACCCCCTCTTTGTGAACCTTCGGGAGTCCATATAGTCTAGGCGGTACCGGACCTTGGGGTAACAATTTCTTAGCGTCACCCTCCGGTAAATCTGCGTCCTTGAGAAGCGACCTCGTCTTGTTGTCCACCTTCATTGTAGGGTCAACGCTGATCTTCCGGTAGGAATCGTCATTTAGCAGGCTCTGCATCTTATCAGTGTAGTCCTTATGGGAGACAACAACTGTAGCATTGCCTTTGTCGGCCGGTAAGACAACAATTTCAGAGCGCTCCCTCAGATCACGAATGGCCGCCCTCTCTTTACTAGTGATATTTGACTTCATCGGCTTGGATTTCGTCAACGCACGACAAGTTTCACGACGTATTTCCTCAGCTGATTCAGGCGGAAGTCGAGCTGCAACCTGTTCAACAGCACTAACAATTTCTGCGACCGGAGTGAACTTGGGGGTGGGAGCGAAGTTGAGACCTTTCTGCAAAACCGAGACCGCATCATCACTCAACACCATGCCACTCAAATTGATGACAGTGTTGCCCGGAACCTGCAGTGATGGTATGTCAAGGAGACGTGAGAACTTAGCTGTTTGACGTCCCGTTGCCTTCTTATGGGCGGAATCAGCTGCAACCCAGGTGACACCATCAATCCAATCCCAGGAAAAGGAAGTGAAATTACTAGCCAGTTGCAAATGTAGTTTGAGTAATTCCTGTGAGATAAACTCAAGGCTCCGGCGGGTGAATTGTACTCTCTCACGTACCAATGCGAGGCTGGCTCGTTTCTTGATTCTCTTAGCTGCTGCAGAATCGATGTGATGCATAACCTTAGCAAAATTTGGAACAACGTTGTCGGAACGACATCTCTTTAGAAAGGCAAGAGTACTTAGCAAACGACATCTACGGTGGCGCAACTTTTCAAATTTCTTCATGCTGCGATACATCTCCTCCCCGTAAAGGTGTATGATGTGATTCTTGAGTTTCTCCCGGCGTATTTGATAATCAAAATATCCACGGGTGTACTGTCGGTCTACAGTGTCCAACGGGCACAATATTTCGGCGATCATACATGTCGCCATCATCAGGTGAACTGACGGACTGAGCTCCTGTTGAAACGTCCCCTTTTAATAATTTTACACAACTGTGCTTATACTGACACACAATATTTTGTTAGCGCAACGCAATCTGACTTTCAAAATTCCCTACAAAAGAATGGCCCTGACTAACATTAAACTATACCTTTCACAAATCACTTACCTCACAAAAATCTTCGCTACTCAAGCTACTGCAATACAGCGAGCGCCACTACTGCCAGCTAAATAAAAGATTCAAACTATGGAAGGCACTAACTACTGATAGGGATAGTTAGCAAATGAAAGATATTAATAGAGAACAAAGAATGTATTTACCTTGATATCATCATATATATAGCAGTTCATGACAAATTACAAAACTCCGCCATCTCTCTCCCCACATCCACCACTGCTGGCGGCTCACCTCCAACTGCCCAACGCTATGCGCTGTTCACAGCCAGCTGCCTAACACTACAATGGCGAGTATTACAACAATGCAAAGCAGCCACAGACTGCACACAGCACAGCCAGTGATTTTCATACAGAGGTGGCGTTACCAATAAAAAAACCTAAACAGCCTACTTACACTGTGAACGTGCCGGCACGGAGATCCGTACACTATGGCTGCTCAGGTGGAACTGGGTTCGGTCGCGGCGGCGGCGGATTTAAATACCCTCCGCCCGCGGCGCGCTCACTCCGCCGTCCGCGCCCCGCGCCACGGTCGCGCGGTGGAACAGATTGCGACGGCTTCTGAGATGACGTCGGTGTGATGGCTCCGTCCGCCGTGGTCGTCACAACTATACATTTGCTCGATTTACTCTTGATTAACCCAATCGCTGGTTCCCAAGCCTTGCTAAGATTATAGCCACAGTCACGATTTATGAGGTCGTCATTGGTGCGAATTTCGATGGCCTCTCTAACAACGCTGTCCCAGTATCTCAGTTGCAAATAGGAAAAGCTCTTTATCCACGTACGAAGGTTGTAAAACAAACTTCTCACAGTTTGTGTCAGGTTGATCTTTTCGTCTGATGGCACTGCGTAAGTATTTTGTCTAACAGGTATCACAAGTAATCTTCCTGTAGCTGTGGGAATCATTGGTTGAAAACGAGATTAACACCGGTGGGTACAGTACTGCTAAATGTTCAAAATGATTATCAACCTAAGTCTGAGTTCATCCACAAACAGAGGCGTATTTATAAAATTGAAGCTAGACTGTGTATCCTTGTCTTCCTTGAGTGGGCATCGGAAGGCGTTTACACACACGTATATCAGGGTAGTCCGAAAAGGAAGGTCTCCAAAGGGACACGCAAGTGCCAACGCTGGCACAAATGGGAAATCATTAATTTTAATGCCAAGTGAACCCAGAGCAGTAGTTTCATGGTGGCAAAGTGAAGAAGAATACGACTACGGATTCCAAGGTCTCAGGTTCATTCCCTCTTCAGGCTCACGAATTTTATGTGTCATTTTACACTTATTTCCCATCGGGCAGTGTTTGTTGACGTCAAAAATGCCTAGTTGCACTGTTATCCGAAAGCCACATTAAACTGTAGGTTCACCTATTAACTTGCTAGGAAATTCAAATCAAATGTCGGAGGAAAGCAATGGCATACCACCTCCAACAAGACCGTGCCTATTAAAGCACTGTTGTGTTCAAACCACTGTTCTGACTGATGACCGCTTTACATTCTATGGGTTCTAATGTTAAAGATCTTCGGGTTATTAACATTTTTGTGCTTTCATGCTGTAGCTTTGATACCAGTAAACGTAAGTAACCGGTCGAGCACTGTCACCGTTCGAGTTGTCAGGGTGGTAGACGACGATTCTGTCGACCCCAGTTACAATCTTGGTCATAGCTATGTTTCAGTCGAATAACTGTATGTGACTTTCTGCGTATTTCAAAATATATGTTCAACTGCTTGTGAAATCTTATGGGACTTAACAGCTAAGGTCATCAGTGCCTAAGCTTACATAGTGTTTGTTGTTGTTGGTGTTGTTATTGTTGTTGTTGTTGTCTTCAGTCCTGAGACTGGTTTGCTGCAGCTCTCCATGCTACCCCATCCTGTGCAAGCTGCTTCATCTCCCAGTACTTACTGCAACGTACATCCTTCTGAATCTGCTTAGTGTATTCACATCTTGGTCTCCCTCAACGATTTTTACCCTCCACACTGCCCTCCAATGCTAAATTTGTGATCCCTTGATGCCTCAAAACATGTCCTACTAACCGGTCCCTTCTTTTTGTCAAGTTGTGCCACAAACTCCTCTTCTCCCCAGTTCTATTCAATACTTCATCATTAGTTATGTGATCTACCCATCTAATCTTCAGCATTCTTCTGTAGCACCACATTTCGAAAGCTTCTATTCTCTTCTTGTCCAAACTATTTATGGTCCATGTTTCACTTCCATACATGGCTACACCCCATACAAATACTTTCAGAAACGACTTCCTGTCACTTAAATCTATACTCGATGTTAACAAATTTCTCTTCTTCAGAAACGCTTTCCTTGCCATTGCCAGTCTACATTTTATATCCTCTCTACTTCGACCATCGTCAGTTATTTTGCTCCCCAAATAGCAAAACTCATTTACTACTTTAAGCGTCCCATTTCCTAATCTAATTCCCTCAGCATCATTTGACTTAATTCGACTTCATTCCATTATCCTCGTTTTGCTTTTGTTGATGTTCATCCTATATCCTCCTTTCAAAACACTGTCCATTCCGTTCAACTGCTCTTCCAAGTCCTTTGCTGTCTCTGATAGAATTACAATGTCATCGGCGAACCTCAAAGTTTTTATTTCTTCTCCATGGATTTTAATACTTACTCCGAATTTTTCTTTTGTTTCCTTTACTGCTTGCTCAATATACAGATTAAGTAACATCGGGGAGCGGCTACTACCCTGTCTCACTCCCTTCCCAACCACTGCTTCCCTTTCATGCCCCTCGACTCATAGCTGCCATCTGGTTTCTGTACAAATTGTGAATAGCCTTTCGCTCCCTGTATTTTACCCCTGCCACCTTTAGAATTTGAAAGGGAGTATTCCCGTCAACATTGTCAAATGCTTTATCTAAGTCTACAAATGATAGAAACGTAGGTTTGCCTTTTCTTAATCTTTTTCTTACACACTACTTAACCTAAATTATCCTAAGGACAAACACACACACCCATGCCCGAGGGAGGATGCGAACCTCCCCCGGGACCAGCCGCACAGTCCATGACTGTAGCGCCTTAGATCTCAAGATATACTTTTATACACTTGGTACGCATCCAAAACGATATCTGATAGAGCTGTATTTAGCAACATGAATCAGATATGTTTTCGTGCAATATACCGGACAACACATCAGTGCAGCTTGATTTCGTTTGTGTGTTGCCCATGGTGCAAGAAATATTTATATTTTGCTTGCTTCTGTGATCGGTTTCACCCCACTGAATGCGAGCAAGCTCACGAATAGACTGTCAATAACTGGAATTACGCAATAATACACTTAAGTTGTGTTTTCGCATTATGTATCCCAATGAAACTATCTGTATAACAGGTTATATGCCTATTTGCTTATTATTTGCGCTTCTCGCTGCTTTCCTCAAAAAATAAAAATTAAGAGAGAGAGAGAGAGAGAGGGAGAGAGAGAGAGAGAGAGAGAGAGAGAGAGAGAGTGAGGGAAAACAGAAGTATATTTCAAATATCAGCTCGGTGACGCCGTGCTCGTCTCGTCATGTAAAGCAGGGTTAGTTGATAGGTAATATCTCGTTGTACTAACGATATGTATGGCTACAGGGCTATTTCTGTTCTCTCTGCAAACAACCATAACAGAATTCAGTAACAAAGTGCTAAGAACCCCTTTGCAGTGGTCCTATTAAACACGTAGGCTTTCTTGGTTATTTTGTTAATCGTTTGTAATGCAGTAAACATCCTTGATTACTGATTTGTTATTACTACAATGTTTATTGCTATTCGTCACCTCACTACTGCTTTCCTATCACTCATTGCTGCCGATGCACTTAACGAATAGATCAGGATGAATGGAATGTGGGATGTTTCGTCACGTAGAATATACACATTTATCTCGGCGTCTTGTGTTCAGGGTAATATGAAAATCTCAATAAGAGAAGACGACAACGATATGCCGGTTATGAAGGCAATAACACCCAAATATTTCTGTCGACTTAACACCATGACGACAGACAAATTGGCGTCTCACTGTATTTTGATTATAATTGGTTAGCCTTCTTGTGACCTCGTGTAATACCTCGTGGGAGCAGGCATAACATTTTGTTTTTTGAACACCGAAGCATAACACACAAAGATAGTAGATGGATGGATACAAAGAAACAGACTCATGGGTGTGGATCCAGTTCACCACTAGAAGACTAAACAAGAGGGAAACATTACGAAAGCAATGAATACGCTGGTTAGTATACATTATTTTTATAGATCTGAAGATGAAAAAGCGCAGATCTGCACAGTGCCCGCATCTGCACTTTAGTTTCTGTCTTAATGGGCATAATTTTTAGTTTCTTCTCTTCTGAATTTTCAAATGAATTGATTATTACGTGGTACTGAATAATATGTTAACTATGTTTCTTACAGCTTCCATTTGCACCAACATTTTTCTACATTCTCGTGCAATTCATGAAATACTACTTGTATGATCACAAGACTGCACATAGATGCAATCGATTTCGAGGTGCAAAGTGTTTGTTGCCTTACTTTTCGTGACAGGTGGGCAAAGTTGATTTCCAAAGACTTTTAATTGTGCTGAAATAACCATTGTCACAAAGTAACAAGGTAGGTGTTTTATTCGTATATATTTTGTGGGAAACTGTAATGATGATGGAAGATTACACACCTGAATGTTTGACACAACTGGTAGGAGAAAATGCTGCATATTAACCAAAGCCCGTGCCTCCTCTCTGTATCCTCCTATGACATGAGCACAGGATGCTCCTCCCATAACGCTACAGAGCTGTTCCTAGCACAGCTGAGAATTGGCAACATCGTCATAAACATTTGGCAACACTGTGACAGTGCAATCACTTCCGCATATGGTACTGAATTGACTCGCTAAATTTATGTGATGTTCCCTTTCCATTTGAATGACTGGTGCTATATAATCCTCATGTAATCTAAGACCCTGAGACAGAAAATTCAATTTTTTGGCTAAAGAAATGCTATTCTTCACGTAAGTGACAACTTTTATTATCTTTCACGATGCAGTATGAGGCTGAAGGACCAACATCACAATGAGAGTGGCATGCTGGCAGCAGTGTGCCCGTAGCCCTGTGGTACCGCCCATGTCTCTTGTCGCAACGGTTCAAGGAGTCATCAGTTCTAACCATGTTAGGGGCCAGCATGTGCAAGCTTTTTTTCTGACTTATTTTATGGGGCTGCGAATTTCTAGGTAAAATTATTTAACGATATCAGGAGAAAACCATTACACATCAAATCCTCTTGGTAGCTCGACACAGTAAATTGTGTTAATGGTCATCGATCTCGGCTTTCTGACTGCCAAGCTGCTTCACAATACAAGCGTCTCTGAAGAAATTCGAATGGACCATCAACGATACAAAATTCAATATTGTTCTTCTCTTAAGGCTCATATGCCAGGGTGATAAGTATGAAGGAAAGGAACTTCTTGGTCACTACAGGGCCTTTACGCTAAATTTCCAAAGTAGCATTTAGGAACTCTCTGCAGACGTTTGCTAACAGCGGCTCTAGCAACTTTCTTTTTCTATGGGTAGCTTCAAATATGGGCAATTTTGTCGCCTTAAATCCAATTGAATATTTTAAATATCACTTTTAAACAGCGTTCACTTCTCCATTATTTAATGTATGGACCTCAAAACAAGCAATTGACACAATGTTTCGCATCCATTTCCCATAGGGATTCAAAGAAAGAAACATATTACATTGCATTTACTCTCTGTGCCTGGACATCCATGACAAAAATAAATTATTTGAAGAATTTGCTGTGAAAGGAAAAAGAACAGGACGTGACGCTTTAATTATAGTGCACTGGATCAGAAAGAATGAAATTAATTCCATGCCACATTGATGTATTGCATACTAGTGTAATAAAATACTCATAAAATAAAAACGGTTTTGTGCCTCCATTGCTATCGAGTGTGAAACACAAATCGTAGACAGATTTTATGGGTCACCCCTCAACAACATTAAAGCTTTTACACCGTCGAGAGTGAGGAGTGGAGCAGACGTCGGCAGAAGGCGAGGCAGAGCAGTGCCTCAGCCCCCGCCAGTAGGCAGCAAATGGGTCCCAAACAACTCAGACACAAGTAGTGTTCAGAGGCAGATGGTCAGCCAAGAAATCTCTTGCTAAAATATTGTTGAACCAAACCGTTATTACCAATGTTAGAGAAAGCGAAATATATTGTAGGTTCGCTTGAATTATACTCACAGCTTCAGCACCGAGAGGAAAGGGGCAATAAATATTCTGTCAACGTGTGATTTTGGTTACCCGACGTCGTATTAGTTAGTCTCGCGTTTTACCTCAAGACTATAGTCATAGACTTCCGGAAAGCATTTGACTCGGTGCCCCACTGCAGACTCCTAAGGTACGAGCATATTGAATTGGTTCTCAAAAATGTGACTGGCTCCAAGACTTCTTAAGTAATAGAACCCAGTACGTTGTCCTCGATGGTGAGTGTTCATCGGAGGTGAGGGTATCATTTGGAATGCCCCAGGGTAGTGTGGTAGGTCCGCTGTTGTTTTCTATCTACATAAATGATCTTTTGGATAGGGTGGATAGAAATGTGCGGCTGTTTGCTGATGATGCTGTGGTGTACAGGAAGGTGTCGTCGTTGAGTGACTGTAGAAGGATACAAGATGACTTGGACAGGATTTGTGATTGGTGTAAAGAATGGCAGCTAACTCTAAATTTAAATAAATGTAAATTAATGCAGATGAATAGGAAAAAGAATTCTGTAGTGTTTGAATACTCAGTTAGTAGTGTAGTGCTTGACACAGTCACGGCGATTAATTATTTTGGCGTAACATTGCAGAGCGATATGAAGTGGGACAAGCATGTAATGGCAGTTGTGGGGAAGGCAGATAGTCGTCTTCGGTTCATTGGTAGAATTTTGGGAAGATGTGTTTCATCTGTAAAGGAGACCGCATATAAAACACTAATACGACCTATTCTTGAGTACTGCTTGAGCGTTTGGGACCATTTTCAGGTCGGATTGAGGGAGGACATAGAAGCAATTCAGAAGCAGGCTCCTACATTTGTTACTGATAGGTTTGATCATCACGCGAGTGTTACGGAAATGCTTCAGGAACCCGGGTGGGAGTCTCTAGAGGAAAGAAGCCGTTCTTTTCTTGAATCGACACTGAGGAAATTTAGAGAGCCAGCATTTGAGGCTGACAGCAGTACAATTTTACTGCCGCCAACTTATATTTCGCGGAAAGACCACAAAGATAACATAAGAGAGATTAGGGCTGGTACAGAGGCATATAGGCAGTCATTTTTCCCTCGTTCTGTTTGGGAGTGGAGCAGAGAGAGAAGATGCTAATTGTGGTAAGAGGTACACTCCGCCACGCACCGTATGGTGGATTGCGGAGTATGTATAGAGATGTAGATGTTGAAGAGTTCCTCCGGGAAATGTAGCAGTCTACAATGTTGACACATCGAGTATATTGCCGAACATAGAATTCAGAGGGGAGCACGACTGTATATTCCACCTTACGTGAACGACTCGGCAGTCAGTTTTTTTCTCTAAGACTGTATCTACAACACACATTGCACGCTTGAGAACAAGAATAATTACAAAACAAAATTAGTTTATGAGAGCAGCGTTAGAAGTATTCATTGTATTGTACAAGTGCGTGTCAGCGCCATCCAATGCCCACTCAAGGAAGACAATTATACACAGTCTAGCTTCAATATTATAAATACGCCTCTGTTTGTGGATGAACTCAGACTTACGTTGATAATCATTTTTAACATTTAGCAGTACTGTACCCATTGGTGTTAATCTCGTTTTCAACCAATGATTCCCACAACTACAGGAAGATTACTTGTGATACCTCTTAGACAAAATACTTACGCAGTGCCATCAGACGAAAAGATCAACCTGACACAAACTGTGGGAAGTTTGTTTTACAACCTTCGTACCTGGATAAAGAGCTTTTCCTATTTGAGATATCTGTGAACGTTGCTGCATAAGGAGATTTAAGAAGAAACTAAATTCCTTCAGCTACGCCAATGTTTAAAGAAATCGTCTTAACGGCACTAAATCGTTGTTTATGAATCGTTTACCGGAAGTACTCTGCCGCATTTCGCTGGTTAGAAGGCAAAATGCTTACTGACAAATTTCACAGAAGGAAAAAGGGGACGAAATGTCTCCCACTGGAATGTCATGTTGTTTTATTTAAATGATTACAAAAAATCTGGTAAAACGAACAGCGAGGTTGTCAATATAAGCACATTACTATTGCCAGTATGATGTTGCACCGCCCAGGGCCTGTAATGATAAAGGGCCCGTTTGGGTCAGGCATATTGCATACAGAAGTGGAAGAGAGAGCACCACTAAATTCTGCAATCCGTATGCATCGCATACACACAGAAATTACTGTTACAGTGTACTTATGGAGCCCAATGAGTGAAATGCATATTTTCCGGTGACAGAGAGCACTGGCAAATAGTCTTCGCTACATAAGGTTGCTTAAAGTGGTGTCACCCTGAGCTAGAATTTATGGTCAGCGACTAAGTCTAAGGACAATGAGACGGACGCGGGTTTTGCAACTGTGAAATACTTTCCTACACTATATAATCGAATATTCAATTTGAACTAATATTGCGAAAATTTTGAACTTGGATAGCTTAGAATGAAAATCTTTCTGCTTCTAGCAGTAGAAAACAATTGATTTTCTAAAACATTCTCTGTCATACACAGCTTGGAAACAGGTCACGTCGACCAAACCATATGGAAGAACTGACAGCGACGTATATCAGAAGGCAGTACGATCCCTTGGCTTTTGGTTTCGCAGTATTCGACAGCCATTTCTAGGCGCAAGTAACCGAAGAAAGGCAGTGTGTTTATGTTATCAGGTTACGTCTTCATCAGTTACTTTAGTATTAACGTTATCTACGAGTAACTGCTGATGTTTGATATTAACATGAAAACGATTCTGTAGACAGGGAAAGAACCCGTTCTTTGGCAACTACTTCTATTATGACCAAAAGGCCTTAAACGATCTTCAAGCACATGTGTTCCAGCAGCAATATGAAGGAAACGATAGTAACAATGACGGTAATAATCGAATTAACCGGTAACTTCACACGTCACAGAGGATTTTCTCGAACTAAGAAATTTCTTTTATTAGTGAAAATTTCAAAATGGCTTCACATAGAGGCTATGATGACTAGAAGAGTCATGACATCCTGCTGAGCACCGAGCGAGGTGGCGCAGTGGTTAGCACACTGGACTCGCATTCGGGAGGACGACGGTTCAATCCCGTCTCCGGCCATCCTGATTTAGGTTTTCCGTGATTTCCCTAAATCGTTTCAGGCAAATGCCGGGATGGTTCCTTTGAAAGGGCACGGCCGATTTCCTTCCCAATCCTTCCTTAACCCGAGCTTACGCTCCGTCTCTAATGACCTCGTTGTCGACGGGACGTTAAAACTCTAACCACCACCACCACCACCACCACCACCACCACATCCTGCTGACATGAGAATAGCATAATCTGCGCGTCAGATTTTGTTTTATTTGATGAACCGATAGCCATTTAAAGGGTTGTGCGTGTGGATTCTTATGGGACTTGACTGCTACGGTCATAAGTCCCTAAAATTTCACACTACTTAACCTAAATTATCCTAAGTACGAACACACACACCCATGCCCGAGGGAGGACTCGAACCTCCGCCGGGACCAGCCGCACAGTCCTTGACTGCAGCGCCTGAGACAGCACGGCTAATCCCGCACAGCGCCATTTAAAGGAACAGTGCTCTTATTTTACTTGTACTTGATTGAACTAGAGACTTTGAAAAATTTGGTGCTGGACTGTGACTCGAATTAGTATCTCCCCTTTCGAGGATTTGAATCTCTCGGAACAGTATAGTTCAATAAATTCGTTCCTTTTTCCAAGACTGCAAACTTCTCTAGGTCTCCTCCAAAGGTAAGTGTGTTGGTCCGAATCCTGATCCAGTACAAAAATATTCATAACTTCATTTCAAGCCCTATCACGTGCACACCGGCCTACTAGTGAAAATTACCGTGCATCTTTAATGTCTGTTCATGTGTTGCCAACAATTTCTGGTCAAACACGCACACAAATGGTTCAAATGGCTCTGAGCACTATGGGACTCAACTGCTGAGGTCATTAGTCCCCTAGAACTTAGAACTAGTTAAACCTAACTAACCTAAGGACATCACAAACATCCATGCCCGAGGCAGGATTCGAACCTGCGACCGTAGCGGTCTTGCGGTTCCAGACTGCAGCGCCTTTAACCGCACGGCCACTTCGGCCGGCAAACACGCACACATCTTACTGTTACTGAGTAAGCAATTGATACTTAAGCTATATTCGTGGACGATAAAGAAGAACGATAGGAGTGCGGTTCGATTGTCGCTCAGGCACAAAAATGTGTATCCTTATTTTAGATTCAAACACCTAGCGGCTGGTAAGAAAAACCGATACGTAACATTTGATTTTACATAGTTAACAATCCGATTACGTGTCGGGTTCGTATCTCCGTCACAGAACTTCATGCGCTTCATCTTTAAATGCATTCACATTTTGTTACTTCAGAATGGAGGTATATTAGACATGTTTCGTGGTTAGTTAACAGGGATGAAAGGGTCTTGATATTAGTCCCGGTTTATTACAAAAACTGTCATCTTTTATTTTCAAGTTTAGATTTGGTTACTGATATTGGCGAAAATTTCGGTAATTCATGACTTGGTTACTGATATTGGCGAAAATTTCGGTAATTCATGACACTTGACGGCTACTTAGCAAAATGATTAGATTAGATTAACACTTGTTCCGTAGATCTTGAATACGACATTTCGTAATGATGTGGAACGTGTCATTTTAATGAAAGATTTCCTTACATACCGGTATGCAACTTCTTTACTACAATTTTTTACCTTCTCTCTCAATCTTTTTTTATTTTTCACTCTCTTCTCTCTCTCTCTCTCTCTCTCTCTCTCTCTCTCTCTCTCACACACACACACACACACACACACGCAGACACACATTCTTTTTTTCTTTATTTGTTTGGTGTGTTCGACTATCGGCGAGGCACGAAAACGTCCATGAATGAGTTTCATAGTTTTGAGTGCAGTTACGAAAGATATATAAAAACGACTATGAGAGTTACTGATTTATGATGCTTAGCTTGCAGTCAGTTCTGAGTAATATTAGTAACTGCGCTCCCGTCCCTAAACCTAGTTACAGAAATGTGAATCAGACGCTTTACGTATTCCAGGTCGTAGCAGCCGCGTCTTTGAGGTGCCATCTATGGTCACTTCCCAGCCCACTGTAGGATCACATCGGTTCGTCTTCCTCCTGCTGGTACTGTAACTGAGATTTGGCAACAAGGCAAGGTATGTTTGGCAACTCTACGATCGACGAGTTACTTCCTGGTGTGCACGGAATTAAGCCTCAAAGTTCACTTGATTTTTCATATCATTTCCATTGGATAATCTCAGCTATGATTGCTTGAGGTGTAACAAAAGATTGTAAATTTACGGTTTTCAGCCCAGGAAAGTCGTTGCACGTGGAAATCGCAACTAATCTCGTCCTTTAAATAGCGGTTGACGAGTTCTAGCCGCTATTGGCCTCGTAAGAGAAAGGCACAACACAGTCATTAGCTAGCTCTGTGGTGATGTGCTGACCTGTGAAAATGTGTCTGATAAGATTCCTGGTTACAGTCTCGCTGACTGTAACGTTTTTATCCCTTCTGTGAAAGAGCTACAAGCAGTCAGATCAAACACCGATAATGAAATCGCAAGAAAGTACTTTTAGCTCATAGTGCAGTGGTGAAAAGCTTGCAATGCTACACAACAGGTAATGCCTCTTTCCGTTGCTGACAAGCAAATTTTGGGTTTCTACGAATACATAACTTTATTAGTGAAATGCCACATTTGAATACCTGTTGAGTATGACACAGCATACTGATTAAACACAGACCCAATCCAAATCTAAGTGAGTAGTATTTTACTATTTTGTGCCGACAGAGGCAAGCTTGTGCACAGATACTCAGTTTTATTAAATCAGACTTTCGTCGTAAGGTGATCGTGGGTAGTTTTATTTGATTTCTTATAATACAGTGCACAATTTTCGTAAGGTTTCCTTTAGTCTTGTTAAAAGAATCCAAAACGTAAGAGAGAAATTAATCATCACCGATATATGCGAATTCTCTTATGTTCTACAACAGTATGACAATGCACTTGCAGTCTATTGATTAAATGCATGTAGAAAACTTGTACTGATTGAAAGCTGTCAAACAAGGTTTGAAGAAGAATAAAATGCCACTACCAGACGACAGATAATGTAGAAAATACTTTTCTGACTATTTTGGCAAGATGCGCTCTCCCCATACATAATACAAAAACTTCGAGATGCATCTGCTGCCTGGCTGTTGTTAAACCTGAAAAGAATAAAATGTCACCGAAGTTAGCCCTTTTTCCACATGCGGCTATTTTGGGTTGAGAAGTGAATGGCTATATGTTCAAAGTTCCATTAAATCTATAACTTCAGCAGACAGCAGAATTGCATTTTAAAAAATGTAGCAGCGAATGTAATAGAAATGGCGACATCTTATCTACAGTGCGCGACGCTTACTGTTAAGTTACTAGATGTCATGTAGCTACAGCAGCTCCTGAAGTCAACAATAGTTCCTTCAGAACTCCCGCATTCCATAGTGCTGTGAGATAATGCATATTCTTCTGAGAGACATACAGTTACAGCTTTTCTTTTGCACTGCACGACGTTTTCAACAAACAGATAGCGCAATAGAGTACCTCAAATGGAAAGGAACACTTCCTATTTAAATTTCTGCATCCTACACTGTCGGCAGTTCTGTGTAGGTGGCAGTTACGTGATTTTATTTCGCTGATTACAAAATGGATTCGAATGTGTGCACTGGGTAGCCGAAGCAGCTAGTTCATGGCGATTCTGTCAACGTAGTTAATGAATGTACTGAAAATGCTGCAAATCACTACAGGGAGCCTATGTGTCACAATTCTCGTCGAGTGTGCCGCAACGGTGTTATGATAGAATAATGAGTCTCAGAGAAGTGGACTTGGTGGTCTGTTGGATGGCTGATAAGTTCGTATCATCATGGTCTGGGTTCGATTCCAACTTCTACTGATGATTTTTAATAGGGAGAGAAATATTCTAATCTCTCTGGGCTGCGCCAAGTGAAGAAAGTATAATGGCATTGTGGTCTGAAATTCACATTGAACATGATATTCCTTCTCTACCAAGTAGACGTTAGGTTGAACCACAATAAAGTCAGGAGTGGCGACATGTAGAAACTCTATCACCAGTAACCTTTCTTATACTAGTTATTTATTTTTAGTGGCGAAACAAACGCTATGTAGAGTAACAGGACACTTACTCCATCTTTTATTTGAGCTTCTGTGTGTCGATAAAATTGGTTATGAACTGGGAATGCAACTCAGACCCCCCTTAACGCGGAATTTGACCCCTTCGTGACAATAGTGCTCGACTACTATTTGTTGTTTGTTCAAAACTGCAGATCCCTCAACATCTCCACATGTTGCTTGTGTATGGGTTCGAATCCTGGCCCGGCACTGAAATTTTCATTATGTATTATCAAGCTGTAACATGAGGAAACATATCTGCTGGTGGATAATAGTTCGGATTTTTAATGCATTTTCATTCGTTGTCAACACTAACGATATCTGACGATTTTGACTCCCAGTGAGTCACAGAACTATTTGAGAGATCACTGTAAGTTCAAGGATGTTATTCCGAGCTGCTGGTGGTAGCTTCGGTAGCTGATGTCTCTTAGTTGAAAAATGCTCACACGCCGCTGCTGGTGTAGCAAACCCATATTTAACGTTCGTTTTCTCTACAATATAACAGCGATAGGTGCCGGGTTGGAGTCGTGGGAAGGTAAAAATTAATGTTTCGTCTCGTCATTTCAGTTAAAACATATAGCTACTGCCGAAGAAATCCAATATGTCACACTTGATTGTGCTTCGATGTCAATCCTATTAGGTTCTTGGTTCGAATCCATGCCCAACACAAGGCTTTACCTCACGGCATTTCAAGTAAGTTACTTGTGTAGAAGCAATATTTAACATCTCTCGTAGTTCGTTAACAGGGACAATAGATGCTGGGTAGGAATTCGCATCCGTTAAAAATGATTACGTTATGTAATTTAAAGTTGATATTTGCTAACTGATACTGTCTAAAATCAGGGTACATCAATCTCTGTATGCCTAGTCAGGAATGACTGTTAGTATCCGTCAGTCACGAAATCTTAGTCTACATGACCTGGGTTTGAATCAATGTGCAGAACGAGGCGGTTCGTCGTGTCATTTGAAGTTTGTACATATTCTCAACTAGGTGCTCGTGAATAACTTAAATTTTTAAAGTCATTTTGTGTTAAATAACAAGTTCGGTATGTTACTGTGAAGAGGAAATCATGAATACGACGAACTTACTACGTGCATTACCTATCTGACGTAATAATGAGTGGTAACATTTCAGGTATGTAATTTATTGCAATTATTGTGAGCTTACAAGTCTTAAGGACAGTCTCATCTGTGATAAGATGTTCCCTGATATTTCTAGTATCATGGTATTACGTGACATCTTGAGTTATTGCGATACTGAGCAGTGTTTTCTAGTGGTGACTTGTTGGAACAATTTTCAACAGTCAAACGACTGTACCAAGGAGCGATTAGAGGACCTGCTAGACAGCTGCGTTATTTGGGTTGCATGCGAATCAGGCGAAATGTAATTCTGGTCGTTCTGATACTTTTGAGCGTGACTGTACATTCAGTGATGTATGTGAATTCTGTCTGCGAAATGTCATGTAAATAGAGTTGGTAGTAAATAAGAACTAAGTTAAAATATCATTCCTGTTACGTGAGTTTTACCGTATGAACAGTGAAATTGATGTTAAAGGATAATCTTATTTCCTTTCATCGTTTAGTGGGAGCTGTCAGCGAGAAAGTCTCGCAAATGTTTGAAATTATATGTAAAGTTGGCTGTAAGTCACGAAGTGCTCCAATTCTCACATGCTGGACGTATCTAGTCAGACTATTTGCGCGTCATGAGCAACGCTTATTTTCCATCCCCCCCCCCCCCCCACCTCTTCGAGAGGCAGGTGGCCATCAGTGATTCTATCCAGACAGTAAAAAATGTGTGTATTAGATTTAGTTGAAATCTATGCAGTGGTTAGGAGGTGTGGAATATACGTACATACAAACATACATACACTTCTATACTATGTAAGGATTTGCATCATTTAATGTCAAATGAAAGAGGTGCTCCAGTCAGTTTTTCTGATTTTCATAAAGTTTCCTTTGTTCGCTCTTACATCCATTTGGAATTGATAGGGTATAAGTTTATTTTCATGCTTGTTATAATTTCTGAATGGCGTCATATTAAAATTTAAAAAAAAATAAACTGATGCGTTTCTTTCTTGGTTACATAAAAACGCTAAAAAAAGCACAAAGACGATCGAAGAATGATCAGGAATATTGCCAGATATCGCGTTAAAAATAAAATTAAAACTGAAACTGGAACGTAAAATGATATGATTTAGAAAATGGTTTACTATGAGTTCATATAAAATCTAAATAATATATCTTATTATTGAGGAACTGGCTAAGTTTCAGCTTTTATCATTATATGAAAAAGCAGCACAATATTTTCTTCTTTGCTCTTTTCTTGACCTCTATTTTTGAAAAATTTGTTTTCTTTATTGTTATTTTCAAACCCGTACAAACAGGTAGGCTGTCAGCAGCATGTTACACCGCTCTTCAGCCATAGAGTAGATAAATAAACAACAGAAAGAATATACAGACGTGACATAACGATGGGTAGTAAAACAGTAGACACATAAAGACAAACACGGAGCCGTTCACACTCGACGATAAGCCACACTACAAACTGTTGACACGACGCACAAACACTGAAGATGGCGATGGCACAGTTGAACGATGGAGTGCGACGGTGAACACTGAACACTAAACACGACGGCACACACGGGACACTGATGGCGATGATCTCCGGCGCGCGAATGTCCACGTAGCGTGTGAGAGTCCGGGGATCTATATTTTAGAAAAGTTTGCTTCATTGTTTTAAAGTGGGAAGATTACGTGACAGAAAGCTGTATTCGCCAGAAGAAATTTTTATTAACACTATTTCCAGTTTTAGGTAGTTACTGAAAGTAATACTGATAGTTCTGTGGTTTACGTCCAGAGTGATGCGAAGCGTTAATTGTATGCCACACCTTAAAGTATACAGTTTCTTCCAATGAACAGTCGTGAAACAACTTCATAAATTGAGTATAACTATAGCAGCCAAAGCGAACGAGAAGTGAAGCTATACTCTGACACTAAAGTGTCTGTAAGCAAGACAACGTTGGTCGTTGTCGCGAGTGAAAGATCCACAATGACAGAAGTGCAACTCAGTCTGTAAATAAGAAGGAACTCTGCGTGCGTCCAATTCTGTCCTCCGAACTGCGCTTTCGAATTGCGGCCCAGGCTGACTGGGTATTACTATTCTGCCGTTGCTTTTGCGTTTAGGAGTGTAAATACGTACATGGATATCCCATATCTAGATGTGCGAATGTGTCTCGTTATTTTGTTATTCAAATATTATTAAAAATAGTGAAATGCAGATTGTATTCCTCTGCGTTCTAGCTCTCATTTCAGAAACAAATATGCCACATTTACTAACCACGTGTTTCTGTGAACTGCAGGTTCATTCACAGACGATCTTGGGGACAGCATACTGTTTAGAATAAGAAAATGAATATTGCTCTAAAATGAAGCATAAATAAAATTATCCTAATAACACCTTATGAAAATAAAACTGTAACAACACCATCTGGATTCCTAAGGAGACACTTCCTGTTGCATTAGTAACTTGCTCTAGGACGTGAAACTGACAGCGGAGCTGTGACTTGCCGAATGTACAGCTTTCAAATATTCGCGCGCACCTGTATTTGCCAATATTCACCTCTCTGCAGCCATACGGGAGACACGGCTTTGCGCATGCGTGATGTAAGGGTGCAGTCGTACGGGAGACACGGCTTTGCGCATGTGCGACGTGAGGGTGCTCGCTAGTCTTGTGAAGTAACTACCCTTCCCGCCGCTTACCGGCACCACCCGTACATCCGTGGCTGCATGACGCATAAATTTTACTTACTTAGAACATGCAAACGCGAGCCGAACGTTAAACGTAAAATATCACATACAGACATAATGCTAGTTCTGGTTGCAATTACCGAAACATAGAACGTGGCACAAGCGTAGGAAAAACATCTTTACTCGTCTGATTCACCAAATTCTGCATGTATATAGAGGTGCCTTATTCGACCTACCGACGTTGGTGGTTATGGGGGATAGTCTATTATCGTCCGCATCTTGCGGTTGATGTTTGCTTCTAATTTTTGGAAGGCTGTATAGCCTCATTATGTAAGTAACGTGGTTCTAGATAGGAATTGTGTACTCATAATTGTCTGCAGATATGCGTCGAGGATAGTGGGGGTCAGACTACCACAGTAACGCTTGGTGTAAATAAGTTCATCTTTGTTATTTGGGCGGCGTGGTCTCAGGCGCTTTGTCAGACTTCGCAAGGCTCGCCCCATCGGAGTTTCGAGTCCTCCCTCGAGCGTGGGTGTCTGTGGTGTCCTTAGCGTAAGATTAGCGTTACAGTTAGATGGCTAAAGTACAGACGGCTCTTCTGAAGAATAGATATTTGTTGCTGCCCCTTCTCTCTCTCCTTCTCTCTCTCTCCCTCTCTCATGTTACTTCCTCTTGTCCGTCTTTATGTGCAGGCTAATTTCGGGAACCTATTGAACGAATTTTTATCCGGTTTTGACTAATCGATACACTGATTCACGAGAAAGGTTTCTGTATACAATTTACAAATATTTCATATGAATTGTCCGAATTATGATTAACTGAAGTTCAATTATGAAAACGACACCACTGCCACCTACCGAACAACTGCCTTAATTCGAGAGAGGAGCAGTCACTTGTGACAGCAGAAAGCGTGATATAATTTGTATCTGGCGTTATCTAACGGTATAGCGTTTGGCTTTGAGCTATAGAATCCCGGATGAGTCAATTTTTTCCACTGTGCCTGGAATCCTAACATTCACCTCTCAGTCACGAGGAGATTCACCAGAAACGAAACGTGATTCGGATCGTACGTTACACTGTAGCTCTCCCTTTTCCGGTTGGATAACTGGTTACGGACATGCAAGTCGCCTGATATCTAATTTATTGCAATCGTTTCGCAACAACTGCTTAGCAAAAATAACATGTGAAACCAAATGCTTAGATTTTCAATGTTTTATGCATAAAGTAAAATGCAACGTGGGATGCAGATTTGCTTCGTTTATATAAACAAAGTTTTACATCACCGCCGCTCATGATTCAATATTCAGCTTCCTGCTGTCCATAAGTCAAATATAATTGCGAACACAATGCTCTGCGTCCTGGGAGCAAAAGATAATATTTGTTTGGACACCTCCAAATTACGCAGAAGACTGGTAAACGAATCTTATCTGACGACGCACTTCGAAATACGACGAGAATTTCAGACAGCCCTTGTCTGCTTCCCTCACATTATTAGTTGCAACTCGCTCTCTTAACTCACTACAAATCTTTCGAATAACCGGCAGTGAGTTATTCAGCTTTCAAGTATTCTAATAAATACGACCATTAACGAAAAGACAGCCGCCCCCTCACATGACGTGAGACTTACAACTTGAAGTAATAAAATATTTTTAACCGATAGTGTCACTGCAATCGTTTGAGAATAACTGCATAGCGGTAAAACATGCGAATACCAAATATCTGAAGTTTTATTTTTGTGTTTCAAGTAAATTTTTTTCTGAAAAACTACTTCAGCAGCTTCGCTTCGTTTACATGCAATACGTTCTTTCAGCAGTGCAGGAGATGACTCAATTTTCAGCTGTCTGCTTTCCTTGAATCAAACTTAGATGTGGACACGGCTCTTTATGTGGCACAATGAAGTCTTCCATAAGAGTCCACGGAAAAGAATTGCGGTAATTAGTCTCAACAATGCATCACAGTGCGTACTAAGCTTCACATGAAGTGTGCTGTAACACGACCTCAACATGTACGTCATGCATGTTCTTTGTTCTACCTCCGACAGCCTCCGATACATACTGAATCATTCACGCGGACGGAACTCATGATTCGCATACAATGTTTACATAAATTGGAAACATAACTTACGTCATGATGTGCTCCCATCATTTGCATGAGATGTCACTCCAAACGCCATTTTTACAGGGAAGACACAACATTCATGCCTCCAGATAATTTTCCTGCCGTGCACTGCTTTCACCGCATAAGTTTTGTGAAAGTGACGATATTTACTTACTTAACGATGTTCTCTGAATAATGTTATTCGTTGCCTGCAAACAAAATACGGTACACAGTCAAGTCGTCTAGTCGTTTATACTTAGTGCCACACGTGCGAAGCCAGGCCGGGTTACTTGTGAAATATAAATTTAAATATTGGGACGACTTTGCTGGAGTTTAGCCGTCCATGGAAGTGAAACAAGGGCGATTAGCAGTTCTGACAAGAACATAAGTTTTAGAAATGAGGTGTTACAGAAGAATGCTGAAAATCACACCGGTAGATCGCGTGCGTGATGAGGTGGGACTGAGTAGAATTTGGAAGAAAAACAAATTGTGGTACAACTTGACTAAAAGAAGGGATCAGTTGATAAGACGTTCTGAGACTTATGGGGAAAACCAGTTTAGTTTGGAGGGAAGTGTGGGAGGTAAAAATCGTAGAGGGAAAGCAGGATATGGATACAATAAGCAGGTCCAAGGGGATTTAGGTTGCAGTAGCTATTCGGAGATGTGGAGGCTTGCACAATAGACAGTAGCATGGAAAACTGCTTCAAACCAGTATTCAGACTGAAGACCACAACCATAACAACAGCATCAACACCACCACCTACTACTACTACTACTACTACTACTACTACTACTACTACAAAAACGAATGTTTCAGTTTACAGACGTGTCAAGTCACAAGAACCAAATTTTATAAGTGACACAAAAAGCTATTGTATCTTATAGAACAAATGGTTATGCATTCACTTCTAAAATTGCATGAGACTTCTGTAAACAATGTAACACTACATGTGTTAGCAATTCTGGCAGTTGAACTGAATCACACTTTAACATGGCTGAACTTAAACCATAAATGTCATTACTAAAACTGTTCTTCATTTTCCTCAGTATATTAGTAACATCCTGTACCTTGACCAGTTTAAAGCTAAGTGTACTTTCAGGCTTTGAGGTGTTTCTCAGGTAGTATTTATGGTCTGTGGCTATATTGGAAGTGCCAATCACCTTTATTATTTCTTGCACCTTCTCAGTCAAGAATGAATTTAACTGTGCGGCATTCAGATTACTGCCTTCAGCCTGTGAAGTCATTTTCCTGTTGCACTGACTGTTAATGATATTGCACATTGCACGTGTCTTGTTTTCAGATGTTAGTATTATATCTTCATTTTTTTTTACACCTAGCTTCCTTTAAGGCCTGTCTTAATCTTTTCTTTTTCACTGTGAGCATGTCTTTAAATACGTGAGAACCTGTACTTCTATACCAGTCATAATATTGATCACCCTCCCTCTTGATCTTCAACACCTTTTCATCCTTGACCTTATTTACTCTTACTGCCTTTTTATTATTTAGTAACTTAATGGGAAAGGACATCTTAGCATATACAGAAAGAGTAGATATGAGTTCTTCCACCTTTCTATCTATTGCATGTTCTCAATAAACCTGCAACCAATTACTTTTATCAATAAGAGACTAAACATATTTAGATTATTATAATTGACCACACATACTTTCTTTCCTGCCATGTGCACTGAGTCAGTGTTACAATTTCTTGTTATATCTGTTCTAAGAAGTAGTGGCCAGTGGTCAGATACCCAGGTCTTAATTACCTCTGACTTGAGATGCATTAACTCATTAGATACAAATATATTGTCAATACAGGTACCAGTACCTTTATAATGTGGCCTTGTTATTTCAGTGGTTGTAATATAAAGACCAAAAGAATTTAATAAATTGTTTACATATGAGTTATAGATAGTGGACAAGTGAAAATTCAAATTGAAATCTCCACAGATTAGTATCCTACACTAACTTGTTAACAAAATCATCTTTTGAATTGCCTCCAGTCTTAGTTGAGTACAAAGCTACAACTATTAAATTTAAATCTGTTAACCTAACAGCTGCAATTTCACATAACATTTCTAGAGATAATGCTTTAACTTTTGTTGTTGGTTCATATTTAATCCTTTTTTTTAGGAATATAGCACACCCACCATGATTTTTATTGGTTCTACAATATTTGTCAGCTAGGGTGTAGCCCTCAGGGCAGTATAAATCTATTTCATCATGCTTTAACCAGTGTTCTACAAGACAGACTACATCTAAGTTATAAGTCTCTATGACATCTTACACTACTTCCAACTTATTAGATAAACACTGTACATTCCAGTGAAGGACATTAAAATTCTCTGATCTGTGCCTTGGTCAATAAGCGACAAAGTGACATTTAACATAATGAAAATTAATGCCATGAATTTCAGTATGAAGAGGGAAAACGACAATGTTAAATTAAATTTGGATTTCACCTCTATAGACTGTCTAACAAATGCAAAATTTCTAGGAATGAATATTGATTCTCAGTTGAAGTGATGAGAATACACAAAGATACTTGCAAACAAAATGTCATCAGCATGTTATGCCCTTAGAATTCCATCATCAGTGTATAACATACCAAGTCTTCTAGTTACATACTATTCATAAGTACAGTCAGTTATTAGCTATGGCATTCTGTTTTGAGGAAAAAATGCACAAAATATGAACACAATTTTTGAACTTCAGAAAAGAGCCATAAGAATGATAACCAAAAATAGTAGTTGAGCTCATTGTAAAGATCTGTTCTAAACACTGTGGATTCTAACTGCACCATGTGAACACCTTTACCAGTCAGTTGTACATATCAAAAATAACATTGGTAATTACTGCACAAACCTTTCTGTCCATGACGATGGAACAAGAGCAAGACTCAAGTTGCATTTACCAAGAAAATATAAACATAAAACACGAAATAGTATTCAATTAGACTTAAATCAAAATGCAGTCATTGTGAATTAGAACAGAAAAGTGACACTGAGGATATTTGAATTCGTAGATGTATCACAAGGCATTTCAGTTTTGTGCATAACACAGAATTAATCTCATACCTAGTGGGCTGTGTGGAAGCTCTTGCTGCCTCACACTCAGTACTGTTGGACATAAATGAATATAGGGGTAACTCACAAGGCATTTCAGTGCTATGCATAACACAGAATTAATCGCATACCTGGAGTGCTGTGTGGAAGCCCTTGCTGCAATGGTATGCCAAAAGCTTCCCCTCACACTCAGTACTGTTGGACATAAATGAATATAGGTATAACTCACAAGGCATTTCAGTAATTTGTGTAACACAGAATAAATCACGTAGCTGGTGTGCTGTGAGAAAACATTACCTGCTATGGAATGCCAAAAGCTTTCACCTTACACTCAGTCACAGGCACTGTAAGTAAACAATTAATCATTAAAGCAGAATGCAGGCATTGTGATTTGGAACAGAAAAAAAACATTGAGCATATTCGAATTTATAGAGGTCTCACAAGGGATTTCAGTATTGTGCATAACACAAAATTAGTGACATACCTGGTCTGCTGAGTAGAAGCTCTTGCTGCCATGATATGTCAAAAGCTTGCCCGTCTTACTCAGTGACAGGCACTGTGAGTAAGCAATTAAACATTAAATAAAAATACAGGCATTGAGCATTGGCACAGAAAAGTAACATTGAGTGTATTAAAATTCACTGATGTCTCACAAGAAATTTCACTATTGTGCATAAGACAGAAATAATCACATACCTGGTGTGCTGTGTGGAAGCTGTTGCTGCCATTGATTTGAGTTGTTTTGCAACACCTAAAATATCTACTTTTATGTCACTCATACTAACAGCTGCTCTGTTTTCAAATTCTGGAATATTTACTTTGTCTTCTTTCGTGAAGGAATGACCAAAAACTGTATTTAGTAACTCCGCTTTAGTGGCACCATCATTGGTAACATTTCCATCCCTATCAAGCAGTCACGGTATTGTCTGTTTTTTGCCACTGGTGTAATTTACATGCGACCAGAATCTCTTTGGGTTTGCTACCATATTTTGAGACAATGTTTCATCGTGGAAACTATTAAAAGCATCTCACAATGACGTCCACACTAAAATTCGAGCTTCTGTGAAACTTAGCCAGTCCTGGGGATTTTGCATTCTTCTGAATTTGGCATGCACTATTGATTGCTTCTGCAGCAGTGTTCTGACGTGTTTTGTCTACCACAGTGGATCAGTCCCGTCTCTTATTAACTTATGTGGTATGAATCTATCTATTGCTGTCGATACTGTATCTTTGAATTTGAGCCATATCTGGTCTACCCTTACATAATTAGCTTGGAAGGAATGGAAACCCTTTCTCAGGAAGGCATCAAGTGATTTTATTAAATCAGAATGTGACCATTGTCCATATGAACACAAAAGTAACACTGAGCATATCTGGATTTATAGATGTCTCACAAGGTATTACACAATTCTGCATATCACAGAATTATTCTCATACCTGGTGTGGTGTGTGGATGCTCTTACTGGCATTGTATGCCAAAAGCTTTCCCCCCTTACACTCAGTGACAGGCCCTTTAAGTAAACAATTAAACATTAAATCAGAGTGCACGCAATGTGTGTTCGATCAGAAACGTAACGTTGAGCATATTTCAATTTATAGAGGTCTCACAAGACATTTCAGTATTGTGTGTTACATAGAATTAATCTCATACCTGGTCTACTGCCTTGGTAAGTCACAAACTCCTTCTTAAGATTCACTGACAGATGCTGTAAGTAAAGATTAAAACAGCGTGCAGGCATACTGCATCAGAAGATTCACTGACAGATGCTGTAAGTAAAGATTAAAACAGCGTGCAGGCATACTGCATCAGAACAGAAAAGTAACTTCGAGCATATGTGAATCTAGGAATGGGTCTCAAGATATTTTAGTGTTGTACATAAGACAGATTTAATCTCATACCTGGTGTGGTGTGTTGGAGCTGTTGCTGCCTTGGTTGACTCAAAGTTTGTTGCACACATGTACTGACACTTATAGGTTTTTTAATCATGTTCCATACATAGAACAGAAACATGGCATTGTGTATGTGTGAAATAAAATATAAATTACATGCAGTGTGGTCCACTTCACAGGATTACATTCACATACCAGGTGATAAATGTTGCACATCTCACTGCCGTGTATGCCACTGAGTTTTCACCCAGTAAATCTATCAGTTCTGCTGGACCCTGCAAATACTTAATCTGCCATACTTAGAAAGCACTTGATTCTCCAAGCATTCACTCAATATGCTGAGTTGCGATAGGCACAACAGATTCACACAATTATAGCTTTTGGCGAATGAGGCCTTTGTCAGCAGTAGATACACATACACACGCACACACACTCATGCAAACACAACTTGCACACACACCTGCAGTCTCAGAAAACTGAAACCACACTGCAAGCAGCAGCACCAGTGGCAACTGGGTGGTGGTAAGGAGGAGGCTGGGGCGGGGAGGGGGAGGGATATTATGGTAGGAGTGGTGGACAGTGAAGTGATGCAGTTTAGACAGAGGACAGGAGAGAAGGCGAAGAGGGGGGAGGGGGTAAGTACCGGAAAGGAGAGAAATAAAAAGAAATGAAAAGAGACTGTCAAGCAGCTTTGCTGTTACAAGCAACATGAATGCAGGTATACCTTTATCCAAATGTTTTACCTGCTTTGCATTACCATGTATGTATTTCAGTGTCTTATGCATACTCTCCAGGTGCATGTCTGTGTTGAGCCGGTTCCCATCCTATGACAAAACGCCCAACACTTCACATCTTTTTCATAATACATCTGGAAATAGTGACCAAATTGTGATGTCTCCGAATCGCTGTTGAGTTTCTGAAGTGCTTTTATCAACGATTCCTGAAACACGGCACTGTCTCTTACCTGCATTAACGTCTTAAGGGTACCGAGCGAGGTGGCGCAGTGGTTGGACACTGGACTCGCATTCGGGAGGACGACGGTTCAATCCCGCGTCCGGCCATCCTGATTTAGGTTTTCCGTGATTTCCCTAAATCACTCCAGGCAAATGCCGGGATGGTTTCTCTGAAAGGGCACGGCCGACTTCCTTCCCCATCCTTCCCTAATCCGATGAGACCGATGACCACGCTGTCTGGTCTCCTTCCCCAAGCAACCAACCCACCAACGTCTTAAGGAGTTTGTACAGCTCATTTCTCTTGTCCAAATTTTGAATTTTGCTCTTAATATTGGTTCTCCAGGCTCTGTCGACATGCCAGGTACAGAAAAGTCTCATTTCAGGAGGTCCCATTGATTTGTTCCAAGCAATACTATACGATTCTGCCAAAACTGTCATGAATACTTTTGGGGAAATATGTTCAACCTGAAACTTGACACAATTGAAAAATATACTCAAAACATCAGAGTCATTCCTGTCAGATATGAGGAAAGCACACAGAAATCCTTGGCTCATATAACCTAGTACAAGTAATGTTGTAACTTCAAAATCATAGCCATTTAGGCCATGAGTTCCATCAACACAAATACAATCACTTCCATATTTTGCTTATATGTCGTTCATTATAATTAACACAAAGTCTTCACTTCTCAGCGCAGGGTGTAGACCATTAATTGTTTCTTGAGGCTTATAGAACAATACACATGGATTGTCACATGGCATTTTCCTTCCTTTTCCTTCCTTATATTAGATTTTAATGTCTGCAGGGCACTTTCCACTGATTTTGTTGCTCCCTGTCAATTTTAGACGTTTGCTCCCATCACCTTTGGAGATAAAATGACCTGAGCGATGGCAAACATGACAACATTTCGTGCCATCATTGTAAAATTTAGTGCCACAGCTTTTAATGAATTTGGAATGTGTAGCACATTCCATTTTAAAAATTCTTCTTCACTGGAGAATTCTAAGGCTTCTGGTTTCACACATAAGGCATGTGCAGACTAGAAATGATCCATCCAGTACTTTTTACAATTGGTTTCATAATGCACACATCGTGCTGTACTGTGGTTCCACTCATATCTTACATGCCATCAGTAATGTTAATGATTGAAACAGAGAAGTCACAGAGAAAGAACTTAGTATCAAGGGACCCACAAGGATCTGTATTGAGCCCATTACTTTCCTCGTTATATGCTAAAGATGTGTCAAATATTGTCTCCCACTGTGAATATGATTTATATGCGGATGATCTGCAGTTATACGCAAGTGCAAGCCCAACAAATCTTGACTCAGCCTTCCAGAAAGTAAATGCTGATCTACTTGCCTTATCACAATGGATGCAGAACACTTCATTTACTACAGAAATATAAAAAGATATTTCCTCTCGAACTTAAAAAGAAACTTGTAGAATCACTAATACTCCCCTCGTTGGTTTAGGTGATCCTATTCTTCGAGGATTTTCGTGTGAGAGCTCATGTCAGTTGGAACTGACGAAAAATGCTTCTGTGATACATTTGTGACTTACACTATTTCTACCATATCACTCCTATGAACAATTATCATGCGTATGTGCTGATAGACATACACTGTGTTTGCTGCATCATTCAGATGTTCAAATGTGTGGGAATTCCTAAGGGACCAAACCTGTGGGGTCATCGGTCCTTAGACTTACACACTACTTAAACTAACAACACACACACCCATGCCCAAGGGAGGACTCGAACCTCTGGTGCGAGGGACCGTGCCAACCATGACACGGCGCCTCAAACTGTGTGGCCACTCCACGCGGCTTGCTGCATCATCTTCTCAATCATTGCACTCCTGCCTATTTATCTTCAAGCCTTACACTGCTGTCTGAACAGCACAGCGGATATACTCATTCTCAATAAAGTAAAATCCTCTCTGCGTCACAACACAGCACTGCCATTTTCTCTAAATCATTTTCTGTATGAGGAACCTGACTTTGGAACAATCTTTCTCAAAAGATTAGAGAAATAAAATCATTTCAAACTTCAGAAGAGAGCTAATGACTCACTTTCTATCACAACAGTGAAGTATGTCTTCTTGCAACTCACTCTCGTCAACCCTCCCTCCCCCTCTATTTTTCCCTCCTCTTGGCTACAGAGTTCTCTGTTGATATTACCTTCTTTCCTACAAGCCATTGTCACTTTAATTTCAACCCTTTCCTCCTCCATTATCCCTTCCACTTCTTCTAATACCAAGGAAGCCTTCAAAAGCCCCAAACTAATCAATATCATTCATAATGCCTCTGTTATTTTATTATTCTTATTACTATAACTTTATTATTACTTTTTTCCTTTCTCAGACGTTATGTCTGGTTAAAAATGGAAAGTGTCATGGACTTTGATGAAGCGTGACTTCCTTTTAACTGTAGGGTATATTTTACATTGCGTTTAGGAAATTCTGGGTAATTGAACATGTCTCAGTAATTACAGATTTCTGTAGTTGTGTATATACGTTTGGGTGTAGCTGTATTGTGTTAATGTACTGGTGGATATTGTGTGGTATGACTCCTGTAGTTGATAGTATAATTGGTAAAATGTCAACTTTAACCTGATGCCACATGTCCTTCACTTCCTCAGCCAGTTGGATGTATTTTTCAATTTTTTCTCCTGTTTTCTTCTGTATATTTGTTGTATTGGGTATGGATATTTCAATTAGTTGTGTTAATTTCTTCTTCTTATTGGTGAGAGTGATGTCAGGTTTGTTATGTGGTGTTGTTTTATCTGTTATAATGGTTCTGTTCCAGTATAATTTGTATTCATCATTCTCCAGTACATTTTGTGGTGCATACTTGTATGTGGGAACATGTTGCTTTATTAGTGTATGTTGTGTGGCAAGTTGTTGATGTATTATTTTTGCTACATTGTCATGTCTTCTGCTGTATTCTGTATTTGCTAGTATTGTACATCCGCTTGTGATGTGATCTACTGTTTCTATTTATTGTTTGCAAAGTCTGCATTTATCTGTTGTGGTATTGGGATCTTTAATAATATGCTTGCTGTAATATCTGGTGTTTATTGTTTGATCCTGTATTGCAGTCATGAATCCTTCCGTCTCACTGTATATATGGCCCTTGCTTAGCCAAATGTTGGATGCGTCTTCATCGATGTGTGGCTGTGTCAGATGATACGGGTGCTTGCCGTGTAGTGTTTTCTTTTTCCAATTTACTTTCCTTGTATCTGTTGATGTTATGTGATCTAAAGGGTTGTAGAACTGGTTATGAAATTGCAATGGTGTAGCACATGTAGTTATATGAGTGACTGCTTTGTGTATTTTGTTAGTTTCTGCTCGTTCTATAAAGAATTTTCTTAAATTGTCTACCTGTCCATAATGTAGGTTTTTATGTCGATAAATCCCCTTCCTCCTTCCTTTCTGCTTAATGTGAATCTTTCTGTTGCTGAATGTATGTGATGTATTCTATATTTGTGGCATTGTGATCGTGTAAGTGTATTGAGTGCTTCTAGGTCTGTGTTACTCCATTTCACTACTCCAAATGAGTTGGTCAGTATTGGTATAGCATAAGTATTTATAGCTTTTGTCTTGTTTCTTGCTGTCAATTTTTTTTTCAGTATTTTTGTTAGCCTTTGTCTATATTTTTCTTTTGGTTCTTCTTTAATATTTGTATTATCTATTCCTATGTTTTGTCTGTATCCTAGATATTTATAGGCATCTGTTTTTTCTTCCATCAACTCTATGCAGTCGCTGTGGTTATCCAATATGTAATCTTCTTGTTTAGTGTGTTTTCCCTTGACTATGCTATTTTTCTTACATTTGTCTGTTCCAAAAGCCATATTTATATCATTGCTGAATGCTTCTGTTATCTTTAGTAATTGGTTGAGTTGTTGATTTGTTGCTGCCAGTAGTTTTAGATCATCCATGTATAGCAAATGTGTGATTTTGTGTTGGTATGTTCCAGTAATATCGTATCCATAATTTGTATTATTTAGAATGTTGGATAGTAGGTTCAGAGCAAGGCAGAACGAGAAAGGACTTAATGAGTCTCCTTGGTATACACCACACTTTATCTGTATTGGTTGTGATGTGATATTATTTGAATTTGTTTGGATATTAAGTGTGGTTTTCCAGTTTTTCATTACTATGTTTAGGAACTGTATCAATTTAGGATCTACTTTGTATATTTCCAATACTTGTAGTAACCATGAGTGGAGTACACTATCAAAAGCTTTTTGGTAATCAATGTATGCATAGTGTAGCGACCTTTGTTTAGTTTTAGCTTCAATGTCACCTCTGCATCTATTATCAGTTATTCTTTACACCCTTGTGCTCCTTTACAGCAGCCTTTTTGTTCTTCATTGAACCATGGACCTTGCCGTTGGTGGGGAGGCTTGCGTGCCTCAGCGATACAGATAGCCATACCGTAGGTACAACCACAACGGAGGGGTATCTGTTGAGAGGCCAGACAAACGTGTGGTTCCTGAAGAGGGGCAGCAGCCTTTTCAGTAGTTGCAAGGGCAACAGTCTGGATGATTGACTGATCTGGCCTTGTAACAATAACCAAAACGGCCTTGCTGTGCCGGTCCTGCGAACGGCTGAAAGCAAGGGGAAACTACGGCCATAATTTTTCCCGAGGGCATGCAGCTTTACTGTATGATTAAATGATGATGGCGTCCTCTTGGGTAAAATATTCCGGAGGTAAAATAGTCCCCCATTCGGATCTCCGGGCGGGGACTACTCAAGAGGATGTCGTTATCAGGAGAAAGAAAACTGGCGTTCTACGGATCGGAGCGTGGAATGTCAGGTCCCTTAATCGGGCAGTTAGGTTAGAAAATTTGAAAAGGGAAATGGAGAGGTTAAAGTTAGATATAGTGGGAATTAGTGAAGTTCGGTGGCAGGAGGAACAATACTTCTGGTCAGGTGACTACAGGGTTATAAACACAAAGTCAAATAGGGGTAATGCAGGAGTAGGTTTAATAATGAATAGGAAAAAAGGAACGCGGGTAAGCTTCTACAAACAGCTTAGTGAACGCATTATTGTGGCCAAGATAGATACGAAGCCCACACCTACTATAGTAGTACAAGTTTATATGCCAACTAGCTCTGCAGAGGACGAAGAAATTGAAGAAATGTATGATGAAATAAAAGAAATTATTCAGATAGTGAAGGGAGACGAAAATTTAATAGTCATGGGTGACTGGAATTCGAGTGTAGGAAAAGGGATAGAAGGAAACGTAGTAGGTGAATATGGATTGGGGCTAAGAAATGAGAGAGGAAGCCGACTGGTAGAATTTTGCACAGAGCACAACTTAATCATAGCTAACACTTGGTTTAAGAATCATGATAGAAGGTTGTATACATGGAAGAACCCTGGAGATACTAAAATGTATCAGATAGATTATATAATGGTAAGACAGAGATTTAGGAACCAGGTTTTAAATTGTAAGACATTTCCATGGGCAGATGTGGACTCTGACCACAATCTATTGGTTATGACCTGTAGATTAAAACTGAAGAAACTGCAAAAAGGTTGGAATTTAAGGAGATGGGACCTGGATAAACTGAAAGAACCAGAGGTTGTACAGAGTTTCAGGGAGAGCATAAGAGAACAATTGACAGGAATGGGGAAAATAAATACAGTAGAAGAAGAATGGGTAGCTTTGAGGGATGAAGTAGTGAAGGCAGCAGAGGATCAAGTAGGTAAAAAGACGAGGGCTAGTAGAAATCCTTGGGTAACAGAAGAAGTATTGAATTTAATTGATGAAAGGAGAAAATATAAAAATGCAGTAAATGAAGCAGGCAAAAAGGAATACAAACGTCTCAAAAATGAGATCGACAGGAAGTGCAAAATGGCTAAGCAGGGATGGCTAGAGGACAAATGTAAGGATGTAGAGGCTTATCTCACTAGGGGTAAGATAGATACTGCCTACAGGAAAATTAAAGACACCTTTGGAGATAAGAGAACCACTTGTATGAACATCAAGAGCTCAGATGGAAACCCAGTTCTAAGCAAAGAAGGGAAAGCAGAAAGGTGGAAGGAGTATATAGAGGGTCTATACAAGGGCGATGTACTTGAGGACAATATTATGGAAATGGAAGAGGATGTAGATGAAGATGAAATGGGAGATACGATACTGCGTGAAGAGTTTGACAGAGCACTGAAAGACGTAAGTCGAAACAAGGCCCCCGGAGTAGACAACATTCCATTGGAACTACTGACGGCCTTGGGAGAGCCAGTCCTGACAAAACTCTACCATCTGGTGAGCAAGATGTATGAAACAGGCGAAATACCCTCAGACTTCAAGAAGAATATAATAATTCCAATCCCAAAGAAAGCAGGTGTTGACAGATGTGAGAATTACCGAACAATCAGTTTAATGAGCCACAGCTGCAAAATACCAACGCGAATTCTTTACAGACGAATGGAAAAACTAGTAGAAGCCGACCTCAGGGAAGATCAGTTTGGATTCTGTAGAAATACTGGAACACGTGAGGCAATACTGACCTTACGACTTATCTTAGAAAAAAGATTAAGGAAAGGCAAACCTACGTTTCTACTATTTGTAGACTTAGAGAAAGCTTTTGACAATGTTGACTGGAATACTCTCTTTCAAATTCTAAAGGTGGCAGGGGTAAAATACAGGGAGCGAAAGGCTATTTACAATTTGTACAGAAACCAGATGGCAGCTATGAGTCGAGGGGCATGAAAGGGAAGCAGTGGTTGGGAAGGGAGTGAGACAGGGTTGTAGCCTCTCCCCGATGTTATTCAATCTGTATATTGAGCAAGCAGTAAAGGAAACAAAAGAAAAATTCGGAGTAGGTATTAAAATCCATGGAGAAGAAATAAAAACTTTGAGGTTCGCCGATGACATTGTAATTCTGTCAGAGACAGCAAAGGACTTGGAAGGGCAGTTGAACGGAATGGATGGTGTCTTGAAGGGAGGATATAAGATGAACATCAACAAAAGCAAAACGAGGATAATGGAATGTAATCAAATTAAGTCAGGTGATGTTGAGGGTATTAGATTAGGAAATGAGACACTTAAAGTAGTAAAGGAGTTTTGCTATTTGGGGAGCAAAATAACTGATGATGGTCGAAGTAGAGAGGATATAAAATGTAGACTGGCAAGGGCAAGGAAAGCGTTTCTGAAGAAGAGAAATTTGTTAACATCGAGTATAGATTTAAGTGTCAGGAAGTCTTTTCTGAAAGTATTTCTATGGAGTGTAGCCATGTATGGAAGTGAAACATGGACGATAAATAGTTTGGACAAGAAGAGTATAGAAGCTTTCGGAATGTGGTGCTACTGAAGACTGCTGAAGATTAGATGGGTAGATTACATAACTAATGAGGAGGTACTGAATAGGATTGGGGAGAAGAGGAGTTTGTGACACAACTTGACCAGAAGAAGGGATCGGTTGGTAGGAAATGTTCTGAGGCATCAAGGGATCACCAATTCAGTATTGGAGGGCAGCGTGGAGGGTAAAAATCGTAGGTGGAGACCAAGAGATGCATACACTAAGCAGATTCAGAAGGATGTAGGTTGCAGTAGGTACTGGGAGATGAAGAAGCTTGCACAGGATAGAGTAGCATGGAGAGCTGCATCAAACCAGTCTCAGGACTGAAGACCACAACAACAACAACATATAATTTTGTTCTGTGTTGTATGTGTCATTAATTTCCATGTAATGACTGAAGTTTATATCTTGTATATTGTTGGTAGGCATGTTATGGGGATATATTTTGCTGGGTTTGCTGTGTGTGCTTGATCTTTAGGATTCAGATAAGTTATTCCTTGTGTAAGTGTATCAGGGACTGTGTATTGGTCTGCAATGTAATTGTTAAATAATTTATATCTAAAAATAAAGATGATGTGACTTACCAAATGAAAGTGCTGGCAGGTCGACAGACACACAAACAAACACAAACATACACACAAAATTCAAGATTTCACAACAAACTGTTGCCTCATCAGGAAAGAGGGAAGGAGAGGGAAAGACGAAAGGATGTGGGTTTTAAGGGAGAGGGTAAGGAGTCATTCCAATCCCGGGAGCGGAAAGACTTACCTTAGGGGGAAAAAAGGACGGGTATACACTCGCGCGCGCACACACACACACACACACACACACACACATCCATCCACACATATACAGACACAAGCAGACATTGCTTGTGTCTGTATATGTGTGGATACACATAAACTTGTACTACTGTACTAGGTGTGGGCTTCGTGTTTATCTTGGCCACAATAATGTGTTCACTATGCCGTTTGTAGTTGCTTACCCGCACTCCTATTTTCTTATTCATTATTAAACCTACTCCTGCATTACCCCTATTTGATTTTTTATTTGTAACCCTGTATTCACCTGACCAGAAGTCTTGTTCCTCCTGCCACTGAACTTCACTAATTACCACTATATCTAATTTTAACCTATGCAATTCTCTTTTTAAATTTTCTAACATACCTGCCCGATTAAGGGATCTGACATTCCACACTCCGATCCATAGAATGCCAGTTTTCTTTCTCCTGATAACAACGTCCTCTAGAGTAGTCCCTGCCGGGAGATCCGAATGGGGGACTATCTTACCTCTGGAATATTTTTACCCAAGAGGACACCATCATCATTTAACCATACAGTAAAGCTGCATGCCCTCGGGAAAAATTACAGCTGTAGTTTCCCCTCGCTTTCAACCGTTCGCAGTACCAGCACAGCATGGCCATTTTGGTTAGTGTTACAAGGCCAGATCAGTCAATCATCCAGACTGTTGCCCCTGCAACTACTGAAAAGGCTGCTGCCCCTCTTCAGGAACCACATGTTTGTCGGGCCTCTCAACAGATACCCCTGCGTTGTGGTTGCACCTATGGTACGGCTATCTGTATCGCTGAGGCACGCAAGCCTCCCCACCAACGGCAAGGTCCATGGGTAATGGGGGGGGGGGTACTTTTTATTAATAATCCAAATTATTAGCATTGAGTTTGTTGTGTCTTAACTTATTATTATAATACATTATTTTATCATCATTATTAATGTTACTGTTGTTATTATCAGTTATTATTTTTGATTAATAATGCAAATTATTATTATTGTGTTTTCTGTGTCATATTTTTCGTATGTGTTGTTCCTGGTCATAAGTAAGTTAGGGCCTTAAGCATCTAATCTAGCCAGGCTAAATAAGCCATAAATAAATAAATTTGGGAATTTTGTTGCAAATACTTCAACAATTAAGTGATAAAATTTGTCAAAGTGTCTTCACTCTGAATGCGGTCTGAATTTGTTATATGCATGTCAACTGATGAGTGTTCATCAAAGTATCTCAGACTACCATCTAGCCTAAAAACCACCATGTGCACCCCGCAAGTACTTACCTAACTGAGTAGCTGCTTCCCTTGTGTAGTGTACCCTGAGCTGTCAAGGTGAGTCCTACAATTATCCACCCAATAATGCAGGTCCAGCCAAGACTGTCAGACTCAACAAAGCCTCTGGCCGAGATTGTCCACTCAGCTCCAGACCGTAGGACCCCAGTCAACTCTGGAAACTATGCTGCAAATCATGAGCTGTGCTTGCACTCCATATGTGAGGCCAGCAGCCTCCACCACCTCCACCAGTCATCTGTATGAACTGAGGATGACCTCGGAACCCTCGCAAAAGGCATTGTCGGAACTGATGCCACTTCTCGCAGATGACTGCACCCTGCAAGCTCGATAGCCACAGGCAAAGCCGCCACATCTCGGATGAGGCTCCCTGCAGACGTACTGAGTGCATATTGGCTATCTTTCTGGCTCTGAACAATATTTCCCTAAGGATCTCCCTAATGTGTCCAACACTAGTGGTCCCAATAACTAGTAAACCCCTCCCCCTGAGTGCTCGCTCAGATGCCGTCGGAGGAGTGACTCACAGACGAATGGGAGAGGCCGGACAGCCAGCCTCCACACTGATGGTCTACATGCCTAACCGAGCAGTGTAGTTAGTCATTCAAGAGAAATGACGACTGTGCTACACAATGCCTGAATTTACAAAAATGTGATACTAAACCTCTTAAATAGCAGAAAACTCATGGAATTTAAGAATTAATCTATGAAGAAAACAGAAAAATCTAAAGACATACCTAGCTGTTCTCCTCATCTTTCACACGTGACAACTGGAACCTGTATGTAACTCAGCTTTACTTGTTTCTTGTGAAGATGAGATTTAAAAAAGATTGTGCTCTGGGTTGATCTATATTTATTTTTGTCATTATGAAATTTTGGACTTTATTTACAAGTCAATCAGTGCCCCATTGTGAATTTACAGAAAAGCTGAATAATACAGTAATAGTGAGCATTAGCTGAAGTTTAGATATATTAGGAACCTGTGAATACTATCAGTCTTTTAGCCTCCTTCTTTCAGAGAGTCTTTGTACATATGGTGGGCTACAAGCACACTTTTATAACAACAGATTAATAATCATATATTTTAATCTTACATAAAAAAAAATTTCTAAACAACAATCAGTACATTTCTGCCATGACTTGAACCTAAAAAAAAAAAAAATCTATGTGAACAGGCCTCGGACGTCTCAACAGTGATGGTACTGACTGACAATTGTGTCATCCTCAGCTAACAAAATTCACTGGAGGGGCACGGGGTCAGCACACCTCTGTCCTGGCCGTTGTCAGTTTTTGGCAGTGGCGATGCTACTTCTCAGTCAAGTAGCTACTCAGTTGGCCTTACAAGGGCTGGGTGCACCCTTATTGAACCTTGCCCACATAGCACAGTACAGAGAGCTTCACTCACAATGTTTCATCAAGATGTGCGTCAGTTAAAATCACACTTGGTTTCTTACAGGGCTCAGAATTTGGCTGCCAGGCTGGATAACAGACATGTCTATTCCCAGAAACATAGTTTTTTCTTACAGTGCCAATGTATTTAATTAAATTGCTTGCTAACAAATGAATACTTCACTTACCAGCATTTACAGGCTTTGTGAAAATTGGCTATATCTTTCAACAGAACTTTGCCCATTTTGTCATAGCTGGACGTGAGGAATATCGTGGTCAAAATTTTGTTTTTGCTTCCCATAACAGTATGCTATTAATCACTTAACTTAAACCATATGCTGGTGCATTTGTATGTCATCCTGATCCCAGGTTCTCACCATATATTTCATTCCCCTGAGAACCAGCTAGCAAATCTTCTTACACTCTATTCATGCATGGTACTCTATGAAGGTATGATGTATGACCAGCTGTCTGCCATCCTGAATGGACTCTTCCAAACTGTGACCAACAACCACCTACACTGACTCAAGTGATGGAATGGGGCATTTACACAACATTTTATAATATTTCACATTGCAAGCTTAAATTTCAATTGAAGCAGGAACTTTCTTTCTCTGGCCAAAAAATGATGTAGACCTAAGTATGAAGCTATAATAATTGTTATAGGACAATTTTTCAACACTGTCATACAACATACACAAATTCTTGTGAGTTCATAGTAGAGGCCCACCTTGAGCTGCACAATTAACTATGAATGAAGCATGGTATTGATATTAAAAGTGTCAGTGATTGTCAGTTTAGAGAGTAATTTAAGACAGATTTGTACATTAGCTGGGAATAAGGGGATGTTTGGAAGCACACTCAGTGACACAGACTGAACTGAGCACTGGAACACTCAGGGACCCGGCTGAGCTCGTCTGAAAAGCGGCAGTGAGGGGAAACTTTCACTGTGGCAGCCTGGACCAGTAAGTGTCTTTATGATCCCTAATGGCACCACCGTGCAGATGGACAACAGTCGGGACATTCTGTAGTGTTCGCTCACACAAATGTTTTAAGAGTTGGAGTGAGGAGTAATGTTAGTGAAAGATGCTATTGACTGCCAAATGCAGAAAATCTGGCTTTGGGATGCGTGCCAGAGATTGCTGTGTTACAGGTGAACTCCCAGCTAGGCCTTTGAAATTTTTGAGATGCCATCAAACACATAACCCTTAAAAAAACTTTGTTTAAGGATTTAAGACCTATGGACAGTGGTTCATCTTGATGTTTTTCAGAGTGACAGAGAGCCCAACAGAGCCAAAAGGAAGCTGCCTCATTGACGGGGGAGAGAGATAGGAATAGCGAGGCACGACTTTTTCCGAGGAGTATAGCAGAAAGGGAAGCACTGGTTACCCAAGTAAAACATAGCCCAGGGAAGGGGAGTTGTGCTCTCTGAGGAACACTTTTGTCAGTCAGAGCTTGGAAGATCCAGAGCACAGCCAGTAAAATTAAGCATGTATAGAAAAACTTGGCAATTCGAGGTTTCTCTCACACTGAGAAATCAGATCAATCAACACAATCGCTCCTCGCAGATGAACTTCAGTTCACAGCTGCTACACTGATGTGTAAGGAGACTTGTCAAATATTTGACCAACCAACACACAGCCACGGAAGAGGTCTGCTGGTGCTGCCACTGCCACTATAGTGAGACCAGCCGCTACTGAATGGGATCGAGGGAACTTCAAGTCATCTTATAAATACAATCACAGAGATTCATTCTGAATATTTGTATTGCAAAGTCGTAAACACTCTGCCTCTAAAATCCACAAAAAGTATGGCAAATTACCACCTATAACTTATTAGTTTCAGTAGTTCTATTCTGTGCTAATAAACCAACTAATCATGTTCCACAGTCGTAAAACACTCCTTCCCACCCAAACACACAACCTCTCAAAGCTTGCAGAATGAAATTTTCACTCTGCAGCAAAGTGTGCACTGATATGAAACTTTCTGGCAGATTAAAACTGTGTGCTGTACTGAGGCTCTATCTCAGTACCTTTGCCTCTTGTGGGAAAGTGCTCTAGCAACTGAGCTACCTAAGAATGACTCATGACCCATCCTCACAGCTTTACTTCCTCCAGTACCTCATCTCCTACCATCCAAACTTCACAGAAGCTGTCCTGCAATGCTGCAGAACTAGCACTCCTGGAAGAAAGGATATAGCAAAGACATGGCTTGTCACAGCATGGGGGATGTTTACAGAATGACATTTTCACTCTGCAGTCGAGTGTGTGCTGATGTGAAACTTCCTGGCAGATTAAAACTGAGACTCGAACTCAGATCCTTTGCCTTTAGCAGGCAAGTGCTCTCAAAGCTTGTCACAGTTTGGAGTTACCATCTACACAAAGACATTGCTGCTAATTTTGGCTAACATTAAAAGACAAGCAAAAACTCTTCGTATGTAGCATAACTGTTACAGATTTATTTGCTTGCCTCATCTAGCTGCTCCATCATACTCAGTCCAGCACTTGCTCCATCCAATATATTGTTGATAGAGTAGTTTGTATTAGGAAACCTGCAATACAGTTCTATGCATGCACATGGATTAGCATTTTACTTAAGTGTCAGTGTACACCATTTTCCTAAAACTGCGAAAAAGACGATAATGTATCATGTAATAAAAATGTAGGAAAATGTACTGTAGCCCGTTTGATGCATCAGTACATTTGTCACAACCAACTTGAGTTGAGTAAAATAGTGTCACTAGCAGACTAAGTGTTAAGTGTGAAATGGTATATTGAAACTTACTTAACATACTTGGAGATAGAATGTCAGGGACACAAATTATTAACAACAACTTTTTCATTTATGGTCTTGTGGTGGTATGAACTACCAATTTTTTTTGTTCCAGCTGTATGGAATTGAATTCTCACAAGCATTTTGCTGAGTACTCGTAAACCGATGTCAGATGGTAACTGACTCTCATACCAACCATGACCTCATCCACAGCCATGTTGCCAACACTATCATGAAGATGGCTGCAGTATAATTGGATAAATAACATGATCTACTGACTAAGCTGGTGGCAGCAGAAACTATGTATAAAGGATATAGAAATGTGGAAGCTTTCAGAGCCAATGGCTCTTCCTTCTAGCAGAAGATTTGAAGGGAAAGAATGAGAACTGAAGAAAGAAAACTGGCAAGACTTAAGAAATGGAGAGAGTTATGGAAAAGTTGCCCAAAACCCTAGGTTGGAGGAGACTTACCAGACAGGATGAGAAGGAAAGACTGATCCTTGGTGGCTGCGTTGGATAAGATTTGAAAACCTGAGAGCTTAACGATGGAAGATATGGTAATTAGCAAGAAACAATTTACTGAAAAAAAATCATGCGGAGTCAATATGAGCTGAAAGCTAAGTGCATTGTACATGATAGGCATATATGGGGAGGGGGAAGAGGGTGGAGATGTGTGTGTGGGGGGGGGGGGGGGGATAGACAGGCTGCAAAATGAAAAATACAGAAAAATGAAAGGGGAGCAAGAAAAGGAATAGTTACTGAGAATAAATTCTGAGAACACTATGATGCTAGTTTACTTTTTTAAGCTGATGTTTCTCATTGATTCAGTAAACAAACCAAACGGATCCCATACCATGTATTTATATGTCCAAAAGTAATGAATAAAATAGACTGATTATCGGCTTCAGTGTCCATTGTCCAAGGTTGTTGAATAAGTCAATTTGCGGTCTGCTTGTTTCTATTAAATCATTGTCCGCCCACGGTAGCTGAGTGGTCAGTGTGACATTCTGTCAATCTTAAGGGACCGGGTTTGATCCCGAGCTGGATCAGAGATTTTCTCCGCTCAGGGACTGGGTGTTGTGTTGTCCTGATCATCACCTATTCATCCCCATCCAAGCACAATTCGCCAAAGTGGTGTCAAATTAATTAGTTTCTTTATTTACATTTTATTTATTTACATTTATTTATTTTCATTCATTCTCTCTCTCTCTCTCTCTCTCTCTCTCTCTCTCTCTCTCTCTCTCTCTCTCTGTCTCTCTTTCTTTCACATTCATTCATTCATTCGAAATTCTTCATTAATTTTAGAAAAACATCTGTCTGTCTCTAATTTGATTGTCCGGTCAATTGTCTTTGTCATGGTTTCTAAATCTGTCTCTACTTGTGTGACACGCTTCGTGATGTCATCTTGAGCAGTGACGCACTTTTCTACTTTTGTCGTCACGGTGTCACACGTGCAACTTAACTATTTGACATTGGTTTCAAGAACATTGATTTTGGTTTCATTATGTTTTGCTAAAACTGTTAATTTTGAAAACTAGGTGGTCATTTCATTGATCCTTTTGTTTAAGTCAGTACCAATTTTGGTTAATTTAGCGTCATTACCATCAAGTTTTTTGTTTATTTCCTGAAATTTTTCTGTAAACTATTTGTCATTGTTGTGTAAACTTGTTTTCATCAGCAGAAATTGTTGCATGACTGCATTGATAAACTGTGAGAAATTTACTGTTTGAACATTATCTGCCCCCGGTAAATCGTGAGAATTTACTGCTTCTGATTCAGTTTCCATATCTTGCGACTCAATGTTACTGTCGGTTGCTACGGCTAGATTATTTAGGTTCTGTATTTCATTTACTGTTTTGCTTGTTTGAGCATTAGTGTTTTGAGCAAGCGCAATTTAATTCAATGCTTCTTCATTGGATATGGAACTTGCAGTAGGCGAACTGTTTATGTTATCCATTCTATTTGCAATACTACGAGTCATGACCATATCAATAGCAAAAGTGTAATAAGTTTTTTTGGAAAATTCAGTAAAGTAAATACATGAAATATTTTTAAACCCATCTCTACAGCAAATGAGTATCTACAATGTTTAGCTTGTATGTAACTGTTATTCAAACAATGCATAGAGTTAATCTATTATTGACGATGTATCTACATGCTATGTTGTCTCCACTGAGCTGTGTATCGGCCATTTTGCAATAATTATTGTCGTACTTTGAAAATCTGAATAAATATTTTTTTAAAAAATCACACTCAGCAGTAAAAATCACTTTTTAACTTTGCAAAACTTCACTATATATCGCGGGTTAATGAAAGATTGCACCAGAGTCAAATGCGATAGATATAAGTCTGTCCTACCTTCTCTGTTGTGGTGATTGTTGTCACAGTCTGACCAGATTTTCCATTATGCTTTCTGGATTTAATATTCTTTCCATTCCTTCTTGGTGATTTCTCAGAGTAATGTTTGCGATGAAACATGAAACAAAAAAAAAAAAAAAAAAATTGCTCACCAATAACGTCCTGGCCAACGTGTTGCCAATGTAAATAAGGTGGCATCGGACATATGCTTTGACAATTTCATCACCGTAAGGAGGAGGTTTGTGGGCCATGTTATTTCTGAACTAAAATGAGGCAAATAGTGAAAATACAGTTTACATATAATGTTGAAATTTTAGGATCATGGATTAAACAAATAATGAAATCACAATAGCGTTAATCATAACTATAATTACTGAAGTGCACTATGCTACTTACATTGGGAATACAATATGAATCACTAGTGATATGTTGATTTTCCGCACGTCGGTATCTCATATGTGCGCAGTGGAAACTTCCTTATATAATTACTAGTATGCGCCCTGCAGTATGCAGTGACTTTTTATAAAATTAAAGAGTTTAAATTAGAGCGGCTAGTGTAACGTGCTCCCCCTGTGGGTCTGGGGTAAGAATAGGCCCGAGGTATTCCTGCCTGCCGTAAGAGGCAACTAAAAGGAGTCCCTCCCACTCAAGGGGGTAGTTTGCACCTGCGTCCAGAGGTGGACGGTTCAACGACTTACATTAGTGGATATTTTGGTTTTTCGCTTATTCTGGTTTCTTCCTTCCTTTGTTTCCTTTCTTTGTCCTTCTCCCTGTCTCACTGTCTTCCTTACTTTTTACCTAGCCTTCTTGTCCACCCTATGGTCTCCGCCTCGGCGTTTGAGACAGTCTGTTCTTTATGTCCCCGTGTGTGCCTGGAGGCCAACCCACGCATTTACACGCGTAGCCAATGATGGGGTAATGCGTAATTCCCCATCCTGGGTAGACTAGTAAAGCACACATGTACCCCCTGGTAAAGGCCAGGCCCAGGGAGAGGTGATTGCCTGAGGTGACACCTTCCGACCATGCTGATTGGTCCCTCCGTCCATTTCTCGGGAGGTGTGACCTGAGGTGTAAACATTCACCTAAGGCGGGAGCGCCCTCTGAGAGGGTCCCCACAAGGACGGAGCACACCATCTGACATGCTGGCAATCATGGGGGATTCATCCGCAATGGATTTCTCTTCTTCTTCTCTCGCGACTTCTGCCCAAAAGCGGAAACTTGACCAGCCCCAGTGACAAAAGTACTACCGCCTGCCCCAAAGTTCCTTGTAGTTTCTGGATCTGAGGACGGAAAAGATTTTTCATCTGTCAACACTTTCATTATTCAGAAGGGCGTAGATGCCATAGCCGGACCTGACAAGTCTTGTACCAGGATGCGTAATGGTACCTTGTTGTTAGAAACTGAGAGTGCCTTTCAGGCATAAAAACTCCTTTGGGCCACACTCCTGTACACGTTCCCTGTCGGGGTGGGGGCTCACCGCACTTTGAATTCTTCGTGTGGTGTGCTATATACTAGATCACTCGACGGATTGACTGATGAGGAGATTCAGTCATTCCTTGCTGAGCAGGGCGTGATGGCTGTCCATAGGGTCATGAAAAGGGTCGACAATGACCTTGTACCGGCCCGGACACTTTTCTTGACCTTTGATAGTGTTCAGCTGCCGTCGCGCATCAAAGCGGGCTATGAGGTTATTTCTGTTCGCCCCTATGTCCCGACACCTATGCGCTGCTACCAGTGTCAGCATTTTAATCACACCCGCCAGTCTTGTTCTGATGCGGCTAAATGCATCACTTGTGGCAGGGACACCCATGAGGGTGACTGTCCACCTCCATCTCCTCATTGCATGAACTGTCAGGGTGACCATGCAGCGTCCTCCCGCGACTGTCCCATCTACAAGGATGAATGCTGTATACAGGAAATTTGGCTCAAAGAGAAAGTGTCCACCTCAGATGCTCACAAGCTATTTGCTAGTAGGAAGCCAACGCTGCTCCCAGGGGGGAAATACTGTACTGTCCTGGTGTCTCCTCAGCCTACCAGGGAGGTGTCGATGCAGACATGCGATCTGACCTTTAGCGCTACGTTCGTTCGTTCAGCCAGTGCTAAGATCGCCCGGTCAACATCTCCTCTTCCTCCCGTCACCCCTAAGATACAAGCACCTTCATCAGCTTCTGCCAAGACTAAGACCCAGAAGTCAGATGCATGGGCCTTCAAGAAGGAACCGTGCCGTGAGGACTTCCTACGTACCCCGAACTCCCAGCCATCAACCGGTACTTCAACTAAACAACCTTCCAAGAAGGCTCATAGGAAGCAAAGTACTCCTTCTCCGCCACGGCGTATTTCTTCTCCTGCGCCACCCAGCGGTTGCCACCCCAGGCCGTCATCCGTTTTGCCTGGCCGCACCACTGGTAGCCGAACATCTGGCCGTTCACTGGCAGAGGAAGCTCCCCCTCCCGGCCATCTTAACATGGTGGCCAACGAACCTATTGAAAAAATGGAGGATGACTCTCCACCTATTGATGGCGGCAGCAGTGCTCGCTCGAATCCAGGCCCTTAGTGGCCTTTGAGGTGACCCCTTCTTGCATCTCCTTTTTCTTTTTCTTCTCATGATGGCACTTCTTCATTGGAATATTTGCGGCATTCACTCCAACTGCAAGGACTTAAAGTTGCTGCTATGCTTGCACTGTCCACTCGTAGTAGCTCTCCATGAAACGAAGCTACGCCTATGTGATCGAATTGACTTGGCATACTACGCCTCTGTGCATTTTGACCTACCCCCTGTGGCAGGTATTCCAGCTCATGGAGGGGTTATGTTGTTGGTCCAGAATGATATCTACTATGATCCCATCACATTGCACAAATATCTGCAGGCATTTGCCATCCGAATTAGTCTCCCCTCTTTTGCATTTTCCATTTGTACCGTTTACTCTCCATTGTAACCCGTCTTTCCATCAGTCCCTATATCAGTTCCAAACTGAACAATCCATAGCCCTCAGCCACCTAATCCTTCACCTACACATCAACTCAGCCAATGAACACACCCGTCAACTCTTATCCTTAATAAAAGTCCTCAATCTTTCCTCTCCCGCCGGCCGAAGTGGCCGTGCGGTTAAAGGCGCTGCAGTCTGGAACCGCAAGACCGCTACGGTCGCAGGTTCGAATCCTGCCTCGGGCATGGATGTTTGTGATGTCCTTAGGTTAGTTAGGTTTAAGTAGTTCTAAGTTCTAGGGGACTAATGACCTCAGCAGTTGAGTCCCATAGTGCTCAGAGCCATTTGAACCATTTTTTTCTTCTCCCACATCCACACTGGATGTTCAGAGCATCCTCCTACAGGCCAACTGCAAATTAGAACAGCATGCCACCCTCCACCTCAAAAAACTATTCAATCTCCTGGTTTCCCACCTCTGGAAAGGCAACTCACTCACCCACCACAACCTTTCCAGCAAACCTCAACCTCCTCTCATTCCACACAGACCCAGTGTCTCTCATCTACTCAATCTGCCACTTCCAGCTCCACTCCCCCCAAAACCTCAAAATTCTAATCAACACAATCTGGAACCACAACACCCCAATTTAGTAGTTAACCTTTCCTCCAAACCTCTCTCCCAATCCGAAACCTCTGTCCTATCCAAAAGCCTCACCTTCAGCCCTGCTCCCAGATACAACCAAACAGCCCTCATCAAAGATTTACTGTCCTACACTTGTACTCTCTGCTGGAAATATCACTTTGCCACGAAGAAAAATTATCCTGATCCTACTCCTAATGATCCAACTCCCTAAGACACTATCCAAATTGAACCCTCAAAATCACCCTCTCCAAACCTTCCAGGAATTTCTCACTTCCAGCCTTGCCTCTCAATCCTTCTTCAAAAACCTTAATCCTACTCCCAACATCACCACAGCTGGAACTCAGGCTATCCGTGATCTGAAGGCTGACTGATCCATCGTCATTCTTCCGGCAGACAAGGGTTCCACGACCGTGGTTCTTGATCGTCGGGAGTATGTGGCTGAGGGACTGCGTCAGCTTTCAGACAACACTACATACAAAGTTTTCCAAGGTAATCCCATTCCTGATGTCCAGGTGGAGCTTCAAGGAATCCTCAGAACCTACAAAACCTTTCACCTGACTCCATCAACCTCCTGACCCACTGACACCCCGCACCCCTACCTTCTACCTACTTCCTAAAATTCACAAACCCAATCATCCCGGCCGCCGCATTGTAGCTGGTTACCAAGCCCCCACAGAATGTATCTCTGCCTACGCAGATCAACACCTTCAACCCATTACATGCAGTCTCCCATCCTTCATCAAAGACACCAACCACTTTCTCGAACGCCTGGAATCCTTACCCAATCTGTTAACCCCAGAAACCATCCTTGTAACCATTGATGCCACTTCCTTATACACAAATATCCCACACATCCAGGGCCTCGCTGCGATGGAGCACTTCCTTTAATGCAGATCACCTGCCACCCTACCTACAACCTCTTTCCTCATTATCTTAGCCAGCTTCGTCCTAACTCACAACTTCTTCACTTTCGAATGCCAGATATACCAACAATTTAAGGGAACACCCATGGGTACCAGGTTGGCCCCTCATACGCCAACCTATTTATGGGTCGCTTAGAGGAAGCCTTCTTGGTTACCCAGGCCTGCCAACCCAAAGTTTGGTACAGATTTGTTGATGACATCTTCATGATCTGGACTCACAGTGAAGAACAACTCCAGAATTTCCTCTCCAACCTCGTCTCCTTTGGTTCCGTCAGATTCACCTGGTCCTACTCCAAATCCCATGCCACTTTCCTCTACGTTGACCTCCATCTGTCCAATGGCCAGCTTCGCACATCTGTCCACATCAAACCCACCAACAAGCAACAGTACCTACATTATGACAGCTGCCACCCATTCCAAATCAAACAGTCCCTTCCCTACAGCCTAGGTTTTTGTGGCAAATGAATCTGCTCCAGTCCTGAATCCCTGAACCATTACACCAACAACCTGAAAACAGCTTTCGCATCCCGCAACTACCCTCCTGACCTGGTAGAGAAGCAAATAACCAGAGCCACTTCCTCATCCCCCCAAACCCAGAACCTCCCACAGAAGAACCCCAAAAGTGCCCCACTTACGACAGGATACTTTCCGGGACTCGATCAGACTCTGAATGTGGCTCTCCAGAAGGGATACGACTTCCTTAAATCCTGCCCTGAAATGAGAACCATCCTTCATGAAATCCTCCCCACTCCACCAAAAGTGCCTTTCCGCCGTCCACCTAACCTTCGTAACTTCTTGGTTCATCCCTATGAAATCCCCAAACCACCTTCCCTACCCTTGTAATCGTCTGTGGTGTAAAACCTATCCCATGCACCCTCCCACCACCACCTACCCCAGTCCTGTAACCTGGAAGGTGTATACAATCAAAGGCAGAGCCACGTGTGAAAGCACCCACATGATTTACCAACTGACCTGCCTACACTGTGAAGCTTTCTATGTGGGAATGACCAGCAACAAACTGTCCATTCACATGAATGGACACAGGCAGACAGTGTTTGTTGGTAATGAGGATCACCCTGTGGCTAAACATGCCTTGGTGCACAGCCAGCACATCTTGGCACAGTGTTACACCATCCGGGTTATCTGGATACTTCCCACTGACACCAACCTATCAGAACTCTGGAGATGGGAACTTGCCCTCCAATATATCCTCTCTTCCCGTTACCCACCAGGCCTCAACCTCCGCTAATTTCAAGTTGCCGCGACTCATACCTCACGTGTCATTCAATAACATCTCTGCCTCTGTACTTCCGCCTCGACTGACATCTCTGCCCAAACTCTTTGCCTTTACATATGTCTGCTTGTGTCTGTATATGTGCGGATGGATATGTGTGTGCAAGGGTATACCTGTCCCTTTTTCCCCCCAGGGTAAGTCTTTCTGGATTGGAATGACCCCTCACCCTCTCCCTTAAAACCCACATCCTTTCGTCTTTCCCTCTCCTTCCCTTTTTCCTGATGAAGCAACCATGGGTTGCGAAAGCTTGAAATTTGTGTATGTGTGTCTCTCAACGTGCCAATGCTTTCGTTTGGTAAGTCACAGAATCTTTGTTTTTATATATACAGGGTGTTTCAAAAATGACTGGTATATTTGAAACGGCAATAAAAACTAAACGAGCAGCGATAGAAATACACCGTTTGTTGCAATATGCTTGGGACAACAGTACATTTTCAGGCAGACAAACTTTCGAAATTACAGTAGTTACAATTTTCAACAACAGATGGCGCTGCGGTCTGGGAAACACTATAGTACGATATTTTGCACATATCCACCATGCGTAGCAATAATGTGGCGTAGTCTCTGAATGAAATTACCCGAAACCTTTGACAACGTGTCTGGCAGAATGGCTTCACATGCAGATGAGATGTACTGCTTCAGCTGTTCAATTGTTTCTGGATTCTGGCGGTACACCTGGTCTTTCAAGTGTCCCCACAGAAAGAAGTCACAGGGGTTCATGTCTGGCGAATAGGGAGGCCAATCCACGCCGCCTCCTGTATGTTTCGGATAGCCCAAAGCAATCACACGATCATCGAAATATTCATTCAGGAAATTAAAGACGTCGGCCGTGCGATGTGGCCGGGCACCATCTTGCATAAACCACGAGGTGTTCGCAGTATCGTCTAAGGCAGTTTGTACAACCACAAATTCACGAAGAATGTCCAGATAGTGTGATGCAGTAATCGTTTCGGATCTGAAAAATGGGCCAATGATTCCTTTGGAAGAAATGGCGGCCCAGACCAGTAATTTTTGAGGATGCAAGGATGGTGGGACTGCAACATGGGGCTTTTCGGTTCCCCATATGCGCCAGTTCTGTTTATTGACGAAGCCGTCTAGGTAAAAATAAGCTTCGTCAGTAAACCAAATGCTGCCCACATGCATATCGCCGTCATCAATCCTGTGCACTATATCGTTAGCGAATGTCGCTCGTGCAGCAATGGTAGCGGCGCTGAGGGGTTGCCGCGTTTGAATTTTGTATGGATAGAGGTGTAAACTCTGGCGCATGAGACGATACGTGGACGTTGGTGTCATTTGGACCGCAGCTGCAACACGGCGAACGGAAACCCGAGGCCGCTGTTGGATCACCTGCTGCACTAGCTGCGCGTTGCCCTCTGCGGTTGCCGCACGCAGTCGTCCTACCTTTCCAGCACGTTCATCCATCACGTTCCCAGTCCGTTGAAATTTTTCGAACAGATCCTTTATTGTGTCGCTTTTCGGTCCTTTTGTTACATTAAACCTCCTTTGAAAACTTCGTCGTGTTGCAACAACACTGTGTTCTAGACGGTGGAATTTCAACACCAGAAAAATCCTCTGTTCTAAGGAATAAACCATGTTGTCTACAGAACACTTGCACGTTGTGAACAGCACACGCTTACAGCAGAAAGACGACGTACAGAATGGCGCACCCACAGACTGCGTTGTCTTCTATGTCGTTCACATCACTTGCAGTGCCATCTGTTGTTGAAAATTGTAACTACTGTAATTTCGAAAGTTTGTCCGCCTGAAAATGTACTGTTGTCCCAAGCATATTGCAACAAACGGTGTATTTCTATCGCTGCTCGTTTAGTTTTTATTGCCGTTTCAAATATAACGGTCATTTTTGAAACACCCTGTATATTCCCCCATATATATATATATATATATGATCTGGTAGGGTTTCACTGATGTTGCAGTTGTCTATAACAAAGTAGCAATACCATAAGACAGTAATGATTTGCAGAATGAGCTTCAGAGAATTGATGAACAGTTGGCAGTTGACCCAGAATGTAAATAAATGTAACATATTGTTCTTACATAGAAAAAGAAATCCACTATTCTGTAGCTACACTATTGATGAAAAATGAGAGCAACCTTAAGGGGAATGACCACATAAAACAAGTAGTTGGAAAAGCAGAAGCCAAACTTATATTCATACGAATAATCTTAAGGAAATGTAACTCATCCATGAAGGAAGTGGCTTACGTGGTGCTTGTTTGACTGATACATGAGTATTGTTTATCTGTTTGGGATCCCTACCAGATAGGACTGATAGCATAGATAGAGAAGATCCAATGAAGAGTGGCATGTTTCATTACATCATCACCTAGTTGCATGAGAGTGTTATGGAGATTCTCAACAAACTTCATTGGAAGATGTTATGAGAGACACATTGTGCATCACTGAGAGAGATTTACTATTGAAATTTTGGAAGAGCGCTTTCCGGGAAGAGTCAGACAACATATTACTTTCTCCCACATACATTTCATGTAATGACCACAAGAAGAAAATTCAAGAAAGCAGAGCCAATAAGAGGCTTCTTTCCAAGTGCTGTTCATGAGTGGAACATGGATGGAGGACTCAGTTAGTGGTACAAAGAGTACCCTCCACCATACACCTATATGTGGCTTGTGGAGTATGATGTAGATATAGATGAACACTGTTTCCCCAAGTTACCAGTTACAATGAGTGGGCATAGACAGAAGATGTATACTGGCAACACACAATATCCTGTATCAGAGGATGTTCTACAACATGACAGTTATGACCTCTGTGCCTGTTTCCAGATATGTGCCTCACTCAAGTTTCTCAGAATTCTGCATGTGGGAACTGCCATTACAACATGTGTGGTTGGTTCTTACCAGCCACCTGGCCTTCATTTGTGCTAGTTTCTGTGATCTCAGCATTTATTTTCAGTAACTGTTGCTCTTTTCCACTCCCCTTCCGTTTTTCTATATCTTTAATTTTGCAACCTGCCTATTCCCCCACCTCATTGCCCTCTCCCACACCTGTCTAGCGTGTATAATGCCCTTTACTTTCTGCTCTTATTGACTCTTGCATGATTTATTTTTCAGTAATCTCTATCTTGCTTATTACCCTATTCTCCATCATCCCATCCATAAAGTCTCCCATGACCCTAGGTTCAGGGCAACTTTTCCATAACTCTCACTGTTTCCTAAATCTCACCCACCTTCTTCCTTCATCACTCTACCTTTCCCTTCAGTCCTCCTGCCAGAAGGAGCCAATGGCTCCAAATGCTTGTGTATTTCCATGTTCCTTGTATGTGTTTTCTCCAGTCAACACTTGGCAAGTAGATCTTGTATCTATCCAGTAATATTTTCTAACATTGGTTATTTTTGTTGACATGTTATCCCTATAGAACAGATTGGGAAGCTTGCATTCTTTTGCAATTCAGTGGTTGGAGAATATTCGTCAGTTCCTGAAGAGGCAAACTGTTATACCGGTCTTCGGGTCGCCATGGAATATAAGTGTTTAATATGCTATCAGTGACGAGGTCATCAGAGATTGGGGATGAGATCATGTTGGGAAAGGATGGAAAGAGAAATTGAGTGTGTCCTTTATAAGTAACAACCCAGGCAATCACTATAAGCAACGGAAATAATGGGAAACATAAATCAGGAAGCCCAAAGAGTTTGGGCCACCATGGGCCTGAAGATTTATTTAGGTAGTTACATTTTATTTGCATAGAGCCAACGGAATGATGGATTTTGTAAATGTCATAAATAATAATATGACAGTAATTACATTAACAAAATACCATGTTAACAGAATCTTCCATAGGTTCTTGGTAGAACAACATTATAATAAATGAAAAGCACCAGTTTGTTTTTCCTCTACAACATTACTTTTATTGTGTTAACCGGTTTTCGGCTTACAAGGCAATCTTCAGACATTTACTGCATATTATCACCAAAGAAGTTACAATGTTTGCAAACAACATTGAAAGAGAAGTAACACTGAAGCAGAAACATACAGCAAGCAACATCTTTGACAGTGTGGTGGTAGTGCATTGAAAAATGGACTAAACAGGAAAAACTTTAACACAAAATAGTAACAGCATGCCTGCATAAAAGTTTCTATTAATAAACAAAACTAATAAAATAAAATTACTACTTGACAAGGCTACATCAGGAGTTATAAAAAATGGAGAGTAATACACAAACCTATTAAAAGAAGAAACAATCATCACCATGTTATACCCTTATAATCCTATCATCAGTGTCTAACATGCAGTGTCTTTTAGTTACATATTATTCATATGTTCTCTCAATTCTTAGCTATGACCTTCTTTTTTGGGGAACCAATGCACAGAATATGAATGCAATTTTCAAACTCCAGAAAAGAGCCATAAGAACAATAACCAAAAATACTAGTCAAGCTCACTGTAAAGATCTGTTGAAAACACTAGGGATTTTAACTGCTCCATGTGAATACATTAGCCAGTCAGTTGTACACATCAAAAATAACATTGGTAATTACTGCACAAACAGCTCTGTCCATGACCATGCAACAAGAGATAGACTCAACTTACATTTACCAAGAAAAAATAAACATAAAACTCGAAACAGCATTTTCTACCACAGAATAAAACTGTACAATAAATTACCAAAAGAGATTAAAGAAATTGCCAAAATACACTTATTTAAAAAGGCAGCTAAAAATTACCTGTTATGCAATACATTTTATACATTGAAGGATTACTTAGAGATAACAGAGTAGGGGTTTGATAAAAAATGTTGTACAAATAAATAATAATAACAACACTGCAGGAGTAGATTTAATGATTGTCTCTAACTAGAATTCTGTAAGTATATGTGTATACAAATTAGCTTATTTTAAATTGATATAAACTTATAAATACTTTGCCATGTGCTATATCCTTGTAAAAAGAGATCTACAGATTAATAAAGATACTACTAATACTAATGTATCTACTGAATACATAAAGAATATATCAATAAGGTAAACAGAAATAAATAGATGCAGGAAAATGGAGGCATTTGAGTGGACATACTGTAAATGCAACCTTTGAGAGTGTGGTGGTACAGCACTTTGACATTAACATTATATTCAAAACTGTGTCTATGTAACAGTTTGCATTAAATAAATGAACCAAGTAAAATATAAACAATATTTGGTGAGACAACTACAAGAGGTGTTAAACATGGACCAGTTAAGAGAAAGCCCTAACAATTGAAACTAGAGTCTAGTCTCTTGTTAAATTTCCAAAAAATGCTGTAACACTTAATTCTTTATTTATGACCAAGAAACCAAATACCAATTTTTATAAGTCTAGCTTCAAAATTGCCTTAATAGAAACATTTTTGAAAAAACCCTTCATCCCGTATTTCATCCCCTTGATGTTGGTATTTCAAAAAATCCCTTCTTAAATGACACTGGCAATATAAGATCCACACCTCCAAATTTCAAGTTTCTATCCTATCTATCATTGGACTGGGCAATGTTGAGGCAGTCAGTCAGGGCATTATGCCCTGATATATAAAGAGATTGTGTTTGGATGTTTCACCATCATGTCTTATGCTAAATGGTTCATGTTCATCGTCTTTGAACTTAAATTCATTCTTTAATTAGTTCTCAGAAAGCTTTACTTTTATTATCAGACTGCTCTATTGTTTTGTTGCTAATCCATTTCCTAATATTGGCAATTTCTGTTTTAAAAGTTTTCTTTGCCTCATTTCATTTCTCCTTCTAAAGCTGTACAACATTAGCTTTATAAAGTAAGTTTAGATGTATATTTGATTGAGCCTAATCAGACTTTGGGAGTTTCAGTCTAGGATTACTTCCATTTTGGTAATGTTTAACTACCTGAAGGGTTTCTCTGAAAGAGTGGCAATAGTCATAATATCTCATCAGGGTTCAATAGAACTTATTCCATATATCATCAGTTCCTTACACCTGGTACACAGAACCTCATTTCTCCTCTTATTGTACTTAAAGGCATTACTATTCAATCTCTTCGGAGTTAATTTCAGCAGAACATCCTTTGTTATTTTTCTATGGCTGAATTTATGTACTCTACCACGTGACAAAAGTAATCAAAATAATTTAAAGCTATGCTAACTGACCTATAAAATTCCTGGTGGTTATAGAATAATCCATTTTAGTGGACTATTTGTCATTTACTCTAGTACCTGATGCAACAGGAAGCTGAGGCTTCATTGCAGTTAACAAAAATATTGACTCTACTGATACTGAATTCGAATGTGACAGTGAATTTACCTGGTCGTGTCTAACAGGTCTAGATGAAATCAAGTTAATTGTTGCATGTTTTTACTGGTTACCCAATTTCATTGTGACAGTTCTACAGTCATTCAAGAAAGTCTTTAGTCAGAAGAACCTAAATACCCAGATTATACAATATTAGTTTCAGGTGTCTTTAACCTACTTAGTATGGACTGGTACATACAGATTCATTGCAGGGGTACAGACAGACAATCTTGCAAAGTACTTTTGAACATATTTTCCAAAAACTGTCTTGAGCAGATAATTCAACAACCCACATGCTATGGGAATATTTTAGACCTTGTAGCTACAAACAGGTGTGGCTCTATTGATGGCATCACTTTAGAGTCAGGGATTAGTGATTATGATGTCTTCTTAGTAACTAGGGTTACTAAATGAATCAATCAAGAAAGCATGGAGAGTGTTTCTGCTAGAAACAGCAGATACACTATGTGATCAAAAGTGTCAGGACACCCCCAAAATCACACATTTTTCATATTAGGTGCATTGTGCTGCCACCTTCTGCCAAGTACTCCATATCAGCAACCTCTGTAGTCATTAGACATCGTGAGAGAGCAGAATGGGTCGCTCTGCGGAACTCACAGACTTCGAACATGGTCGGGTGATTGGGTGTCACTTGTGTCAGATGTCTTTATGCAAGATTTTCACACTCCTAAACATACCTAGGACCACTGTTTTCAATGTGACAGTGAAGTGGAAACATGAAGGGACACGTAGAGCACAAAAGCATACAGGCCGGCCTCGTCTGTTGACTGACAGAGACTGCTGACAGTTTAAGAGAGTCATAGTGTGTAGTAGGCATACATCTACCCAGACCATCACATAGGTATTCCAAACTGCATCTGGATCCACCGCAGGTACTTTGACAGTTAGGTGGGAGGTGAGAAAACTTTGATTTCATGGTTGAGCGGCTGCTCATAAGCCACACATCACGCCAGTAAATGCCAAACGATGTCTTGCTTGGTGTAAGGAGCGTAATCATTGAACGATTGAACAGTGGAAAAATGTTGTGCGGAGTGATGAATCATGGTACACAATGTGCTGATCGAATGGCGGGATGTGGATATGGCGAATGCCCAGTGAACGTCATCTGCCAGAATGTGCAGTGGCAAAGGTAAAATATGGAGGCGATGGTGTTATTGTGTGGTCATGTTTTTCATCGAGTGACCTTGCACCTCTTGTTGTTTTGTGTGGCACTATCACAGCACAGGCTACATTGATGTTTTAAGCACCTTCTTGCTTGCTACTGTTGAAGAGCTATTCAGGGATGGCGATTGCATCTTTCAACATGATCGAGCACCAGTTCATAATGCACTGTCTGTGGCAGAGTGGTTTCATGACAACAACATCCCTGTAATGGACTGGCCTGCACAGAGTTCTGAACTGAAACCTGTACAACACCTTTGGGATGATTAGGAACGCCGACTTCATTCCAGGTCTCACCAACCGACATCAGTACCTGTCCTCAGTACAGCACTCTGTGAAGAATGGGCTGCCATTCCCCAAGAAACCTTTGAGCACCTGGTTGAATGCATGCCTGAAAGAGTGGAAGCTGTCATCAAGGGTAAGGATGTCCAAAAACCATATTGAATTCCAGCATTACCGGTGGAGGGCACCACGGACTTGCAACTCATTTTCAGCCAGGTGTCTGGACACTTTTGATCACATAGTGTAAGTAGTTGTACGCATCCCCACTTAGATAATGAACTGACATCATTTTGTTCCAGTGAGCTGTGGTGCCATTGAGTTAGTAGACTGGAGCCACTGGCTCCAGAGTAGTATCAACTGTCCCTCGTGGAACCCCATTGTCAATATTAATGAGGAAGAGTGGGCATCTGTGGGTTGTGTCCTTAGAAGGTCTTTGCTTGCCGATATATACATGGGGTTCACTCGCCTGAGAAGGGAGGCACGAAGTTTCGAGATTGGTGGTAGTATTGTGACAAGAGATGGTCATGAGGTGTGAGCGGCCAAAGCCATGAGCTATGCAAGGAGGGCCTGCACAGAGTGAAGATACCAGAGTACTTCACTGGGGTCAGCATCAACTACAGGCAGCAGGCTGACATTTTGTCGGTTGGTTATCAACATCAATGTCAGATGACCACTTGTGGCCTGGCTACCCTCTTCTACCTGGCTTTCATTGGCACACTCAGTAAGCACAGTGATGCACTGTGGGTCCATGGAACTGCTTGCTGATAAAGGGGAGTAAAATTCTGTAATCCCCATGGTGATTTGTGTCATTGCCTACCTGCCCTCCTTATTATTTTCCAGTTAAGTGAACTTTTGGGAGAATATCCTGAGGTACTTCATGACAGGTTGGGAGTCACAGACATTATTTGATACCATATTCATGTTATGGATGATGTGCTGGTTTGCCAGTCACTATATCACTTGTCACCTTCTTAAAAGATGGAGTCATAAGACCATCCACCTCCCCCCTTTTCTTAGTACCTAAAGATCAGGGGCAGGATTTCTGACCTGTGGTTGATCACAGGCTTCTCAATTAAAAGGTAATCTTGGATTTCGTGCCACTCCCTGATCTCCACAGCTGTTTGACCTGGTTTTAGGGGGGTTTACTGTGTTAGATCTTAATCAGGCTTATTACCAGATACCCTTAACAGAGGAATCTAAGCATCTCATCGCCTTCACCCTGGATTGGAATTTATATGATTTCATCTGAGTTCCATTTGGTTTGCCAACCAGTGCAGCAGTTTTATCCCATTTATTGGATGAAATTTTAGGTGATTTAAAGTTTAATTGTGTCTTCAGTTATTGGGACTATGCAGTCATATTCAGTGCCTTCTTTGAAGATCATTTAGAGCACATCTGGAAGGTACTCTCCAGGCTTAGGGATGTGGTCCTGACTGTGAAACCCTCAAAGACAACTTTGGCTAAGCACCAAGTGTCATTTTTGGGTCACTTGGTATCTGGTGATGGAATTAGCATTGATCCAGAATGAACTAAGGTATTGAGGAATTTTCCGCAGCCATGAAATAAGAGGGAGGTTGCCTGATTTGTAGCGATGACTAATTATATCCGCAAATTTGTCCCAAACTCTGTGCAACCTTCAGCTCCATTAAATTTGTTATGCAGAAATAATGAGAAATTCATGTGAGCTGAAAGTCAGCAGGTAGCCTTTGAAGGAATCAAAACTGTGATTTCCAACCCACTGGTTTTAGCTGTACCTGACTTTAAGAAATGATTTGTGGTCCAGACTGATGCTTGCAATACTGGTATGGCAGCAGTTCTTTTACAGAAAGATCAAAATATCAGGCATCTGTTAGCATTTGCTTCCTGACATCTGGAGGGGACTGAACTCAATGACTCGGTATATGAGTGTGAAGCGTTAGCTGTGTTATTTGCTATGGAAAAATTTTGGTTCTATCTTAATCATCATGAATTTGATCTAGAGATGGATAATCAGGTCCTTAGTTGGGACCTAGCTTGTCCTAGGAAGACAGGGTGTATTGCAAGATGGGCGGTCTGCATTTTTGCTTTCCATTTTAAGGTTCAGGACATTGAGGGCTCTGATAATCAGGCTGCTGAAGCCCTTAGCGGGATGTTCCAACAGCACAAGCTTGATGAGGAAATGCTGGACAGTCACGTAGTATGTACTATCCTTACTGAGGTACCCAAACTGTTTAATCATTTGTAAACTGAACAAGAATAATACCCATCTGGGGGGGGGGGCTCAGGAAGCAAATACTAGATGGACAGGAATCCAGTGACTGTTTTCTGAAGAATGGGAGTCTGTGTAACTGCAGAGGTAGGCCTGGGGTAGCTAGAATTTATCTCCCTTGACCCTTAGTTATTCTGGTCTTCCGGTACTTTCATGACTCTCAAGTAGGAGGGCATTTAGGTCCTTATAAAACGTTAGAGACAGTCAAGGAGCAGCTGACCTGGCCAACACATAAAATAAACATTAGAGGTTTAGTCAAAGAATGCCGAGATTGTAGGAATGGAAGACCAAGTAACTCCCTGGCGAGGGGATTGCTGCAGTCGGAACGGGAAGAGCATCCACTGGACAAATTGTTTGTTGATTATGTGTGCCAGCTTCCCTGGACAAAAAAAGGCAATCTGTATATTCTCATAGTGGACACCTTTTCCAGGTTCATACCTAGCTGGGGTGAGAGCACTCTAATCACCATCTCTCATGGTACTAATATATTTAGGTGGTTTGGGCCACTGCAGCCATTGGTTATGGATAACGTTCCTGGAATTCTGGCAAGATTGTTTAGACAATTCTGTTTTGGCAATGGGATAAAACATGTTACCACCTCACCTTATTATCCTTAGGGTTCCTTTGCCAAAAGGATTAACTGCAACTTGAAGTCAGCATCGATTATTTACCACCATAAATCACCCAAGAAGTGGGATACGACCTAAGCCTGATTAAACTTAGTGTTTAACTCCATGTGGCATGAAGAAGAATCCCACGCCACCCCAGCTAGCCTAATGCTCGCATATCCCATGAATTCCTGACTCTCCAACTTATGTGAGATAAATTATCTTTTACCTCCATCTATCAGTCCGAAGGTACTTAGAGAGCATAGGGACCAAATTTGGGCAAATATTAGGAATGTTCACGATTGTCAGGCCTGTCACTATAACAGAAACAAGTGCCCCTTTCAAGGGAAGATAGGGGATCTTGTCTACATCAGGAACATTTCTGGGTGGACTTCCCAGGATAAATGTTTTAGAGAAACTTGCCCCACATTTCTTAGGTCCATATTCCATTGTCAAAATTTTAAGCCCAGTCAATCTTTTGGTCAGGGACCCAGAAAAGAGGAAGCTCATACAAGTTCATCCCAGTCAGATTAAACTTTCCAGCAGAGTGACAGGTTCTTAGATCTGGGGGAAGGCTTGTTCATGTTTGAGAGGGGGATGTTGAGATGTGGCGCCATTGAGTTGGTAGACTGTTCTGTCTAGCACCAGTGGCTGAAGAATTGTATCGACTATCACTCTTGTGGCCCCATTACCAATATCTGTGAGGAAGAGTGGATATCTGTGGGTTGTGTCCTTAGAAGGTCCTTGAGAGGGGTCTGCTGGCCTGAGAAGGGAGGCACGAAGTCTGCCGATTGCAGTAGCATTACGACAAGAGGTAGCTACAAGGTCCGAGCGGCCGAAACCACAAGCTGTGCAAGGAGGGCCTCTGCAGAGTTAAGATACCAGAGTACTTCACTGGGGTCAGCATTGACTACAAGCAGCAGGCTGACATCCCGTCAGTTGGTTGGCAACATTTGTGTTGGACGACTGCTCGTGGCCTGGCTGCCCTCTTCTACCTGGCTTTCATTGGCACCACTCAGTAACCACTGTAACGCACCATGGATACATGGAACTGCTTGCTGATAAAGCGAAGTAGAATTCTGTAATCCTCGTGTTGATTTGTGTCATTGCCTACCTGCCCTGCTTATGATTTTCCGGTTTGTACCCGACCCTCAGAGTTTTACTCGGTCGGCTCTTTGGTCATTAATAGAGGCCGTAATATTGTACTAAGACACTAGTTGTTATTTGAAAATTTGTTCCACTATTATATATCCTTTCCTTTCTGGTTTGTACCCAATCATTAATGTTCTAATGACCAGCTCCTCGCCATAAATACAACCAGAACAATTATACTAATGCGCATGTTGCCATTAAAGAAAAGACGGACCTTGTAGTTAGATTTAGGTGTTAACCAGTTCAGTTCTTTGATGAATTTACATTTTTAAGTCTTTAGTTATAATCTGAACAACCTGTTGTACTAAGATGTGTTTGAAAGACCAGTTCATTATTGGTGTATTTTAGCTGGATCTTGTGGTTCTGGCAAGAGAGTTCTCTTGTACTAAGTATTCACAAGTGATGTTTTAAGACGTTCCTTCAGAACGGTCTTAATAACTGACAATCAGTTTAACTTTGAAAATATTAACAGCCAACTGTCACCAGGACATTAGTCAAAATGGACAGGTTGGGATCCAATCGCACCTTGGCTGTTGATTGAAATTAAAAAGTTGATTGCTCTTAAGTAAACTTTATCATTGTCATATTGTTTCCTAATCTTTAAGCACAGGTGCACATATTAACCCAGAACCTTTAGACATACAGCCTTAGAATTAAAAATTATGTCATCTGTTTTCAGTAACTTAGTCACTCATCAATGGTGCTTATATAATTTCCATATGTTGCAGAAAGGCATGTAATAGCAGAGGCTTTGTCCAGTGCAATAGTAAACACTGCCGTTTGACCCAATAATGTGTGGGCTGCAGGGATGATTGTATATTGTTAAATATACAGGTTGTGTGAAAAGTAAGTTACCTTTTTGGGTCCTTCCTTCCACATTTTTTTAAATTCTGGTAGGTACCATGTTTCATCCAGTATGTTGGATGTAGAGGAATTATAGGAAAATTTTAAATGGACTGTATATCATGCTCAGGAGAAGTATGTACTGATTAAGTGGATGAAGGACAGAAAATATCCTTTGTGGTTTACCACTGAAATTTGGAAAAAACTGAGAAAGTAAAGGCTGTTGTACTTTCAGTTCAAAAGAGAATGAACAAATGATTACAGGAAGTAGTTAGTAGAGATTCAAGCATCTGTAAAAAGATAAATGTGTGATCCATACAACTGTCATACCTAAGCAAAAGATATTGTTGAGAACACAAAAAAATTGTGGTCATCTATAAGACTACTAATCAAGTCTTAGGCTTTTATCCAGTTACTCACTGACCAACCTGCATGGAGGTAGAAGACAGCAAAAAAAAAAAAAAAAAGATGAAGTTTTAAATTTTGTGTTTAAGAAATCATCCACACAGGACAATCATACAAACATTGACCAGTTGCAAAGACTTCCATATGGGGGACACAGTAATGGTCATCCCTGGCATAACGAAACAATAGAAATAGTTAGAACCAAATAAGTCACAGGTCCAGATGGAATCCTAATTAGCTTTTACAAAGAGTATTTTATGGCGTTGCCCTCTTACTTAGCTTGAATTAATGAATCTCTCATCCACTGAAAAGTTCCGAGTGCCTGGAAAAAGGCACAGCTGACTCTTGTATATAAGAAGGGTAAAAGAAGGACCCAAAAAATTATAGACCGGTATAATTAACATTGGGTTTCCAGCAAAACTGTAGAACAGATTCTGAATTCGAATGCAATAAATTTCCTAGATAATGTGAAACTTATGTCCACAAATCAGCATGGTTTTAGCCCCCCCCCAGGGGATCCACAACTCTTTTGTGGATACGTGCGTAGCGAGCACGGAACCCCGAGCTAATGTGGCCCTCCTTCCTATCCGGGCTGCATACCTTCCCTTTCCACATCCTTCCCCATCCCCCATCTTCGCCCCCCCCCTTTCACCTCTGGCTCTTTCCTTCCCTTTCCCCCCCTCTGGGAGTATGGTTTGTACCTACGTCCGGAGACGGACGCTCAAAACTGTTACCAATTCCTTGCTTTCTAAACTTGCAAGTCTTCGTCCTTCCTCTGTCCTTCTCTTTTCCTAACCTCTTCTCTTTGCACTGTTCTCCGCTGCGGCATTTGAGACCCCTCTTCTTTCCTTTCCATTTCCCTTTCTCTTTTTTCCTCCCTGTGCGTGTCTGTGCGTAGCCGGTGACGGGGTAACGCGTAATTCCCCGCCCTGGGTAGACAGGTAGGACACGTACGTACCCCCTGGTAACGGCGAGGCCACGGGAGGGGTGATTACCCGAGCTGATACCTTCCGAAAGTGCCGATTGGTCCCTCCGTCCGTTTGTCGGGAGGTGTGACCTGAGGTGTGAACAATCACCTAAGGCGGGAGTGCCCTCGGAGAGGGCCCCCAAAAGGGAGGAGCGCGCCATCGGAGACGCCGGTAATCATGGGGGATTCTTCCGCAATGGTTTCCTCACCTTTCACTATGTCTGCTCACAAGCGTAAATTCACTGAGTCTCAGCCACAGACAGTTCTTCCATCGTTGCCACAGTTCCTTGTTGTTTCTCGGTCTGATGATGGTCACGACTTCTCCACGGTCAACCCTTTCATTATTCAGAAAGGTGTCGACGCAATTGCAGGTCCTGTTAAGTTTTGTTCCAGATTACGGAATTTGTTGTTAGAAACAGTCAGTGCCCTCCAAGCACAAAAATTGCTGCGTACTACACTGCTCCACACCTTCCCTGTCTGGATTGAACCACACCACACTTTAAATTCCTCGCGTGGAGTCGTTTGCACACGCTCCCTCGATGGATTGTCTGACGAAGAAATTCAGCACTACCTGTCTGATCAGGGCGTAACGGCTGTTCATAGAGTTATGAAAAGGGTTGACGCGAACATCATTCCAACCCGCACTGTCTTCTTGACATTTGACAAAGTTCAACTCACATCGAAAATCAAAGCAGGCTATGAGATAATTTCCGTTCGCCCTTACGTCCCAAACCCTACACGTGGCTATCGGTGTCAGCGGTTCAATCACACCAGCCAGTCCTGTTCCAATCCGGCCAAATGTGTTACGTGTGGCAAGGATGTCCATGAGGGTGCTTGTCCACCTCCATCCCCTCGCTGCATCAACTGTATGGGTGACCACGCTGCTTCCTCTCGAGATTGCCCCATTTTTAAAGACGAAAAGCTCATCCAGGAAATCAGTGAAGGAAAAGGTGTCGACCTTTGCTGCTCGAAAATTATTCGCCAGTCGACAGCCCACCGTGCCTCAGACAGGAAAATACAGCACTGTCCTTGCTTCTCCTCGGCCAACAAAGGAGGCGGCCACGCAGACTTGCGACCTCACCTTTAGTACCACAGTCGTCAGATCGGCCAGCGCAGAGATCGCCCGTTCAACCTCACCACTTTCGCCTGCCCACTCTATGGTTCACCCTTCATCGGGTTCTGCTAAATCTCGAGCCCACGAGTCAGACACAAAGACTTCGAAAAAAGAGCATACTCGTGAAGATTTTTTACGTACCCCAACTTCACAACCATCGGTTCCTCCTTCATCTAAACATCATACTTCCAAGAAGGCTACAAAGAAACCCAGTTCATCTCCTTCCCCGCCAAGGCGTGTCCCATCTACAGCACCACCTGGCGGAAATCGCCCTCGGCCGTCTTCTGTGTCGCCAAGGCGCACTGCTGGAGGCCGATCAACCGGCCGATCGCTGGTGGCAGGAGTTGCTCCTGAACAACCTATGGATCAGGATCTTCTGCCTTCGGCTGAATGCCATTCCATGCTGTCGGTCGCAAGCTCTGAGCAGTCGTTGAGTTGACAGCAACCTTGGTCACATTCCTCCATTTTCTGTTCATCCTATGTCCATTATCCACTGGAATATCCACGGCATTCGAGATGAATTGTCGATCCTCTTACGATCCTACTCGCCGGTCAACTTCTGTCTTCAGGAAACAAAGCTGCGTCCCCATGACCGCTTTGATCTCCCTCATTTTCAGTCCGTCCGATATGATCTCCCCTCTGTTGAAGGCACTCCAGCCCATGGAGGACTCATGATTCTTCTCCATGATACTCTCCATTATCACCCAATCCACTTAAACACTTCCTTCCAAGCTGTCGCCGTCCGTCTTTCCCTTTCTGGATACGCATTCTCTCTTTGGACTGTATACATTCCATCGTCCATACCAATGGCACGAGCTGATCTCCTTCATCTTCTTGGTCAGCTTCCACCCCCCTATTTGCTGGTTGGGGACTTCAATGCCCACCACCCGCTTTGGGGATCTCCACATCCTTGTCCACGTGGCTCACTATTGCTAGACGTCTTCCACCAAGCGGATCTAGTTTGCCTCAACACTGGGGTCCCTACATTTTTGTCTGCCTCCACGACAAATTTATCTCATTTGGACCTTGCGGTCGGTACTGTTCCGCTAGCTCGGCGCTTCGAATGGTTCGCCCTTGATGACACATACTCGAGTGACCACTTTCCATGTGTCCTTAGACTGCAGCCTCAACTGCCATATATGCGGCCGCGACGCTGGAAGTTTGCCCAAGCCGATTGGACACTTTCTTCGTCTCTAGCGACATTCGATGACCGTCACTTTCCCAGCGTCGACGATGAGGTCACACATATTACCGACGTTATTCTTACAGCTGCGGAACGTTCAATACCACGCACCTCCGAATTGCCCCGGCACCCCCCAGTTCCTTGGTGGAACGAGACACGCCGTGACGCAATACGTGAGCGGCGACGTGCTCTCCGCGTTTTCCGCCACCATCCTACTTTGGCCAACTGTATCCGCTATAAGCAGTTCCGTGCGCGATGCCGTCGTGTCATCCGCGATAGCAAGAAGGCAAGCTGGAAATTCTTTACTAGCTCATTTAACACCTTCACTCCCTCCTCGGAAGATTGGAGTCGGCTTCGACGGTTCTCAGGCACGCCTAGTTTCTCCCCGGTCTCTGGGCTTAGTGTCGCGCATGATACATTAGTGGACCCCGTCGCAATTTCTAACTCATTGGGTCAGCACTTTGCTGAGATTTCGAGCTCTTCAAATTACCCGCCAGCGTTTCTCCCGAAGAAACGTGCAGCGGAAGTGCGACCTCTTGCTTTCTCCTCTCAAAGTCGCGAAAACTACAATACTGTTTTCTCCATGCGGGAACTCCTACATGCACTCTCTTTTTCTCGCTCCTCCGCCCCAGGTCCGGAGTATAAACCGAACACTGGTCGGGAAGCCGAAAGTGATTTGGGGTGTCGCCAACAATATAAGCACTCCCTACACCTAATGATGTTTTCGAGCCGTCGGTGTAAATAAATGTGGCGTCCGTCATTTGTGCACATAGAGCAGCAAATGCCCGACGATAAACAAGTGAAGGGGTACCATCCTTGGGAAATCGACAAAGGTCACGAAGCAGGCAGATCCGGGGATGGAGCCAAGGCGGTGCTGTACCCCAAGTTGTCAAGATGGTTTTAAGAAAGCGGAAGGAAAGAGAATGGAGCAGTTGACGGAAGCGGACTCCCGGTGGTAGTAGGGAGGAGGGGCGGCCTGCATACCCTACATCAAAGGAGGCGTCGAAAGAAAGGTCACGGGCCGGATTAGCAGGCATGGAAGACAGATGGATAGCATAACGACTCAGAAGGACAGCTCGCCGATTGGACAGCGGAGGTTCAGCAGTCTCAGCATAAAGGCTTTCCACAGGGCTGGTGTAAAAAGCTCCAGACTTTAAACGTAATCCACGGTGGTGGATAGAGTCGAGACGACGAAGAATAGACGGCCGAGCAGAGGAGTAGACTATGCTTCCATAGTCCAATTTCGAGAGCGCTAAGGCGCGATAGAGGCGGAGAAGGACCACTCGGTCCGCTCCCCAGGAGGTCCATTCAGGACACGGAGGGTGTTGAGGGATCGCAGACAGCGAGCCGAAAGATAGGAAACGTGGGAGGATCAGCACAGTTTTCTGTCAAACATAAGACCCAAGAACTTAGCGACGTCTGAAAACGGAAGGATGACAGGACCTAGATGTAAGGAGGGCGGAAGAA